>NC_064642.1:240405079-241030079 GCF_023864345.2 Schistocerca serialis cubense
TCACAGCTTGTTGTGAAATAACCTTTGAGCCGCTGAAGAACGTTTGTGCAGTAAACGTAATGTTATCACTGCACAGAGCGTTCCAAGACAGCACCTGCTATGAAGTTAAACGCATTTTCCCCTAAATGTTAGTGTTTCTTCGCTATGTTTATGGCCGCTAAGGAATGGCGTTAGGGAGCTGTAATGTGTATTTGGTAAATAGCAAACGTTAGCAGTTCACATTTAAAAATACCTTTCAGTTTCAGGAAGTCATTGTGAAATCACTGATATTCACTAATTATTGCAAACCTGTTTAGATTAACAACCCTACGCATTAAATCCCACAGTACAGAAATTCTGACACACTGCATAGTATAGAAAATGGTTTGGATGTGTGGTTTTGGAGGAGTGTAAAGTAAATACTCCAGTCGATGAGAAGTTCGTACTAGTTTTTTGAGACCCCATAGTTAGCCGTGTCGGCTCTTTAAATAATTCCTTTGGCTTTCTCTTGAAAACCTGGGCTTCACTCTGCAAATTATACCTAAATGATAAAAAAATTATCAAGCTATAGTGGAGGCTGAAGTGGACTGACAAGGCAGCCAGTCCACAGTGACGGGTAGCCGATAGAAAGGCACGCGCACACACTCACGCCGACGGGCGTCAATTCTGGAACAGGATAACTATTGAATGGTAGCAAGAAAAGTACGTAGCTGCTTTATACTTAACTTTTATTATGTGATGAATACAGCATTCTTCTTGAGACATTTATACTATAACTCTCAAAGTAGGTAAGGCTAATGGCGCCTTGCTAGGTCGTAGCCATGGACTTAGCAGAAGGCTATTCTAACTGGCTCTCGGCAAATGAGAGGAAGGCTTCGTCCGTATGGTCGCTAGCAATCTCCTCGTACAACTGGGGCGAGTGCTATATCGTCTCTCGAGATCTGCCTTGTGGTGGCGCTAGGTCTGCGATCACACAGTGGCGACACGCGGGTCCGACATGTACTAAATGGACCGCGGCCGATTTAAGCTACCACCTAGCAAGTGTGGTGTCTGGCGGTGACACCACAGAGGCCCTAACAGGGACGCTATGTGTGATTTAGTTGGGGGATGGACCGCCCATGCTCGGGATGAAAACAGTCACTAAGAATTTGAGGTGAATTCACCGTCCGCCGACGCTCCTTCAGATGAAAGCTGCGTCGTTCACCTGCCAGAGGACAGTCATGGTGATACAAAAATGGTTCAAATGGCTCTGAGCACTATGGGACTTAGAACTTAGAACTACTCAAACCTAACTAACCTAAGGACATCACACACATCCATGCTTGAGGCAGGATTCGAACCTGCGACTGTAGCGGTCGCGCAGATCCAGACTGAAGCACCTAGAACCACTCGGCCACAATGGCCGGCCATGGTGATAGAAGTGCGTCGTCATTGCGCTAGTCTTCCTCAGGAACCATGATGTGTGTTAACTTTTTCACATACTAGATGTTGGATGTAGGAAAAATCTATTTGATTTCGAACTCAAAATTTAAGCCAGTAGCTGACCCTTGATTCCTCCGCTTACAGGGGCAGCTTCCCACCCCTAGGAGAAGAGAGTTCCCTGAACCTTTGTCCGCTCCTCCGCCCTCCTTGACAAGGGCGTTGGCAGAATGAGGGTGACTTCCTATGCCGGAAGTCTTCGGCCACCAGTGCTGATTATTAATTAAAATTTCAGTAGCGGCGGGATTCCAACCCAGGACCAAAGACGTTTTAACTATGAATCAAAGACGCTAACGCAAAACCACAGCCAAATCCACCTTACGCCCTACCAATTCTAGGCGGCCGATTAGCTCGCCCACTTATGCGAAATGTTACATTTTGTATTTGCCCACGAGGCTCACGATTCTCGCCAATGCATTTGACTCGATTTGATGCAATATGACCCACATTCCGATTCCTTGGCAGGCACTGGCTAGAATGAACTTGCTGAGGGAGCATTTTACTTGTGCCAAAAAGTCTTATTTTGCTGACATCCGACGCATTTCACTCTCAGCTCAATATCGTTTGTCTCAGAAGGCGATTAGCTGTTGGAAAGTCTGAATTTGCTGACAAAGCATTTCTGCATCTTTGAGCAAGGTTCAAGTTGTGCTGGATTGTGGAGTCAGTGAAATATGATATGCTTGGAGATTTCATAAATGTGCATGTTATACACAGGGTGAGTCACTAATTATTGGCACCTAGAATAACCCCGAAAGTATGATAGTAGCTGAAAAGTTTGTGGGCCAATGTTGCATGGGAAAACGGGGGTCATAATATGAGGTTGGGTTTTTGTTGCTAGGTGGGGTCGCGTCAGAGATATGACGGTAAACTTTATTCATTTATTTTAATGAGATGATATAGTTTGGTACTTATTTTCTAATAGCGGCTATCGAGACGAATCCAATGATGTGTTACAGTAAGGTCTTTGAAGGTCAACGAAGGCTACAAAGTGGCATGAAGGTCCATTTACAGAAGGTGTTCGAAGTGATGACCATTGGTATCAATGCAGTGCTGCACTCTTCTTATCATGGACTGAGTGGTATTCCTTATCACTTCGGCACTTATCGAAGCACAAGCCCTGACAATTCTCTCTCGTATATCGTGCAAATAGTAAATATTCGCCCAATGGCGTATCCATCTAACGTGCCATCGACCTGTAAACACCATTCAACGGTTTCGCAATACAACACTAATAGGAACGATAAAACTAGTATCGTCGAATCAAGCGAATGTGAATGATGTATTCCTTCGAAGAACAAGTCGATATGCCTCTAATGTACGGAGAATGCCAATGAAATTCAGTGAGAGCTAGAGACTTATACGCTGAAAGATGTCCTCAACTTATGAGATTGGAGCACTGCATTGATGCCAATGGTCATCACTTCGAACACCTTCTGTAAATGGACGTTCATGCCACCTTTGTGACCGTTGACCTTCAAAGACATTACCGTTACACATCATTGGATTCGTCTCGATAGCCATTATCAGAAAATAACTACCAAACTATAGCATCCCGTCTAAGAAAACAAAGTTGACCTTCATATCTCTGAAGCGACTCCGCCTAGCAGCAAAAAGCCAACATCATATTACGGCCCCCGTTGTCCCACAAACGTTTCAACTCCTATCATACTTTCGGAGTTATTTTAGGTGGCAATAGTCAGTGACTCACCCTGTATATTACTTCCAACAATGTTACATCTTTTACCCACTGGTTTCTTGCTGTAACTCAATGTTTTTTAAATTCAGTGTGTGGCCAACAAATAGACTCATTGGTTGTTCCACTTAAAAATTTCTCCGCTACCATCATTCTACATTTTTAATAATTTTGATTAAATCTATCATTCAAAAAAATTTCTCAGCAGCAACATCTTGCGTATTTTTAAAAATATCCTGCTTTTTAAATCTTGGATTTTTAAATTTCTTACCAATATCATCTAGTATTTATGGTCCCTTGTCACCTTTCTGCCTATTACCATCTCGATTACGTCATGTATACAAGGTTATTGGTGACGTTAATCCCTAAGATGTAGGCAACGTCCGCCAACACTTCAATGTCATCAGTTGTATCACATGCTTAGATTAGATTAATACTTGTTCCAGCTCCAATACAACACTTAAGTGGAAAGTGCACCAGGGTCCTGATACTTACAATCCTGAAATTTAATTGAACTTTACGTTAAGCGAATTGTACCAAAATTACTTGTAACTTATTCGTCAGTTTATAAACCTATGGCGAGAGCTGGTTCAGAATAACAACAGTGAGAGTAGAGCCCTGTTGTTTACAATTCCTGTAAACGTCATGACCACGAATGCGTTTTTCAAGAGTTTTTCAGAAGATATCTGACGGCCTCCAGAATATGTTTCCATAACTCTATTGTTTTCAATTCCTGTAAACGTCTTGACCATGTTATATGCTTTTCAGAAGTTTTTCAGAATATATCTAGTGGTCTGCATGTTACGTTTTTCTTCTATATAGTCAGTTGCCACTCTACTAAATCTGATCCGTGGCTCCAACATATGTGTTGCTTTTCAGGGAAAGCACCCGAAGGAGCTTGCATCCTCACATAAAGATTTTACTGCGGCATATGGTAGAACATGATTACGTGAAAAAAACCTGTTTTTTCGCTTCCTGTTTCACTATGTATCTCTTTTGTTACCTTAGTTTAGGGTCATTAGCCTACTATCTAGGTTGTTTTACTTTTGTTTTATTTTTTGAAATGCTGGGTGTCATAAGAAGACACGACAAACATCCTTATCAGCGAGTGATAAACAGACATACTGAAATCACTCTCCGTTCCTTGATAACAGCCGAACACGTCTGTTAACGAATCCATTTTTGTTACATTGTGCCCCACTATGAAAGGATTAGTCAGTTATTTACTTTATTGTTCTATGTGTGAATGTGTTACTTTGTATGTTTATTACTAAAGCTAACCTCTTTGATTACTGCAATTTCTTGCTTTTCATGTTAGTACCACTATGTTCAGTAACAACTGTCTTTACTGCTAAACAGTGGGCTGACGAATCGAAATGTAGGTTGAGATAATGAGTCATGTGTGAAACAAGTGTGAAAAAGTGGGTTTTTCCTGTAAACCTTATTACATTTGCAACTTATCTGGAGTTTTACAATATCTCTATCATTAGGTACAAAAGTGAAAACATTTACATCTAGACAAGAGTGACAGGTAACAGTAGGGCCATACAAGAACACTACGTAATGAGATCACAAACATTAATACATACTATCGTGTCACCGTCTGAAATGTTGTATCTCGCCATAGCAGAAGCGAAGGAGTTGTTTTTTTAGGGAAAACACCTATGTTCCTTGTCTATAAAGATGTTTTTTATTTTTGCATCAGACGTGACGATGGATACATTCCGACACATGTTATAAAGTCTATGTGTAATAAAAGTTGATGGCGAGGAATGCAGTTGATTTATGTAGAGCTCTGTGTTTTGCTTCGATGTCTTCAATAACTTACCGTGGCAGATGGAAGGAAATATTAAGAAGGAATAAAAATTTCCTGGCAGATTAAAACTGTGTGCCAGATCGAGAACTTTGCCTTTCGCGGGCAAGTGCTCAACCAACTTCTCTCTATTCTTTTTTTTTTAATCTCATTTTGTTCGTTATAGTTCGTTGCAATTGTTAGTGGCGGACGCCCCCTGACGCCCATTGAAGTTCTTTATTGATCCATTCACTCAGTTTTTTTTATTACAGAGGGCAGCTAACCCTCTGACCGAACACGCTGAGCTACCTTGCCGGCTAACCAACTGAGCTACCCAAGCACGACTCACACCCCATCCTCACAGCTTCACTTCTGCCAGTACCTCGCCTCCTACCTTCCAAACTTCACAGAATCTCTCTTGCGAACCTTGCAGAACTAGCACTCCTGAAAGAAAGGATATTGCGGAGACATGGCTTAGCCACAGTCTGGGGGATGTTTCCAGTTCGAGTCTCGATCCGGCATACAGTTTTAATCTGCTAGGAAGTTTCATATCAGCGCACACTCCGCTGCAGAGTGAAAATCTCATTCTGGAAGGAATAAAAACTTTTCAAATGGATTACGATTGCGCTAAAATTTAATGGTCAGAAAATCTCTTATAGATTTATATTTTTTCCCTTCTCGATGTAATGCTAAGCTTTAATCCAGGTCCCCGCACAGAAAATATAGAGTCGTTGTAAAACGTCTAAACGCCCTGTCGAATGTTGTTCTGAATATTGTAATTAATGAAAGACGAATTGGTATTGTGTTATTTAGCCTCTCAGGCTGACTGAGCAACTTTCGTATCGCACGATTTTACATGGGCTGAAAATTAATAAGCGGAGGGGAAAAGAAATGTGAGGTCACACCTCGCACTAAATTTTGTGTTGAACCACTTTATACCACTCCAAGTTGAGAAACATTTATTCAGCTCCAAAAGATTCTTCCCCTAGTTGCATGTACAAAGAATATGAAATACAGACTGGCATTCTGCATAGCGCCTGGAAGATGTAATCTGGCGTGTGCCAAAGAGTGTTATAAATTGAAGGATGCTAAACGTTAATGCTAGGCCTCACTATTTTGAAAGCATTCAAGAAGAACCTTACGGCCCCGTGTTATTTAGGGTGTACAAGGTCGCGGGAGAGGAAAGGGGATCACTTTCTCCCTCCTGGAAAGTAGGGCAGGTAAAAAAGTGGCGTTCCGCAGCCTGGCCATAGGCGGGATAATCGGTCCTCAACGGTCATCGCATCACCCTCCGCTAATGGCGTCATGGGATACGCTGTGGAGGGGCTTGTGATCAGCACGGCGCTCTCCCGGTTGTTGTCGGGTTTCTTGATCACGGAACCGCTACTGAACTGTCCACTCACTTGACTGCACGAGACTGAGTGCATCTCGTTCCAATCCTCCTACCAAGGAAAAGTCCGTAGCAGTACCAGGAATCGAACACGGATGATCCACATGGCATTCAACCGCACTGACCACTCAGTTACGGCGGCGGACGAAATCTAGAATTCAGAGTTAGTAATAATTACAAAATTCTCACTCATTTCTGGTGACTGAGATTGTATTGAACCGCAGAACTAGCACTGCCGAGTATGCCGAGATGTATTGTGGCTTTCGTGTTCATTATATTCACAGACGGAAATGTATAGTATTACACTGTAAAGCATCATTCCAGTATTTTTCAAACTTGATGTTGTTTCAAACTTTGTGTAGATGCTCCTCTTATAATGGGAATTAAGTGGTTAATCTCTCATTCCATTCGGAAAAGATCTCCATCATCAACATCAGTATGATGTGCAACGCCCATGGAAACGAATAGCCTCTTGAAGCCCATGCGGCCTGAAAGGAAACAGCCTGCTGTGTCATCTTGAAGAATTTCTTGAAGTGCCTGAAGCACATGTTCTGTCAGTTTATGAAGAATGTTGGTTGGAAGATGGTGTGAAAATATATGACTTTCCATCACACAGGCTCTGTGTGTCACAAATTAGGCGACTGGGCAGACCACTCAAGTATTCATAAATTCCTCAAGGTGCCTCTGGTGTGGACTGCAATGTTCGGTCTCGCGTTATCTTGCTGTAATACGTTACTTGGTGAACGATACTTGTTGATTTATTATGGTTAATGGCAGTAGAGATCGTTTCAGATGTCTGGTGATTGTAACTGACAAAATTTATGAATAGTTAAAACATAGACTTCCTGGTCTGTATGGGTATATCAGTGTTTCCCTCATCAGCACCCTCACCCATTTTTGTTATAATTTTGGATCATTCATTGCCCATACGTGCAATGGCCGAAGCGATTCTAGCCACAGAAAAGTGAATAATCTAAGCCGTCATTTTAAAAGAGAGATCTCTATCTAACCCTAAGCATGGTAACGCTAACACGGTAGATCCTTAGAATGACGACTACTAGATATTTGTACGCAGTAGGTACCTTTCGGATTTGTAATGCCGAGTGCAGCTAAGTGGAACGGCGAAATTCATAATTTTAAAGAAGCAATGCAAACTACAACAGTTATTGACATTCTCTTAACCAATTAACATGGAATTTGACAAAAAAAGAATAGAAACTGGCTTCATCTAACTGTCCTGTACGCATTCGGCAACTGAATGAAAATTAACTGGGAGAAAGATCAACGTTGCGAGTACTCTGTGCAATGACGAAACGGATACTACATTGGAGGACATGTTAATAATGTAAACACGATATATGATCCGTTAAAGAAATCTGTGCGATATGTAAGAGACCACTGGTACCTCAGCAAGGAAGCTACAGAGCGTGTACAAGACAAACGGAGGGAAGCAAGCTAGAGCTCCGCTGATTAAACACTCGGTAGTTAATAACAGGATGGACCATTTCTGAAGCAAGTCTTTTTGCAAAAACAAACCGGACGCTCACCCGAACTGAAACAATGATTATAAATTATCTCATAATATAACTACTCTCCAAAACACGAAAGATGAAAGACTGCTGAAGGTCTCAATTACCTTGGGGTCCACAACTCATCGCTAACACCCTCGCCGGCCACTGTGACCGATCGGTTCTAGGCGCTCAAGTCCGGAACCGCGCTGCTGCTATGGTCACAGGTTCGAATCCTGCCTCGGGCTTGGGTGTGTGTGATGTCCTTAGGTTAGTTAGATTTAAGTAGTTCTAACTCTAGGAGACTGATGACCTCAGATGTTAAGTCCTATGGTGCTTAGAACAATTTGAACCATTTGACCACCGTTACAGTTACATGTTCGTTACCATTTCAGCGTGCAGGCTGGAGAAGCTCCATACGACAGCAACTTCTGCTGTCTTCCATCACTCATCTACTGCACCCGACAAGATTCTGATTCGTGCAGCGACCAAATTCTATCTGAGATCATCAGCACTGAATTTACTCCCAGTTGCTCTCAGATTTTATCTGATCATACCTAGCAACTGAATTATTCTTTGTAATTTCTGTAACTTCCCAAAGCAATCTGACAGTCTTTTATACAATTACAAAAATATCTGATTGCTCTTTCAGTGTCTCCAAAGCTATCACGATTGTGTCCGGGAGCGTCGAAAGCTATCTGCCTACTTTCCAGTGACCAAGGCGGCACGTTATCCACGTTTTTTCGCTGTCCTCGTCGACCAGTCCTCTACCACGCTTTTCTATGCGACGACTCTGAGAAGAGCGTGTAGGAATAAATCTTATTTGTCGCCCTTCCGCCAAAATAAAACTATCAGAGGCTTCTAAAAGCCTCTCCCGAAGGTTATGACGAACCACTGAAACGTCTTTCCTAAACATTTGGCTGGAGGATCTGTTTCTCTGTCGCAGTAGGACCTACGAGTCACTTAGGTCACGCAAGAATGTGCCATTTGGCGCTCCTATAGTCCTTTTTTAGTGAGTTAATCCCGCTATTGTGGCACAAAAACTAACGAGAACTCGCTCTCCTCCCTCACCA
Source organism: Schistocerca serialis cubense (assembly GCF_023864345.2). Classification (NCBI taxonomy): domain Eukaryota; kingdom Metazoa; phylum Arthropoda; class Insecta; order Orthoptera; family Acrididae; genus Schistocerca; species Schistocerca serialis. Next base: position 240,413,994 of record NC_064642.1, read on the forward strand.
AGGCAGGGCAGAAGTCCGTCCTAACACTCAGCAAAACCTACATTCTCATCCACTACAGAGAGCCAGAACAGAATTGTAATTTTCTGATCAGAAAGGGCATTTAACGGTTAAAATAAAACGCAGGTTCACGAGGAAACTTTCTGTGGACACCGGTATTACTCTAGGCAGTTACAGCCTCGGTTCCAGTCAAAATAGCGGCCATTATTCAGAGACTGGTATCTGTAGATTTCTGCTTGATACAGCGATGTTTGAAGCGATTTCTGTATCAAGCAGAAATCTACAGATACTAGTCTCTGAATCTAGCTTCTACACTCCTGGAAATGGAAAAAAGAACACATTGACACCGGTGTGTCAGACCCACCATACTTGCTCCGGACACTGCGAGAGGGCTGTACAAGCAATGATCACACGCACGGCACAGCGGACACACCAGGAACCGCGGTGTTGGCCGTCGAATGGCGCTAGCTGCGCAGCATTTGTGCACCGCCGCCGTCAGTGTCAGCCAGTTTGCCGTGGCATACGGAGCTCCATCGCAGTCTTTAACACTGGTAGCATGCCGCGACAGCGTGGACGTGAACCGTATGTGCAGTTGACGGACTGTGAGCGAGGGCGTATAGTGGGCATGCGGGAGACCGGGTGGACGTACCGCCGAATTGCTCAACACGTGCGGCGTGAGGTCTTCACAGTACATCGATGTTGTCGCCAGTGGTCGGCGACCTGGGACCGGACCGCAGCGACGCACGGATGCACGCCAAGACCGTAGGATCCTACGCAGTGCCGTAGGGGACCGCACCGCCACTTCCCAGCAAATTAGGGACACTGTTGCTCCTGGTGTATCGGCGAGGACCATTCGCAACCGTCTCCATGAAGCTGGGCTACGGTCCCGCACACCGTTAGGCCGTCTTCCGCTCACGCCCCAACATCGTGCAGCCCGCCTCCAGTGGTGTCGCGACAGGCGTGAATGGAGGGACGAATGGAGACGTGTCGTCTTCAGCGATGAGAGTCGCTTCTGCCTTGGTGCCAATGATGGTCGTATGCGTGTTTGGCGCCGTGCAGGTGAGCGCCACAATCAGGACTGCATACGACCGAGGCACACAGGGCCAACACCCGGCATCAGGTGTGGGGAGCGATTTCCTACACTGGCCGTACACCACTGGTGATCGTCGAGGGGACACGGAATAGTGCACGGTACATCCAAACCGTCATCGAACCCATCGTTCTACCATTCCTAGACCGGCAAGGGAACTTGCTGTTCCAACAGGACAATGCACGTCCGCATGTATCCCGTGACACCCAACGTGCTCTAGAAGGTGTAAGTCAACTACCCTGGCCAGCAAGATCTCCGGATCTGTCCCCCATTGAGCATGTTTGGGACTGGATGAAGCGTCGTCTCACGCGGTCTGCACGTCCAGCACGAACGCTGGTCCAACTGAGGCGCCAGGTGGAAATGGCATGGCAAGTCGTTCCACAGGACTACATCCAGCATCTCTACGATCGTCTCCATGGGAGAATAGCAGCCTGCATTGCTGCGAAAGGTGGATATACACTGTACTAGTGCCGACATTGTGCATGCTCTGTTGCCTGTGTCTATGTGCCTGTGGTTCTGTCAGTGTGATCATGTGATGTATCTGACCCCAGGAATGTGTCAATAAAGTTTCCCCTTCCTGGGACAATGAATTCACGGTGTTCTTATTTCAATTTCCAGGAGTGTATTTTGACTGGAACCGAGTTTGGAATTTTCTTACACGTCGGTCAGATTGCCTGAAGATGGCGTAATAAGTCGCCGAAACTGGTAACCCAGTAAAATAACTGTTTGGAAATTAGACGGCTGAAAGGTGTTTGATTTGAAATTCTCTAATTAAAAGAATCGGTTGGTCGTAATAGAGACCACTGTTGTTTAATGTCAGATAAAATTGGATTCCACTTCCTGCTTAAAGTGAAACCCTTATCTCTTTTAATAACACAGTGTTTCGAAAAGAATGACCTGAATTCAAAACTCCGTATTTATTGATAAAAACATACTACAAACATGAGATGAATCGCAAAATACTCACAAAATCTTGAAGTTTTAGCTGTGCTATTGCAAACGCTCTATGTGTCCACCACGAGCAGCACGAACAACATCTAGACGACGGCTAAGTTCGTCATAAACTTTACAGAATGTATCTTCTTTCACAGAAGTTATGGCTGCTGTTATTCTGTTATTTACGTCTTTTATGTCATAGGGTAAAGGGAGAATGAACACACTATCCTTTACATATCGCCAAAAGAAAAAATCCCATGCAATCATGTCTGGCGATGCTGGAGAACAAGAATACAGGGCAGTGTTTCGGAGTCCCGTGCGGCCTATCCGGCATAGGTCTATCTTCAGATGCTACAGAACTGACTTTTTCCACAATTTGAAGAGAACTCCGATGACTTTGTTTCCCTAACAGGATGGAGCTCCACCCGACTGGCACAACAACGTATGTCAGTTTGTTCGATCACACTCTGCCGTAGCAATGGATAGGGCGCACAGGACCCCGAGATACTGGCCGGCATTCTTGGCCACCATGATGACCAGATATGACAAAATGCGATTTTTTCCTTGTGTGGATATGAGAAGGGAAGTGTGATAATCTCACATTCCGTTTTCACATGTTCCTTTACACAGGAAAACCCAGGAGAATTGCTCCAATTTAATCCTCGTACCACTGAGAAGATAAGTGATATGTCCAATTTACAGCAGAGTTAGCTTCTCTATACTTAGAACAATAAAGCACAGGTCATACCCGTATACAGTATAGCAAGGGTAGGAGAAGTGATCCACAGCACTTGCGTCCAATATGCTTGACATCAAGTTGTTTTGGAATCTTAGAACATATTCTGAACTCAAAAATGAGTTATGTCGAACAGAATAACCTTCTCCACGTCAACTTGCACAGATTTCGTAAACATCGGTCATATGTAACCCAATTGGTATTTTTCTCACGAGACATACTGAAAGCCATGTATCAAGGCAGTCAGGTAGATGCAGTATTTCTTTATTTCCGAAAAGCATTTGACTCAGTACCACACCTAAGGTATTATCAAAATTACGATCCTATGGGTTATCGGGCCAAATATGTGAGTGGATTAAGGATTTCTTGGTAAGGAGGACGCAGAATGTTATCTTGGATGGAGAGTCATCGACAGATGTAGAGGTAACTTGGGGTGTACCACAGAGAAGTGTCTCGGGTTCCACGTTATTCACGTTATGTATTAATAACCTTGCTCGTAATAAATATTAATAGCAACACCAGACTTTTCGCAGATGACGCAGTTATCTATAATGAAGTAAATTCTGAAAGAAACTGCACAAGCATTCACTCAGATGCTAATAAGGTTTCACAGTGGTGCGCAGTTTGTCACCTTGCTTTAAATGTGCAGAAATGTAAAACTGTGTACTTCATAAAACGGAAAACTGTAATATCCTATGACTATAATGACAGTGAATCACGGCTGGAATCGATAAACACAAGTGAAATGATTACACAGTCTTAGTCATGGATAAAGCACGTAGCTGACCTCGGTTTATTAGTATAATACTAGCGAAATGCAGTCAGTCTACAAAGGAGGCAGCTTACGTTGCTTACAAATCAAACATGCGACCCAGTTGTGTGGGACCATTACCAAATAGGACTGACGGAGGGTACTCAACGTATAGAGAGAAGGGCAGCAGGAATGCTTACAGTTTCGTCTAATTTGCGATAGACAGTCACAGAAATGCAGAAATAAACGAACTGACATACTCCTGAAGGTAGATGAAACTATTCCGAAAAGTCTCATCACGAAATTTCTGGAAACGGCGTTGATTGATAACTCTAGGGATATACTGTAACTTCATATATACTGCTCCCACAGCGATCGTGACGACAAGACAGAATAATTACAGCACGCACACTGACATTGAAACAATCATTCTTCCCCCGCTCCATACAGGTATCGGAATGGAAAAGGCCCTGATAACTCGCACAACGGGACGTACCCTCTACCATGGACTTTGCAGACTATGGATGTGTAGGTAGGTAGAAATAGGTAGAATAGAATCTTTTAGATATCAAAGTAATATAGCTTCCAAAAATATTGAGTTGAAAGTATGAATCGTTTGACAAACAATACTTCCTGTCAAATTTACACTACTGGCCATTAAAATTGCTACACCAAGAACAAATGCAGATGATAAACGGATATTCATTGGAGAAATATATTACACTAGAACTGACATGTGATTACATTTTCACGCAATTTGGCTGCATAGATCCTGAGAAATCGTAATAACGGCCTTGATACGCCTGAGCATTGAGTTAAACAGAGCTTGGATGGCGTGTACAGGTACAGCTGCCCAAGCAGCTTCAACACGATACCACAGTTCATCGACAGTAGTGACTGGCGTATTGTGACTAGCCAGTTGCTCGGCCACCATTGACCAGACATTTTCAATTGGTGAGAGATCTGGAGAATGTGCTGGCCAGGCCAGCAGTCGAACATTTTCTGTAACCAGAAAGGCCCGTACAAGACCTGCAACATGCGGTCGTGCATTATCATGCTGAAATGTAGGTTTCCGCAGGGATCGAATGAAGGGTAGAGCCATGGGTCGTAACACATCTGAAATGTAACGTCCACTGTTCAAAGTGCCATCAATACGAACAAGAGGTGACCGAGACATGTAACCCATGGCACCCCATACCATCACGGCGGGTGATACGCCAGTATGGCGATTACGAATACAGGTTTCCAATGTGCGTTCACCGTGATGTCGCCAAACACGGATGCGACCATCATGATGCTGTAAACAGAACCTGGATTCATCCGAAAAAATGACGTTTTGCCATTCGTGAACCCAGGTTCGTCGTTGAGTACATCATTGCAGGCGCTCCTGTCTGTGATGCAGCGTCAAGGGTAACCACAGCCATGGTCTCCAAGCTGATAGTCCATGTTGCTGCAAACGTCGTCGAACTGTTTGTGCAGATGGTTGTTGTTTTGCAAACGTCCCCATCTGTCGACTCAGGGATCGATACGTGGCTGCACGATCCGTTACAGCCATGTGGATAAGATGCCAGTCATCTCGCCTGCTAGTGGTATGAAGCCGTTAGGATCCAGCACGGCGTTCCGTATTACCCTCCTGAACCTACCGATTCCATATTCTGTTAACAGTCATTGGATCTCGACCAACGCGAGCAGCAATTGTGAGGCGGCGGGTGGAATAATTCTTAATGTTCCTATTATTTATTTAATGCTGTTGTTTGCTGTCTCAACACTGGCTCTCTAATTACAATAATGGCAACCAAAAAGTGATTAACAAAACGTGAAACTTGTAATTAGAATTCCTAGTGCCCACTTCATCTGAGAAATGCGTTTATAGCTACAGCTTATAGCTCTGAGGAATTAGGAGATTGTCTGGGATTCATAATCAAAAACCATTCTCTCTAAAATGTTCACTATATTCTGAAAGTCACAGACCAAAAACAATCCACACAATCCAACTACCAGAGCAGTTCAGAGTCTAATGCGCTGATGCAACTATAACTGTTCAAATTAAATGTTTAAATGAATGCTCGCCATAATTTGATGATAATGTTCATCCAACGACACGCTAAATAATGGTAGAATGTCTGTTCTGCGGCGGCACGTGAAAATACGACATACGCAAACTGAAGATAGATCATTGAAGTCATCCCAAAATTAACACTTCACTCGAAAATGATTTCATGGTTACGCATATCACGAGTAACTTATTACTGCATCCGAGGCTGTTTATATCAACGATACTGATGCGACGCGACTCCCGGCACAGGTGGTGCGCTAATCAGTGTCTGGAGAGAGCTGGGGCCTTTCCTTTTTCACGCAGCTTTCATACATATAAAGCCGCGGTGTGGAGGTCTAAGGGAACGCCTGATCAAATCTGCTCTCCCGACTAGCCACTGGGCTAGTAATGCACCATTTTAAGTTATCGAATAAATCATTGCTTCCTTTGCTGATGGCCGATGAAGCTCTCAATTTAAATGTGAAATCAGCACTCAGGTAAGTAATCATAACAAAAGTTTGACATGGCTAAGTCAAATATTTTGGGCGAGATAATTAATTTAATTACACTACACACAGTAGACGAGTGCTGAACTTGCCCTTTGGAGATACGCTGTCGCTATAGTTTTATAGTTATTCAGTTGAAACTTCTCACATCTTTATGATTATAGCGGATCTCCCTTCTACTTACATTTAAACATCCTAGCTTTATTTATTCGCCTACTTAATCTATCTTGCTTACTTAACTTTTAAGGTAAAAACCAGAAAATCGTGAATTTCAACTAAAATTTTAATTTGTGAGATCCAGAATACTGTTTCTACTAAATTATTATGCAAAAGGAATCTAAATATAAAGTTTTAAGTTTCTAGCTCTTTTCTGTTGCGCCAATGATTTTTACAGAAAAACATCCAAATTTCGAAAATGGTTAAAGTTATTGAACTGATATTCAACACATATTGATTTAGTATTACTCATGACATGCTAGAAACGTTTCAGGTTATTTACTTGATTTTTAAAGTATTGCGCAACATTTATGACGTTAGAGCAAGTTACTGCGGACTGGCTGGCACACAATGGAAAGACTGATGTGAATTTTATAAGGCGTGAGTAAGCTGCTTCCCTACATCACCCTCTACTTAATTTTTTTGAATGTAAATGAAAAAAATCAATTACAAAAAGGGAAGCAAGAGTACAGCTTAACTCCCTATGAAAAATTAAAATTGAAATGTAAACATATAGAAATATTAAAATAAAACTTATTACCTACTTCAATTATTTAAATTGCTGGGATGTTCACTGCGTCTTAAGCAACATTATCACTCAAAATTTAAGCAAAAATCAATGAAACGCTTTGGCGTACGTATTGCCTTATACAGACAAACACATAAAAATATGTAAAATTATGAAATTCTTAAATTCATTAAATTGTCCGTAAATATTTTTTTTACATTCATAAATTCAAAGAAAATAACACCGTTATTCAAGATATATAAACAGATAATTATATCTTAGCAGTCTTTTCTAAACCTAAAAGGAAATTTCACAAATCATGACAATTCCATTTTTCCACACGTGGTTGTAGTCGCTTTGGCTGGCATTCTACACTTCCATTCACAAGGGTAGTGGGGGGGGGGGGGGGTGTGCGTCCTTCACGGCCACTCTAACTTAAATGGGGAAAGGGGAGGGGTCACTACGAGTGGTGTCCAAGTCACTCCACGCCTTCACACAATTACCAGCCTGCCATTATCTGGTTTGTCCTGTAGAACAAACAAAAGGAGTGCCTCAAACTCTGTTCATTTAAAATCTAAGGGTGGGTCACAATGAAATGGGGAGGGATATATATACATTTTATCTTTCAATATGTTGCTGGAACAAAGTTAACAGAACTTTTTCAATTTTACTCTTGCGGTTACTTAACTGCCATAAAATCGGTAAACAAATGGCTCAAAACGCCGTTAGTCACGTACTAGAGAAAATTTATGCTTAAGGCATACAATCATGAATCATATTTAATCTCAATTTATTATTTCTGGGCCAGAACACTGAACCAATGCTCGGTACATTCTTGATACATTTGTATTTTATTTACTTAGCTGACTCATCCTCGATTACCTTATTCTTAGAGATAGTATGAGTATATTTGATTAGTAGTTGTCTTCTCAGCTTCTTTGTACATGTGAGTAACTTGTGGTAATAGTACAGTTCTGAGTGTTCAAAACACACTACGTTTAGTTGACTACTAAATCCACTTATTGGTCTTCTGCTGCTGTGTCAGTTCCACATCTGCAATTATGTACCTACTTACTTTGCTAGTGTTTGAACTTAAGTAATACTCACTCCATTAAAATTTAAAGCATAGGATAACATTTTTATTTCATATCTATAGTGTATCGCAGCTGATCAGTTTGCTCACGTGGCAATCCATTTCCACTCGATCGGACGCTGAAACCACAGGTAGTCTCTCTCGACCTACCACTAAAGTGCATTAAGTAATTATGCACGAGCGTAATGTTAAATTCCTTAAACCTATAGGACACCATGAGCTGCTCTGTCTCATCTAATATAAGGGTGCCGTTGGTCGCATTCACGCCTCCAACTCATAACCTCAATACATGTAGGTGTGTCACCGCACACCCAACACCAAAATAATGGCCAGCTCCAACCTTATAAATACTTCAGGGACGTGTCCTTCACGTCTCGACTACAAACACTACTCAATTCTATTACACTGCCATTCCTTGCGACACAAGGTGAGTTCATTTTTACAACTTATCTATTTTTCATAACACTAAGCACTCTCTCTCTCTTACTATTTATTAGTTAGCTTTAATGCATACACTAGGTCTCATTGCCACTTCAGATCCTGCTTATAAACGAACTTGTATATCTTTTTTAAATATTATTATGGGACCATTTCCAATAAAACAACACTTTGTACTTACAATATTACCAGGGTTCTATACATACATGTTACTCAAATACATTTGTATCTTAATTACGTCATAGTTCTCTATTGTTTATGTCACTGTTAGGTTTGTCACATTAGGTAGTTTCTTCACTAATCGGTGGATAGAATGGTTACAGAACTCATGGCTCGATAGCCATGACAGAAAATTTTAGTATTGCAAAGAAGGAGTCGAAATTTTTGTAGATAGGAAAGATGAAGAATGAGTGAGACCTGAAATGGAAAGAAGATCTCACACAGCTGGGACTGCACAGCTGCCACACTGTGTAGAGGTTACAGAACAATATCCTCCCTACAGAATTCATTGGTTTCAGAAAATTTTCGTATTGGAAAGAAGGGGTCAAAATTTTAGGTGGATAGGAAAGCTGAAGAGAGAGTGAGATCTGAAATGTGAAACAAGATATCACACAGCTGGGACTGCACAGCTGCCACACTGTGTAGAGGTTACAGAACAACCTCCTCCCTACAGAATTCATTAGTTTATTATTGGCTTGATAACCATAACGGAAAATTTAATGTGTTGGAAAGAAGAGGTCGAAATTTTAGGTGGATACAAAAGATGAAGAGAGAGTGAAATCTGAAATGGGAAAGAAGATCTCACACAGCTGGGACTGCACAGCTGCCACACTATGTAGAGGTTACAGAACAACCTCCTCCCTACAGAATTCATTAGCTTAATGCTGGCTTGATAGTCATACCGGAAGATTTTAGTATTTGAGAGTAAGAGCCGAAATTTTGGTGGATAGGAAAGATGAAGAATGAGTGATACCTGAAAAGGAAAGAAGATCTCACACAGCTGGGACTGCACAGCTGCCACACTGTGTAAAGGTTACAGAACAACCTCCTCCCTACAGAATTCATTCACTACCTATGAACTCCCTTAGGTCGATCACGTTCCTGAGACCTAATAGCTTTTTACTCTTAGGGTACTCTAGCCTATATGCATTGGCATGTGGTTTTCCTATGATCCTGAAAGGTCCTTGGTATACGAACATGAATTTCTTTGTTTCTGCATTTATTTTCTTTGATTTTTCCTTGGTTTTGACAAGGACTAACTGACCTATTTCAGAACTGGTGGGTACAGCTTTTGCGTCATGATGCTTCTTCCTTTCAAATGCTCTTTTTCTTATATTTGCCCTAGCCTTTAACTTCTTCTCGTCTGTGGATATTTGCGTTAGAATAGGGAATTCTACCATATCTGCAATCACATTGTGCGGTTCTTGGCCAAACATCAATTCGCAAGGCGCAAAACCAGTTGCATCATGCCTTAAGTTGTTAATTACATTCTCAAAATACTTCATGTGCACTGCCCAACTTGAGTGTTTCCGATCACAATAAGTCCTGCAAAGCCTATTCAATTCTATCATAATACATTCACTCATATTTCCTTGGCGGAAATACGCAGATATTTTCAGATGTTTCACTCCGGCCTTATCCAGACATTCTTTAAATCTATCAGAAGTAAATTGAGGCCCATTGTCTGACAGCGAACTCTTCGGAACGCCAACGTTCATGAAGAAATCTTTTTCCAACTTTTCTACCAACGTTTTTGCATCTGCTCTTTTAATTGGGTATAGCTTAACATACGTATATACTAAATCCATCCACAACAATAACATGGGTGCACCCATCTCTCGAAGCAGGAAGAGGGCCAAACAAATCACAAGCCAGTAATTCTAGGGTTTCAGTTGGCTCTACTGAATGCATATCCCCTTGTATTCTGGTGTTAGCAGCACGGACTTTCTGGCACACTACACAAGATGCTAGACGCTTGGCAACACGGCGGTACATGTTGTCAAACATAACTTTCTCTTTTAATTTTGCAAAGCACTTCTTTGCACCATAGTGCCCATACCTCAGGTGTACATAGTCGATTAGTAAGTCTACATGTTGTGAGGGAAAGCACAGCTTCCACTCTGAAACTCCTACATTATTCCTTCTAAACAGAGTACCTTTATGCAGACAATAGTATTGCGAAACCTTAGGATAGTTCGCATTTCCTAAATAGCTCTTCACTAATTTCAGCTGGTCATCTGCATTCTGCTCGTGTCTCAAGTTCTTAATCACCCTCTTTAATGGACTTTCTTACTTTACTTCGTGCAACTCTAACATTCGTACTTCACTTAGGTCAGTTGCTATAATTCCCGCGTCATCACATAGCTCCGCACTTCTAGATAACCCATCAGTTACCAGATTGTCTTTCCCTTGAATATGTCTAACCTCAAGGTCAAACTGCTGGAGACACAAAGATCATCTTACCAAACGAGCATTCCTCAACTTACAGGTCTTTAAAAAGGTCAACGCCTTATGTACAATTATCTTGTGACCTAATACATACTGCTCAAATTTCTGTACCCCAAATACAATTGCCAATGCTTCCAGTTCTGAGATGTCATAATTTCTCTCTGCTGCCTGTAAAGATCGACTTGCGAAAGCTATAGTCTTGTGCACTTCTTGTTCGTTCTCTATTTCTACTTCGAATACCTCCACAGCTATACCATAGTCACTAGTATCAACAGACATACAGATTGGTTTTTCAAAATAGGATGATGTAAAATAGGACTATTAATTAAATATTGTTTAAGCACCTCGAACGCCTGTTGGCATTCTGCTGCCAAAACCCAAGGGGTATTCTTTTTCAGCAGGAGGCGAAGACAGGGTGCATTAAAAGTCTGATCACTAACAAAACGCCTATAGAAGCCGAAAAGACCGAACATTGATCTCAGCTGCTTCTTATTTCTGGGAGACTCAAATTTTGCAATGACTGGTAGCTTGCCTGGGTCAGGCAGAATACCTTTTCCACTTATCATATATCCCAAGAAACCTATTTCCTCTTTAACGCACTCTGTCTTATCAATCTTTAGTTTCATGCCACCTCTCTCAATAGCCTCTAACACTTCCTCTAATAAAACTATGTGTTCTTCCCAGGTAGGAGTTGCTATTAACAGATCATCTACGTAGACTGTGATTTTATTAATTATGGCTGGTCCTAAAACATGGCACATCACACGTACGAAGGCACAAACAGAGATATTAAGTCCGAAAGATACCCCACGGTATTGGTAACAAACTCCTTCGTACAAGAAAGCTGTGTACTTCCTTGAACTTTCCGCAAGTGGCAAATTCCAATATCCACACGTGATGTCCATAGAGGTTAAGAATTTTACTCCCCGGAATTTTTGCAATAACTCGTCCATGTTCTGCGGTCATCACTTTCCCTATCCACTATTTCATTCAACCAACGAGCGTCCAAGACCAATCTGACACTCCCGTCTCTTTTTGGTAAAACAACAAGAGGATTATTGTACTCACTGACCGCTTTTTCAATCACACCCCATTCTAGCATTCTCTGTATCTCCTTTCGAACCGCCTCCTTCCTAGCTACATGTATTTGGTATGGCTTCCTGAAAAACACGTGGCCAGGTTTCACCTTTAATTGACATTCATAACCTTTGACCACGCCAAGTCAATTTGAAAATACCTTATGATGCCTTTTTAAAACTTGTCTCAGTTCTTCCTTCTGATTAGCTGAAATTTTATCGATTTCCTGCAATTTAGCTTCTATTTTGTCCAAAATAATTGCTTCTTCTTCTTCTGTGTTTAGCTTACTTTTACTCAGATTAACACCTTCGTCCCAATATCTCCAATTTTTCGGAACTCGTATAGGCAGCTCCCAAGTTTCATCATTAGTTACTACATGTTTACCAATAAAAGGTACCGTAATTACTCCGGTTATCGGCAAGACAATTTTGAACTGGCTTCTTTCAAAGTCAACAACACTCTGATACTTTGACAAGAAATCTATGCCAATTAAAACCTCAATACTGAGATTATTTACAATTAAGCATGGATGATCAATTAAATTACCATTAATGTTAAGGTCAGCAAAGCTTCTTGTTTTACCGTTTTTGACACCTTGCCAGTAGCACCAATTATTCTTAGTCCTGATACCCTCATTACGATAAGCTTGTCTTTACTAGGTAATGCATCAAAGAAGGACTGAGATATCGCACTCACCTCACTTCCACTGTCTAAGAGACAACGTACATTGATACCCAACATATTCACTATTATTATAGGGTGGCTTCTTGTAGGTTGTACAGGTGGTTCCTCAAACTCATCCAATAGTTCCTTTTGGATTTGTCTCCAACTAAAGTGATCGACATCTGTCTTCATTACATTTATGTCAAAGTGTGTAGGGGTTTCCTGAATTACATTTTCAGCTGCCTTTTCCAGTCGGTCTATTAATTTTAAATCGAAACACCGCACGACTTCATTACATTTAGTTTGCTGAACATGACCCGAATTACTGTAGTCTGAGCGATTCTGCGCCTCCAGACCGGGCATAACACTTGTTACAGCTAAACCACTTTCACTATTATCGTCGGGTTCCTTCTCAAGTGACAACTGGTCACAGCTACTGGGTTCATCGACCCCCAACAGGCTATCCTCTACATTCTCACTTACCTCCTGTCCTAAATCTATTAGTACAGTATCAACATCCTGCACAGGCACTTTAGATAAGAGCACATCATCCTCATTGTAAATATAAGCATGAATTTCTTCTGCTTCTTCACCTGACAATTCAGTATTTTGTAGCTCTTCCCTACCGTTACACTGCTGCGCCTTCTCTTTCTCTTCCCACTTAGAAAGCGTCTCTAACATGGTATCTATTAAATACTGTGAGTGATCTAATATTTCTGCTGTATCCATAGATGCTACCGACCCCTCATCCACATGTTCAGTCTGAGTATTTTGATCTGTCTTACCAATTACTGTAATTACTGGCTTAGGAAAAGTAACCTCCTGGTGAGCGCCAGTGTCCTCATAGACGGGAACTAGTTTTCCTGCCTCGGCCTACTACTGTTTCCTTTATTTCCATTATAGTTAACTGGCACGACATTGCTTTCCGCGCTGTTGTTTACCTGCATAATTTTGTTCGGAACAAAATTACTATCATTTGGATGCCATTGTTGGTTCTGATAATTATTTCTCCAATTCCTACCTCTCTTAGGATGGCGAACACCTACTGTTCAGATGTTTACATTGCCACTTTGCTCGTTCTTAAAATTACTGCTAGTGTTATTAGCATTTCTGTTATTACGTGCTTGCTCCTCATTGGCAGCAACACGCTCTATGCGTTCCAAATACTCAATGAAACGATCCAGATTGTCTGTAGGGGCAGATATAATTCTAGTTTGCCAATACCATGGCAGTTTGGCTTCAAGATCTAGTAGTATCATTTCAGGTTTCAGCTTTCCCGCCAAATGTGACAAACGTGAAATGCATGACCTAGTAAACTCTTTAATAGATTCCTTGCCTGCATTGAAGCGCTTTCCACTCCAAAATTCATTTTGCTTATTGCTAGACCAATATTAATGAAAGCTGTTTTAAATTCCGCTAATATTTTACACTTCAACATAACATCAGCTGAGCAACACATGGCGTCACCTGCTAAATGGCTTCTAATAAATGAGATTTTCTCTCGTTCAGACCAAGTTTGTGGAATCTCATCTTCAAAATCGTTCCAGAAAACTAGTGGCTGGATATTTTTATCTGGATCGAACTGCAAGAACTGCCGACATCCGATAAATGCGGCGTTTGCAGCTACAACTTGTTGTATACTACCATTACCAGAAGTTACTGAGGCTACTTTACCCTCAATGTTAGTACTAATATTTTCTACTCTCATTTCAACATTATCTACTCTTTGCACAATATGAGTAGTATCAGTTTCGATTGCATCTACTTCTGCTTGACATATGTTTACTTTTATATTAACATCTTTAAACCTATCTGAGCACAGTTCAGATTCCGCCTCGATCTTTTCTGTTAACTTGTGCTCCAGCTTCGCGTCTTCCATTTGGAAGTCTTTGCGAACCTCAGCAACTTCGGATTTTACTGTTTTATACATTTCAGAAAATTGTTGAGCAACCTTTTTCTTAATATCCTCATGATTGTAATCAATTTTATAATTCAAACTGTCCAGATCTTCTTTCAACTTATTGCAACCAGCCTTGAAGATATTGCCCATTACCTCCAATCGTTTATTAAAATTAGTTTGGCTGGCCACAATCTCATACTTTAATTCAGCATTACTGCTTTTGACCTCAGTTATTTCAGACTTTAATTCAGCTGTCATTTTAGCATTACTGGTAGCTATTGCTTGTAATATAACATTTAAATAAATAGCCCCAGTATCTTTGGGTTGCTCACTAGCTGGTTTTTTATCACACTCAGGTGACGAAAAACTAGCTTCAATACCAGAATCATCAAAACGAAATGAAACATCTGATTGATCAGTCATATTTAACTTATCCTTTTTAAACTCTGCCACCTCTGATTTCTGCTTTACTATAGGAGTCTCTATTATTGAATCATTGCCCCTTTTCACACTACTGTCAGGAGATAATACTTCATATTTCACTTTAACATTACTATTTTCAGGCATATTTACACTTGAACCATTGTCTGGACTTACAGTTCCCTCAACAGACATAAGTTCTGATTTAAGTTTAACCTCAGTTTCTTCTGGTGGTTCCATCGCCGACAGTCTTTTAGTGCAGGTTAGTAAAATTTTTAACAGCTTTTCACTCAACTTAGTTCCTTCTGCACGACGTATGGCGTTGCCGGCGCGGCGTACCAGGATTACTGATGCGACGCGGCGCGTTGAACTGCAGACGGCACTTCGACGGCTGCTGTGCATTTGCGTGCCCCGCAACTGCAGGCGCGGCTCCGGTTGCTCCGGCGGACGACTGCGGTGAGGCGAAACTTGCTTCTTGCGATGCCGGCAGCGCCGCTAGACTCAGTGCCAGCTCCGTCAATCCAGATGCGTTGTTAATCCAATTGCGTCGTCCACATGCACACGTAACACTATTACTGTTCAATTACTCAGTTGCGTGTCGCATTTCACTCCCGAATCCGAATATTTAAAAATCACTTTCACTTTTACTCAGTTTCTTTCCCGGCCGATGCACCATATGTGGGGCGGCAGGAGGAATAATTGTTAATGTTCCTATTATTTATTTAATGCTGTTGTTTCCTGTTCTCAACACTGGCTCTCTAACTACAGTATTAGCAACCAGAAAGTGATTAGAAAAATGTGAAGCTGATAATTAGAATTCCTAGTGCCCACTTCATCTGAGAAATATGAGGGGCATTCAGAAAGTAAGCTCCGATCAGTCGCGAAATGGAAACGACTATGAAAATCCGATAAAGCTTTGCACAGATGTGTTGGGTAGTGTCTCTAGTATAACCCCAGTTAGCATCACGTCGCTCTTCGCATTTCTGAGCTCGCAGTGAGTGCGTAAAGATGTCTAGAAAATAGTGTCTGCCGCCAAGTACGAGGGCCTGGTGAGAAATTTCGCCTGAAGCTATGCAGCTAACATTACATAACTGTCATGCTGTTTCTTCTTAAAGACAATTTCAGCCGCATTCTGCAGGGGCAATGAAGATGCTCCTGCATCGTTTTCAAATGGAAATGTGAGATTACCCACAATACAGTCCGCAATTGTCTCCCCCTGAGTTTCATCTCTGGTCACATGAACTGCTGTCTTTCAAGACAACATTTTGACACAGACAACGAGGTGTAGGCCAGCGTGGAGAATTGGCGGAAAGCACTGGCGGCTGCCTTCTATGATGAGGCTATTGAAAAGTTGGTACAACGCTATGACAAAAGGCTAAGTCAGAACGGCGACTACGTAGAAAAGTAGCTGAAAGGTGTAGCTAATTGTTACAAGTAAAACATTTCTGATGTTCACTGTGGTTTCAATTTGGCAATCAATCGGAGCTTACTTTCTGAACAGGCCTCGTACATTTATAGCTACAGCTTATAGCTCTGAGGAATTAGGAGATTGTCTGGGATTCATAATCAAAAACCATTCTCTCTAAAATGTTCACTATATTCTGAAAGTCACAGACCAAAAACAATCCACACAATCCAACTACCAGAGCAGTTCAGAATCTAATGCGCTGATGCAACTATAACTGTTCAAATTAAATGTTTAAATGAATGCTCGCCATAATCTGATGATAATGTTCATCCAACGACACGCTAAATAATGGTAGAATGTCTGTTCTGCGGCGGCACGTGAAAATACGACATACGCAAACTGAAGATAGATCATTGAAGTCATCCCAAAATTAACACTTCACTCGAAAATGATTTCATGGTTACGCATATCACGAGTAACTTATTACTGCATCCGAGGCTGTTTATATCAACGATACTGATGCGACGCGACTCCCGGCACAGGTGGTGCGCTAATCAGTGTCTGGAGAAAACTGGGTCCTTCCCTTATTCACGCAGCTTTCTTACATATAAAGCCGCTGTGCGGAGGTCTAAGGGAACGCCTGATCAAATCTGCTCTCCCGACTAGCCACTGGGCTAGTAATGCACCACTTTAAGTTATCGAATAAATCATTGCTTCCTTTGCTGATGGCTGATGAAGCTCTCAACTTAAATGTGCTATCAGCACACAAGTAAGTAATCATAAGAAAAGTCTGACGTGGCTAAGTCAAATATTTTGGGCGAGATAATTAATTTAATTACACTACACGCAGTAGACGAGCTCTGAACTTGCCCTTTGGAGATACGCTGTTGCTATAATTTTATAGTTATTCAGTTGAAACTTCTCACATCTTTATGATTATAGCGGATATCCCTTCTACTTACATTTAAACATCCTAGCTTTATTTATTCGCCTACTTAATCTATCTTACTTCCTTAATTTTTAAGATAAAAACCAGATCATGAATTTTAATTTGTGAGATCCAGAATACTGTTTCTACTAAATTATTATGCAAAAGGAATCTAAATATAAAGTTTTAAGTTTCTAGCTCTTTTCTGTTGCGCCTATGATTTTTACAGAAAAACGTCCAAATTTCGAAAATGGTTAAAGTTATTGAACTGATATTCAACACATATTGATTTAGTATTACTCCTGACATGCTAGAAACGTTTCAGGTTATTTACTTGATTTTTAAAGTATTGCTCAACATTTATGACGTCAGAACTAGTTACAGCGGACTGGCTGGCACACAATGTAAAGACTGATGTGAATTTTATAAGGCGTGAGTAGGCTGCTTCCCTACACAATGTCGCGATACGATAAACCGCAATCGCGATAGGCTTCAATCCGACCTTTATCAAAGTCGGAAACGTGATGGTACGCATTTCTCCTCCTTACAACGTTTCACCAGGCAACGCCGGTCAACTGCTGTTTGTGTATGAGAAATCGGTTGGAAACTTTCCTCATGTCAGCACATCGTAGGCGTCGCCACCGGCGCCAACCTTGTGTGAATGCTCTGGAAAGCTAATCATTTGCATACCATAGCAACTTCTTCCTGTCGGCTAAATTTCGCGTCTGTAGCACGTCATCTTCGTGGTGTAACAATTTTAATGGCCAGTAGTGTAATTCTCGGGTGCGACACGTTTTCAAATACACCACATCACTTATATCCAATAGGACGATTTCACAAAATTCTCCTTTTTGGACAAATATCTGGAGACTTCCATGGTAAAGACAGACAAGACACGTGCACCTACTTCAAGACTGTTCATAAATTCAGCAGGAAAACTACATTCTGTTATTATTATTATTTTTAGTAGTAGTTGTATTTTGTTAATAGGTCTGACACTATATTAATGTCAACATAACGAAGTCAGTAGAGCTTTGAGTGTCAACAAATTTCCGTTATTTCCACGGAACTAGAAGAATAATTTTCACTGGAGTGCAAAGCTTGAAGACAAAACTAACTTGTGTGATGTGCTATTGCCAAGTAACTTAGCTCGGTAAAACTTGGATCATACCGAGAACTGTTAGAGTATAGTACAGTACTGTACAGAAGATAACTGAAAGAAATACTCAGTGAGATGAACAGAAATGATACTGTGTAGGGTGTCCCATTCGTCCACCAGCACGGTTGAAAAATGCTGGGTGGTCGCTGATGCGTGTGGATGTGCTGCGGTACGTCACCCCAACTCATCCCACACGTGCTCGATAAGATTTAGGTCGGGGGTACGTGCGGGCAGTCCTTTCGCCGAACATTATCTTCTTCCAGAAGCCTCTTCACCTGTGCTGTTCGACGCTGTCGCGCATTTTCATAAAGTTAGGGCCGAATGCACCCTGAAAAGACGTACAGGGAGAAGGAGTACAGTGACACAATATAACTGACCAATCACCGTACTGTGTTGAAAGATTAGGAGTTTGGTACGTCCGTGCGACACTATGCATCTTCAACCCGTCCAGACCATAACCACTGGACAACCAAAACGATCATGTTAGACAAAGTTCCTGGTTGCATCACGTATTCCCGCCCCTCGCCATATGAGGATGCGTCCAGAATCACTATTCTGACTGAATCTGCTCTCATCAGACAAGAGCGCATGATCCCACTTCCCGCTGGTTGCTATGCTATCGGCACCATCGCAAAAGGTGTCGACGAGGTATCAATGGAACACAACGTACTAGTCATTAGCCAAAGAGACCACCCACTGTTAAATCTGGCTGTTCTGTTAAATGTGGCTGCAATTGCAGCTGCTTTTTAATGTGGATCTCTTCTTGCCAGTTGCACAATGTAGCGGTCATCTCTGTTGTAGATGACTGTGGTCGGCCGCCTCCTCACCTTCGGCTAAGGAGTGCCTGTGGTTCGGACCGCAACTCATGAACGTGAAACATTGCTGTGAACAATACCAAACTCCTGGGCTGCACTCGTCACACTGCGTCCCTCTTCCATTTTCCCGATGATTCTTCCCCGTGTGAAGTGTCATCCCTGGGCCGTGTTGTAATGAACACCACCACAATACGTCTTAACTACTCGCTGATTAACAAACACAGTCTTCTCCCGTTCCTTCATTTTCCTCGTGTTGTGGGACCAATCTCATTTGGCGAAACTATCACGCTGATCTCACGCCATGTGACGTCCAGATTTCTGTGCACAACTGGGAGGCCTCTGGAGACATGGTCCTGCACTTTGATTCATTTCCACTGAATATTTAATGTGTAATGTTACTTTATCCAGCTCGTTCTTAAGTTTACCAGAGCAGTGTATTTGTATTTTCTGAAATCAAATTACAATAGAAAAAAATGGCTCTGAGCACTATGGGACCTAAAATCTGAGGTCATCAGTCCCCTAGAACTTAGAACCACTTAAACCTAACTAACCTAAGGACATCACACACATCCATTCCCGGGGCAGGATTCGATCCAGCGACCGTAGCAGCAGCTCGGTTCCGGACTGGAGCGCCTAGAACCTTTCGGTCACAGAGGCCGGCAGTTACAACAGCTCTAGCTTCTCTATGCTTACTGTTAAATGCCACTGAACTATGATTAACGTAGCTGTGATAAAAGATTTTTGTGATGTTGCAGTACAACGGAACTGAACTCCTCTGTCCTGCACAGGTTTGAACTTGCAAATGCACACCACACATACAGTTGGAAAGAGGAAGAAAGTTGTCTCCTCGCAGATCTTAATTAATCGGACTTGACTAAACTGAACTACTCGGAAAACATGTCGCTTATTAGTGGTCGGTGCTATTAACTTGTAACATTGGCTGCGAATGAAATATTGAATTTAATTGGTTTTTCAGGTTCAAACAGTTCAGCTGCATATCCAAAAGCGTGTTGGTTGGGAAAACCGACTTGGAACAGCGGAAATATAGCCTCTTCGGAGATAATCAGGAAGAACGTGGTTGTAACGGGTGTGAATGCTGGGGACTTCCTGGAAAACAGTCCTCAGGGTGCACGATGTGTAATGGAACAGATATTTCGATTGCACGCCAGCCGGAAAATAAAGCCCATAGTTGACTGCTTTTTATCTCTCAGCAAGGTGAGTTTTATCGTGTGAATGTTGAAGGAAAAATTTTAAAAGTGTTTGATGCAATCATAGGCTTTTCGGTTCCAGGTAACTGACGGTTTGCGGAAGCTGAGCAGCAGGAAAAACTACGGCAAAGTGGTTTTGGTCGTACGGCTTTGATCAGCTCCACCAATGAGAAAGCGGGACTGAGTTCAGATTCCATAGTTTTCACAAGTATGGAGTTTAGGGGCCAAAGAGTGGGAACAAAAAAGTATGCCAGCGTTACAAGACGAAATTAAAAAAGGCACACGTTAGAGTCGCTGAAAGTCATGACATATTTACTCTGAGATTTACTGTACGCTGTGAAGTATACCAGCTTTATTTATTTGCTACTGCTGCATTCTTCTGGTTCGTATAGTGACTGAAAATGTGTCATTACACATATGAGCACACAATTTGGTAAGCAGCTATGTTTACGGGCTGTGCTCCTGTGCTGTGAAACCTAGCTGACAAAGATACTCATCCAGAAATTCGTCAGTAGCAAACGGGTTTGAATAAAAATTGCGCCTATAAAGGAGAAAACGATGAATTTCCATTTCTTGTGTCTAAAACGTCTCTGAAAATAGGGTAATGGTTCATCATTATTAATGACGCTTCAATGACTTGGAAGTTCTGACCAAAGAACAGAAATATTTGGCAGGAATTATTGTATGAATTACTCAAGCCTGTTGTCCCTCATGAGCAGTACGGGCTTTGGACACCACGCGACGAACAAAGGCGCAGCAAGCGCTCAACAGTGAAAAGTGGAAAACACACCTTGTATGACGAGTCTGAATGTTTGTTACGTAGAAATAAGCGTGACTTTAACCTTCCTGCGTACTGCAAATGGTAACACTTAACAGTTTCAACCAAATACAGTATTTCTGTCACGAAAGTGGCAGTGTCAGGACGCGGATTTATACACAAGAAAGTGGACAAAGCGAGCATGACATTGTTTCTCATCAAGTAAAACTCGGCATTCACCTTTTTTCATCCATCGTTTTGAAAATAATTTAAGGTCGAAATTGGAGTGAGAATAAACGAAATATTTCACAGTAGCAAATAGATATGGAGTCATTTCGAAATTAATGTTCCGTACAGAGATAAAAAAATGAGTGACTTAGTGCTGGTCACGAGGTTTCATTTGTTAATAAAAAATACAAACGCAAAAAGTTCAACATGAGAGTCTTCTCAGAGTGTAGCATAGTATCGCTGACACCGTTGAGAGAGAAAAAAAGTCATCAATGAGAAGCGACAATGAAATATGATGGTGTGTTAGCTGATATTTGAATGCAAATGTTATTTTTGGTTAATATTTAGCTTTTTAGGTTTGCCATGGTTAAAGTTCATTAATAGAAATTGCGACTGATGTATTTTAGTGCGGTTCGAGTCTGTGTAAGTAACATGCCGTTTACTAACTTGCCACAAGATTATTTCACTGAGACTTGTAACGAATTATTGCAGTTACAATACTTTCTGCCTTAATTAACATAAGAGCATGATTTTAAAATCAGGGGATAATACACAATCGTGGCTAGTCCTAACGCACTACGTCGTAGACAGACATTGTAACACCAGAAATGGTTCAAATGGCTCTGAGAACTATGGCGCTTAACATCTAAGGTCATCAGTCCCCTAGAACTTAGAACTACTTAAACCTAACTAACCTAAAGACATCACACACATCCATGCCCGAGGCAGGGTTCGAACCTGCGACCGTAGCGGTTGCGCGGTTCCAGATTGTAGCGCCTAGAACCGCTCGGCCACTCCGCCCGGCTGTAACACTAAATTCCATGTGAAATCTCTCGCCGAAATTAAATAGAAAACAGTTTTGATTAACTCCAGTGTTCATTTAGTTGCTCTCATACTATTTAACTGGGAACATAATTGTAATGGCTCTTTCTCACACATAGGCCAGCAGCACAAAAAATTATATAAAGTCCATCTAACTGGAAAAAACATAAAATATTGGCAGGGCCAGGTCCGCCTTGTTCTGTGAAAGAAAGTATTAGTATTTGTTGCGCTGATAGAAAGAAAATGGTTCAAATGGCTCTGAGCACTATGCGACTTAACTTCTAAGGTCATCAGTCGCCTAGAACTTAGAACTAATTAAACCTGACTAACCTAAGGACATCACACACATCCATGCCCGAGGCAGGATTCGAACCTGCGACCGTAGCGGTCGCTCGGTTCCAGACTGCAGCGCCAGAACCGCACGGCCACTCCGGCCGGCTAGAAAGAAAAAGGTTTAAATTCAATTTCGCAGCTAAATGGCGGCCATCTGGTCTGTCACGTGCTGCTGGATTGTTTTGCAGTCGGCCTGCTATGAAAGCTGAAATAATGCAGATATCTGACGCAGGGCACACAAAACTACGGATGAAGTCCTGAAATAATCAGCTTTAAACAACAATCGATTTTATCAGTTAATTCATTATATATACGGTTACAGACCTGATATGGCTGCGTAAGCTACTATCACATTTACGAGAACAAGAGAGCAAGAGAGAAGACGAACAAGAGAAGAGGAGCGCACATTGTCTCCTCTATATACAGAGAAATCATAGCTAATAATTCTCTTTAATACGATTACCATAAAATGTCTACACGACGCATCTCGTCTGTGATTCAGTATATTAATAAGTTTTACAAAATTTATTATTCTTGATAATAGGATCGTCCATAAGTCCACATGATTTCATTCAGTCTCATATATATTTCGTCGAAGTACATTTTGTGACAACGTATAGCGACGCCACAAAGCCCCCTAGAATGACCATGTACAGGAATTAATTGAGTGTGTAGTGGTTATTCTACTGGCGTTTCTTTACGTCGATCTCCTCCATCACTGGAGTCTTCTCCGACGATGCTGAAGGTGTGATGCTGGATCCGTCGAGATGTTGCGTAACGCCCGTCCGGAACCGAAGGTCGAGCTCCACATCATCCACGGACGACAGCTTGGCTGCTGCAGCTAGTGTGCCGTTGTCTGGAACTGCTATTCCGTGCATCTGCGGTGTTCGTGTTCATGAAATCATTCAAACGTGGCATTAGACACAGTTTAATTCAGATGTTACACGCTGCGGAGGAAACGCACGAATGTTACTTATTTATTATTATTCATTCAGGATCAGTACTGCAGAATATTTGGTGGTGGTAAGTTCCTGTGGGACCAAAATGGTGAGGTCATCGGTCCCTAGGGTTAGACACTACTTAATCTAACTGGAACTTACACTAAGGACAACACACACACCCATGCCCGAGGGAGGACTACAACTTCCGCGGCTACCCCGTGCGGCTCAGAATATTTGTCTTGGCGTTGCATTTCACACATATTCTACTTTGTTTACATTGTCATATGCGCTATGCACAGTTCAGTATTTGTAAACACACTATTTTGGTGAAGTTTGACAGTTCACAACTAGCGCGGACTCGCTGGTACGCCGCAACTCAAGTACGTTCGCCGTTGCTGGCAATTACAGAAGCATACCGATTGTTGACTGCGAATATTTTCATGCAGTTCCAGACGCACTGGCACAAACATTTACGTATGTCACCGATGCCTCCCAGTACTCATTGTACAGAGTGTAAGTGCACCCTATTTACAACTCGCAACTTGATTTTACGAATAAACTGGATTCTATCGTCGTTCTTGAAATAACGTCCAATATTTGCTTTGTCCTCTACCAAGAAGTTTCCTTTTTATTTATAAACTCATTACTTCAGAGTTTAGTGGCAGTAATACATTTTACTAAAAGTTCTTGTTAGTACACAAGATACTTATAAATTTTTATGTGCACAGTTTGTAGTTTGTGTTCGTCTTGTGGACAATAACAAGTTTTTTTGGTATCCACATGAAATACATAGTTCTGTACCTTGCCCTAAGTATTCATGCTCTATTCATTTATTCCTACACCTGTGTCAAATACCGGACCACAAAATTTGCGGGTCTGGCTATAGACCGGCCTGACTACAATAATTGGCATAGATTTTATACTCAGGTATATTATTACCGAATTTTAAAATTCCTATGGGGATGTCTCCATCAAGACGACAGTGGATGTTCCTCAGATTACATGAAGCATATACGTCCCTAACTAAAGCGTAATTATTAACCCAAGAACATCCAGATGGTGTTGTATCCTATTTGAATTCATCTCTGAAGGATGCACAAAAGATATCTGATTCTAACTACCTCTTTTCATTATTTAGTGATTCTTATACTGACTGAAACGGCCATCATTTCTCAACACATACCCTGATTTATACATAAACATACTACATAATTATATTACACTACAAATACACTAAAACTTCAATTGAAAATACTCAAGTACTTTTTATGGCAGGCTGACTTCTGAGATTTCACCTTTTGTTCGTAGCTTTCTTTTTAGTCGTCTACAGTGAGTACTCCATCTTTATGGCATAAAGTTGAAGAAGTACTACTGCAGGCAGTTGTTTTCAAATATTTGTTTCGGCTGATGGCCAGTATGGTTATCTTACAAACTAGTAGCAAGCCATTAGACATATGAAAGTGACGAACAAAGATCTACCATATTACACTTACATCTACTGTTTACAAGTTTTACACGTCATATTTCCTTACGGATAAAGTGTCTTGGCCTGGCAAGTTTTTATGTCAGCTAATACATAGCTCCATCTATGTGGAATGTTGATGATTTGGTATGAACTTGTATAAAACAGTTGCCATTTCTTACTCTTTCTGAGTAATACAGAGGACGTCAGATGACATCCCAGTAACATCAGATCATTCACTTCAAATGATTGTGTCCTGTTCACATGAGAGTCACACCTTGCTTTTTTTGCTTGGGCGCATACAGACAAATTAAACAAGGCTTCAGTATGGCTCTGGTACTGCTGCTTGGTCTGCCTACGAAAGTGTGGTAATGGACTCAGCCATTCAACCCTATCTGCTTTACCCATCAATACCTCAGCTGGCGCATATCCTGTTGTGGCATGAGGTAAGTTATTATGAATCTTTTCGAAGGATGGTATACAAAATACCCGCTTCGTATAGTGGTTAGGTACTTATATCCTCATAAGTCGATTAAATTCTTTGCATATTCTATCAGCTGGGCTTGCCTATGGGTGGAAGCATGAAACTGGAAAAGTATGCAGCATTGTCAGTCACGCTCCCGTGAGACATGTGGATGTTAGGTATATAATTCTTCACTAAGTGCCTGATCACAGCACAGCACAGATGATGTCAGTGTATACAATTTCATGTATTTTGTGAAGGTATCACATATGACAAGCAAATACTTAATCCAAATTCTGGCATTTGATAACCATCCTGCAAGGTCGATTGATACTAATTGCATTGGATTTGTGGGAATGCAATAAGTTTTTGTTTGATCAGTTCATGTGTTTTACCTTTTGGCAGATGTCGAATGTTCATACAATAGTTTACACTTCTCTCTTTATATTCTTTCCGTGGCAGTACAGTTTCATAGTACTCACACACTTGTTTATGCCGACGTGCCCCATGTCACGTGCATATACCACATGAAGTCATTCAAACATGTTTGAGGTACACAAATATACACACACGTGCACACACACACACACACACACACACACAGACTCACAGACACACACACACACACACACACACACACACACACACACACACACACACACCATCGATCAGATTCACAACCTTACAGTGGAACAGGTTTCGATTTTTTTGTTCTAGCTAAAGGACATGCCAGATCCTGTGACAATTTTGTTATTATTTCTGTCCATACTTGATTAGTGTTCTGCAGAACAGACATATTGCGACACATCTGCAAAAAATTTCGCCTGTACGTTTGATCCTTAATCAACAGTACTTTATATTCCAATACTTGTACTGTTATTTCTGACTTTGTCCATGCCTCACAGTAAGCGAGACAACATGTCTGCTATTACATTGTCACATCCATTAATATTCACGGCCATAACTAGTAATCGAGGGGAGTAAGAAAGCATTGCGCTAATCGATCAGGCAATAGCTTACACGTCAACAGAAAACCTAGCGCTTGGTGATCACAGTACACTTTTGTAGGTTCACCGTAAATGTAAAAGTGTAACTTCTTTGCTGCCCACACCACCACTGAGGCTTCACAGAATACAAGCGCTCATAGCTTGTTAGTATCCTACCTGTGAAACAGATTGCCCGTGTCTCTTTTCCACATAAACTTCTTCTACACTACTGGCCATTAAAATTGATACACCACGAAGATGACGTGCTACAGACGCGATATTTAATCAACAGGAAGAAGATGCTGTGATATGAAAACGACTACTTTTCAGAGGATTCACACAAGATTGGTGCCGGTGGCGACGCCTACAACGTGCCGACATGAGGAAAGTTTCCAACCGATTTCTCATACACAAACAGCAGTTGACCGCCGTTGCCTGCTGAAACGTTGTTGTGATGCCTCGTGTAAGGAGGAGAAATGTGTACTATCACGTTTCCGACTTTGATAAAGATCGGATTCCAGCCTATCGCGATTGCGGTTTATCGTATCGCGACATTGCTGCTCGCGTTAGTGAAGATCCAATGACTGATAGCAGAATATGGAATCGGTAGGTTCAGGAGGTTAATACGGTACGCCGTGCTGGCTCCCAACGGCCTCGTATCACTAGCAGTCGAGATGACAGGCATCTTATCCGCATGGCTGTAACGGATCGTGGAGCCACGTCTCGATCCCTGAGTCAACAGATGGGGACGTTTGCAAGACAACAACCATCTGCACGAACAGTTCGACGACGTTTGCAGCAGCATGGACTATCAGCTCGGAGACCATGGCTGCGGTTACCCTTGACGCTGCATCACACACACTGGAAGCGTGTATTCGTCATTGCCATACTGGCGTATCACCCGGCGTGATGGTATGGGGTGCCATTGGTTACACGTCTCGGTCGCCTCTTGTTCGCTTTGACGGTACTTTGAACAGTGGACGTTACATTTCAGATGCCACGACCCGTGGCTCTACCCCTCATTCGATCCCTGCGAAACCCTACATTTCAGCAGGATAATGCACGATCGCATGTTGCAGGTCCTATGCGGCCTTTCTGGATACAGAAAATGTTCGACTGCTGCCCTGGCCAGCACATTCTCCTGATCTCTCACCAATTGAAAACGTCTGGTCAATGGTGGCCGAGCAACTGGCTTGTCACAATACGTCAGTCACTACTCTTGATGAACTGTGGTATCGGGTTGAAGCTGCTTGGGCAGCTGTACCTGTACACACCATCCAAGCTCTGTTTGACTCAATGCCTAGGCGTATCAAGGCCGTTATTACGGCCAGAGGTGGTTGTTCTGGGTACTGATTTCTCAGGATCTATGCACCCAAATTGCATGGAATGTAGTCACATGTCAGTTCTAGAATAATATATTTGTCCAATGAATACCCGTGTATCATCTACATTTCTTCTTGGTGTAGCAATTTTAATGGCCAGTGGTGTATTTGAAACAAGCAACATCGCAGCCCATAAGCAGAAGCATCAGATGGTAAGTAAAATCCTTTTTGCATGTTTGGGTGGTATGACTAGTTTGTGTCCAACAATGATCTTTCAATTGTTACAAATTCTTGTTGGCAATCTGTTCCTCATAGCCAAGGTGCATTTTTCTTAAGTAAACCCAATATGGTTCGCTGTTTAGGATTTTATGGGGTACGAAACGCCTAAAAATTGACATGAGTTTGACAAATACATTTAGTTGCTTGATGAAGGAAAATCAATTGCTCTCATTTACTCATCAGGAGTAACACCCAATGGTGAAATGATACATTCTAAGAACTTTGTTTGCTACCTGCTGAACTTCGATTTTTCGAGGGTCACAGTTATGCCAATCGTAACAAATTTTCTTAGAAACTATTCTAGTAGCTCCAGGTGTTCCTCCCATATCTATGTTATGATCAATAGATCGTCTACATACAGTGTTACTCTGTCCAACAATTCTGGGCGCAACACAGTACCTAGAGCTATTATAAAAACGTTTGTGCTCTCAGGCTAAATGGTAGTATCTTAAACTGCTAACTTCTACCACTGAATATAAAGGCTGTACATTTTTTAGAATCCTCTGTTAAGGTAATTTGCCAGTAGGGAGTTTGAAATCTGTGGAGGTAACGTACTTTACCCTACACAACCTTTGTATCTGTTCGTCCAAGTTCTCTGGCCTGGTATGAAAAGTTATGATAATTCTGTTTATCTCCCTGGCATCTAAAACCAGCCGGGTCTTTGCTCTGGCTTTCGTTACCGCTACTACAGGCCTGCTACATGGTGACAGGGGTGGTTCTATTATCCCACATTCCGCCATCTTCCGAATTTCTTTCGTAACAGAATCCTTTTTGGCTCACGGTGCAGAGTAGTTGGCATGATAGTAAATATTGCGTGGGACTACCACTATTTTGTATCGTTACCCCTTGACAGTGCCTGGTTTGTCAGAAAACACTGGTCTGAATTTACATAACAGCTGTGATAATTGAACTTGCTGGCCTGTGTTAATATATTCTGACTCTTCAGTTTCCTAGGCAATCGAACTTTCAATTTATGGTAAGTTACTTTACTCAGATTCAAAGTAGCAAATTTCTTCGCTATATTGTGTGTCACAAATTTTCAGCACATTTGGTCCCCTGCATATCACCCAAATGCGCTGACAGTATTTGTCATGCACCTCTTTGGTTTTAACCATTGCAAGTAAGATCGTCCTCTCGTCATTCATAATATTAATTTTTCCTTTCGAGAGGTCCGTGTTTCCTTCTCTCTCATGGGGGAATCCCAGCTGAATATATAGGCAACTGAGAGTCCCCGAATTACCAGTAAAGTGCATTTTATAGCTTTCCCACCTATTCTAATTACCACCCGCACTTGCTGCTTAATTATTTGTAACTGTGTGCCAATAACGCCTGTTAATCTACAGCTTTTTACCGCCAGAGTGGGTAGTCTCTGGGCCTGTGAGATTTTCCGAAAGACATCTAAACTCATTGCGTTAACTGCAGCTCCTGTATCTATAATTAACTTTACAGGTATGCCATATATTTCTCCTACCACAGTGGCTGGCACAAGTTCTGTATGTGACCTTGAACATGAACGGCGTTCGTTGATTAAGTCTTCAGACGTGCTAACATCATCATTATATCTTAGTATAGATATGTCATTGCCAATAACGTACATAACATTTCTCTCGCTACTCAATTCGACGAACAATGCAGAGCAGCTTGCGGCCGTATTTAGTTTAACAGAACAGGTGGGTCTGGTTGGCTGTCACATGTAACTTCTACAATCCACACATTTTGGTTACACTGCTGCCTCCACTGTGCATGTGGGTTTAATACATTTGCTCTCTCTCGATTATTGTTACTTGATGCATTTGGGTTTTTATTCGGCGGTCCCTGGTTATTATTCTACGACCCTGAATAGCTTCCTTGCCGCATGTTTCGTCACTTCTCACTGTGGTTCGGACTCGAGTTGTTCCTTTCCTCGTGTCCTCGTTTTCTGTTGAATGATTGATTGCCATTCCCATTATGTTGCCTATTTCCGTTACAACTATGATCATTCCTTTTGTTCCCATTACCATTACCATTACCATGTGGCCAATGGTTACGTTTTTCTCTTTTCGAAGGAGATGAACACGGTTTCCATGCTCGCCCCCGTTCTGTAAGTCTTCCTGGATTAGGTAATTTGAATCCAGCACAGACAAGAACTGATCTAAGTCCCTTTTCCGTTACATTAACTACTTTCTGACGAATATTGGGTGGTAATCTACCTTTTGACTAGCGGATCACATCCCTATTGGAGCGGGCTCTTCCCAATACCGCATTTTATTAGTATAACTATCGAAATATTTACGTAGTGACCCCTATTTTGGATTGTACCATTCAGGACTGTTGACCTGTTTTTTTAAACGTTTATGAATCCTTGATGTCAAAAATTTGGCTAGGAATACTTTTTCAAATTGGTCTTATGTAGTACACGATTCTGTTTCTTGTGTTGCCAACATAGCCTGTTCGCCTTGAATATGTGAGAGAATGAACGTGATTCTCTGCTTTTCACTCCATGCACTGGGCAAAATATCTCTAAAGCCTTCAATAAACACTACCTGGTGAATCGATTTCTGTCATCTGTAAATGGCAGGAAGTGTTTGTGCTTAATTACGTTTTTCTTCCATCAGTCTATCTGAAAGTGGAGGCGCTCTCTCCCTACCTATGAATTGTTGACTTTCTATATGGCTATTACATTCTGATATACCGGCATATTGTGGTCTGCAATTGCACAGAAAGCTTCGTGCATTGCTGTACATGCCATCACATGGCACATCACTGTTCCTTGTATGTTTATTGCTAGCTACTGGGCTATGATTCTCACCGAAACATTCCCCCGCAACACATCGAAAAAGAGTGTTGATACGCTTTTGCTTATTAGCTGTGTCGTTCGACTCATCTGCAGAACTAGTAGCCTTACCATCATAGTTTCCGCAAATGGATCAGAAACAGATGAACATATAGGTATACTCTGTTACCTATCTACTTCATGTTCCTAAATCCTGTGTTTTAGGTATCTGTTCACCCGTGCTTTCCATCTGTTCACTTTCCACGAATGACGGAGCACCTATTTCATTGCCAGCCGCTGGTGGCCGAGCGGTTCTAGGCGCTACAGTCTGGAACCGCGCGACCGCTACGGTCGCAGATTCGAATCCTGCCTCGGGCATGTATGTGTGTGATGTCCTTAGGTTAGTTAGGTTTAAGTAATTCTAAGTTCTAGGGGACTGATGACCTCAGAAGTTAAGTCCCATAGTGCTCAGAGCCATTTGCACCATTTTGAACCTGTTTCATTTACTGCATCTGTGTCACGCCGAATTCCGGCTTCAAAAAGTTACGATAAATTATCTATGTTAGATTCATGCATAACTACAATTAGAGTTAAGCGTTGATTAACTTCGTGGTCTATCTGCTTCTTTGGTCGGCCCACAGTTAAGTTACACACAACATTGAAAGTTGGTTGGTTGGTTGGTTTGGGGAAGGAGACCAGACAGCGAGGTCATCGGTCTCATCGGATTAGGGAAGGACGGGGAAGGAAGTCGGCCGTGCCCTTTGAAAGGAACCATCCCTGCATTAGCCTGGAGCGATTTAGGGAAATCACGGAAAACCTAAATCAGGATGGCCGGACGCGGGATTGAACCGTCGTCCTCCCGAATGCGAGTCCAGTGTCTAACCACTGCGCCACCTCGCTCGGTAACATTGAAAGTAATTAAGGCAAAATACACAAATCTCTACACAAAGAAAAGGAAGGAACACTACTATGTGAGCAGCACAATAGGACTAAACGATTGAGTGCAGCGCAATTACTATTGATTTCAATACCTGGACCAAATGCGTCCTCTACCTACGCCCATGCTACTATACAGCGATCGGAATTGCACACTGCCGTCCGTACCTGGTGGGTTCAGTGTTCCTCTCAGGTTCTGTTCTTTCTTCTCACATGTGATGTCGCTCAATAGTCATGAAAAAACATACATTTAAGCAATGAATACACCATGTAATGTTGTCACATACAACAGTGTCCGTTTATCTGTACAACAATTACATCGGCCACACGTTGAGCACCTGTATTATGACGTATCTAAAAATGTTAATGTTAATGAGAATTTATTTGAATGATTATTGATTATTACTTTTGATTACTATATAGCATTTTAGGTTTACCTTAATTCATTAATAGAAATTACGGCTGATGTATTTTGGTTGGGTTCGAGCCTACGTACGTAACGTTCCGTTTACTAACTTTCTACAGAATTATTTCACTGTGTCTTGTAATGAATTATTGAAATTAATAATACTTTCTGCCTTAGCTAATATAAGAGCATGATTTTAAAATCAACGGATAACACACATCTGTGGCTAGTCCCAACACATGATGTCGTAGAGAGATTATAACAGTAAATTACATGTGAAATCACTCACCGAAATTAAATAAGTAACAGTTAAGATTATCTTCCGCACTGATTTAGTTGCTCCCACACTATTTAACTGCTGCAATGATTGTAACGGCTTTTCGTTGCGCGTAAGAAGGACAGCAACACGAGAAATTATTTGAAGTCCTCCTAACTGGAAAAAACTACGAGGGTCAGTCAATAATACAAGAGACAGATTGGTCTGGAGAAAACAGTGATTATTTTTACAAAACAATTCTTTTTCTATTTTTCAGCATAATGCCTTTAAACATTTATGCACTGGTTCCAACGGGCTACAAGCTTGTTTATTCCGCTGCAAACAACTCTTTATCTTGATGTTTGAACCAATATCCGATAAACTTTTTTACGTCCTCGTTGTCCTGGAACTTCTTCCCACGTAATACCTCCTTCAGTGCACCAAGCAAATGGAAATCACTAGGTGCTAAATCAGGACCATAACGGGGATGAGGCAATACTTCCCAGAACATTTTGTCTATGGTTTCACGGCATCGTTCAGCAGTATGAGGACGTGCCGTATCTTGCTGGAGAATCACACCTCTCCTCTGAGATCCACGACGTCTCTCTTTCTCATGACTGGCTTCATCTTGTTTAAAAGCAAATTCGAGTAGTATTGACTGTTCATTGTATGCTACTCTTCAAGATGACCACAAAAACTGGACCTTCAGCATCCCAAAACACCATTAACATGTCTTTTCCTACTGACGCTTGGATTTTGAATTTTTTTTCGACAGGTGAATTGTGCTTCCACTCCATGCTTTGTCCTTGTGATTATGTCTCATAGTAGTGTACCCAAGTTTCACCACAATTTAAAATTTTGTTGACGTACTCACCTTCTCTTTCATTACGTTCCTGTAGCACTATGCACACTCTCAACATTGTTTCCTTGTGTAGCCGCGTCAACTCCTTTGGGACCCATCTTGCACATGTTTTGCGGTACTTAAGCTTTTTACAGATAATGTTATGAATTGTACCAGTACTAACTCGAACCTTATCAACTATCACACGGCGGTCGGTGTGAACAACATTACAAATTCTACTTTCAAGTGAGGGAGTAGAAACTGCAAGTGGTCGGCCAGAACGGTGTCACTGATTCGCAACGACTTTTGAACTGCTCTATCCACTTGTAAAAATTTGCATGATACATACAACCCCTACCACAAACTTTAGACATTCTACAGTATACACTCCTGGAAACTGAAATAAGAACACCGTGAATTCATTGTCCCAGGAAGGGGAAACTTTATTGACACATTCCTGGGGTCCGATACATCACATGATCACACTGACAGAACCACAGGCACATAGACACAGGCAACAGAGCACACACAATGTCGGCACTAGTACAGTGTATATCCACCTTTCGCAGCAATGCAGGCTGCTATTCTCCCATGGAGACGATCGTAGAGATGCTGGATGTAGTCCTGTGGAACGACTTGCCATGCCATTTCCACCTGGCGCCTCAGTTGGACCAGCGTTCGTGCTGGACGTGCGGACCGCGTGAGACGACGCTTCATCCAGTCCCAAACATGCTCAATGGGGGACAGATCCGGAGATCTTGCTGGCCAGGGTAGTTGACTTACACCTTCTAGAGCACGTTGGGTGGCACGGGATACATGCGGACGTGCATTGTCCTGTTGGAACAGCAAGTTCCCTTGCCGGTCTAGGAATGGTAGAACGATGGGTTCGATGACGGTTTGGATGTACCGTGCACTATTCAGTGTCCCCTCGACGATCACCAGTGGTGTACAGCCAGTGTAGGAGATCGCTCCCCACACCATGATGCCGGGTGTTGGCCCTGTGTGCCTCGGTCGTATGCAGTCCTGATTGTGGCGCTCACCTGCACAGCGCCAAACACGCATACGACCATCATTGGCACCAAGGCAGAAGCGACTCTCATCGCTGAAGACGACACGTCTCCATTCGTCCCTCCATTCACGCCTGTCGCGACACCACTGGAGGCGGGCTGCACGATGTTGGGGCGTGAGCGGAAGACGGCCTAACGGTGTGCGGGACCGTAGCCCAGCTTCATGGAGACGGTTGCGAATGGTCCTCGCCGATACCCCAGGAGCAACAGTGTCCCTAATTTGCTGGGAAGTGGCGGTGCGGTCCCCTACGGCACTGCGTAGGATCCTACGGTCTTGGCGTGCATCCGTGCGTCGCTGCGGTCCGGTCCCAGGTCGACGGGCACGTGCACCTTCCGCCGACCACTGGCGACAACATCGATGTACTGTGGAGACCTCACGTCCCACGTATTGAGCAATTCGGCGGTACGTCCACCCGGCCTCCCGCATGCCCACTATACGCCCTCGCTCAAAGTCCGTCAACTGCACATACGGTTCACGTCCACGCTGTCGCGGCATGCTACCAGTGTTAAAGACTGCGATGGAGCTCCGTATGCCACGGAAAACTGGCTGACACTGACGGCGGCGGTGCACAAATGCTGCGCAGCTAGCGCCATTCGACGGCCAACACCGCGGTTCCTGGTGTGTCCGCTGTGCCGTGCGTGTGATCATTGCTTGTACAGCCCTCTCGCAGTGTCCGGAGCAAGTATGGTGGGTCTGACACACCGGTGTCAATGTGTTCTTTTTTCCATTTCCAGGAGTGTATATTCACCGGTTTCTCGCCTTCAGCAAGTAAAAAACGAATAACAGACTGTTGTTGAACGAATGTGGACGTTTCTAGCGGACTCGCCATCTTGAAATGTATTTTTGAGGTTATAGAAAAAACAATCTTGATACATCAGCTGATCGGTGCTCATCCCAGTAATGCTAACTTAACTTTCATGCGCTCGCGCTAGAAATAGCCACGCGAGCGCTCGCGCGGGCGGTCGGCCGACCGCTCGAGAGTTTTCATCAATCTCTTGAGGTTTCCCGTTTTTAAAGGTCATATTTCCATAACATATCGACATAGGATATCTCACACAATATTGCGAAAACATTTGTAATCAAAATTATTTATTTAACAATAAGATATACAATGGAATACAAAAAGGAAGCCAAATACCCAAATGAAATATAAGAACATTTTTTAATTGTAATGTTTTGGGACTATATAATGTAATACTTAAGACTAGAATTATTCACTGTCTTAACTCGTCACAAGAAAAGCTAATTTTGCTTTGAAAAAGAATTTTTGATTGAAAACGTCACAAACATTTCTGTCAGATGAAAAATGCTGATCAATCTGTATCCATTTCATTTTCGTTTTGAGGCTGACAACAATTATTGCACGTAACTGTCGTGGTTGAATGTCATAGACAGACGTTTCTTGCACATTCACCGCATTCTCGCATTGTTTTTATATTCTTTTTTGAGCCACACAAATAACATTTTCCTCTCCTTGTAGGGGTTGATACAGCTGAATAAGCTACGTCACTCTCTCTGTAATTTTCCAAAAATACTAACAAATTTTTTGGTAAATGCTTCAATTTAGCTCTTTCTTTCAGGTTTTCGCTCATCTGTTCCAAAGATAACGCATGTACGAATTGTCTTCTCGTTTTTTCTTTCATATTACCTGTGTTGAATTGAAAAATGCGTAACGAATTTATTCCTGCCAAGTCAAGTAGGCGGAAAAATATACATGCAGGTCACCTTTGTCTTCTTCTTGATGTTGAAATTCTGGAGCACATGAGGTCTACAGTATCAACTCCACCTTTGGTAGAATTATAGTCTGTGGTTTGTACAGGTTTTTTGGTATCTTCATCAATGATGTCGGTATCATGCATTGTGGAGAGCACTTCTACAGCTTTCCTTTTTTTTGTAATCATAGAAATCAAAGTTTTGTCATCTTGACAACCGGACATGTAGTCTCCTGCCACTGCATTTCCATTTACTGTCACAAATTCTGGGGGAATTTCTTTTTTTATTTTTTCTCATTGTACCTAAAAAAGTGAGGTCTTTGCTAAGGAGGTATTCTGCCAACGGGTAACCTGAAAAATAATTATCAGTTGTTAGATTTTTATTCGTTCCTTCTATGCATTCAACCAATCTAGCGACCAAGTCGTACGGTTTGTTGGAGATTACGTTAGGGCCTAGCACTTGTTTTCCGCAGTACACTTCTAAATTATTTGTGTTGTGGACTGGCAAGACAGCCAATCCACAGTGACGGGTAACCGAAAGGCACGCGCTTAAACTCACGCAGGCTGGCATGAGGTCTGAAACAGGATGCGTAATGAATGTTATAAAGAAAAGTACGTAGCTGCTGGAATACTTAACTTTAATCCACAATTGGTGAACATTGGTCTTGTTACTGTACATGTTTCATTAGATACATAGCAAAGGATAAATGGCGCCTTGTAGGTCGTAGCAATTGACTTAGCTGAAGGCTATGCTAACTATCGTCTCGGCAAATGAGAGCGTAATTCTCAGTGAACCTTTCCTAGCAAAGTCGGCAGTACAACTGGGGCGAGTGCCAGGACGTCTCTCTAGACCTGCCGTGTGGTGGCGCTCGGTCTGCAATTACTGACAGTGGCGACACGCGGGTCCGACGTATACTAGGCGATTTAAAAGGCTACCACCTAGCAAGTGTGGTGTCTGGCGGTGACACCATAATTTGTATAATAAGTGCGTGCATCACACAATGCAAACATTTTTAACCCGTATTTCGCTGATTTTTGAGACATGTACTGGATGAATGAACATCGTCCTCTAAACGCAACCAACATCTCATCAACAGTGACAAATTCCCGTAAACTGAATGATTTTTGGCTCTTAGCAATGAAAGAAGACAAAATTTCCCGTATAGGAGCAAGTTTGTCCGTTGCTTGACGTTCCAATCTCGTGTTTAGGTCATCAAATCTTATAGCTCGTAGCAAAAATCTAAATCTGTTTAGGCTGAAATTGGCTCGCAAAATTGTCAGACTTGTTCCATTGCTATTTAAATATTCAGAGAAATTTGCACGGGTTCCTCTTTTGACCGCAACAAAAACAGAGCGCCAAACAATGCTAGCATTTCAGCCGTTGTTGTCGGCTTACAATCCCTTTCACGTACTTCGAGTCGCTGCTTCCTTCTGCCAGTGCTTGACGTGCCAATTTTTTCCTTTCAGTATAAATATTCGTGTACCTTACGATCCCTTCTACCACTTCGGGAGTTATTATACACTGAAACCTTTCCAGTCGAGTTTCACATTGTATGGCTTGTCCTCTAGGACCTGGTAGAGTTTTGATTATATTTTTTTACTTTGATTTTGTGCTGGTAATATTGGCACTACTAGCCCAAATAGTTTCCATGTCCTTACCTATATAAAATCTGATGTCATTTGTTGGTAGCTCCTGTTGATCTATGTCCTTTTCTCCCCCGTTTTCCAAATCTTTTTCCGACTCACTTTGATGTATATCATCTTCAACCCCGTCTTGTTCATAATCTGGGTCATCGGAAACGTCGTCTTCTAGGGATTCCTCTTGGTCTTTCCCCTCTGCTTCCTCTCTCTCCAATTCAGCCAAGATTCTATGTATGTCATCAGAGGTAAGAGGTTTCGTCGTTCCCTATAAAAATAACAATAATTGTTACTTTTGCCAACAGAAATTTCTTAGAATGACGAAGTGCTAAAGTAGAAAGAAAAACAGAATTTGTGAATGGCAAAATTTATAGAAAGTAATGCACATTCGGTAGAGAATTGGAAGAGTCTATAAAATTGAGGAATTATAGAGGAATTAATAAAGAAATACTTATATTCCGAAGTAGGCGAGTAGAACAAAGTCTCGTAAGCGCTCGCAAGGCGGTAACTGACCGCCGGCCGAAGTGGCCGTGCGGTTAAAGGCGCTGCAGTCTGGAACCGCAAGACCGCTATGGTCGCAGGTTCGAATCCTGCCTCGGGCATCGATGTTTGTGATGTCCTTAGGTTAGTTAGGTTTAACTAGTTCTAAGTTCTAGGGGACTAATGACCTCAGCAGTTGAGTCCCATAGTGCTCAGAGCCATTTGAACCATTTTTGGTAACTGACCGTTCTTGTAAGTGTCGTAAGCGCTTGCAAGGCGATAAACTGACCGCCTAACGTGTTCGGACCTACTTGAAGTTGTTCTGAGAGGCAGAGAGGTGCGACTTGGACGAACTTGGAGCAGCACCTGTCGGAAAAAGGTGCAACTAGAGAATACATGTTCCTCCCGCTGCCTCGTTATCTTTGTG
Organism: Schistocerca serialis cubense; assembly: GCF_023864345.2. NCBI lineage: Eukaryota > Metazoa > Arthropoda > Insecta > Orthoptera > Acrididae > Schistocerca > Schistocerca serialis. The sequence continues at coordinate 240,452,435 of NC_064642.1, forward strand.
GAGTAAGTATGGCGCGAAATTGCAAAGAGGCGGTCACTTCACCGCCCGCGCGAGCGCGTGATGGTTAAAGCCATAAAAGTGCCAAACTCGTCCTACTAACAGTTTTTTCTCCAGACTAATTTGTCTCTTTAATTATTGATTGACCCTCGTGTAAAATATTGGCTGCGCTAGGTCCGCCTAGGTCTGTGAAAGAAATTATTAGTATACGCGTTTTGCTGGAAGGAGAAAGATTTAAATTAAATTTGTCGCTTAATGGCGGTGATCTGGTCGACCAAGCGCTGCTTCATTGTTTTGCCGTCGGCGAGCTATGATGCTGAAATAATGCGGATATATAGCACAGGACAATCAAAACTACGTAATAATCATGCTCAAACCATTATCTATTTTAACAGTTAATTCATAACATATAGAGTTACAGACCTGATAGGCTACGTAAGCTGTTATCACATTTACGTGAACAAGAGAGACAACGAGCAAGAAAAGAGCGGCGTATTCTGTCTCCTCGATATGTTGAAAAATCATAGATAATAATTCACATTAATAAAATTACCATAATATATCTGTACGACGCATATCGTCTGTGATTGAATGTATTAAGAAGTTTTACGAAATTAATGGTATTTGATAATAGGTTTACCCATGACGCCCACATGCCGTGCTTCGCTAATTTCATTCCGCCTGCATGTATTTTGCTGTTTTTATGACAGCATATAGGAACGCCGTAGAAAGATGTTCTCTCCAGAGACAAGAATAAGACGCGTCCGTAGAGCATCACAGTCTACCTTCGTAGTTGCGAAAAATGCCGGTTTCTCGCAGTCGTACAAAAATAAAGTGTAATGTTACAATTACAACAGGGATTGACCACGGCTCCCTCTTCTCAGTTTGTATGCGCAGCGTGAAGCTGAAGATTTGAAAGGTGATACGAGAAACACCCTGTAATGTCGACATATAGTTATGGCTTGGACGGCACTTCGTGTTGCATTAACTGGCCACCACACTGCTGCTTTCATGTTGTGGAGACTGTAGACGCTCTTGATGTAAATGGACTGGCAGAAAAATAAATCGCAACATCAAGAAAGAGATGTGCGAGTTAAACAAAAGTCGGTAGGCATGTTTCTTCATCTGAGAGAAGCAGTGTATTGAAATTTCGCGCCAGTCGCTAGTAGCGCCAACATCACCATGAGGATACAAAATAGGTTTGCTTTAAATAGGGCTGTAACGGTCTTGAACGTTAGTTACCTTTGACGTTGGACGTGGTGAGTTGATATTACACAAGAATGCTGTTAAGGCGACAAAGATGCCATTATCAACACCTGACTGAGTTTGAACGAGGTCGTATAATAGGGCTTCGAGAAACAGGATGCTCCTTCCGTGGTATTTCAGACAGATTTGGCAGGAATGTAACCACTGTAGATGATTGCTGGCAGCGGTTGTCGTAGCAAGGTATGGTCACAGGAAGACAGGGTTCTGGACAACCACGTGGCAGCACCGAGAGGGAAGAAGCTCGTGTTCCGCGTATGGCTGTGGCGCATCGTTCTCCGTCTGCAGCATCAATTCTAGAATTCTAGAATTTAAACAATATTTCTATCTGGTGTGATGAATGGCAGCTGGTGCTAAATGTAAAAAATGTTAGTTAATGCGGATGACTAGGGAAAACGAACCAGTAATGTTGAGATACAGCATTAGCAGTGACTGCCTGACACAGTGTCGTCGTTTAAATATCTGGGCGTAACGTTACAAAGCGAAGTGAAACGGAACGAATATGTTAGGATTGTGGTAGGAAAGCCGAATGCTCGATTCCTGTTTATTGAGAGAATTCTAGGAAAGAGTGGTTCACATGTAAAGGAGACTGCATATAGGACGCTAGTGTGACATGTTCTTGAGTACTGCTCGAGTGTTTGTCGTCACGTCGCATTACAGGAAGACATTGAGATCGTTCAGAGGCAGGCTGCTAGGTTTGTTACTGGTAGGTTTAAACAACACGCAAGTGTTACGGTGATGTCTTGGAAAGTGGCGGCGACGTTCTTTTCGAGGAACACTACAGACCAAATTTAGAGAACCGGCACTTGACGTTGACTGTAGAACTATACTGCCGGTAAAGACCACGAAGATACGAGAAATAAGAGCTCATACGGAGGCATATAGGAAGTTGTTCTTCCCTCGTTCTGTTTGTGGGTGAAACAGTGAAGGAAATGGCTAGTAGTGGTATGGGGTACCCTCCGTCACTCTCAGTAAGGCGGGCTGGGGGGTACTGACTTAGATGTAGTTGAGGAAGGCAGGTGGCATCTGCACTGCATGGTTGATCAGTTCTTGGTAGATCGAATTCCATTGGGGTATCATAATATCCAGGGACATAGGATAAAGCACTATCGGGAGATCACATGAGCCCAGTGATTTGTTGGTCGCCCATTTGCGGAGAGAGTCGACGACTTCCTGTGCCGTTATAGGGTCTGTGAGGATCGCCAACGCGTCATTATCGAAGGTCGAAGTTAGCAAGTGGATGGCTTCACCCGTCTCCATAGCATCATGGACTCCGGCAACGTAGAACCGTCGGTAATGAAACAAAAAGTCAGTGGCGATATCCTTTTGGAGCGTAAGGCGACAGGCATCGAGCATATCCAGGATGGAGGTCAGTGCACTTCGACATCTCCAACGATTGCAGATGCATGGTTGGCTGGCGATTCACCCCCGTCCTGACAACGCGCGCGCACAAGTGTGCCCTTAAGACGATGTCATGTAAATGTAGTAATCTTTGCTCACAGTCGCTGAAACTCAGCCTGACGTCCTGGCGACGGTGGTCGGGCAGATATCCCCCGCAGTGTGCTGTTGCCAACACATAGCCTCTCGACTGCAATTCAGCACCACACGCCACAGTGCTGGTTATGTGCAATCGAGCCACTACTGGATCATGGAAGGAAACGTCGGATGCCGCCTCTTACAGTTCCTTCAGGTCTCTACTATCCTCTGCCGACACTCAGGATCCTTGATAAGTGCTACATCTTCCATGAACTCCTGCTCGGCAAAACCCTCTGTAGTGAGAGGGAGATGGTACAGAGGCAGGCATCATCATCATCAGTAAAGGCAGTAGGCCACATCTCAGCATAAGGCGTCTCCACCCTAGGTCCCTGGGAGACAGACCTGATCAAGGCAATTCGTCAAACGTCCGTTAATGTGTGTGCATCCCTGTCTATAGCCGTGTATACTCCACCAGTTACTGAAGAGGCGAAGGTCTTGCACAAGATGTTGCTGTTCAAATGGCTCTGAGCACTATGGGACTCAACTTCTGAGGTCATCAGTCCCCTAGAACTTAGAACTAATTAAACCTAAATAACCTAAGGACATCACACACATCCATGCCCGAGGCAGGATTCGAACCTGCGACCGCAGCGGTCTAGCGGTTCCACTTCAGCAATATGTGTTGCTGTCCTTTCCAGTGTGATGTCTGATCCTGTGGTGACAGGACGCAATTGAAGTCGACCCCTAGGGTGATATGATAATAGTATCCCTCGAACAAGGGCGCGACCTCCTCTGCATTAAATGTGAATGGTCTCTCCTCTCATCTGTACCAGAGGAAGTGTATACACTCACTGTCCTTACTCTCTGATATGTGATATCAAGTCCTTATACTGACGAGAGGTAGGTCACACCATCGATCCCGATGCGTTGCTTCAAAAGCCAGTATCCGGACAGGATGCCTGGTGAACGTTATATTCATTAATAGACAGGACCTGGTCGAGGAACACTTACTGGAGGAGAGCAAGGTCGAGATCCACCATCCGAAACTGTCAGAAACATCTGCAGATTGACTTTCGAACTGATGGTATTGAGGTTGATGATGCTGATACAGTAGGCCTGGCATGGGGTGGCGGTATTGTTGGCGCCTGTTGGGAGGGGTGGAGGTGGGAGACCCAAATATGGACGCGGCATCAAGAATGGTTTCCCTCCTATATGTATTGGCATTTAATTGGTGTGATGTGAAGCAACTGTTACCGCTTTAGCTACAGCAGTAAAGGTCAGATCCTCAAGTCATTTGCCCAGGCATCAGGTTTGTGTTGCAATGAATTAACAGGGTGGTTGAGAATTGCAGCACGTCAGTGACATGGTCAGATACTGACTCCATCTGCTGTTCATCACCCAGAAGCATGGGGCTGTGAAATGTCTCCTTCGAATTCGCTGCTGCTCCAGTGTTGTTAGGGGAACTGACAATCACATCCTCCTGCTGGGATCTTTGTCTTCTGGAGATATCATCCTGCAGGTATTGGATGGAGCCAGTCAACATTCCTTCCGTCCCTTTGGAGCTCGTTGTTTTGGGACGTTAGTGTCGGCATTCGACAACGACTGGGGTTCGTTGCCATCAGGGACAAAAGCTTCATATTTTCTCCTCCAAATCTGTGGTGTTCAATCTTTCCTGCGGGTCCATCCCCCTTTGCATGGCAAGACTTAAGCCTGTGGTGATGCTTCTGTTGACAGGTAATGATCAGATGGAACTGACTAATGGGTCCCCTTGTGAGCACTGTCAGATCAGACATCTTCTCCTCCCCAGCTGCAGCTGCATGATGGGACATTGCCAAGAGATTTATCTGGCATGGCCCTATTGGCCACATCCCAAACAGGTCTTAGGCTTGCCATTGTAAATTACCCTGGCACTACTCTGCTGATATTAAAATAGTATAGGATATGTCTACTAAGATCTGTGTGCAACTGGCACACCTAATTCATAACTGTGCTCACTTTTCCACCATATGGCTTTTATCAACGCTGCGATTACCATTTCTGCTGGGACCTCAGATGGTAACTCGAACACACAGACCATCCTCTGCCGAGATTTGTATGTTTCACTTTCACAGGTGCAATGTGTCCATCCAGTTGTCTGAATTGAAGGTCGCTCGTCTCATTGAGAATCCTTTCACAAGCCGCATCGTCCATTAGGTTCACGTAGACCACGCTACTCGCGATGGAGACGTAAATCACTATCAGTTCATGATAATCGATGCAACAGTCAGCTCGTAAAACCTGTTCGGTTTCCATTACTTTTGGTTGCGCACACTCGGTCGTAAAACCGAACTACAGTGTCCCCTTTCGTAAAGAAAATGTCGCGGTGCATCGAAGCAAGTGGCAACGGAGACGGCTGTAAACCACAACAACACCGCCTGCACGCTTTCGCGGCAGGGACGTAAACAGGTCATCCGAGCCGCTCCCCTGCCGAAGGCAGACTGCAACTGAATTACCAGAGTGCTGCTCACGGCGCGTCCTCTCAGGTTTACTTCACGGAAGTTCTCCAGCGAAAGTTGCGGGACTAGCACTCCTGTAAGAAAAGGTATTGGGGGGACAGGGCTTGGCCACAGCTTGGGGGGATTTTTTCCAGAATGAATTTTCAGTCTGCAACGGAGTGTGTGCTGATAAGAAATTTTCTGGCAGATCAGGAAACGAACGTACCACCTCAGTCTTTCTCGACAAGTGGTCAGCTAACTGTGCAACCCGAGCACGACTCATATTCCGTCCTCATATCTTTACTTCCACCAATAGCTCATATCCTACCGTTCAGACTTCCCAGAAGGCGAAGGTCTCGGGTTCGAGTCCTGGTCCGGTACCTAGTATTAACCTGCCAGGAAGTTTTGCATCAGCGCACATTCCGCTGCAGAGTGAAAATTCATTCTGGGAACAACTGCCGAGGGCCTGGCTGAGCCATGTCTTCTTCCAGGAGTGCTGGCCTCGCAACGTTCGCAGGATAACTTCTATGAAGCTTGGAAAGTAGGAGATGTGGACGGGTCATGAGTCGGCCTCGGGTAACTCAGTAGGCGATCAGTTGCCCGTGAAAGGCAAAGGTCCAAGGTACGAGACCTGGTCGGGCGCACAGTTTTAGTCTTCCACGAAATATCATCTCAGCGCACACTTCTGCTGCATTCATTCTGGGAGCCATTGTTGATAGCTATCCACCTTAAATAAATAATTAAAAATACAAGTCTAATTTTAGTCGCTTTTAATTAATCTGAACAGATTTTGACACAGTACGGCGGGAGCCTGCAAGTACTGATAGTTATACTCGCTCTCTTAGGAATCTCAAGTTAACAATACTCTGTTGAAAGCGAGTGCGAGTCTGGCAAGTCACAGGTTTACATAATCTTGCAGTACTAATTTATTTGCAAACTGTCCGTCGTTAACTCCGAAAATGTATTTACAATCATTGTAAATTAATTATGAATACTTAATGTGTAAATAATATATCTTGAGAATCACCTAAAATATAGCATCAAGAATTTTGCTTCATAGAATTGCTTTTTCCACTTTCGAATCTCCAACTGGGTCACCAGGAAAAATCGACCTACAGTTGGACTACAAGTTAGCAAATCAAATAACAAAAAATAAAAATAAAATAAACATCAATCACAGATGTAAATGCAAAGCCACGACAGTACAGAAAACAATGAAATAGTTGCTAAACACATTGAAGAGCTTCTCAGCTTTCAGAGTCAAACAATAAATCACACTTCCCATAATTATACAAAATCTAAAATCTCTATCTCAAAATCTAGAATCTTCTGTTGAATAAATTAGAGTAGTAACAAAATATAAAATACAACATAGCTAGTGGAGAAGACTTCAAATGAGCTGAAAGTTTAGAATGGTTCAAATAAAAAATCATGAAGAATCTATAAATAATCTTTGAAGAAATTCGGAAATTCGGAACTGGCAAGGATTCTAGATGGCCATAATACGTCATTAGCATAAGAAGGGTAACAAGCGAGTTGTTAACATTTGATTTTAAAATATGTTCAACAACGTTACCTACTGAACAGGATACAATCTATACTTACAGATAATTGGTCGAACATCAAGATGTGTTGAAAAAGGGAAGATTTTGCTCCAAACAGATTCTCAATCTGAACACAATTCGTCACGCAATAACGAATTCCAAAGACACAGTCGCGATATTTACAGATTTGTTACAAGCTTTAAACTTTGTTAATAGAGAAACGCTACATAAAATAATTCGTGAATATGCAATTAATTTACCAAAACTATTCCGCGAAACTATTACCATACTGTCTCAAAAGTAAAAGTTTTTGACGAGACACCCCGACCTTCAAATAGAAGTCCCCACTCCTTTTGAACTGCACCGGGGGTGAAACTACGAAAGTTTGGAATTATAAAGTTAAAGAATACAAAACGTTATCACTCGTGCTGGGAATAAAAGTTAAATAAGTTTCAATAAATTATGTACCACTAGCAGTTTATTTTACCATATTTTCTGAAAACATGAAAAACGTAGCGATACAGTTCAATATCCTAGAAGAGATACCCAATAAGGTAGGGTTAGGAATCGCTGCAAAGGAAACAAAGTTTACGATGATGTAAAAATTCTTCAATTTTTTTGAGCAAGTATTGGTCAAATACAGAATACAGAGACATTAAAATATTTCGGGGAAACAATCTAAGAAAATGTTTTATAAATATCTGCTATCGAAGAAAATATGCGGAAGATAGGACGAGCGTACGATTTAACTAAGAACATCTACGATAAAAGATGCTTATCTAAAACTGAGACACGAGAAGTGCTTTATACGAAGCGTGGCGTTACACATGTGCAGTAAGGAAAGAGAAAGGAAGAAGAATACAAACATTTGAGATGTGGATTTGAAGGAGCTGGAAGGAATAAAATGGCCAGACAAAGTGAGAAATGAAGAGGTGTTGAGAAAGTGGGGGAAAAGAGAGAAATTTTAGAAGGTAATCAGGAAGAGGAAACACAACTGACTTGGACACTGAATAAGAAGAGACTTTACGGATGGATGCTACTGAAGGAAGAAGGTCACTGGAAAAAGAGGAAGAGAACGCAGCACATACCAAATGGTGGATAATATAAGGACTGAAAACATTTATAAGAAAACGAAGAGAGAAGCAGATGAAAGTACTACGTGGAAAGCTACATGTGGAGACGAGCCCTCGAGCACAACATTGACGTAGATATCTAAAATACTTAAAATGAAGCACTACAAGACGATAGTGAAACGAGAATGTCAATATGCCAGCGAGTGCTAAGTACCGAATTATAAACTTAAAAAGTAGAAAATTTGTAAAGAAAAGCGATATGGAAAGTACCAGGTCCTCTAAAATCTTCAGAATTTCGTAAACTGGCGAATAACAATGAAACGTATGAGAACATACAAAACATATCGGAAACAATGAAGGAGTTGATCGTCGTTTGCTATTGGAATTCTACCAGTAGCCGTGTTTACATATTACGTTATCGGAATTCAGGGTCAGTTAAATAACCAAACATATTTCAGAGCCTTTTTATCGTCATCAATAGGTATTGTTATACATGTCTTATTCTCTAGAATGTTAAGGCGACACCACACCTAACAGTCCATAGAGTAAGGCCTGAACAAGTACCCATTGATGGTGGCAAAAATGTGTTTGCCTTGTAAATGGACCTGAATTCCCATAAACGATATTCTCACACTTTTCGCTTATTTGCATAATGTACGACAATAGATTGACCAAAGGATCGCGAAATACACTAATGAAAAAATAATCGCAACACTGAAGGATGAGTAGTTTAGAGTAAAGACATTTCAGGAATACATTTGTGCAGGTAACATATTTAAATGATCAACATCGCAAGATCAGAGGTTAATGTACCCGCGAGATAAGCGATGCAAAAATGAAATGCTAATACGTTAATAACTGGTGTAACTGCCAGAATGTTGAATGTAAGCACAAAAAAGTGCGTGCATTGTATTTTACAGGTGTCGAATGTCAGTTTGTTGGGTAGAGTTCAATACGTAATGCACTTGATCGCTCAATAAAGGAATGGTTAATGTTGTTCCTGAATGACGCTGTAGTTGTCGTCCGATGATGTCCCATATGTGATTGACTAGAGAGAGAGGTCTGGTGATCGAGCAGCCCAATGCAGTATGTAGATGGTCTGTGCAGAATATACGGTTACAATAGCGGTATGTGAGCAAGCGTTATCCTGTTGGAAAACACCCCATGGAAAGCTGCACATGAATGGCAGCACATCAGGTCTAATCACCAGACTGACATTCAGTTTTCTCGTCAGGGTGCGTGGGATAACCGCGAGAGTGCTCCTGTTCTCATACGAAATCACACTGCTCACGGTAACTCCAGTTGTACGCTCAGCGTGTCTAGCACGGAGACAGGTTGGTTGCAGGCGCCCACATGGCCTCCTTCTAACCAACACAGCGCCATCACTGCCACCGAAGCAAAACCAGCTTTCATCAGAAAACACAACACATCTTTACCATCCCCTGAATGAGCTCTCGCTTGACAGCATTGAAGTCGCAAATGGCGGTGGTTTGGGGTTAATGGAGTGCACGCTGGCTCAGAGCTGTTCCCTCCGTAAGTGATTTGTAACGCTTCCCTGTTTCACTGCGGTGCCAACTGCTGCTAGTATTTCTGCTGCAGTTGCAGTACGATGCGCCAGAGTCTTACGCCGAACACCATGGTCTTCCCTCTTGGTAGTGCCACGTGGCTATCAGGACACCGGTCTTCTTGTGACTGTACGTTCTCGTGACCACCGCTGTCAGGAATCATGTACAACGGTTACATTCCTCTCAAGTCTTTCTGCAATATCGCTGAAGGAAAATTCAGCTTCCCAAACCCTACACACGAATGCTTCAAATGGCTCTAAGCACTATTGGACTTAACATCTGCGATCATTAGTCCCCTAGACTTAGAACTACTTAAACCTAACTAACCTGAGGACATGACACACATCCATACCCGAGGCAGGATTGGAACCTGCGGCCGTAGCAGCAGCGCTGTTCCGGACTGAAGCGCCTAGAAGCGCTCGGCCACAGCGGCCGGCCCTACACACGACTTCGTTCAAATCCCTTTAGGTGTTGACAATAGCGTTCTTGTCGCCTTAAAGGCACATCAATTCGCCTTAAAGGCACATCATCGAAAATATCTAAAGCTCATGACCATTACAGCGTGTATTTAAAACAAAACCGATCAGAGTGGCCTTAAATCTTTCAGGTATAGAAACACGCTCACCAACTTTCGTTTATGTCGCAAAACTCCTACTTTGTGTCGCAATTTTTTTCCGTCTGCGTATATTTGGGAAAAAGTCAACAAAAAGCAGGATTCGAGAGGACATGACAGACTTGGAAAGAAACTGAGCAAGAGAACAATACGTAACCGTAAGAGAAAAGTTTAGTAAGAATGTCGTAAAAATGATGTTTCCATATGACGAAGTAAATGAAACAGCGCACAAAGGAGTCTGAAGAAATGAAAAGAAAACACAGTAAAACATGTCAGGAACTCTGGAATAAAAGGAAGAAACTAAGGTAGATGAGGACTTGATGTGTTCTCTAGAGTACACTACAGCAGAAAGAAGGAGAAGGTAGTCAATTTTTAAGATATTTGTGTAAAAAGCACAACGCTGTTCGTCTTAAACGTCGTTTTGCGACATAAGTAGTGTAAAAATTCATTCGTCGATGTGGGAAGAATATGACGACCATGCTTACGAAGATTGTCTGTTACAGCGATAAAGGTTCTATCTTCGTTTCTCATCAAAACAGATAAAATAAATAAATAGATTAGCATTATGGAACAACCCGAATGGAATAAATAAATTTCCTCTAGTTCGCGTCTATGGTCACAAATTTTTTCTTACCAGACTGCCGGTTTCAGTCTATAATGGCCATCTTCAGATCTGTTTTATAAAAACGTGTCCTTATATACCGGAGCCATAGTGGCATAATCAAGTGGTAACCACAAAATCAGTTCCAGCATTTGACGATGCCACTATGGTTACAGTATGCTAGGATATGTTTTTATAATACAGATCGGAAGATGGTTATTGTAGTCTGATGACAAAAAAATTGTGACTATAGACTTGAACCAAAGGAAATTTATTCTATATTCGGGCCACTGCTCAATTCGCGTCCATGTCGCAACTTGTAAATGGAAAGACGCAAGGCGTTTAAATGAGTATCTGAGAATCAGTGTGGTGAACAGAGGCGAGGCACGCCTGGAAGCAGTCAACACGTGAACGACGTGAAACGACGCCGCGTTTACTGCTTCTCTTGGCGGTGATGTTTACCTTCACTCCGCCGCCCACACCGAGAGCAGCTTTCTGCGGAATGTGTACCGAATAAACAGAGGCAAACAGCCGTCCACACTTCTGTGCTCTACCCGTAGAACGTCGCTCCAACCCTAGCAACTTACACTCTCAAATGTATCCTACTTGCAGCACCGCCTAGTCAGACTTCTATTTCCCTTTCAAATTTGTTTAACCATAGGTCAAACTCCATGAATTCCTTGAGCAGCATTTCTCCTTTCTTTTATCGATCGCAGTACACTTAAGCTTCTCCTCTTGACTGACTCGTGTCAGCATACTAACAATGTGGAGTTTGTAAAACCGACTCGATGAGAATCGTTAACTGCTATAACATTAGTTTAAAGAGTAAAGAACAGATCTCCCAGAGGATTAATACCCTTAAATTATAAATATCACCACCATTTTTAGTTTCAACGATAATTCGTCGTCCTCAGTGGAATTGATGATTCTGCAATACTTGAAATGTTCACTGTTACAAGGCGGAATTACATCAGTTGCAACATGTTGTGTGATTACATTTATTATTATATTCAGGCCAGTACGATTCACGTTTTATGTTCCTTATATGTCAGAATATTGAGAATATGTTGTGCTTTACTCATATAGCATCTCATATGCTATAAGTGTGTCCGTTGATGATGAAAATTACATTCGCACTTAAATAAAGTATATATCAAAAAATGTTAATTTACCACTGTGATGAGAGGATTTGGGAGACGTAAGAAAGCATTACATGCGTTACTCTCATTTTACTTACCACATGGTTGCGATAAATTGGCCAAGACTGACCAGACAAATTTAAATTGGAAGTTGCTTTGGAATTCAACTTAACCAAATAATTTTGGAACTGATCCTCGTTTTGTAATCCAACAACAAACTGAATATCATATGACATATGTATAACTTAATTATGCGAAATTTTATATTACTTAATTCTATTGTTTCAAAAAATGGCTCTGAGCACTATGGGATTTAACATCAGAGGGCATCGTCCCCTAGACTTAGAACTACTTAAACCTAACAAACCTAAGGACGTCACACACATCCATGCCCGAGTCAGGATTCGAACCTGCGACCGTAGTGGCAGCGCGATTCCGGACTGAAGCGCCTAGAACCGCTCGGCCACAGCGACCGGCCCTTCTGTTATTTGAAAGCAGTTCGTTTCCAAAGCAAGAGGAAACTACAGCCGTAATTTTTCCCGAGGGCATACAGCTCTGCTGTGTGGTTAAATGATGATAGCAACCTTTTAGGTAAAATAGTCCCCCTTTCGGATCTCCGGGCGGGGACTATTCAGAAGGGCATCGTTATCAGGAGAAACAAAACTGGCGTCCTACAGATCGAAGCGTGGAATGTCAGATCCCTTACTTGAGGTGGTAGGTTAGAAAATTTGAAAAGGGAAATGGATAGGTTAAAGTTAGATATAGTGGGAATTAGTCAAGTTCGATGGCAGGAGGAACAAGATTTTGTTCAGGTGAATACAGGGTTATAAATACAAAATCAAATAGGGGTAATGCAGGAGTAGGTTCAATAATGAGTAAAAAAATAGAAATGTGGATAAGCTACTAGGAAAAGCATAGTGAACGAATTGTTGTAGCCAAGATGAACACGAAGCCGACACTCACCACGGTAGCACAGGTTTATGCGCTAATTAACTCCGCAGATGAGGAGGAGATTGAGGAAATGTATGATGAGAAAAAGAAATTAGTCAGATAGTTAAGGCAACTGAAAATTTAATAGTCATGGGATACTGGAATCCGGCAGCAGGAAAAAGTAGAGAAGGAAAAGTAGTAGGTGAATATGGACTGGGGGAAAGGAATGAAGGAGGAAGTCGCCTTGTAGAATTTTGCACAGAGCATAATTTAATCGTAGCTAACACTTGGTTTAAGAATCATGAAAGAAGCTAAAAATGTAAATGTGTGACTAGGGCCTCCCGTCGCTTAGACCGTTCGCTAGGTGCAAGTCTTTCGATTTTGTAAGTCTTTCGATTTATCGCCACTTCGGCGACTTGCACGTCGATGGGGATGAAATGATGAAAATTAGGACAACACAACACCCAGACCCCGAGCGGAGAAAATCTCTGACCCAGCCGGAAATCGAACCCGGCCCTTAGGACTGACATTCTGTCGCGCTGACCTTTTCTTTCTTTCTTTCTTTCTTTCTTTTTTTTTTTTTTTTGTTTTTTTTTTGTTTTAGAATTTGTACGGTGGCCAGGGCTCGAACCCGGGTCTCCTTGCTTATTTTTAATCTTTATTGAACAAACTCACAGTACATATATATACACAATGCAACAGTTGTTCAAGGTACAATTTAAACGTATACAAATGACTGTTAGTGTAGGAAGAATTATTAGAAAAAAATTAAATACAACAAAATATAACACATTCTGCCTTCTTCCCTTTTTTTCGATGCATGAGAACATCGATAAGGGTGTTGCATCATGTGATGGGTAGGCATGGCACACCCCAACTTTGAGGGGTGTCAAGGAGGACGCTGCGGAGATAACCGGCAAAAGTTTGTCGGAAAGATAGTTTTCGGGTGATGGTGCTATGAGCTGTCACAACTTTGTACCAGAAGTCGACGACCGTATGCGGACCACTCTGGAAGAGGTATTCTAAAGCCTGTTCTCGAAACCAGATGAGTGTATGGTGCTTAGCGAGAGGGTAGTGAAATGTCTGGGGCAACAACAAGAAATCTGGGGTTACCGTCGCTGGAGCGGCACGTAAGTAAAAGCCCACGATTCGCTGGATGAGAAGCCAAACGTTTCGTTTTAGGGGGCACGTAAGACGGTGCTCGTCGGTGTCTTTGAGCTGACAGATAGGGCAGAGTGGGGAGGTGGCCAGTCCTATGCGGTAAAGTCGACTATAGTCGGCAATTTGCCGTAGACTAAAACATACCAGAGTGCAGACACAGACAACGGTAAAAAGGGTGCATGCACTCACTCCTAAACCGTTCGCCAGTTAATGTCAGGGTGCTGTAGCACCATGGGGTCGCAAGGTTTGGATACCATAAACAAACGATAATAGTCTTTTGTACCGGGAGAACGGGTGACTGGAAAATCGACCCAACCGTAGCTGAGTTCTATGAAACAATTGACGACATGGTACAGTAATGGAGAAATAGGTGCCACATTGATCGGTGGATCGAGAGAAGCTGGTCGGAGGATGTCTAAGAGACTGCGTGTTAAGGACGGGATCGGCCCCCGCCAGTGACGCAACATAGTATGGACAAAGAGTGCAGAAGATCGTGCCCGCACGTTGACGAGTCCGAGGCCACTTTTTGCGGGAGGCAGTGTTAGAGTGTTGTAGCGGACTTTGTAAAGTGCCCCTGTTGACACTAAATGTCGAAAGGCTGATTGGATGCGGCGGCCAATGAGTAACGGCATTGGGAGGATCTGGGCGACGTGTACCAGTTTAGGGGCGTTATACATGTTGACATAGGACACACGTTGGAGTTGGTTTAAGTCACGGTGCACTTGACCGCGGGCATAGTTCAGAATCGACTGCAAAAGCCGTCGGTAAGTGGAGGCTTTTGTGTGGTGTGTGCAGCTCGTAAATTCGATACCCAAGCAACGAAGGTGGTACTGACTGGGAGTGGGGTCGGCACTATAACCGGGAGGTCGCACCCAACGTGCATCATAGTCGATTTGTGGACATTAAGAATGCTACCCGAAAAACATCCATACGGGTGGATCCATTGGATGGCGTCATTGAGTTCCGTGGAGGTGGAGGTGAGAAAGAGGAGATCGTCCACATAAGCCCTGCAGTGAAAGGTGTTGTCACGTGAAGTGAGACCCTGCAGTCTAGAGGTAAGACCAGTGATGAGGAGCTCAAGTGCAATGGAATATAGTAAAGGAGACATAGGGCATCCTTGACGCACAGAGCGCCGTATAGGAATCGCTCCGACAAGCCTCCCACTAACTTGTACCATGGAGACCACGGGAAGTAGTAACCGGCGAATGGCATCGACAGAGAGTAATGGGAATCCCATACGTGTCGCCACTATGAGGAGGAATGGGTGTCGAACGCGATCAAAGTCACTCGTGAAATCGATGGATACCAGTACCGTACGAAGGCGACAAACTGCCGCCAGCGCGATGACGTCACGGCATTCTCCTAGGGCTGTTTGTAAGGTGGCCCCACAACCACGTGCAGTCTGCTGCGGTGAAAGGACCGTAGGTAAGACGGTGCGTATGCGCGCTGCAAAGAGGCATGCGTAGATTTTATAGTCTGCATTCATTAATGTAAGGGGACGATATGCAGAGACATGAGACCCTCCCTTCTGTTTAGGCACGGGTAGAAGAATGCCGTGGTCTAGGGGTAGCGTCTTTGATTCATAATCAAAACGTCTTCGGTCCCGGGTTCGATCCCCGGCACTGCCTAAACTTTGATAAATAATCAGCATTGGCGGCCGAAGGCTTCCGGCATAAGAAGTCAGCCTTATTCTGCCAACGGCCTTGTCAAAGAGGGCGGAGGAGCGGATAGAGGTTCAGGGCACTCTCTTGTCCTGGGGGTGGGAAATTGCCCCTAAAGGCGGAAGAATCAGCAATGATTAACGACATGAGGATGCAGAAGGCATTGGAAACCACTGCATTAAAGACACGTAACGCGTATCCACCGGACATGTGGCCTGTAATCGAAGAAGTGTCATGATGATCTCTCCATTGGCAAATAGTCCCCCATTCGGATCTCCGGGAGGGGACTGCCTAGGGGGAGGTTACCAAGAGAAAAAGATTGAATAATCAACGAAAGCATAACGTTCTACGGGTCGGGGAGTGGAATGTCAGAAGCTTGAACGTGGTAGGGAAACTAGAAAATCTGAAAGGGGAAATGCAAAGGCTCAGTCTAGATATAGTAGGGGTCAGTGAAGTGAAGTGGAAGGAAGACAAGGATTTCTGGTCAGATGAGTATCGGGTAATATCAAGAGCAGCAGAAAATGGTATAACAGGTGTAGGATTAGTTATGAATAGGAAGGTAGGGCAGAGGGTGTGTTACTGTGAACAGTTCAGTGACCGGGTTGTTCTAATCAGAATCGACAGCAGACCAACACCCACAACGATAATTCAGGTATACATGCCGACGTCGCAAGCTGAAGATGAACAGATTGAGAAAGTGTATGAGGATATTGAAAGGGTAATGCAGTATGTAAAGGGGGACGAAAATCTAATAGTCATGGGCGACTGGAATGCGGTTGTAGGGGAAGGAGTAGAAGAAAAGGTTACAGGAGAATATGGGCATGGGACAAGGAATGAAAGAGGAGCAAGACAAATTGAGATCTGTAACAAGTTTCAGCTAGTAATAGCGAATACCCTGTTCAAGAATCACAAGAGGAGGAGGTATACTTCGAAAAGGCCGGGAGATACGGGTAGATTTCAATTAGATTACATCATGGTCATACAGAGATTCCGAAATCAGATACTGGATTGTAAGGCGTACCCAGGAGCAGATATAGACTCAGATCACAATATAGTAGTGATGAAGAGTAGGCTGAAGTTCAAGACATTAGTCAGGAAGAATCAATACGCAAAGAAGTGGGATACGAAAGTACTAAAGAATGACGAGATACGTTTGAAGTTCTCTAACGCTATAGATACAGCAATAAGGAATAGCGCAGTAGGCAGTACAGTTGAAGAGGAATGGACATCTATAAAAAGGGCCATCACAGAAGTTGAGAAGGAAAACATAGGTACAAAGAAGGTAGCTGCGAAGAAACCATGGGTAACAGAAGAAATACTTCAGCTGATTGATGAAAGGAGGAAGTACATACATGTTCCGGGAAAATCAGGAATACAGAAATACAGGTCGCTGAGGAATGAAATAAACAGGAAGTGCAGGGAAGCTAAGACGAAATGGCTGCAGGAAAAATGTGAAGACATCGAAAAAGATATGATTGTCGGAAGGACAGACTCAGCATACAGGAAAGTCAAAACAGCCTTTGGTGACATTAAAAGCAACGGTGGTAACATTAAGAGTGCAACGGGAATTCCACTGTTAAATGCAGAGGAGAGAGGAGATAGGTGGAAAGAATACATTGAAAGCCTCTATAAGGGTGAAGATTTGTCTGATGTGATAGAAGAAGAAACATGAGTCGATTTAGAAGAGATAGGGGATCCAGTATTAGAATCGGAATTTAAAAGAGCTTTGGAGGACTTACGGTCAAATAAGGCAAAAGGGATAGATAATATTCCATCAGAATTTCTAAAATCATTGGGGGAAGTGGCAACAAAACGACTATTCACGTTGGTGTGTAGAATATATGAGTCTGGCGTTATACCATCTGACTTTCGGAAAAGCATCAGCCACACAATTCCGAAGACGGCAAGAGCTGACAAGTGCGAAAATTATCGCACAATCAGCTTAACAGCTCATGCAACGAAGCTGTTTACAAGAATAATATACAGACGAATGGAAAAGAAAATTGAGAATGCGCTAGGTGACGATCAGTTTAGCTTTAGGAAAAGTAAAGGGACGAGAGACGCAATTCTGACGTTACGGCTAATAATGGAAGCAAGGCTAAAGAAAAATCAAGACACTTTCATAGGATTTGTCGACCTGGAAAAAGCGTTCGACAATATAAAATGGTGCAAGCTGTTCGAGATTCTGAAAAAAGTAGGGGTAAGCTATAGGGAGAGATGGGTCATATACAATATGTACAACAACCAAGAGGGAATATTAAGAGTGGACGATCAAGAACGAAGTGCTCGTATTAAGAAGGGTGTAAGACAAGGCTGTAGCCTTTCGCCCCTACTCTTCAATCTGTTCATCGAGGAAGCAATGATGGAAATAAAAGAAAGGTTCAGGAGTGGAATTAAAATACAAGGCGAAAGGATATCTATGATACGATTCGCTGATGACATTGCTATCCTGAGTGAAAGTGAAGAAGAATTAAATGATCTGCTGAACGGAATGAACAGTCTAATGAGTACACAGTATGGTTTAAGAGTAAATCGGAGAAAGACGAAGGTAACGAGAAGTAGTAGAAATGAGAACAGCGAGAAACTGAACATCAGGATTGATGGTCACGAAGTCAATGAAGTTAAGGAAATCTGCTACCTAGGCAGTAAAATAACCAATGACGGACGGAGCAAGGAGGACATCAAAAGCAGACTCGCTATGGCATAAAAGGCATTTCTGGCCAAGAGAAGTCTCTAATATCAAATACCGGCCTTAATTTGAGGAAGAAATTTCTGAGGATGTACGTATGGAGTACAGCATTGTATGGTAGTGAAACATGGACTGTGGGAAAACCGGAACAGAAGAGAATCGAAGCATTTGAGATGTGGTGCTATAGACGAACGCTGAAAATTAGGTAGACTGATAAGGTAAGGAATGAGGAGGTTCTACGCAGAATCGGAGAGGAAAGGAATATGTGGAAAACACTGATAAGGAGAAGGGACAGGATGATAGGACATCTGCTAAGACATGAGGGAATGACTTCCATGGTACTAGAGGGAGCTGTAGAGGGCAAAACTGTAGAGGAAGACAGAGATTGGAATACGTCAAGCAAATAATTGAGGGCGTAGGTTGCAAGTGCTACTCTGAGATGAAGAGGTTAGCACAGGAAAGGAATTCGTGGCGGGCCGCATTAAACCAGTCAGTAGACTGATGACAAAAAAAAAAAAAAAAAAAAAAAAAAAAGGAGAATGCCAGTGACGAATTCAGGTGGAATTGGGAAGGACGGAGTAAAGAGTTCCTGAATGATTTCCGTCCAGAGAGGAAGCCTTAACGTGGTGAACGCCCGGTAAAACTCCGCGGGGAGACCATCCGGTCCTGGTGCTTTGTTCTTGGCCCCCTTGTTGTTCATTCAGCTACCGGGGGCGGACGTGGAAAAATGTTGTACACATGGAAGAGACCGGGAGACACCAGGGGGTCTCAGATTGATAATATAATGGTTAGATAGAGATTTAACGACCAGATTTTAAATTTTAAGACAGATTTTAAATTTTAAGACATTACCAGTGGCCGATGTTGACTCTGACCACAATTTATTGGTTAAGAACTGCAGATTAAAACTGAAGAAACTGTGAAAAGGCAGAAAGTAATGGAGATGTGATCTGGATAAACCGAAAGAACCGGAGATTGTAGAGGGTCTCAGAGGGAGCTTTTGGGAACGATTGACAAAAACATGGGAATGTAATATAGTACAAGACGAATGGATAGCTTTGCAAGATGAAATATTGAAGGCAACAGAGGATCAAGCAGTGCCAGTTGTGTTGGCAGTTCGAGCGGCGCGGTCTATTGCCCGACGAATTTGTAGCAGTACTGAAGCGAATGCCGTGAAGTGTTTCCTTCAGATTAGAAATCTAGTTGAACTCACGAGAGTTTAAGTCAGGGGAGTGCAGTAGGTGGTATAGCATTTAGCAGCCCCACCAGTCAAATAGATCAGTAACAGCTTGTGTAACACCATAGCTCTAATGCTGTGCTGATTTATTTATTTATTTTTTTTTTTTTTTTGCTTTATTTAATGTCACATTGTTGATCTTTTGTAAATGTGTTTGAATCGATAACATAAAATTGTGTACTCTTTTCTTTGTCAAACCTTTGATGTCGTGATTTGATTCTATGCAAAGTAATGTATCTGTAATTTAAATTATTTGTCCCATTGGAGGGAACAAAACTTACTGTATATGATTGTAATTTTGTGTGAATAATTTTTGTAGAAGTGTCAATATGTGGAAATGTTTTGTTTTATTTAATGTATTTGGTTGCTGTTATGTAAATTGCTGATCCTCACTTAGGGCTCTTAGTTATTCTGTATGTAAGAGGTAGTGTGGTTCCCCTCGGGAACGGAACTGTGTAGCGCGCGCAAATTGTGGTTGGCCTAGGTGGAAAAGGTGGAACTGATAGTCAGTCGGAGACGAGCCACCAGTCGGAAAGGAGCTACCAGTCTGTGCACTGTCAATGTAAAGGTGCATATCATGCTGATTCAGAGAGAGGCTTTTACTGCTTCTTTCCAATGCCTCGGAAGGGTGGATAAACAGCTGGATCTATTCTGGAATTTGTATGAATCATCGCCATGAAGATACGATAAAGTCCGGCAATTCTGTTTGTAATTCCACCTACCAACATGCAGTTGCCACCACATTGCGCAATCACTGTAACGTAATACTATATTGATGTACCGTGAAGGATCAGCCTAATGGATGTGTTTGTGTGCTGAAATATAAGGTAATTCATATCGGAATTTATTTACCTACCTTGATTTTACTCCTCATCATAACACCTCTCAAGGTCCTCTCCGTTTGAAGTAAAGTGATTACCGAGTGTCCTTACTGAAAGTACGTTGAAGCCTAGAGCTTTGTTAAATAATGCCTCTTGAACTTATTAAAAAGATAGTTAAAGCTAATGTGGTAATAGAGTGAGTTAAAGCAAATGTTATTTATCCAATAATAATTTTCCTATTGAAACTGCTATTTAAAGTGCTGTTACCAACTTCAAACTTTAGGCTGAGTCTTATAAAGTAAATGATCACGTTGTTGTCTGTGGTAAATTCCAAAAGGTGAGTCAGTTTCTTGCAATTTTGTCAACATTGTGTTTCGTTGTAGTAAAAGTGAGAAAGCTGCAGTTGTGAAACGTTACATTCTCATGTATGCCAAGTGTTTGTCTCTCTTGTGTGCATATTAACAGTATAAAGACCACTCAGTTTGTGTAAACCCTGAAAGTGGTAGTGTTTTCTGTACGTGTTATAATTTTGCAAATAGTTTTTTTTTCTGTGCTGCTCCAGTTGTTAACTTCAATCTTAAAACATATGTGTGTCAGAGTTCATTGCACTCGAGAGTTGCTAAGTCTAGGTTGTGTTTGTTGTGTTGTCCATTATAGTTACTTATACCTACTTTCATAAACGAGAATGTTAATCTTTCTCTTGCCTAATTAGGCTGGTGACCGTTTCCCTTATTCTAGGAATAGTATAGCTAGGCAAAATTTTGTTTGTCACTATTCCAACATTTACGTAATTCTTACTTTCATTTCCGATAAGCCACCTCCGTTGGGAACAACACGGTCAAATTAACAAAATTCCTCTCAGAGGGTAACACTGCTCTGTTGCTTTGTGCCATAGTTGCTTTTACAAAATTGCTTTATGTTACAACCTGCTTCTAGCATAGAGGTTATGGTACAGTAGTAGCAGAGAGGGAGTGTTATACTTGCACTGTACATGCTTGAGCATTGTCCTGCAAAACGATGGTCAGGTCCTGCAGAAAGTGTCATCACTTCTGTCTCTATGCTGTTCATTTTTCGAAGACAACCTACGACCTTCGAGCAGGGCGGATTTCGGCAGGACGGCCGACCGCATTTACAATTGTTTAACGGCTGTGTGTCACCCAACGTCGTGGGCCTGACCTCCAGAAAATACGTAAATGGCAATAATTGAGTGATTTGTTCATTTGTGCACCGTGATTACGCAACAACCGCCTCGGGCACCCACGATTTGGATTGCAGTGAGGTTTGTGCATTCAGCGCTACATGAAGAGTATTGGCGTGTGACGACATCAATAGGTGACCTGTGACGAGTCAACCGTTATTACTTTGTCAGACGAAGGGGGTAACTGCCCCATTCGTATTGTTTAGACAATAGATACAGAACATTAACAACAAAGTATGAACAGATTATTGCTACTTGATATCCTAATTAGCTTTGTTGGACTTGATACGAAACAACTCCCGATCAAATATTTACCGATCAGCCTTATCAGTTGCATACGGTCCAACTATTCTAAACTGCTAGGCTATAACCCACTAGTCAATAACGGTTGGTTTAATAAGGGAGTGTTTCAAAATCACCGAGCTCTCACGAACGATCAGTTCTGCTATTACTATTCCTCTACTTACAACGCAATGCTCCCACTCCTCCTTTTATACTGGCGAATCCTCCTCCTCTGACATCCGCATGTCACATTACATAACAGTACCCGGATACTTTTGAATTGATAATATATTTATACGCTGTGTTTGAACCTGACTAGCTTACCTCACACTTACATAAATTTCCGTGATAGAAAAATGATTAATCATAATAATATTTGCTGTTGCTATTTACACTTGTGGTGACATTTCAATAAAGCCAAAGTATCGCTTCGGTGTGTACAGTGTGTTACGTTACCACTGGATTTTATGTCTCCCATCTAATACTGATCGTAAAAGAAGCACGCGTTTTAGAGGTCGGGCCCCATTATTTTCTGTTTGGTTTTCGAACTTCGTTAAACTTTTTTTCGATATCGAATTTCATTATGGTTACAGTCTGCTACAGACAGGAACTTCCTCCTCTGGCTTTTCTTACTCGGCGCTTGTTTGTCTTTAATATCTACCTCTATAAAAGCGGTCAATAGCTCTGGACGAGTTTCATCTCTTATACCAAACACTAAAAGCCCTTTACCCAAACAGTCTAAGTCGATATCGATTGAATGCTCTGACTTTTTCCACAGAACTGTTTCTGAAGTGTAGGATTTGTCGGTTCATCTTGATACAAACCTGTGTTAGTTGTGCTAGATTATTTTA
Organism: Schistocerca serialis cubense; assembly: GCF_023864345.2. Classification (NCBI taxonomy): domain Eukaryota; kingdom Metazoa; phylum Arthropoda; class Insecta; order Orthoptera; family Acrididae; genus Schistocerca; species Schistocerca serialis. The sequence continues at coordinate 240,475,010 of NC_064642.1, forward strand.
ATTGACAACACCTTCAGTAATGCTCTGTAAGTCCATCTTTATACAAGTTAGTCCGGGGATCTCAGCTCTTCAGTATAAAATATCAAGTCAGAACACGTTCAGTCTTGTAATTTCCAGTTTTATTTTACTTGCGCTATCACTTTTAGTGTTACATTAAGCAGTCGTCCGACCCCTGTGTACAGACAATAATAATAACAATGTAAAATACATGACAAAAGAGGCAGTGTAAATATTTTAAGAAATCAAATTAAATGCTGTGGTAATACGTAGTAAACATATAAAAAAACTAAACTGTACACGGAGTGACACCAAAGTTAACGGTCAGTTGAAGACAAAAATAGGAGGACAGTTGCAAATCGTATTAATATAAACTAGGAAACAAAATATATGTGTTATATAATGGTAAAAGAGGAGATACTAATCGGAGGTCAACGTTGTACGTTACGCATAGATAACCACGGTGTAATGGTAATGTTAATGCCCGTGAATCTTCTGGAGCAAAACGACCACAGTCGTATACTGATTAATTCAATCTGAAGGTAAAATATTTATTTCTATGTTGTCATATATTAGCAAAACGTAAAACAACTTACTGTAGATCAACTCCCCGTTAACTACCAGCATCACCATGTTTCACATACTAACAATAACTAATAAAACAAAAATATAAAGTTACGTCAACGTCATCTGTCTATTACAGACTCATAAGGTGTCACCTACTTAATAAAAATATTTAATTATTCAACCTGAGACTCTAATATTATATACCCTATCGTATTCCTGCTAAGCTGGAAGTACTGAAATATCATATAGAAGAGATCACAACCAAGATTCGCATAAAAATAAAAAGTTTGTTAGTAGATAGCTATGTGGCTACGCAGTATACCAAACTATGAACTATAAAGTAAGTCTAAAGAAGAGTAATGAAATACATACACAGTATGTTAGATCGACATTCATCATGATCAGAACAACGAAAGCCGTGTACCTGTATGTGATACGTAGCCCTTATGCAGGGTAAGACAAAGGAAAGTGTGACCTGCGACCAGAAAAGTACCAGTAAAATGCACCTCAACAAAAAAATCCATTTATCATGTAGTAAATACAAAATTATCGGGAAAGGGACAATAAGGTACCTGTAAGGATACACGTTATGACGCGACAATCCATAAATTATTATTTTTTGTAAATTACGGCATAACTACACACAAACAAGTGTTACTTGCACTTCGAGGAACAGAAGTATTAACTAAGAAAACACTGGAAGCAGTAGTGGCTTACAGTCTTCATCAATCATTGTAAGTGTGCACTGGGAGAAAGGAGATATTCAGATACAAAGTTCGTTGAGCTATTATTCAGTGTAATGAAGAATATAACATTTACCTTCAACCACAAACTGAAATCACATTTACTTGGCAACTCTTTTTGTGCCAAGAAGAATTTATGGATGTACGAAGGTCATTCAATAATTAAAGAGACAAATTGGTCTGGTGAAAAAAGCGTTTATTTTTACAAAAATACTTTTTATACTATTCAACATAATCCCCTTGAACATTTATGCATTTGTTCCAACAGGCTACAAGCAATTTTACTGCAGTTGCAAAGAACTCTTTATCCTGGTGTTTGAACCAATTTCCCACAAACGTTTTCTCGTCCTCATTGTCCTGGAACCTCGTCCCACGTAATACTTCCTTCAATGCACCAAAGAAATGGAAATCACTAGATGCAAAATTCCCACCCATTTTGTCGGTGGTTTCTAGGTTTAGTTGAGCAAAAGAGGACGTGTGTTGCCTTGCTGGATAATCACACATCTCCTCTGGGATCCACGACGTCTCTCTTTCATGGCTGGCTTCGCCTTGTTTAAAAGCAAAGCCGAGTAGTATTTGCTGTTCGTTGTACGCTGCTCTTCGAGATAATCACAAAAAACTGGATCTCCTGCATTCCAAAACACCACCTACATGACTTTTGCTGCTGATGCTTGGGTTTTGAATTTTTTCTTGACAGGTGAGTTGGTGTGCTTCCATTTCATGCTTTATCTTTCTGATTCTAGCTCATAATAGTGAACCCAAGTTTCATCACAAGTTAAAATTTTGTTGAGAAATTCCTCACCTTCTCTTTCATAATGTTCCTTTAGCTCTGTGTACACTCTAAACCTTGTTTCCTTGTGTATCCGCGTCAACTCCTTTGGGACTCATCTTGCACATGTCTTGCGGAACTTCAGCTTGTTACAGATAATGTTATGAACTGTAACAGTACTAACTTGAGCCTTACCAACTATCATTTCCACAGTCACATGGCGGTCAGCACAAATAATGTCATCAATTTGACTTCCAAGTGAGTGAATTGAAATTGCAAGTGGTCGGTCAGAACGGTGTTCGTCAGTCACTGAGTCCCAAACAGTTCTGAACTGCTCTACACACTTCTAAAAATTTGCACGATTCATACAAGATTGACCATAAAATTTAGACATTCTACAGTATATATTCACTAGTTTCTCGCCTTCAGCAAGTAAAAATGAATAACAGAACGTTGTTCAACTAATGTGGACGTTTCAGGCGGACTTGCCATCTAGAAATCAATTTTTGAGGTCATAAAGAAAACAATGCTGATACATCAGTTGATCAGGGCTCATCCCAGTGATGGAAACTTAAAGCAATAAAAGTACCAAACTTGCCCTACGAACAGTTTTTTCCCGAGACCAATTTGTCAGTTTAATTATTGAATGATCGTCGTATAATACTATAAGTGTGTGTGTTTTGAGACGGAGAGAGAAAAAGAGGGAGGGACAGAAGAGAAAGAATGAAATAAAGAGTGAGATAGAGAGAGTGATAGAAATGAAGCAAGAGAGAAAGAGAGAGTGAATAAGAGACAGAGAAAGAAAGAGAAAACGCTCATAGAAATGTTAAAGGTAGCTTCATATTAATTTGAAAGACAACCATGTGTATGACGGTATGTGATGTATTTTTCCCTGAGAAGGTACATCTTATTAAAATTAATGTAAAAGGCAGTCATGTGTATGGGCAGTATGTCGTTTTTTTTCCCCTGAGAAAGTATATCTTACCTTTGCAGTAAGTAGCACAAACGTTATCACAGCGGAAGACCGCAGTTATGTTTCATGTAAATAACTTCTTAACCAACTTCATTGTTTTGATAGCAGAAAAACATGTAATACACTCTTTCTTTCAATTTAGTTTCATCATATCAATCTAGAGTGTTCGTTAATAATTATACTGAACTTGATGTAACTCTTCAGGCTTTCCCGGCGATCTAATGGCATCTTGGGTTGTCGGGTGTTCTGACAGATATCAGCGTCGTACTTGCACGATATTTCGGTCACGTAGCTCGTGACCTTCATCAGGTGCGACCTGAGACTGCTCCTCGAGTGGACCTGGTCCAGTATTTGTGCCTATGGCCTTCCCCCTCCACCAACGGCTGCAGGCGCTTCCTCTGGTCCGCGCCCATCCCCTGCGACCTGATGGAGCGTTGCTGCCCCGTTTTCCGTCCGCTGCGGTTCTAGGTGTTCCCTCTGCGGTCCGCGCCCACCACACCCGCTCCTGGGGGTTTCATCTACGGTCTGGGGTACCAAGCGTTCCCCCTGCGGTCCGTGCCCGCTCACCACGACCTGTTGGAGCGTTGCCGCTCCGTTTTTCGTCCGCAGCGGCTCTGGATGTTCCCTCTGCGGTCCGCGCCCACCAGTCCCCCTTCTTGGTGTTCCATCTTCGGTCTGGTGCGCATGGCAGTCCGTCGGGGGCTCGTTTTCCATCTCCATGTCTCTGGTTCTTCTGTTTGTGTAGTGTTGCAGCTGGCCCCGTTGCTCCTTTAACAATTCCAGAGCCGGATCTCAGGCTCTGGATCCACATGGGATGGACAGGCTCAATGAGTTTCTTGAACATCTTAACTCATGCCACCCTAATATCAAGTTCACCATATAACTGGAGAAGAATGGCCAGCTGCCATTTCTGGATGTCCTAGTCCAGAGGAAAGCAGATGGATCAATTGGCCACAGTGTGTACTGAAAACCAACACACACTGATTTATATCTGCAGGCCAGCAGCTCTTACCACCTTGCACAGAAGAATGGGATTCTGAAGACTTTGGTCCACAGAGCACGTGCCCTGTCAGACCAAGAGAATCTACCTATAGAGGTAGAACGTCTCAAAACAGTATTCTCCAAGAATGGATACACGGACAGACAAATTGAGAGAGCACTCCAACCAGCCACTATGCCACAGGTTCCTGAAGAAGACCAAGATGAAGCAAAGAAGGTGGCATATCTGCCCTATGCTGGCTCTATTTCTGCCAGAATCAGTAGGACCTCCGTAAACACAATATCAGTGTGTTTTCTGTCCATCCAACCAGATCGGGGGACTGCTGGGGAGTGTCAAAGACGACCTGGGGTTACGAAAACCAGGGATTTACAATATACCTTGTCAATGTGGCATGTCCTACATTGGCCAGACGACAAGAACTGTGGAGATCAGGTGCAAAGAACATCAGAGGCACACTAGATTAAGACAGGTGCCTAAGTCAGCCATTGCTGAACACTGTCTAAAACTAGATCATGCCATGAAGTATGAGGATACCAAGATTCTAGCACAAACACACAGATTTTGGGACAGTGTTATAAGAGAATCGATAGAAATTAAAATGGCTGACGATCTTATGAACCGTGACACAGGGTACCAGCTAAGCAGAGCCTGGGATCCGGCTCTGAAATTGTTGTAGGAGCAATGGGGCCAGCTGCAACACTACACAAACAGAAGAACCAGAGACATGGAGATGGAAAACGAGCCCCTGACGGACTGCCAGGCGCACCAGACCGAAGATGGAACACCCAGAAGTGGGACTGGTGGGCGCGGACCGCAGAGGGAACATCCACAGCCGCAGTGGACGAAAAACGGAGCGGCAACGCTCCAACAGGTCGTGGTGAGCGGGCGCGGACCGCAGGGGGAGCCTTGGTACCCCAGACCGTAGATGAAACCCCCAGGAGCGGATGTGGTGGGCGCGGACCGCAGAGGGAACACCTAGAACCGCAGCGGACGGAAAACGGGGCAGCAACGCTCCATCAGGTCTCAGGGAATGTGCGCGGACCACAGAGGAAGCGCCTGCAGCCGTTGGTGGAGGGGGAAGGCCATAGGCATAAATACTGGACCAGGTCCACTCGAGGAGCAGTCTCAGGTCGCACCTGATTAAGGTCACGAGCTACGTGACCGAAATATCGTGCAAGTACGACGCTGATATCTGGCAGAACATCCAACAACCCAAGATGTCATTAGATCGCCGGGAAAGCCTGAAGAGTTACATCAAAAGTCTCTACGGGGGGGAGATCTATCAGAATATCAAAAAGCTGGACAAGCTACGGCAGAAGAAAGGGAAGATGCTGAGTTCTCTCAGTTTTTGGCTGAGGTGTGGGGATGGAGAAGTGGTACCAGTATTTGCCAGAATTAAACATCACATCAACTCCAGAGCGGCGAACAAGATAAAACGCAGAGCCAGCATGGCACTGGTGAGAGAGAGGATTCGAGATATGCGCCACAGGTTAGATGTTGTGGCCAGGGAGCTGTTACACATTCATCTGTACATGGCAGCCTCCTTAACAAGAGAAGTTTGGGGTTGGGTAGACCGTGCCTCCTGGTCTTTAGCTGAGTGTGCTAGAAGGAATGCCTCATCTTGCCAATCTGCAAAGTTTGACCGCATGAGTAAGAAAGCACAGCAGATGGAAGAGACACGCACTGTGACGAATCTGAGTGGCATACAGTTTGATGATACAACCTTAAAGGTACTCAGCAACGGTCTGAACTTTGCTACGACCCCTAGAAACATACCCATTTCAGGTTTAGTCAGTGCAGTAGAGCAAGTTGCAGCCACACTTCCACCTAATGTGGCAGAGGAAGTCCACCGAGAGACCTGCAGGGCCCTCACCAAGGGCCGGCCGCGGTGGTCTCGCGGTTCTAGGCGCGCAGTCCGGAACCGTGCGACTGCTACGGTCGCAGGTTCGAATCCTGCCTTGGGCATGGATGTGCGTGATGTCCTTAGGTTAGTTAGGTTTAAGTAGTTCTAAGTTTTGGGGGAGTGATGACCACAGCAGTTGAGTCCCATAGTGCTCAGAGCCAACCCTCACCAAGGCCAGGCCGCCGAAATCGAACATCACAACCGAGGAGAGGCTTGCACTCAAGAAACTACGGGAAGACAACAGCATTGTGGTACTGCCAGCAGACAAAGGGAACTCCACTGTCATCTTGCAGCAGGTGGATTATGATGAGAAAGTACGCCAACTTCTGGAGGACCCTGCATACAGAATTCTGGAGTGTGACCCCGCGGACAAGGTGGCCAAGAAGACTAGTTCTCTCTTGAAGGAAACAGGAATGCCCGATAAGATCATGAGACAACTTTGGGAAAAAGCGCCAGTGTCACCCAGACTGTATGGTCTGCCTAAAATACACAAGGAGGGCGTGCCCCTACGTCCTATTTTCAGTAATATTGGGGCACCTACGTACACAACAGCCAAGTAATTGATAGGTCTCCTGTCTCCATATGTGGGGAAATGTATTCACCACATCCGCAACTCAGAAGATTTCCTGCAACGCCTCAAGCAACTGCAAATCACAGATTCGGACATCATGGTTAGTTTTGATGTGGTATCGCAAATGTTGGGAAAGTTTGGGTAGGATAAGACACCGACTAATGTGCGTCGATATATGGCGAAGGGTCATAACTTGAAGGCTCAAGATTCAAGTCAGCTGCGCTCATAAGTCCTTCTTCCACGTCCAACAAGACATGAGTTTAGTATCCCATGGACGATGCATGGCGGACAATGCATGTGCGTTATTCAGCCAATGGAAGAGGTTGCAAGGCGATTCTCTTGCGCCTTTAAATAACTAGAGCAATTCGGCATACAGAAGCCAACTGCCTAAAGGACAGAGGAGGACCAGCAGTGTCCCAGAGGCCAAGAGGAGTTCTAAAGGCGGGGACAGACCGAGCCCTGCTGCCTAGAAAGGCAGTCAATGGAAGAAAACAATGAGTAAAAGTCACCCGGTCCTCTAGGATGGGAGCTGGGACATCGGGCTTGCACCCCATCAACTGCAAAAATTGCCAAGGCAAAATTTCACTTTAAAGTAGCCTCAGAAGAACAGACTGGTCTTTCTGGAAAACTAAATTTAGCACGAACAAGGGCAATGAATATCAGCACATATTTCTTAGACACTAAAACTGAGGGGGTTTTTCATGAAATGAGGAGATAATACGGACATAGTTTCCTAACTGAAACAAAGAAAAGAGGCAAAGGTACGGAAGAACACAATAGCTGTGTCCAAATTCACATTGGGGTGCCTAAAGAGAAGAGAGCCAGAGGTGAGATCTTCATAGCTGTTAGGAAAAAAATTACATATACACGAGGGCGGTTCAGAAAGTAACCTCCGATTGGTCACAGTGCGGGTTGTGGGGGGAGTAGCGACGCCATCTGTGCGTTCACGCACTCAACAGGTCAGTCGGCATCAAGCCGTGGTCGAGTGAACGTCGTACCTGCTCTAGTTTAGTTTTTGTGGCAGTTTGAAATGTGTGCTGCAATAGAAAACCCCGCCAAATGTGAAGTGCGTGCTGTCATAAGGTTTTTTACAGCCAAAGGATATTCTGCAGCAGCTATTCATCGTGAGCTTTGTGCCGTGTACGGACCAAGAGTTATGAGTGAAGGAGTTGTCCGTGAATGGGTACGTTTATTTAAAAGTGGACGAGAAAGCGTTCATGATGAAGAGAGGAGTGGTAGACCATCATTGGTGACTGACGAAGTCGTTCAGACAGTTGATGCAAAAGTTTGTGAAAATCGACGTTTCTCAATGTCGGAGTTGTCTACTGGTTTTCCACAGATTTCTAAGACTCTCTTGTACGAGATAGTGACAGCAAGATTGGGTTACCGTAAGTTTGCACGATGGGTGCCCAAAATTCTTACCGACCACCACAAAACTCAAAGAATGGCCTCTGCATTAGACTTTCTGTCACGTTATGAGGACGAAGGAGAACCATTGTTAAACAGAATCGTGACCGGTGACGAAACCTGGATTAAGTACGTGAACCCTGAGACAAAAGAACAATCAAAGATGTGGGCACATTCAAATTCGCCTACCAAACCAAGAAAAGCCTCGCAAGATTTTTCTGCCAGAAAACTGATGGCAACGGTGTTTTGGGATGCCAAAGGGGTGTTGTTGGTTGAATTCATGGAACGTGGTACGACCATTAATCAAGACGTGTACTGTGAAACAATAAAAAAGTTACGACGGGCTGTAAAGAACAAACGCCGTGGTATGCTGACTTCCGGTATCGTTTTTTTGCACGATAACGCCCGTCCTCACTCTGCTTGCAGAACAACGGCTCTTCTTGAGTCCTTAAAGTGGGACGTTATCAACCATCCACCTTACAGCCCAGACCTGGCGCCAAGTGATTATCACCTCTTCATGCATTTGAAGAAATGGCTCGGGTCACAGCGGTTTGATGACGACGAAGAGCTCAAAGATGCGGTCACAGGCTGGCTCCAGGCACAGGCGGGTGATTTTTATGCAGAAGGAATTTCAAAGCTTGTGAAGAGATACGATAAGTGCCTCAATCGCTATGGAGACTATGTAGAAAAATAGTGCAAAGATGTAGTTGTAAGATGTATACATTAAAATATTTTTATTTAACTTGGTGTATTTTTTTAAATCAACCGGAGGTTACTTTCTGAACGGCCCTCGTATAATTCTGAGATCAAAGTAATGCAAGGATCCTGCTAACGGAATTATTAATCCACTCAGTCGTGATAACGGCAGTATGTGCGGCGAGTAACAAGGCCAAATGGAGGAAAGAGAAAAATATTATGTGGAGTTCATAGGATCACTCGAGAAGATAAGTGACAGAAAAGAAATTTTAGTTACTGACGACTTGAACGCACGTACTGGACGGAGAACTAATGACCCCCTTGTTGGCCAGTATGGGGAAAATGCGTCAAATGACAATCGCGGTAGGCTGACAGACTTATGTCAGCAAAATGCTTCGCAGATAATGAACGGATGGTTTAGGTATAAGTTAGTACGTCAGTATGTATGGAAACAACCGACTCGTAAGTTAAGATGAATTATTATGTGATACAACGGCAGAAAACAAGGCCGTTTATTAAGGAAGTCAGTTTTGCAGGGCTTTGAATGTGAATCAGACCATTAATTACTTGTTTCATGAAACTACTTTCTCTTTAGATGGAAAGAGTGGTACATGAAGGGTTGGCAACTGTCAAGTCTTCGGAGGTCCGCTATAGCCTGTTAAGTTTGCAGGAGGATACAGCACGGAGCAGAAACGTTGGTAATGAAAACAAGCGTCACACAAACGAATTGATTGCCCTAGAGATGGACTTTTGCATTCGAAGTTGTGGCATCTCCAAAAGGGAAAATGTACAAAATGCCTATGTAAGAGAGGCTATAGGTGTCGATAGATAAACACCATAGAGATGAAACGTATAAAATGGTATTATGGACATCTCAAGAGAATGGACGATAGCCGATGGCCAAATAAAGTGTGACAGCTGACCCCTGTAGAAAGAAGAAAGGGAGAACGACCTAGGGGGAGCTGGAGGCGAGAGCTCCAGGATGCGATGGATGCCCGAGGACTGCAAGAAGGAGACTTGCAGAATAAGGAGCGCCGCCAAGAAGCACAAAATAACTGAATAGCAAGTGAAGAGAAGAGAACTGAGGGGGTTGAACGCTCGTTAGCAAAACTCCAGATGACATGGTGAAACTGTGCAAAGCCATGGAGCAACTTGAAGTTAGCAGTCGTGAAGTCTAACAGATGTGATGAAAAATGAGCATGAGAGGTAAGACAACTGCCACCATCTGAAACAGCCTAGGTACAAGAGTTTCTCACATTTAAATGACAGCAAAAGCACATCAGCCAGAGGCATCATCAGCAGGATGCGGTGATAACAGGAGAACTAAGAAATTTTAAGGCAAAGATCATGCACGTGCTAGGCTTGAAGGAAACTGCAGGTGGACTGCATTGGGGTGTGCACTCTCCTAGCGATTTTTCTGTGGGAGTAGAACCAACGTGTCCATTGGGCAATCATTACTGGAGCAATCTTCCACACTGGACGGATCATCACCACTCACAATTAGTACTGTAAACAAACCATCGGCGGATAAACTTGTTTCATTAAAAATACTTTCTTAAAGTTGGGATATTTCAGAGATTCAGAGAAAATGATAGTATCCTTCATGCTAAAGCTTGGGTGGAACTGGGTGATCATTCTTTACGTATAACACGGCCATTGTGCTTTCAATTAGAGTTCCCATGTGGTTATTTAGAAAGAGAATCTGCTGTGGTAATACGTTTGATAGCTTTGAATAACTCTGTGTATGAGGAATTCAGAGACACATTCTTATCCAGTTACATGTCATCTGATGATGGGGAGAATCTGGTGACTTCTGGTTTTCGCGGCCTAATGAAACATCTTGAACTGATGATATTGAAAAAATCGGTTTCTGGATATTCCATTTAGTCCTGCTGGCTTAATGTGATTGTGTTATAGTAGGATAGTGTGTGGAAGATGTAGAGGATTTCAAATCACTGTCGCAATTCTTGAAGCACATTAACAGTGACGGCAATGCGGCCAAGGAAAAACCGAACAGTTTATTTTGACACCTCAACAATAGTGTTAGGAGCGACGGAAAAAGTTAGTTGAGCACCACATGAAACCAATTAGCCACATAGGCGAAATTGGAATGATTTTCACAGGAATGAGGATATAGAAGTGCCAAGAGATGATGGCTACAAAATCAGTAAGCCATTAGCCAAAATCCATAAAATCCAACCTCGAGATCTAACAAGGGAGCAAAATCCCAGCACAGTGGAGGGAGAATGAGATGGGGAAGAAAGAGCGGGATGAAGCTGTGGATTTATTTGAAATACACAATATCCATTCGCTATGTTATGATGATATGTGAGAGAATTTATTAGAGCATAAAGAGAATAAAATACCCATCCACCAACATGATGGCTGATGGAATTTCTACAGTGTTCCATAAAATGTGACTGGCCAGTGTTGAGGCAACAAAGAACAAAAGTAATAGGGGAACGAGTAGAAAGAAGTATGATGCGAGTCAACAGCTGTGGTTAGAATTTGAGTGTCAAAGACATACTTAAATGTGGACTTTTCTGATAGTATCAAAACTGCCTGTTAGATTAATTTTCAGAATGGAATTTATGTGGGAATATCAGGCATTGTTAGATCCAGAGTGAAGTGAGTTCTTTTCTGGAAGGAAGCGCCGATTCAGTTCGTACACAGATCCCGCCTGGTTGTCTCAAGCTTTATACAGAGATCGATGGCGCAGATGGCGAGGCTGGAAGAACTTTGGTAGTTCATCAGATGAGTGCACGGAGTGTGAATTACAAAGGAAAGTAGGAGCTGAAAAGAAAGATAATGAGAAGGTTGATAGGACATAGAATATCAGTGTGAATGATAAAAAAGGTATTAAGGGTTTTTTCGGAGAATGTATGAGTATTTTATCGTCATTGGGATCGATAAACGAATTTCAATATAAATTTGAGGTCAAAACCAAATGAAGTTTTATGTTCGTCCATACACAATACCGGTGGCTTACAAGCGAAGGGTTTTTGAGTGGGTATGGGCAATGATCGACCAGGGTGTAATTGAGCCAGTAGTTTGTTTGTATAATTGTCCACTTTTAGCGGTTCCTAAAACAGATTGCACTATTAAGCTAGCTCTGGACTCACACCAAATTAACACGACAATTAAAGCAGAGATATACTGGACTGCACTGTGCTGTAGAGTGGTAAACTGCTTGCTTTTAATCTTAAATATATGTCTGAGTGACGCTAAATGTTATTATACTTACATAAAGAAAAACATTATCTTCTCAGTAACCTTCAAACCATGAGTTACACCCTCAATTCTTATATGTATGATATTAGTGAACTTACTCATGGCACTTTTGTTGGCTGTGCCTGCGGCATTTTCGGAACTGAAATTAATAATCAAATTAATTAATTTAATAAGATTGAACCTCGAATTGCTGGTGTACCCATGTACCAGCACAATAAAATAAAAACAGTGAATAGTTGATTGAGTATGAATGAGAACAATGGCGTATTTAAGTTTACAAAAAATTGACAATTTTTATTAATCCCTTTATAACTACAACGAACTGAGAAATCTTACACAAAAAAATATCAGAAAAGGAATGGTGCTTGACTGGCAAACTATTCTTTGGGATGGAAGCTATACAAGTTTTCTCCTGTATTAATCTCTTTTACAACGCAATCTCACTTTAGTTTCATGAAACCTCAGCGAGGCCCAACTCTATTCAAACGGAATTAACTACAACTAAGTATATCACAAAGTATGGTTTACCGGAGAACAGGGAGCTGTGAATCTCACTTAACAACCCTACGCCAGTGCAGCGCTATTTTACCATTTCACCTCGACTCAGGTGGCGGCAGAAAACGGTGCGCTGTGGGCGAGGAGCGGCCCGCTGCGGCAACTTTAATTCTCACGCGTCCACAAAAATTTGCGAACTACACGGACTGGTGATCTCATTATCAAAATGCTGAAAACTTCCCTATTAGAGCCCTGAAATCCCAGGAGATTTTCAGTGTGAGGTGCACCCGTTCGCTGGTATGGTTAAATCAGTTTGACTCAAAGGCACGACGGCGCATGCTGGAATTGTAAAGGGGAGACGGTTGACTCAGGACAAGTAAGTTCACCCTCTTGACACAAGATATGCCTGAGGTGATACGCAGTCCCACTATCGGTACAGTTGGAAGCTGCCACTGGCTCTTACTCCACCACGGGATACAGTCCACAAGTCTCACCCACTAGCGAAAGACTCGAAGTTCTTCACCAAGGGAGGACCAGAAGACAAAGAAGGCAAAGAATCACAACCACTTTCCACCAAGCCTTAGTACGGGAGCCGAATTAACAAAAACGAAACCGCCCTCACATTGAAAAAACCAACTGAACTATCCCCTATCCATTGAATCTGCCCTCTTGACTGTTATGTCAAGCCAGACACAGCGCAGGGATTTCCACACGATGGGAGCAAGCCTCTACTTTGTAAATCCTGAGAGGTGCCAATCAGTGACTCAAAATCTCTCGACTGAAAAAAGAATATTTTAGACTAGGAATGTGTGGTTCTCATGGTAAGCGTGGCCATGTTATTGGAGAAAACCATCTACCTAGATGGGACCATGGCCCCTCATTTACAGAGAGATCCTTCCAGACCGAGCATTTCCAATTTCTGAAAGAGGGCTATTAAGCTTCCCTGACAGTCATGTCCGTGAAATATTAGGTTCATTGCCTCTCGCTAAAAGAACCTGGTGACTTTCTGATGTCAGGGGAGTTACAGTCTTGCCTCTACTAAACACATGCAGCAGCCACTCTGTCATATCGCCCCAGCCTCTAACATTAGAACGAATGGGTTTTATGACCTTCCCAGTGTTTGCACAAGGGCTCAGTTTACAGTGGTATCTCTTAAATGACTTCCTCTACCCACTTTATCCCGGCTGGCCACCTTCACGATGGAGTACTGGCTGGCCCAGGTAGAACATTTTGTGAGCTGGCACCCTCCTGCTCTGAGCCTAAGCAGAGAGAGGGGAGTGCTATGGCCAGAAGTCTCTCTACATGTGCAATCTACAGGGCGCTGCTTCCCAAAATCACCCACACAGCCATGTCGAAGCATTCAGCATTTATGGCCCGTAATCCATCTCTGTCCCCGTTCCCCGTGGCGTCCACTACGGCCCCTTGGGTACAAGTTCTCTACAGGATACAGATGCATTTCCTCATGTAAAAAGTCATAAACCACATATACCAAAGGTAGTAACTGGGAGCACCAAGATCATGACCTCAAATACGAATATTTAATCTGACTGGCAGTATTATTTAAGTGAGAGAGAGCTGTGCCATCTCACAAAGTATATATACGTACACGGACATATTTACTCATACTGTGCTTCAAAACCTTGTCTTCAATACTGGAAACGTTAAGTTATTTTTCGATTTGTCTGAGCTTTGTAAACTTATATTCAAAATGTTCCACTTTGTATTATACTATTACAGGACCAGAATTAATCTAAATGTGTGAAGAGGAAAGAAAATTGATGTGGACTGTTAAAGTGCGTGACTATGAGCTCCAAGCGCTTGGAATGCATTGTGAATTGAAATAAAATCACAAGTGTGACTCAAGGTGATTTTTCTTCATTTTATAAATGGAAATCGTTGAGAACAGATCCCTCTACCAAGCTGCATAAGAAATGGGGCATATTTCAGACACTGTATTAATGAACCTTAAACATAATTTATACCTGAGAAGCTGTTTGCATGCTCTTAGTCTGAGCTCCACTATTTGTGCTGTAGCAGACAATAAACATCTCAGAGACAGTTTGTGTAATTTTGTAACTGCTTTTAATAAAATGTGGGAAAAGTTTATTAAATAGAAAATAATACGAAATTGAACTAATTAAAAATTGAAATAACATATTCTATTTACTTAGCAAGCAATAGAAATGACACTAATGGCTCCTATTATAAATTTACTTGTGTGGAAACGGACAACGTTACGAATTCGCAGAACTGAATCAGCATACAGAAAAGTTTAATATTTTAAAATATGTACAGAATCCCCAGCCTTGATTCACATGATAGGCTCTTAAATACAATGTCTCAATCGTCTTAACGCAGAAAAAATTAACATAATGAAATGCTACTATGTATTATAAGGCCTGTAGCATATAATGAAATGGAATATAACTTCAGTTTCCGAAATATCGAGATTATTCCAAGTCCAAAGGATTATAAAACTGCCAAATAGTCTTCCATAGTTCGTCCAGACCTCATGTGAGATTTTTACATCGTAACCAATGACAATTCGGCAACGACCGAAACACGAAAACATTTCTGTCAGTTGAAAATTTGCGCTCTCGTACCGGGCAGACACCCAAACGTTGACCGCTCCCATGCATAGTAATCCACATTTATTCTAACTGCCGACAAATTTCAGTAACAGGCAATTATATTAATAGCGAATTAGTCAGTCATTAATTTCATTAATTACATTAACTCGCAATTATGTGAATACGTGAGGATGTAGGTTATCTGCAGATCGTTACAGATCTGCTTTCATAATATGTGTGGTTTCTGTATAATTATGTGTGTTCTGCCTTGATTAATTGATTCTATATTAATTAAAATCGCTTTCGCACAGAAACTAGACCTAATACAAATATGTGACTGCTACCAACAACTGCTGCAAACTGTGTACTATCTATCGCCATTTAGATCTGGTTCGTAGCTGTATGCATTTGTTCACAAGAGTACTTTGGCTGCTTTGGTGTAATTTCAGGAGTGATCAACGGTATTACGGTTTCCACTAATTTCGAAGTATATGTGAAATCGAAGGTGGAATGAATTCATTTCGTCGAATTTATGTAGATCGTCGGAGACATCTACCCTGTTTACCAGTCAGAAGCATGCAGTTCGCACACGAAAGTTAGCAGGAGGTGCCTGCGAGCCGGCTACATGTTAATTACACTCTTCAACGATCGGCGTACACTTCCTGAGGCTATAACCGCATGAGTTTGCCACCTCTCCACATATTCTTGTAGCCTTTAGCTCTCTCTATCTGCCCCTGTCGGCAGCTTAACGGGCCTTTTCCTGCCGGAAGCAGATGAACCGGCGACTGACTGATAGAGTAAATGTAACTATAATGATAAATATGAAAAGAAAACAGAAAATTTCAAATGATGATGTAGGTTAGGCACTGATCATTACAGATCTGTAGCCGAAGGTGTATGTTACACTACATCACAAACAAATTTTAGTATTTGAAAATTACAAGTATAGAAACAAAGAACTTTTAATCAATAAACAATCAAGATATAGCTCAAGTGCTTGCTACAGTCTCAGTATACTAATAAGTGGAAAGTTCAAGGCATTATACAAGTTGCTTCAAGGAAAATGATCTGTTTTTTATTTATTGATAGGCATATGCTATAAATGGGAGAGGTGTAAAATACTCACAGAGTCTTAACGTCATTTCGGATATTATTTTGCAACGTAAGGCTGTATTATTACAATAGCGCTATGATACGATTACAAACGTAAAAAAAATAGTAACACTACAATTTTCTGAGAAGGGAAAGTGTGTTAACAGAAAAGACGTGGCCTATAAACCACTTCCTGCATTTATAACAACAGTCCAAAGTAAGATACCATTTCCACAACAGAATTCTATTTTCGTGCTGTAGTTTAACAAGTGTGAGACAGTGCTTACTGCCTAACAAGATTTTCGTTGGCGTTTCGGTATTCTCCCACCCATAGTCAAAAACATTTGTCACTGGTAGCGGCAATTGGAAGAGAAAAGATGTCTGTGCAAAGCTAACGGTCCAAATGGATTTCGCATTTCTAATGATACAGTCGAGAGCACTTGGGAAGCTGATCAGGGGGGCCCTCCAAAGTCCACTAGCCGTGCAAGCAGAAAACTTGGTACTCTTCATACTATTTTCTGAAGGATGTTAAGGCGACTTTCAGTCTACAAACCATACCTACGGTAGAATCTCTATACTTTTCGTGTTCGTGATAAAAGGAAAGGTGTTATAACAGCTGTCCTCTCTTTGAGGATGATAGATTTTTAACGTGGCTGGTTTTCAGTAATTATACAATAACGTATGTTAGCGATAAAGTTAACCTACATAGCACCCCCGTATGGGGACTCTGCAACCTTCAGGTAATCGTTGTTCACGGAATATTAAATAAGTAAAGTTTTAATTACATTGGTCTGTAGTGATAGATCCTCAGTCATGCGAACATTTCATAAAACAAGAATTACAATAATACACATTTTAAAAACGTGGGATCTGTTAATGTACCTGAAATGGGCCTCTTTTACGTTGAATACTTGAAAAAATCTGTAGTATATATTCATTTAATAGTTAATAACAAACTTAGAACTTCCTGCAACTCGAAGCTGTCTGACGGAACCTTTGCCTACCTACTGACCTATTCGTGCGAGGCTTGCGACTCCTCCTCACAGACTCACTTCCGCCAATAACTTTCTGGGTCGAGTCACTACCTGCAAGAGTTTTAAACTCACAGAAACTTTCAGATTAGCTCAAACTCTTCAGCAGAATTAAATTCATTATATAAAAGATGCGTAAATGTATGTACACAGAGGAGCAGAATATAATTCTTAGCATGTTGTACCACGTATCATCATATAGAAAGCAGTTTACATTACTCATATGCATTGATCAAGATGTATAAAATTAGATTTTATGTAACACTCACATTATTTGTTGTTATACACCACTTGGTTCTGCTAAGAAGAGTCTTTTGGGCTCCAGTTATACTGAACTTCACAAATAACTAAAATTTTTACCTCTGCTGGCAAGTTATTGATAATGTGAGCACCGTAATAATACACGTCTTTCTGGACCACAGTGGCTGACATCAAATATCTGTGCAGATTTATTTTACTTCTAGTACTGACTTCATGATTGAGCCGTTGGTTGGAAATAGAGGTATTTTATTTATGACAAATTTCATTAAGGAATAAGGATATTGGGAAACAATAGTTTGGGTTCACATTTCCTTGAAAAAATCTCTCCAAGACGTTCATGAATTCACTTCGTAAGTAATTCGCATTACGCGCTATAGACTCCGAAAACTTTAGCTTGACATGCCGAGTTACCCCAAAAAATTATCTTTTATTACTTCACAGAATTAATGTAAGCGAAGTATACTGCCTTTTCTTATTTTACATCAGCTATATTTGTCAACATCCACATCGAAATTAATATTTGTTTAGGCGCTGCAGCAGCTCTGTGGTATGCTAATCCTAATTGCATTTATTGTCAGTTTGTAATCCCAGTAATTTAGGAATTTAACTCTATGGATGTCTTCTACCTGCCTGTCGTTGTTAGGTATGTACTAATGGGAAACGTGTTACAAGTTTTGAACTGCATGTTGTGTGTCTTTTCAGTTTAATGGCAAATAAATGACCATTAGGTGATCTTTCTAAGATTGTACTTAGTTTGCTATTTATTGTAATGTTTGTATCGTCTGCAGCTAAAAGAAAGGTGACATCAAATAATGTTACTGATGGAGGGTAATTAATACAATCAAGAAAAAATAAGGGGCCGAAGATGGAGCCTTGTGAACATCACCTGTAATCCGTTCCTAGTTGGAGGATGACTGATAGTTCAGTACGGAAATCCTTTGTTAAGCTTCAGCGATATAAGATCTGAACGACTCGGTAACATTTCCTGTTATATTATAATATTCTAATGTACCTAAAAGAATATAGTAATTTACACAGTCAAATGCCGTCTACAGATCACAGAATATCCCAGTAATCCATAATTTGTCCAATGAATTAAGTACATTCTCCGAAAGTGATCATGTTTGTGTCATATATTTTTTACTGCAGTAACCTATTTCGAAATCCTACAGAAGTGATATTTCCACAACTTTAGGTTGAAGCTAATAATTTCATGTTCCACTAGGGTGAAACCCCACCACACTGGTTCATACAACAATTTCTCAACGACACACAGCTTTTTCGTACGGAGATACGTCTATAACTTGTTTTAGGCCCCCCTTGTGAAGAAAACTTTCGTAGTATGTATGACAAATTCTGCTATCGTCTAAATGATGACGTTGCTGCTTGTGGTGGACTCACGTAGTATTTTGAATAATGTAGTGAAAATTTTGCAGTTTGTCCTTGTTCTCTGTAATGTTTTTTAAGAAAAGTAATTGGTTAAAATCAAAGAAATCTTTTGTAAATACCCTGTATGTCACCGCAAAGCATCGCAGTCCATCACTGTTAGCGATGAAGTGTTCTACAGCCACAAATTTAGTGCCGGAAGTGGCTGGGAGACTGCTTTGGTGATTTGTCAGAGCAGAAACCCCGCCTCATCCAAGCAGCCCCGCCTCATCCGTTGCTCACTGCGCTGGAGATGTATTTGAGGTACTGTGCACTTCGTGAAGCATCGCCGCGGTTTCGCAATTTCCTGCTGAAAATGCAAACTGCCAAGGCAGCTCAATTTATACTGAGTTCTATTTGGTAGTGCCACTTGCGCGTTTACAACAGGCGGAACACGCCTTTCATCCATAGAGAAATACTTCCAGTTAATACAGTCGATGTTGTTTCTAAAAACAAAACTCTCAATGTTGTCGGCACTACATTCCTACAAACAGAGGCAGGGCACCTATTAAGAAAGGCAAGCGCATAATTGCGAGGGATGTATGGCTTAGCAATCGCATGACACAAGTGGCTTTTCTCATTACACCTAAAAATGTGAAGTGCGAAAAGTGTACATTTTATTGTTCTATATATTTGGGTTTTTCCCGTTTTATTCACGCATTTACACCTCAATGGAAGCTTTTCTTTCTCGAATATTATCTGCAGAATATCTATATGGTTAGGAGTTGTATAATACTCATACTTTCGTCTCAGAGATTTGGTTCTTGAAATTTTCTGAGCAGGTTATCACGAGATGCACAGCGTCTTTATACGACTATACCAGACTAAAAGTTTTGCATTATTTCTGTTACACTCTGTCACCAGACAAACAAGCCTGTAAACATTTGCACCACCCTTCTTCATATACGCAATGTGTTCCCTGTTTGATCTGATATGGATCATGTTAGTTGGAGCAGTGCTCAAGTATGGGTATGCTAGAGTTTTGTGTGAAATATCTTTTGTAAAGATATGTTATTTTCCACAAATTCTACAAATGAATCGTAACATAGGACCTATTTTAGCTACAGCCGAGACTATGTGGTCTTCTCAATTCATATCTACACATTTAGTGATTCCCCAAATTTTGTATACTAACTGAATATCCAGCATTGTCCAGGTATTGATTTATTTCAGTCTTTGTAGCCCCATCTATGTCCATCTGGTCTTTTCCCATCTCTTTTTTTATCTCCTTGTCACCTGAGACTGTACACCATCTCCCATCCATCTCCTCCTCCCCATCTCTCTCTTTCCATCTCCTACTCTCACCTGTAGCAGTCCATCTTTTCCTCCCCCTTTCTCTGTCATCTCACTCTCTCCCTTTAATTATCCATTTCCTCCTCCCCTCTGTCTGCTCTGTCATGTCCATCTGCATGTATATCTCGTGGAACACATTCTGATACTAACTGCATAGCACAATCATCATGCAGGGCAGCCTAGATATCAGGGATTGCCAAACCTTTTCATCCCACTGCCATGGGTTCTCTGTGATTCACAGTACTTCATTCCATACCATAAGCAGTATATGCATACGAGATGTAGCTATTTAAGAACAGGACTGAAGGACTGATGTACTCAGAGAATAAGTACACATGTGACAAAGATGAATTGAGCAGCCTTGTCAGTCGAATGAGGCATCTCTGGCATCTATAGACAAATCACTGTGGCCATGGGTTTCGTTTGTGCAAGGGCTGTTATTTTGTTTTGCCAAAAAATGATAAGAGTAGTAATAGAGCAACGAATTGTCGTGAAGTTTTACGCGAAACTTGGAGAAACTGAGACTGAATCCTATCTTTTACTAAAAGAAGAGTATAGCCTAGACTATTTACCATGTCCACGAGTTGCTGAGTGGTTCAAATGTTCCAAAATGGTCGAGAAGACGTTGAGGATGACCCATGCCTCGGACGCCATTCCACATCAAAAACGGAGGAAAATATCAAAACAGTAGGTAATCTGATTGGATCTGACAATCAACTGAGTATTCAAACGAGTGCTGAAATGGTAGGAACTGAAAATGAATGCGTAACGTAAATTTTACATGACTTGAAAAAAGTATGAGAGAAGCTGGTGCCGGAAATTCTCACGATCGAATAAAAAGAAGGTCGCGGAAATGTTTGTACTGACAGTTAGAATATCACTGAAAATGATACTAATTTTCTGTAAAGAGTGATGAAATACGACGAATATTGATATTTCATTTATGATACACAAACTAAGCGCCAGGGCATGCAGTGTAAGCACCTAACTTCACGGAGATTAAAAAAAAAGAGCTCAAATTAGCATCAACACATCGCGCTGGCTCATATCGCATTATCTGTTACGAGGTTTCTAGCGAGGTACAGCATGCCAGTATTATCCCTCCACCTTACTCACCTAACCTAGCACTATGTGACTTTTATCTATTCCACAAGGTCAAATCTGCATTAAAAGGAACCAGATTTCAGTCCGTCGAAGCAGTGAGAACAAAAGCGTGACTGTTTTTATCAATGTAAATTGGCATTGAGCGTTGTGGGGACGAAGGAGCAGAGAATATTGACGATGGGTGACAATAACTGAATATGTGTGTCACTAAATACCATTCTTTTGTGTTAGACCAATATTTTGTCGAGATCTAACTGGGTAGAATGACCTCATGCATAAAAGATTAATAATGTTCTAATTATCACCTCAAAAAATGAAATCATATAATTATTTATTGCGTAGTCCAGCTAGACACTGAAATCCTCACACCAAAGTGTCGTAAAATGTCGCCGTAACAAAATTCCACCGCCCATTGATTAGGTGGAATATCATGCGGTATTTCGTTTGCTGCATCTGGAGAAGAAAAACATTGGAACAATATATGCAGCTTTGGAGAAAGCCACGGTGGCAAAGGGCCAAAAAATGGCACAGTGGTTAGGTGGCACACAAGCTTACAGTGTGGTGAAACAGTCCAGTAGTCAAACTGTTGAATGAAAACAATTCGTTTACTGATAGCATCTAGCGAAGTGTGCAGATTTTGACACACAAAAAGATATTTTCAGTGCAGACTCGCCCTGCTCATCTGTGCTGGAAGACTTAATCAGGTTAGTGGGAAACTCAGAATCGAAACAGGATACAGGCAAGGAGATCACATATCGCTAAAATTGTTATTAGCCCTTCTAGAGAAATTCTTTAGCTCGTCAAATTGTGAAAACTAAAACAGAACACGTGTCAATGGAACATACCCGAACCAATTTTGTTTTTCTGGTGCAGAATAAACTTCAACAACGAATGGGACCACCAAGTAAAGGAATTCAGAAAATAGGCTTCAAAAAGAAGGATCGCATTGCGGCTATAATAGTGTGTATCCATCACATCTAAAAGAAAGTACTAGAAATTAATCACGAATGCTTGGAGCAAGTTGATGATGTTTTTCTACGTAAGACAATAAAAGACAGTAGGTAGATGGGTAGCAAAATAAATTAATGAGAGTAAACATGTCATCGATTGCTCTAGGCAATTTATATTGTCTTCAAAAGCAAGCTTCCCCATATATCGAAAAACGAAGTTTTGTGAATAGCTTTTACTATCAGTTCTCTCTTTTTTTTACCAAAGTGAGGTACGGAGTATCCAGTATATGACGGGTGGAGAGCGAGCAATCATTTGATACGTGTTCGTAATTAATAGCAGAGACACGAAAAGAAAGATGTTGATAAGGGAACAGAATGATGTGTTACTTACTACCAAGTGAAAATGAAACGGTGGTCGTTGAGAAGGGGGTGAGGGGGGACATGTAACCATGTGAGTAGACAGTAAATTTTTAAAGGTAGTTCTTCGCTACATCCCAAGAGAAAAAAAATTTAGGCGCAGAGGTAATGAAAAGTGAAGGGATGAGATTACAAAACAGGCATTAGCGATGTCGATGTTTACAACTGAATGCCGCAATAAACTGAATAGTCTTGGAGAGGCTTTCATCCGGTAGTGGGACTCAAGTGGCTGATGGGGTTGACAATTCATACCACTGTGCAAATTGTGGTGTGGAGCTTGGTATGGAGTCACTCAGATTAAAAATTCGTGAGCTTATACAAGGGGAATATTTAGTACGGAGACAAAATTCAGGAGGTGGAGGAAAGGGAATAAAATAAAAAATATCACGTCAATATACGCTACAAGAGAAAAAAATTGAATCAACCAGAAAGGGAGAAGGGAACGAAGTAAAAATTCATGAATTGAGAGGGTATTTCATGCTGTTTCTGAGGTTACATAATCGTATCACGTTTACAAATAACTTGGCAGTATGAGCCCACTGTTCAGTACTACTTTGCACTCCAATTGGTCTGGATACGTGCATTGATTTGGTTGCGAAAAGTGTCATAAAGCCGTTTTATGGTATCCTGAGGCAATATGGCTCACAACTGGATACTGGCTCTGGGCCTAGTTGACATCCCAGCTGGTCCCGCAGATGTCTCATCCCCCGATGTATGCGCATCTCGTTAGACAAGGGAGTACCTCAACATCACGCAGATATTTCATAGACAAACGTGCCATGTGTGGATGAGTATAGTTATGTTAAAATAATGGCTCCACTATACACTATTTCAAGTGAAGGGTCACATATTGGGATGGAGAATGACTGGCGAGATGCCTCAGAGTTCCCTGAATCACTGTGAAGTCATACCCGATGGCTCCTCACACAACGACGCCAGGGGTAACACTACTACACCCTTCCAAACGTTGGTCGCCGCTATGCTCGTCGATGATTATCCAAGGTAGTTCAGAACCGCGATTTATCGCTGAACACAATGTGACTCCATTTATCAGCAGTCCACGCCCCACTCCAACCGCTGCCGTTTATGTTGTGGTTCACGTGGTGGTGATTTCCTATACCGGCTGCTGCTAGTATCCGACGAATGGTGTCGGATGAAATAGAATGTCGCAGGGAGTCCGTTCTTGTTCTCCGCTGGCAGCGCAGATGCGGAGGATTAGCGATGTGTCCTTCGCAGTGACCACTCAACAACTGACACTGTTAACACCCCTTGTATGTCGTACCACAGTCGGTAACAGCACTAAACGCGAGCAACAGCAATGCGCTCTGGTGGCCGTTCTACCTGCAGCAGCGAATTGCAAATCTAGCTATTTACCTAGATCAACGGTCTTGTGGTAACGCCGGTTCCCGTCAGATAACCGAAGTTACGCATTGTCGAGCTTGGCTAGCATTTGGATTGGTCCGAGTCTGCCGAGTGCTGTTGGCAAGCGGGTTGCACTAGCTCTTTAGTGGGGACAGGTGAGGAACTGCTTCAGAGAGAAACAGCGGCTCCGGTCACGAAAATTGACAACGGCCGGGAGAGTGGTGTGCTGACCATATAGGCATCCAGTGGCGCCTATCGGCTGAGGATGACACGGCAGCCGGTCGGTACGTTAGATCTTCGGAGGCCTGTTCGGACGGAGTTTAGTTTTTAGGTTTTTTTATCTATCCACCGATGGTGTGTAAGTGCTTACCTTTTTTGGTCAGGCTTTGTAGTCCGAAAATGAATGGTGAATCTGCAATAAAGTAAGAGAACAAAATTGGATTAATCTATGCTGCGTTGTATTTCAGCACGTAGGTGCCAATCTTTGTGGAGTGGTAGGAGGAAATGTAATGAACAACATACTAAAAATTGTGACCGGTGGGGTACGAGCGTCGGTGTGAGGGAGTTTAAAGGCAATTTTTTTACGTTTTTCTTGAAAAACTCGAAAACCCCGGCGTCTAGAAAAAAACATTTCCCAGTGAGACATTATACTACATTACATTTCCTATAAAGTGGTCCTACTCATTTTCCTCTAGGACTTTTCCCGTGTTATAGGGCATGAAAAAATAGCAGATTATTAAAAATAGTGTTTAATGATATAAAAATAATGTTCACTGTCAAATTAAGTGCGTTAAGAACAAATATTAAATATGGTTACCACAGCTAAACGCAGAAGAACCGTATTAAGAGAGGGAAAAAGTAATGTGACGGTGGCATAATAGTGTGGAAAGGGGTAGAGTGATGGCTAGAGGCGTGAGGGGAGCGTAGGCCTCCTGATTGCAGTCATGCGGTCCCTCCTTCATAGGTCTGCAAATTGAAGAATAAATAGGCGACTCTCCATTCTCTCCATTGCAGCTGGCTGCTGTGACCGAGCGGTTCTAGGCGCTTTAGTTCGGAACCACGTTGCTGTTACGGTTGCAGGTTCGAATCCTGCATCCGGCATGGATGTGTGTGATGTACTTAGGTTATTTAGGTTTAAGTAGTTCTAAGTCTAGGTGACTGATGATCTCAGATGTTAAGTCCCATAGTGCTTAGAGCTATTTGAACCATTTCTCCATTGCACTACGTCACAAGGAGCCACTACAGGCTCTTTCACAAAGTTTTACCAACCCTTCCGCAGCTCGCTTTATGAATCATTGGCTACGCACTGTGCGGTCATGTCCTCGGGTGATTATTTTCCACAAAGTGCTATAGCACTATAAGGAATAAAAATATGAATTACTGATAATGTTAATCCGATAAAGGCATGTAGACAGATTCTAGATACGTCTCCGCATGCAATTTTATACTGCTAGAGGGAAATTGATTGTTTGTCATCCTGTACTGCAGCTGTAACGTTCTACCGGAAAAGGGAACTTCCCCCACCACAAGCGCTGTTCGATTTCCCAGACAGACTATACCTACCCAGCATTTCCCGCCCAATTCTGTCAAGTAAACAGACAAAATACCTTAACTGAAAAAAAAAATGGTTCAAATGGCTCTGAGCACTATGGGACTTAACATTGGAGGTCATCAGTCCCCTAGAACTACTTAAACCTAACTAACCTAAGGACATCACACACATCCATGCCCGAGGCAGGATTCGAACCTGCGACCGTAGCAGTCGCGCGGCTCCGAACTGAAGCGCCTAGAACCGCTTGGCCACCGCGGCCGGCTACCTTAACTGAGCTCTTGTTTATATAGTGCCATTATTTCCAGTTTATTAAGTAAGTATTTATTTGCAGGTGTTAAGTGAGCTTTAATGTACGAAAGCTCCTCAGTGGGGCTCTCAACTGTGTACGACACTGAAGCGCCTACAGCTAGTGTAACATTCTGGCAATATGCATTCGACAAATTTGGTTTCATTGTCTCCATTGTTAATGGCCTGAATAATTAACGCTGAATGAGAGATAACAGATACTTGACCTCAGCCTCAGTTCTTCCAGCACTTGATGAGAATAACAGGCTTAAATTGGATCCCTCTGTAAGAGAAGTACGTTACCTAGGTGTTTGGAACTTCAAGATTTCTAATCCGTCAGACACATCCACATCCACACTGCAAGATGTACTGCGGACGTTTGGTAAATGGCTCCACTCAGTACAGCTTACTCTACAAATGCCGCAATTTCTGAATAGAAAAGATTTATGTAACCTATTAGTAACACTACTCAGTGCGAGAGAAGTGCAGTACCTTTCTGGTGATTCGTCGATTCACCACCAAGTGGCTACAGCACTGTCACACGACTTTACAACACGTTATCAACGGTTGATAACAGCAAGATGCGATATTTACGTAGGCCACTGACAACATCAAACAAGTTAAACACTTCTCAGCCATTTTTTACAGGAACGTGCACTGAAGCGCCAAGGAAACAGGTATAGGCATGCTTCTTCAAATACAGAGATACGTAAAGAAGCAGAATATGACGCTGCCGCCGGCAATGCCTGTATAAGACAAATTCAAATGGTTCAAATGGCTCTGAGCACTATGGGACTTAACTGCAGTGGTGATCAGTCCCGTAGAACTTAGAACTACTTAAACCTAACTAACGTAAGGACATCACACATATCCATGCCCGAGGCAGGATTCGAACCTGCGACCGTAGCGGTAGCGCGGTTCCAGACTGTAGCGCCTACAACCGCTCGGCCACACCGACCGGCCAATTGCTACAGAGTGGCTCCAGGAACACTGTTCTGAGTTTAAACACTTTCGCTGGCCACTAAAATCCCCAGACATAAACATTATTGAGCATATCTGGGATGACTTGCAACGTGTTGTTCAGAAGAGATCTCCATCCACCCGTACTCTTACGGACTTATGGATAGCGCGGCAGGATTCATGGTGTAATTTCCCTCCACCACTACTTCAGTCATTAGTGGAGTCCATACCACGTCGTGTTGCGGTACTCCTGCACACTCACGGGGGTCATACACGATATTAGGTAGTTGTACTGGTTTGTTTGGCTCTTCAGTGTATTTTACATAACAGTTATCTGAACATCTGCGATGAGTACTCTTATAACAAACTGGAAATAATTCCACCATATAAATACGAGCTCACTGAAGTTATTTTGCCCACTCACATAGCCGAACTGGCCAGGGAATGCTGAAAAGTATGACCTCGGCAGTTTGGTCCCGTTGAAATTACACACACACACACACACACACACACACACACACACACACACACACACACACACACATACAAACACACACACACACGCACACACACACACACACACACACACACACACACACACACACACACACACAAGCTGAAAATTATAGTGTGTCTGTAAACTGAAAAGCGAGCAGCACTCGCGGCGGAGGAAACAGTCTTTCCCGGAAGAACGCTACAACATCCGAACAGGATCACTGAGAATCAATTTCCCCTCTAGCAGCGTAGAACAGTGTGCAGAGGTCCACACAGCATCTGTCAATATGCTGTTCTTGTGTTACTGTTATTAGCAACTAATATTTGTTTTGAACGTTGTGCTAAAAAACTTTGAGGAAATAAACAGCTGAGAATGTCGGGCACTGCGGCGCCAATGATTCAGAAAAGGAGCTGCGGAAAAGTTAATAAAACTTTGTGAACTACCCTGCAGTGGTTTTTTGTAGCGTAATGAAGCAGAGAGAGTGGGGACTTGTCTACTCGCTGCTCTTCATTTCTTAGATCTACAAAGAAGAGGAGCAAACTTTTACCGTCCACCCCCACTTTCTCCATTCTGTTACACTCGCAGAACATAAATTATCCTTTAGTAAGCTGTAATGCGTTTAGATGTGGCAAACACATTTTAAATTTGTTACTGACCCCTTCATTTAGAAACACATTTTTTTTATCTAGCGTGTGTCTAGAACAGACATATCAGTGATTACATATACTATACATACATATATATTTACAGATGAGAAACTTTGTATTGGTTGTGCTTCGCAACTGGATATCCAGTCCTTCAGTCCAGCTCACAGAATCTCGAGTTGCCAGCAGAAAGGTTCGAATCTTGCAGCCACTGACAATGCGATGAATAGTATGGTGTCGCAACCTGGATTAGGCGACTTGTGGAGAGCATTTGCGCACAGGCCGTAGCCCGTTCTGACTCTGTTCAGGGTAGGCCAGATCTTGTGTGACCTTCTTGGAAGTCTAGCACCTGTAAAGATGTCATCTGCTACTGCTTCCCGTCGACCTTTCCATTCTTCCAGAGATTTAAAATGCTGGGCATCCACTCAGCATCCTCACCCAGGGTTGAGTGCCGCGATTTGAATGTTTTAAGGTTAAATCGTGCCAGGTCACTAAGCACAGGTAGACTAGCAGTCTTGGACATACTGTAGAATTCCCTCATAAGGACAGCACATCACTTTATTACTTTATTACTATATCTTCGTCGTTTACCGGCCATGGCTGGACAGACTGCGTCACAAATACAATGTTTATCAACTAACATTTATACAACACCACATACAAAATTTATATTACAAATAATAGAAAATATTTCTGCAGTGCACAAAAACACATAGAACATAGAGAAAATGAAATACCACTAAACAGGAAGGTAAAACTTCATAGCAGCAAATGAAAATACCATAAAGCAAAATGTTTACACAACCATATGGATCACACACATAAAGTTTCGTTTTGGCAAAATATGTACTTTAAGTAAAACACACAATTAAATGTGCAGTTAACTGAGAACATAAAAAGAAGATTAAATTTAGGCAAAATTATACACAAAACATAACAATATTTATTATTTTGTCCATTCACTAGAATCACTGTTGAAAAACTCTTCCAAGGAATATAGTGGATGTTGTTTCAAGTCCTGAGCAATTTTTTTCCGAAATAATTCAGGTGGCAGTGGTTTCACTTCTGGAGGCAGTTGATTGTACATTTTTAGGGCGACTGTTGGAAAGCTGTCTTGTGTTCTTCATAGGCGACACCATGGCATTTCAATGTTCCTCTTACATCGAGTGTCATGATTATGTATTTCTTGTCTTCTCTAAAATTCCTTTGATTTTCTTTTATATAAATGAGGCAGGAAAACACATACTGGCTAAAAACAGTCATTATGCCCAGCCTGGTGAAAATAGGCTTACTGCGGTCCAGTATTTTGCTAGAGGATATGATCCTGATGGCTTTTTTTTTTTGTAATAGCAACACATCTTTGCAGCCTGAGGAGTGTCCCCACAACAACAGTCCATAGCTAATGTGGCTGTGGAAGAGTGCATGGTAGACTATTGTGAGAAACTGGTCGGTTATTACCCTCTTCAGCATCCTCAGGAGGTATATCACACGAGAAAGTTTGGTGCATACATACGCAATGTGATCATTCATGGAGAGTTTGCTGTCAATCTTGAAGCCCAGTAATCTGACAGTCTCCATATTTTCTTGGTCTCCAATGTTGGTTAGACTGCATATCAAATGTTGGGTTTTTTCTTCATTGATCTTCATTTTGTTTATGATGAACCATTATTTTACCTCTTCAGTAATCAAATTTGATGAAAAGGAGGCATTATACCTTTCAGAATAGAATCCAATGAACTGGAGTAGATCTGACTGCGGCAGATGTTATGCACATTTCAGTATTTGGCTGAGTGACAACAAACCCGGTATGGCGACCATTCATCCAAACATATGCTACAATACTCAGCACTTGAGTACACCAAACTCAGGCTGAACATGGCGGGATGGTTGCTGAAGAGCTCCAGGTAGCTCCGCACAGTTTATGGAGGATGTTGTTTCGAGGCGTCAACTTTTTGAGCCAGATTCTGAAGGTTCTGTTTCAACGATAATGCGCGGTTTCAGGTGACACTAAGATATTTTGGGTTCCAATTATGGCGAAGAATTCTGTCTGTAAGACTTACACTCAGATTCATGTTCGCAAAACGATTATCTAATTTTATATCATTAAAATACTATTTTTAATAGTCTGCAGTTTTCCCTTCTACTACAACAGGAGTTATAAAACATTTTTGATCATGCCCCACTCTCCTGAAACGTAACTTGTCCCTCCCCCCCCCTCCCCCACCGCCTACTTTCCTTCCCTTCCTCAGCGTTTCCCATAATTGGCATGAAAGGGGCACACTATATCTATTTACTCCTCTCTAATTTTTGCATCTGTCAGTTATAGCAGCAATAATAATAATAGTAATAATAATAATTAAAGAGACATAATAAAAATAGAAAAGAAGCCACTAATACCATAGAGAAGTTACACGAAATTGCACAAAGAACTGGCCTGCAAATCTCATATGAGAAAACCCCATACATAGAAAGAGTGCCACAAGACAAATTGCCTATTGTGACAACCCATGGGAAAATCGTACAAGTACCACATTTTAAGTACCTGGGAGAAATCATCCAGCCATTAGGGATCAACCTAAAGGCCAATGAGGAAAGAATAAAAACAACTACAGAAAGCATATAAACTCACGTGGAACTATTATAACAAAAAGTCCATATCCATTAACGCAAAATTGAGGCACTACAACACTGTCGTACTTCCGGAGGCACTGTATGCATCTGAAACAACACAAATAGGTGGACAAACTAAAATCAAAGAAATAGAGAAACAAGAAAGGAAAATTCTCAGGAAAATTTTTGGCCCGATACAAGAGCAAGGAATCTGGAAGAAGAGACCAACATCAGAATTATATAAATACACAGACAAGATTACGGATACAATAAGGAAAAGAAGAATGCAGTTCTACGGACATATCCACAGGATGAATGAAAACAGAATTTCAAAGCGAATTTGTAAAGTCATCAACTCAGACAGGGAAAAAACAAAATGGATAAAAGAAGTTGAAGAGGACCTCAGACAAGCACACATAACAGTAAACGATGCAGAAAATATAACATCATCAAAAAACGTAAATTTGACACCAAAACACAGAAGAGACCAGGGTGCAAAGGGACAGCGGAGCGAAAGAAACAACACAGTGAACACATGAAGAAAATTTTGGCTCAGAAAAAACATAAACAATCATCATAAAGGAATTCAAGTTCAAACCCTCTCTTAAATGGGAATAATCGAAAATAATAATAATAATGATTAAACAGTATTCTTCAAGGATGTCGGACTTCTACATTTCTTAAAAAAATATCATACATTCGCATTATTCAAACGTAACAACATTTGCCAATGACAACTAGTGATGTGTGTGCTGTTTTGGAATCGAGCAAAAACATATGAATTTCATTACATTTAGTTTTACAAATTATTTCACGCGCCGGCCGGTGTGGCCGTGCGGTTCTAAGCGCGTCAGTTTGGAACCGCGTGACCGCTACGGTCGCAGGTTCGAATCCTGCCTCGGGCATGGATGTGTGTGATGTCCTTAGGTTAGTTAGGTTTAAGTAGTTCTAAGTTCTAGGGGACTGATGACCTCAGTAGTTAAGTCCCATAGTGCTCAGAGCCATTTGAACAATTTTTATTTCACACATTAGTTAGTTAAAGTTTAACTGTTTCCTTCTATAGGCCCGGTTAAACAATGTTTACAAACTGACGTGGCACATAGGGCACACTACAAGGATCAGTAATCACGTAGGAACGAACAGACGCGAACGCCTCGAGAGGGCGCTACTGTCACGAGAATGCGTTGCTGTACAAACACGGGCGGAGCGCACCCACACCGTGGAAGCTTTGGGAGTAGCACGGCTACCCACACCTACCGCGAAACGGCCCAGATGCTTTTGATTTATGGCGCGACAAACTACAATGAAAGAGAAGCCGTGCGATTGTGTCGTGCGAAATATCCCGACAGATAGGTGTCGTGCCACACGTCATTCGCCATCACGCATCGCCGATTGTGCGAAACCAGCTCGTTCCCTATGCACAAGCCGGATGCTGGTCGCCAACGAACAACAGGGACCGTTGCGCTAAAGAAAGCGTTCTCGAAAGGGTGCAGCGTACGCCATCAAAAAGTACACGAGGTGTACCTCGCACCACTGACATTCCCCAACCCTCGGTCTGGGGCATTGTATACGATGAAGGTGTAACCTCCCACTCACTTATCGACCTTAATGACAGTGAGAAATTAAACCGCGTGTACCTAATGGAAATTTGGGAAAAGCAATCGTCACCGAAGTTAATCTGTCGGTAAAGAGGGAGGAAAGGGTTACATCTAAATGAAAGGAAAAAAGCAAATGAAATTGGTGGAAATTAATTTTGAAAAGGGGTAAAGTTAATAAAGAAAGCAAATGTGCGGCCGTTACGTTAACAATTAACTAGCGGTAATTAGATATTTTAGATTTGGGGAAAATTACGGTCGCCAGTCCTAAGGACAATTACTATAGTAACTGAAAAAGAAAGGTTATTACACATACAATTAGCACTAGAAGCGTGGCAAATGGAGGTTGACACATGTAGTGTGAAAACTGAAAGTTTGTCAGAACTAATAAATTTCGCTACACTCTGTCTTAATTTAGCAAAAGAATTAACAAAACCGGAAAATCGAAAGTTAATTTAGTGACTGAAGTTAATAGTGAGCTTTCTTTCTGAAGCACATCGAAATTCAGTAAAATACAGTTAGTCTTGGACTACCTCAACGATCATTTCAAAAGCTACTTGAATCTACGCAATCTAGAAATAAGAGATTTAACTTTGAACTTGAATTAAATGATTCTGAACAATTAACAATAGTAAAATTTAGTACGTACCAAGCTGAGCTGCAGTCACAGGTAAGCTAAAATATGGTAACAAAACTAGCACACATCGAGGATGAGGCGACAGTCACTCATTGTCGGCCGTCGCTGTTGCAGAAGCTGGATATTGGCGCGCCTTCTTCTCGACACGGTCACCAGACGAAATGGGCTCTTGATGTGCGCCAGCTAATGCTTCCCGTCCGCGACACCATGTCAGAAACTATCATCGCAAGTCGAGCGCAATTACATGCTGCCAAACCCCGAAAGCGCGGCAACTCGCAGGAGCTTCACACCACACACCTGCTCCACTCGCTACTCCAGCCAGACTCTCTCATGCTCTGCCCGCACTCCACGCGGCAGAGTTAACACTACCAAAGATCCTACACACTTTGATTCTTCACACGACCTATCGATGTAATCGTTCGATAGCAGTTTTCCCTAGGCAAGACCCAGCGTAAAAATACAAATAATCTTTACACAACAAACCAATTATACATCGACATAAATGCATAAATATATATATACAAATAGTAAAACAATTACAATATGTAAAGACACAGAAATATCATATATTCAGGTAGCAAAAATAATGAAAACAAATTATAGTACAATAGATGGAAATAGGAGGATATGCATTTCCGGCGTTACAAAGGACAGCATCCGCTTCATTTCCAACGTGCCCAGTCATTGCAGCCGCAGGACTGCAACAAGCGCATGGGATTTGCTTGGTGGCTTTTGCAGGAATAAGCTGTTGACCGAAACTTCACAGCGAGTGTTCTCTTTACCATTGAGGCTGCTTTCTTACTCGAGGGTGAGAAGAACGTTCACAGCATGCATACGTTGGCGGATGTGGAGCCACATGCTACATTTACGCGCGCCTCACAACGCAAATTTAGTATGCGGGCTGGAAGCATCTAAGACTGTTAATTTGGGCTGTACACGGTCGCACATATCTCGGATTCCTGAGAGATGTGGTGCCGGACATGCTGAATGATGTTCCTATGCCTGTTCGTTGCCGCATTTGATTTCAGCATGACAAGTGAAGGTACATCTGCGGGAAACCTTTCCCAGCTGTTGTTTTGGTCGCGGTGGTCCAGTCGTAAGACCACCACGCTCACCCTACCTGTCCCCAATCGATTCTTTCATATCGGGGGTCTCTGAAGAGCCTTATGCATGAAATACCTGCTACATTGCTGGAGAACCTAGAGGGCAGGATTGATGCGGCAGCAGGATGCCTCCGAGCTACAACAGGTATCTTGGAGAAGGTGCGCCGTTCAATGAGGCATCGGCGTTAGGCGTGCCTCGATGAATGTGGACAGAACATGCAGCACCTCCTGTAGTGGGTATCCATTCGTACCATGTGACCAAATAACTACAACGTCGCTGGCCGGAGTGGCCAAGCAGTTCTAGGCGCTGCAGTCTGGAACTGCGCGACCATTACGGTCGCGGGTTCGAATCCTGTCTCGGGCATGGATGTGTGTGTTGTCCTTAGGTTAGTTAAGTTTAAGTAGTTCTAAGTTCTAGGGGCTGATAACCTCAGAAGTTATGTCCCATAGTGCTCAGAGCCATTTGAACCATTTGAGGCACTGCAACGTCATATTGGAGGCCCATGTGGCCTTTGCAATCCCCGGTTCCTATGTGATTACTGATCCTTGTCGTATGCCCGATGTGACATGTCAGTTTGGAAACGTTTTTTGAAACACCCTGTATTGCTTCTAGTTCACTTGGAATGCTTTAACTTTTGAAACATAACGAAGTACAAATGACGAGAGAATAATAGTCTACATTTAAATGCCAATTTAAAAACTGTGTTATTTAAACTGATCATCCAAAAAGTAAATAAACTAGGGTAAAAGAGGACATGATTCACAATTCGGAAATTTTCTGATATGTGTACATTTAGTGTGACGTGTTTGCTCGAATTTGTGAAGAAAGCATATACAGGGTGTGGTAGATAAGTAATGAGACTCAGTCTAGAAAAACAAATTTATTGATCCAATTTGTACAAAACGTTAATATTCTTCAAAGTACTCGCCTTGGGCATCGACACAACGTTGCCAGCGCGTTTTCCAAGCTTCATAGGCCCCACTGTAGTCCGTTTGAGTTATCCCAGTTAGTGCCTTCGTGACAGCACGTTGGATGTTCGGAATATCGTCGAAACGATGACCCTTCTGGCATCTTTTGACCTTCGGAAATAGGAAGAAGTCAGGAGGACTCGAGTCAGGGCTGTATGGTGGCTGTGGCAAAACTTCAACTCCAATTCAGGTCAAGTAGGAGGTCACGAGGAACGCTGTGTGCGCCGGAGCGTTGTCGTGGTGGAGATGCCAGCGTTGAGCAAGGTCCTGTCGCTTCCGTTTGATGGCTCTGTGCAATCGCTGAAGGACTTCTTTGTAGAATTTGGCATTGACAGTCTTCCGCTGAGGGACAAACTCTTTGTGAATTAACCCCCGCTTGTCGAAAAACACAATCAGCATTGTCTTGATGCGGGACTTTGACATTCTTGCTTTCTTCGGCCACGGGGATGCCAGTGTGTGCCACTCCGAGCTCTGGGCTTTCGTCTCCGGGTCATACTGGAATGTCCACGATTCGTCGCCTGTTACTACGTTGTCTAAAAAGTATGGATTATTTTCCAAATCATTCAACATCTCACGGCAAACGTCCACTCGTTGTTGCTTTTGTTCGGCGGTGAGCACTCGAGGAACCAATTTTGCGCAAACTTTCCTCATCATCAAATCTTGCGTAACAATTTGGTGAACCGTAAATTTATTCACGGAGACCTCATCAGCGATCATTTTGAGACTTAAACGACGGTCGGAGTCCAGGAGTTCTTTCACTTTGGCCACCGTTTCATCCACACGACTCGTTGAAGGGCGTCCAGATCGTTCCATGTCTTCAACGGATTCCCTCCCGTTTTTAAATTCATTAAACCACCGGAACACTTGAGCTCTTGATAGGGAGTCTTCTTTGTAGGCCTCCGTGATCATAGCAAAAGTTTCCGAAGCATTTTTGCCCAAGCGAAAGCAAAATTTGATTGCATACCGCTGTTCTATCGAGCGATCCATCTTCAGCCTTTTCACAAGTGTCACGGGCACACAAACAACGTAATACGCGAAGCTCGACCCTCACTGCACCAGAGCTCCGACGTGACTGCGAACCGGTTCTATTGTTAGCTCAGATCCCCCACCACGTGACGTACAAGTGGAGACCGCCCTGCGAGCGACTGGGGCGCCGCGCGGCGGCCAGTCTCATTACTTATCTACCACACCCTGTATAATCTTGGCTGTATCTCTGAAACAGTGACTCGCAGATCACTTTCAAGCCACAGTCGAGATCGATATTTCGTCTTAATGAATGACATTGTGGAAGATGTTACACACATACAAAAGTAAGTTGATGCGAAGGGTAATAACATTCTACTTCCATTCTTGCTAAATCGGTATAATCGTTCCGAATCCGCTGCCAGAAATTTTCAAAAGACTTAGATTTAAATTCATTTCGAAATGTTCCATCACTTCATAGTTCTGTAGCTCCTTATGTTCTGTTACTGACAAGAGACTGATTAGTCGCCTGTTACGACAGTATCACTATTTCCGACTTGAAGTGATACGTTAGCGTGATTCATTTTCCCAAAATGTCAGCCAAGTAGCACAATATTGGAAGCCACTTTTCACCCATAAACACAGCCTTGAATGTAGTACTGCTGTTCAATAGAAAAAGACGCATTTCACCCTTCAGATCCACAACGCGCGAACTTTACCACGAGATAACCAATGTACCTCCGTGCTGAATAGAAAGGAATCATGAGCAGAACGTATCTCCTCGCAAAGAACAGAAAATAGCCTACAGTTTAAAGCTCGTGCTTTCACAGAATTTATAATACTGACGGAATCGTCCAGCACATTACTGAATTCTGATTGCACCGTTTTATAAGCTAATGCCTCCATATGTATCAGGCAGTATATAAATTTTATAGGAGAAACGGCACACATTCCCTTGGGCCTTTTTTTAGATCTAATAAATACTGTCGACGGATCGGTATATGCGCCAGTACAATTAGTCCATGACACATCGTTGTGTAGTTTACAAGAAAGAAATTATCTTCACTTGTAGTCCTCCTTTCCAGAACTTTACTACATAGGAAGTTCTCGTGATTTCATTTCCGTATCAGTGGCGTACAAAAACAAGAAGCTGGGACATATTTCCGATGTAAGTACTGTCATCAACTTGCAGGGCGAATTTTGGGCTATCATGAAGATGTGGTGAAACTTAATTTTTCATATCAGAGGTTATTGCATCAATGCGACGACCACAGCACTATCTGAGAGTTGTAACGAGTTTAGACTCGCACGGAGCACTTCCCCACGTTTTTGACGGCTGCAGGAACAATTAATTTCTCGTCAGTAATACATGGTTATTTTGGTTTTGCAGTTAAGTACGATACGTGTTGAATGTTCAGTGGGCTTTTTTGGGAACTGATACCTCTTCTGTAAGGAATCTAACGTTTCCTTTTAGTTATTGCTCACGATGCTGGAAAACATCGAAGTGTTTGCTCAGGCGGTCTGGATGTTTTGTCTACAGGTTACTCTTATACTCTTCAAGCTATCGTTGGCTAAAATAAAAAACACACTGTGGTCTTCCTCGCCATTCAAAAGAACGATAATAAAGCCTAATGTCAGATAATCAACTTGATATTTATGCATTTTGGTTTGGCGTTTAGAACTATGTAATTTTGCTAATAAGAACAGAGGAAGAAGCACAGGGAGAGTGTACTTTGATTAAGTTCGAATGGTTTTTTTCTTATTAGAACTGAATACATTCAAAGGAGATGAAACGCCGGCCGAAGTGGCCGTGCGGTTAAAGGCGCTGCAGTCTGGAACCGCAAGACCGCTACGGTCGCAGGTTCGAATCCTGCCTCGGGCATGGATGTTTGTGATGTCCTTAGGTTAGTTAGGTTTAACTAGTTCTAAGTTCTAGGGGACTAATGACCACAGCAGTTGAGTCCCATAGTGCTCAGAGCCATTTGAACCATTTTTTTGAGATGAAACACTCGGTGAATGACTGCGAATCTGCCACTTATCCATGGTTATGGCGGAACTTGTATCATCTTATTTTAAATGCCACTGACCACGCACTAGAATTCTGCTTCCAGCGAACTTGGAACCTTTGAACTAATTTTGGTAGCCTGGCTGAAACCGAGTGGATAGTCATAATGGCTGTGACTAACAATCTATTACTGTAGTCAACGTTTGAAGGAAGTGGCGATCACATTGTTAAGCAGCTTACTGTCATTAGTGGTTGTTAAGTACTTGGTGCGTAGCTAACCTCGAGTGCAATCGGCGACAGTTTCTCAGCTTTCCTGCTGACGGGATCTACTGATCAGTTCGTGTGAAATAAGACAGCAAAGTAACGATGGGGGAGCTTTCTAACCATTCATGGAATTGAGAACTTGACCCTTGAAATATCTGATCACCGGAAGCCCCTTCTATTACTCTCTGCCGTCCCCCCTCCCCACTCCCAATGCCCCCCCCTCCTCCCTCCTCACTTTGAGGACGTCTGCATAACAAGGAAACCATCAGTCCTGGAGAAAAAGTGAATAAGAGGTTTTTTAAAGGAAAATTAATATAGTTTAATCACGGAATTCCCCCCTACGGCTGTACAAAAATTGCGACTACACAATTTTTTTCCCAAGTCGACCTTTTTCGTTTTCGTTCACTGAGCTAAAATGGGAAAATGACGTATTAACTATATCATTCGTATCAGCAGGTACATCAAGTACATCTTTAACTTTTGTTGTGCTGATGTCATCAGTTGCATGTGATATTACGTTGACAATTATCCTTTGATCCGTCTGATCTTAAAACTTAACAAAACAAATTTTTCCTGTTGTACGCGACTAGATTTCATTATTTGAAAGGCATCATTACTGACCTGAAACATACACGTATTTGGGTTTATACTATTTTGTTTTACGTATTTGAAATTTTTTATGGAGGTTATAAACATTTCTGGCACTTTGTGATTTTATGTTATGTAATAGTAATAGAATGTAGAAGAACAACAAAAAGAGAAACAAGGACGCATCTAGAGCAGTATCTACGAAATTTTCGTGTAGAAATGTAAATTATTACTACGTAAAAGAATATCACAAAGTTCCAGAACTATTTATACCCTCACTGTATGATGTCCAAAATGTAAAACAAAATAGTGTAGACACAAATATTTCCATTTTCCAGGGCACTGATGATGCCTTTCAAATAATGAAGGCCAACAGAAAATTCGTTTTACTGATTTGTAAACAAACAGATCCAAAGTGAAGCTGACAACATATTATAACCATTACAGTAAAATGTAGTGTTAAGGTAACATCAGCTGTCATTATTAGACCACCCATCGTTGTTTAATGTGGCGGTATTAAGTAAAACAGTGTATAATTTTAAAAGATGGGCAGTGCAAAGCAGCAGTACCAATCATGCTGTAAACGGTCTTACACTGCACTACGGGGTCAGTGATATGTATTAATTAATATGCTGGAGATATGGAAGAGATTCAGAGAAGAGTTGTACGATTTGTGACGGGTTTGTTTTGCTAGCATGGTAATTCTCAACGAAATGCTTTGGGAGACGCAGCACGAGCGACTTTGTGGGCTGTGGAGAAACTTGCGCAAAACATTCAACTAGCCTACGCTGCACAGCGAGTCACACCGCTCCTTCAAAGACGACAACGCTAAAATAGAACATGTACGGCAGCGTATCTACAGTCCTTGTCCCCGCATATCATGCGTGAAAGGTAGAGGAGGGGCACAATGTGCCCTCCACCACGCACCATAACGGCTAGCGGAGTGTGCATGTAGATGTAGGCGTAGATGAAGATGCACGAGTTTAATACTAATGAGCATCAGGGGCAACAGGACACCGAATCTTTTGACGTAAAAGTTGCCTTAGGACACTAATTCCCAACAAGCGAAACGACGAGCATTCTACAACGTTGGTTTGTAATAATCGCCTGGTAAGTGACTATATTCGTCTTCTATTACAAAAAACCAGGCGAGTGGATAACGTCGGTAGTTCCATAAAGCTTTTTGCGGATGATGCTGTTGTGTACGGAGAAATCAGAGAAATAGCGACGCTAAAAAACTGTAGCGAAAGGCGTGAAGAACTGCAGAGGATAGACACTTTATGCAGGGAGAGACAGTTGATGCTCAGCATAAACAGAGGTATCGTATTGCGTATAAATAGGCAGAAAGACCCATTACTGTACCATTACACGATTGCAGAACAGTCACTGCAAGCAGTCACATCCATAAAGTACGCAGGAGTACGTGTACGGAGATATTTAAAGGGGAACGATTACATGAAACTATTCGCAGGTAAGGCAGACGCCAGACTCAGATTCACTTGAAGAATTCTCAGGGAATGTTGTCCACAAAACAGGAAATAGCTTACGAAACATACGATCGGCAGATAACTGAATATTGCTCTTTAGTCTGTAATCCGTACCAGACAGGGCCGATAGAGAAAACATAGAAGATCCAAGAGCAGCGCATTCAGCAGGTTCATTCAGTAAGCGCGAAAACTTCACCAAGAGCCTTAGCGAACTCCAGTGGCAAACCCTTCAAGAGAAGCTTT
Source organism: Schistocerca serialis cubense (assembly GCF_023864345.2). NCBI lineage: Eukaryota > Metazoa > Arthropoda > Insecta > Orthoptera > Acrididae > Schistocerca > Schistocerca serialis. The sequence goes on from NC_064642.1 coordinate 240,515,268, forward strand.
CTTAACCACGGTTCGGTTTGTTATGAAAGTTTCGAGAGCGTACGTTCGTAATTGAGTTAACATATATAGTGTTGCCTTGTACGTATATCTCGCGAAAAGACTGTGAAGGTAAAATTAGAGCGATTCGACCTCAAGCGAGAGTTTCCCAGCAGTCGTTAGAAAAAGGGGGAAGTGACAGTATTATGTAACGTACCCTCTGCTACATTCTGTGAGGTGGCTTTCAGAGAATAACTGTAGACGTAGGTGTGGTGTAGTAAGTTTGTGGACTCGTATTCTGGAAAAAAACGAGTTACATCAACATCTGATCATCCGAATTTGAGTTCTACGTGGTTTTTCTAAACTGCGTAAAGCCAACGTTGAAATGAAATAACATTAGCTACCTCTTTTTCCAGCATTCTCGTTTTCCAATGATCTCGTCTTAGGCAGGAGGTTAGATCCTGATTTTTCTTCTTTGTTAATGTTTGCACGTGATTGACGTTGGAGACAATGCTGTCTTGTTAGATCATTTCCCACTAAGAACAAACTGGGTTACATAATGGACTGAAGATAGCCTTAATTTACACTAAAACAGTACTAGTTTTCCAACACGTCACTCATCGAAGGATTCACAAAATAAGTAGCAGAGAGTGTGAGCACTTTATTTAAGAACCAAAGGTGATAGAAGTGACAACGGAATTATTTTAATAAAGTAACAGATGTTATTTGTCGGACTGGAATCGTGAGAGTGTTACATTCGTAAATCAAAGTAACGGTACGACTATTGTCAACTACTAAACACCTTGCAGCGGCTATTTGAGGCAACAGTTCGCCGTTGCTACAGGGCCCTACATAGGCACCAACCGACCGACCGATCGATCGTCCACCCGACAGCCGACCGCCTCACGACTCCTCCCCAACGACTCCGCCGTGTGTAGCGCCCTTGTGCCAAAATCCCGACAAAAGTTCGTCTTTTGTCACTGCGCGAGGGGTCAAATGCTGTTCTAATATTCATGACAGGGTGCGAGGCGGACGAAACCTTAAGGAATAATTTGTTGGAAAAATCTGAAGATTGCAGATGCTTGTGGGACACGTCGTGCGAGGAGAATAGAAATATAACATGCAAGAAATGAAGCACCGTTTTTAGTTTTTTTTTTTTTTTTAGTGAACCCATAGTGATTTCGTGTGGCATATAGAATAAAATGCTGTCGATCTCCTGCATTTCTGTTTTTAGGTTTTATTCCCTGATACCTATCGCAAAAGGAAATCTAAAAACCGAAATATCGAGATTCAATTCATAAAATTTACTTCTTCATTGCTGTGTTGTTGTTGTGGTCTTCAGTCCTGAGACTAGTTTGATGCAGCTCTCCATGCTACTCTATCCTGTGCAAGCTTCTTCATCTCCCAGTACCTACTGCAACCTACATCCTTCTGAATCCGCTTAGTGTATTCATCTCTTGGTCTCCCTCTACGATTTTTACCCTCCACGCTGCCCTCCAATACTAAATTGGTGATCCCTTGATGCCTCAGAAAATGTCCTACCAACCGATCCCTTCTTCTAGTCAAGTTGTGCCACAAATTTCTCTTCTCCCCAATCCTATTCAATACCTCCTCATTAGTTATGTGATCTACCCATCTAATCTTCAGCATTCTTCTGTAGCACCACATTTCAAAAGCTTCTATTCTATTCTTGTCCAAACTATTTATCGTCCATGTTTCACTTCCATACATGGCTACACTCATTTACTAATTTAAGGATCTCATTTTCTGAACTAATTCCCTCAGCATCACCTGACTTAATTCGACTACATTCCATTATTCTTGTTTTGATTTTGTTGATGTTCATCTTATATCCTCCTTTCAAGACAATGTCCATTCCGTTCAGCTGCTCTTTCAGGTCCTTTGCTGTCTCTCACAGAATTACAATGTCATCGGCAAACCTCAAAGTGTTTATTTCTTCCCCAAGGATTTTAATTCCTACTCCGAATTTTTCTTTTTGTTTCCGTTACTGCTTGCTCAATATACAGATTGAATAACATCGGGGAGTGGCTACAACCCTGTCTCACTCCCTTCCCAACCACCGCTTCCCTTTCATACCCCTCGACTCTTATAACTGCCATCTGCTTTCTGTACAAATTGTAAATAGCCTTTCGCTCAGTGTATTTTACCCCTGCCACCTTCAGAATTTTAAAGAGAGTATTCCAGTTAACATTGTCAAAAGCTTTCTCTACGTCTACAAATGCTAGAAGCGTAGGTTTGCCTTTCCTTAATCTAGCTTCTGAGGTAAGTCGTAGGGTCAGTATTGCCTCCCGTGTTTCTACAAAATCCAAACTGACCTTCCCCGAGGTCGGCTTCTACTAGTTTTTCCATTCGTCTGTAAAGAATTCGCGTTAGTATTTTGCAGCTATGACTTATTAAACTGATAGTTCGGTAATTTTCGCATCTGTCAACACCTGCTTTCTTTGGGATTTGAATTATTATATTCTTCTTGAAGTCTGAGGGTATTTCGCCTGTCTCATACATCTTGCTCACCAGGCGGTAGAGTTTTGTCAGGACTGGCTCTCCCAAGCTGTCAGTAGTTCTAACGGAATGTTGTCTACTCCGGGGGCCTTATTTCGACTCAGGTCTTTCAGTGCTCTGTCAAACCCTTCACGCAGTATCATATCTCCCATTTCATCTACATCCTCTTCCATTTCTATAATATCGTCCTCAAGTACATCGCCCTTGTATAGACCCTCTATATACTCCTTCCACCTTTCTGCTTTCCCTTCTTTGCTTAGAAGTGGGTTTCCATCTGAGCTCTTGATATTCATACAAGTGGTTCTCTTTTCTCCAAAGGTCTCTTTAATTTTTCTGTACGCAGTATCTATCTTACCCCTAGTGAGACAAGCCTCTACGTCCTTACATTTGTCCTCTAGCCATCCCTGCTTAGCCATTTTGCACTTCCTGTCGATCTCATTTTTGAGACATTTGTATTTCTTTTTTCCTGCTTCATTTACTGCATTTTTATATTTTCTCCTTTCATCAATTAAGTTCAATATTTCTTCTGTTACTCAAGGATTTCTAGCAGCCATCGTCTTTTTACCTACTTTATCCTCTGCTTCCTTCACTACTTCATCCCTCAATGCTACCCATACTTCTACTGTATTTCTTTCCCCCATTCCTGTCAATTGCTCCCTTATGCTCTCCTTGAAACTCTGTACAACCTCAGGTTTAGTCAGTTTATCCAGGTCCCATCTCCTTAAATTCCCACCTTTTTGCAATTTCTTCAGTTTTAATGTACAGTTCATAACCAATAGATTGTGGTCAGAGACCACATCTGCCCCTGGAAATGTCTTACAATTTAAAACCTGGTTCCTACATCTCTGTCTTACCACTATGTAATCTATCTGTAACCTGTCAGTATCTCCAGGCTTCTTCCATGTATCATTGCTATCAGCGCTAAAAGAAAGTCCACCCTGCATCCAAGCCCTCTGCCACGAAAAGTAGTGTGGGATTTTTATGTTTGTTTGTCTAAGAATTGCTAAATGCTTCATTTCTTATGTTTATGTTGTATTTATTAGATGACATGCTTCACCATCATGTATAGTCTTTCGTCTTCGAATTTGAATGAGTTTCTTAAACTTACAGGTCTCCTTTTATCCTATATGCATAAATAAATTAACAATACATAAACGTCTTTCGTTGTATTTATTTTGCTTTACCATGATGTATTTCCTCAGTCAGTTGTATGTTACGTTGCAGTTTTCAGGAATCATTTTAGTTAATAATTTTGAGGATAAACGGCACTGAATCTGAGGTCCTCTTCACGTCTGTGAAAGGCTAGAAATCAGAATGTAGCTAACACCTCGCCTCGTAGCTTACAGCCTATCTCATGACTTTACTCATTTCGTTGAGAATGGCTTGATACTGTCCAGCAATTCCGAAATGCATGATTCATCCACTCTGAAATAATTACGAAAATCGTACGATCCCAGCTCCTTAAGTAACACAACGTGAGTGAATTCCTTTCCATGCATTATCCAGTTCCTTGCCCACAGCTTTCTCTCGATTCATTTGGCTTTGTTACCTCTAACATAGGCAAAGCAAACCTCCGTTTTGGCATCTATGTAAAACCAAGCGGGAGCAAGTAGAACATAAACGCAATGAACTTCAGATAAACAGATCAGAACAACAGGGCGGCGCTGCATTCGAGGAGTGCCGTCGGTCGGGACTTGTGTAGGCTGCTACGAATTTGGTCGGTTGGCCGATAAATTGGTGCGTGTGTAGAGGTCTCACATTACGTCTCAATATGGACATTTCCTGGACGCTAGGCGGCGCCCTCGGCGATGCCACGTGGTAACGTCTGCCTGACGCGTTATAGGTAGACCCATTTATTACACACGGCGTCACGTCCTTCCGTTTCGCCTGACTGTTCTGTGCCGTGGTAGGTATTGTTTATTTGCGAAAATGTATGACATAGCTTCAGTAGAAAGCTGTCTTTGCCGCCAGCTACCCAGTTTACGTTGGTTGCCCTTACCTAGTATGGCAAATAGGTCTAGACCCGTAGCGCAGCCTTCCCTATTTCTTAACTTATTCCTTTCCGCCGGTTTTGCCGATAGCTTTCTGTGACACCCCCTGTTTTACATACGTGACGCCTTGTTTACCCCATCAAAACCCATATTTTGCGTATGTCCTAGGTAATATTTTTAGATAACTATGGTCACTTTGGAGGATTTAAGAAATATTTAAGCGGCGTTTAACACTTAACAAAAGTGTGCTTAAATATTACCAGCTTTCGTTTCGGACTATTTCACTTGATATTCCAAACTGCCAACGGAGCATATTACAGAAAATTAAGAAGAAACCAAATACAAGTTATGTGTGCATTTCTACGCTAACAGCTTTATTCTTTTGCGCTGTAGCCCAGTATTATATAGGTATACAGTATATACAGTTCATACAGTATATACAGTTTATGCAACCAAATGGAATTTTCTCAAACTTTTGCTGTGTTCAGCAAATATGTTCAACAAATCACTATAAAATGCGTGAGTTAGGATAATTTACCAGCAATTTAAAATTTCTTCCGTTGGAGAAAATCTACTTGTTGCTTTGGGAGGGCTGTAATTCGAGGACTCTATCAATTCTGACGCTGATGAAGCTGTGTGTACTGCATTTGATAAAACACCAATGTAATGTCCAGAAAATCGGTTATCGTCCAGTATGCAGTTCTTTGTAATATATGCACGACTTAGTGCTGACCACTTCATATCTCGCCACATTTGGTACTTTTTCGCTAATAAAAGACGTCTGAATCATTCTCGCTAACACTTCGTACATTTTCTTGTTGATATTAAGGTATATACAGGGTATCTCTAAACTGGCTATCAATTTCAGTGAAGGAAGACAGTATTGAAAAATCAATTTTGTTGTGATGTTTTACATGTGTTCTACTGCCCTTCTACGTGACCGCCATCTAGGTCGAAGCTCATACTCCATCAGTAATGGAATGAAGTGTAGATCTTAACATTTCAACCGTACTGTGGCCTGATACAATTCCTTAGATCAGGTAGACCACTCACTTTGCTAGTGTACACTTCGGACTTGATGTACCCCTATGAAAAAAGTCTAAAGTGGTAAGGCCCGATGAACGGGAAGTTCACAGCCTACTCACTTCACTGGAAAGGTTCTGTTCAGGCAATCACGGACGAAGTGTGCAAAATATGGAGGGGCAGCATGTTGCTGAAACCCTACTGTACCCTGTATACCTTCATCCTGAAGCTGCAGTTCAAGGGACAGTTCTAACGTGTTATCTGTCATTGACCTATCGGTAAAGAAAAGTGGGCCATAGGGTTTTGCTTTAGTTATACCCAAACATTGACCTTCGGCGTATCACGTTCCCACTCATGTGATTCTTCATATGCCCATATTCGGCTGTTGTCTGTCCATTTTCCCATAGACGTGGCATGTGGCTTCATTGGAAACTAACAAGTTGTCTATTGAATTCTCGTTCTGTATAGATTCCAGGAGGCCATAACACACAGCCCGATGAGAGGCGAAATCCTCGTCCTCAAGATTGAGCAGAACGTGAATGTGATAAGGACGATTTCGTAGAGTGAAAAGTAGAATTTCCCACACTGTTGCGAGGGGCATTCAGTTCCCTTAATGAGGCGTCGAGATGCCTGTGGACTATCACTGGCAATTTGAACCTGCTACACCGTTTCTGCCGATACGCGTGGTCGTCCACCACATGTCTCATCACAAACCCTGCCGGTACGTTTAAATTCGTTCACAAGCAAACTGTCGTCAGTGGGGCAGGTTTGTGGACTTTACAGGTAAATTCCGCTCTGGTAACTTCATATGACACCCCTATGCCTATGCAGAAGCAATGGCAACCCGTTCGGTGCATAACATCTTGCATGAAGTTATCAGTAACTGAAAACAAATCAGTTTTTCCGGAAATTTGACTTTATAGACGCGCACGCGCAAATACAATGACTTTGATTCTAGCAAAGTATGGAATACACTGATTTTCGTCGAACACACACTTTCGTTATAGTCTGTACGATTACTTCTAGATGAAAGTCGAAAATAGAGGCAAAGTTTTATACGCGTTTCCAGAATGAGATTTTCGCTCTGCAGTGGAGCGTGCGCTGATATGAAACTTCCTGGCAGATTAAAACTGTGTGCCCGACCGAGACTCGAACTCGGGACCTTTGCATTTCGCGGGCAAGTGCTGTACCATCTGAGCTACCGAAGCAAGACTCGCGCCCGGTGCTCACAGCTTTACTTCTGCCAGTATCTCGTCTCCTACCTTCCAAACTTTACAGAAGCTCTCCTGCGAACCTTGCAGAACTAGCACTCCTGAAAGAAAGGATACTGCGGAGACATGGCTTAGCCACAGCCTGGGGGATGTTTCCAGAATGAGATTTTCACTCTGCAGTGGAGTTTGGAAGGTAGGAGACGATACTGGCAGAAGTAAAGCTGTGAGTACCGGGTGTGAGTCGTGCTTCGGTAGCTCAATGGCAGAGCACTTGCCTACGAAAGGGAAAGGTCCCGAGTTACGCCGGCACGGTAGATCAGCGTAATAAAAAAAAACTGAGTTAATCGATCAACAACGAACTTAAACGGATGTCTTACGACGTCCGCCCCGAGCAGATGCACCGAACAAAAGAGAACAAATTGAGATCTAACAAAAGTTCGAGTCTCGGTCGGGCACACAGTTTTAATCTGCCAGAAAATATTTATACGTGTCCTGCAGTTTCTAGTAAAAAAAAGTAAAAAGAAAAATGTTAATAACAAGTATGAACTGCTACATAATCTTAGGAATCTGATTAGTTGGTTCTCTCTCCCCTTACACCGCCTCCATTAAAATCTTGGAATCTTCAATGTGATAACGAAATGATCCGCAGCTTAGACCGACCTCTAGGTTAGATTGAAAGGCGAATTTGTTTGAGGGATGGCGAAGCCAGCGAATGTGACTGAAAATTAAGGCTTGTGCTAAGAGATATACAACGTAGCTTGAGGTCGACATTCGTCACTCTTTAACATGTTGTTATGGTGACTTAGGAACCCTGCATTGTAACTAGTTCAGCCAGTTTGCTTCCTTGGAAGTCAACACCCGCACTACATTTAACGCGTTTTTCGTTAAATATGAATAAAATTGCAAAGGAAATATCAATGATTGGACTGCGTAATAGAGAAATATACGACGCAAATTTTGTTACGAGCGAAACTCCTATCTTGGAATACCTTGCAGCCGTAGAATACCAGACTGCTCGCAGGAAGATCATCGCACTGTCAGGCGAATAATTCTTTTCAATGTTACTCTGACATTTTGACAGGCACAAAGACTGCTCCTCTCAGGAGAATACAGGTATTAAGTAGACACCAAAGTGTAGTAGCTTACCTTTTCCATTAACAGCTTAACGTGTTCATATTATCGGCCAAGCTGCGAATATTTACGTACGGTGTTGTATTTAAACTTCCTTACTAATTAAATAATTGCATGAGATAAAATTTGGATTTAGTACTATTTTCTGTTAGTCAAGAGCACAGTTTAGAGTTCTTGGAGTTTTTATTATATAAAGAAGCTGGTAGTCAGCTGGGTAGCTTATTCGCAAATGGTGAGCAATGAGACCCTCCATTTGCTTTGAGCAATGGACGCAGGTTGTCTTTTAACCTTTAGCATACTACTACGAGCGTGACTCGTTGCAATTGTTCATTTAAGTTCTCCACTATATTCATTCCTTTTTACATAGCTTTACCAACTTTACTGGTCCTTAGTTTTACTCACCTACTAGCGCCGTTTTGGCTCCTGTATGTTAACTGACATAAAGGAGTGCTTTACTAAGAAAGCGGCCCGTTTATCGAATTCGTATCTACGACACAGCCATTTTGTCCCTCAAAGCTAAAGGAAGCTTTGGTCAATGACTCTGTAATCAAGAGAACTTACATCAACTTTACGTAACTACTATAGCGACGATGGCGTGGGACCACACGTATTCTAAATGTATTGTGATGCATTTAGGACTACAGAGGTTTTATGGGGTTTCAATACCGTCTTCAAACATATTTAGAACTTGGAAATGTAAGTCAGCTGTGGGAAAATAGGGGTTGGTAGCCGTCAGGTAAATATAACGAAGGAATATAACAAAAGTATTACCATGAAACATTGATTAGATTCGCGAGCTCACATGCAAACTACAATCATCCAGTTCTCTAAGCCTGGAACTACTCTATAGCTGTAACCGTACACTTTAGTAAAAATGTTTATACAAAAAGGCAGTATGACTGTGCTCACTATATCCTTTTTTCGTAATTTATAAAAAGGAAATGAATCAAATACAGGAAGCAAAGAGCAAATGAAGAGTAAGAACGCTGGTTTTGATAATCTCATCCAGATAACTACCCGGAGAGATTAATAACGTTGAGAATAGTAACTCACGCTAGCACATTACCATTGTTGTTTAGCAAATAGCGAGGTGTTGATGTATAGCTGGCAGACACCCAAGCCCTCATACTTGGAAGGTATTTATCGTAGGACGTATTGAATATACACTGAACCACCGAAAGTATGAATCGTTTCTTACAATCACTGTACATTCCTGTAAGCATATGGACATCGTTATTTCTGGTTGCATTTCCCTTTTCACGAATAACATTGAACTCGTGCTTAACAAGCCACTGGGCGTGCGAGTTGGTAGTTAATAAGCTGTTACGCTACAGACCCAAACTACTGGATTCGATATGAAAGATTCTTTTGAAACTTTTTAAAGAGCTTTTCTGGTAAAGTTTCTTATATACGAGAAAACAAATTGTATTGAAATTACTTTCTTCAAACTCGTGGGGGACTTGGTTCTGTACTGAATGGAAGCCAATGGCATACCAACTTAGCTAACGCTATATTCTGCAATGCCTTGATTGGTTCTTAAAATTGGTGAAAGGTTTTTTCCTGCTACTTGGACCAACTTGCCTCGAAAATAGAGGTAAAGTTTTATACGTGTCCTACACTTTCTAGTAAAAACAGAAGTAATAGGAAAAATGTTAACGAGTACTTGATTTGATAAAGCATGGAACCAAAAACATAGATCATAATTGTAAATAAGAATAAAAATGAACTGCTACATAATCTTGTGTGTTTAAAATTCATTATGTATGAACGACAGACCTCTTATCCGTTTTGTTTATTTTGACATTTAATCATTGTCTTGATTTCCAGGCCGCTTATACTCTTGTTGGACTTACAATTTTACCCTTGATAGTTCTAATTTTTCTAGATAAGTTCACGATTCCGTGTTAGGCATACTGTGCTGCAATTCATTGCTTTTGCACTCTGTGTAGAAAACATTTTTTCTATTTCGTATGTCCTTTTTATTTCGTGGATCTTTGAATCCATTATTCTTCTAGTGCTTCGTATTTCGGTTTTAATTTCTCGCACTGAGTTACCTAACATTTTCACTAAATAGCAATGCACTGAGCACAAAAACTTAATATAAAAAGCTTTTACTGCCTATACCAGTTTACATACACTCTTTAAGCTTGGTCACTAGTTTAGGTTGGTTTAAACAAAAACCTTCAGGTGCATGAAATCGCAAAAGCAAGTTAAATATGAACTGAAAATATGATCACTAGTAAGTCACAGAGACTGGAACAATATGTCGTTGAAAACATCTAGAGCGAGCTAGGTTGTAAACTATACTCTCGAGAGATGTAGGTAGTAAAGAAGGAAAATGGGCAGCTGCATAAGAAAAACTTGCGTCAAATGCCCATTATATGCAACTACGCAGCAAAAAATATACTGATAAAAATATTCAAAGGTAACAAGAACTGTCGGCTATTCCAGAGTTGGAACGCTGTTGTAAATAGTGAAGGAAAATATATTATTGATGACAAGTATCTGTTATGCGTGTGTTTTTATTAAACTTATGGAGATACGCTACGAACTTATGCACCAATCCAATATACGCCACGATGGATCATTCCTTTCTTGGACAAGAAAGGAATGATCCATCGTGGCGTATATTGGATTGGTGCATAAGTTCGTAGCGTATCTCCATAAGTTTAATAAAAACACACGCATAAGATACTTGTCATCAATAATATATTTTCCTTCACTATTTACAACAACGTTCCAACTCTGGGATAACTTTGATTCCGCGACTGTAGAAATCACGTGATTTTGAGACGCAGAACTCGTAAAGCCATGTTCGGAGCACCCTTTCATCCGGAAAGTCTTTGAAGATTGTTAATCATTCAACTGTAACAGCTGATAAACGCTATTTAACATAAGAGTGCGTTCATTTGAGGTAGTTGGATAAACAACTTACGTTAGGTTGTGAAGAAATTTGTCATCGTGACATGTTTTGCAAAACTTATGGTTTTAAATTTTTATTGATTTTCTGCCTTCGGATATTAAAGGATGACCTCCTCCTTGTCCTGCTGCACGAAAATTTTCCACATTTTTACATGGAATGGAACCAAACTGGATGGTAACTCACCGATATTTAAAATTTTTAGAAAGTGCCATCATAGTGTACATCAGTGTGTCTAAAGTATACCAATGCCTTTAAATATACCTATATCCAGAAATCAAAGAAAATGAACGTCAGCTGAATAGGGAGGCCATGCTGTTGGAACCCCCTCAATCTGACAATCGCTCGTTAAATATGTGTCGTATGGGGTGTGCAAAATTGAGTATCTACTCAGCTATGCACACAGCACTTAAGTTATACTACAAAATATCTAGGCTGCAGATCTTTGCTCTCCACAGGTTTTACTCTATTTCGTTCCTTTGGAGAAATTTCTCAAGATTGTATCGCAACCAGAAGGGAACATCTGAGCGTGAGTAGTGTTAAGAGAGATTGCGGAAAAAGAGGCAGCGCCGAAAAATAGTCCAAAAGTGCGGTATGTAAATGCATTAAAATTCGTGTCATCAAGCAGTGTTTTTTGGCAATTTGTTGTTAATCCACATGTCGCAACAGAAGTAGGCCGACTCGTATTACTCTCAACAAGATTCACTTGACTGAAAACCGTCAGTTAGCGTGATTGTCTGATAAGCCTTAAGATTTTTCAACATGATACATTTTTTGAGATACTAGGCTGTTTACTTTGAAAGGGTCTTAGAGAAAAAAAATCGTTCAAATGGCTCTGAGCACTATGGGACTTAACTTCTGAGGTCATCAGTCCCCTAGAACTTATAACTACTTAAACCTAACTAACCTAAGGACATCACACACATCCATGCCCGAGGCAGGATTCAAACCTGCGACCGTAGCAGTCGCGGGGTTCCGGACTGAAGCGTCTAGAACCGCACGGCCACCGGGGCCGGCTGGTGTTAGAGAGCTGCATCTTTCTTTCATTAGTACTTGCTACAGAACAAGCAGTTGCATTACAACCTTCATTGCTTATAGTTTGAGATATTAAGGGATTATGAAGTGCCGATGTAATCTTAATCTCCATGAATTCGCAATCCGACAGTGAATTAACTAACATCGTGCGTGTGGTTCACTTGGAAGGAACATAAAATCATTTAGCAATGTGTTTATACACGGCAGCCACTCGGCGGTGGCAAAGTTGCAGAAAAGCCTTAGCGATTTCGTGACACATCTTCGCCTTTGGAGGTACCAAATAGTTTCGTTACCAGACTTCGGACGAACTATTTGGAAAATGAAACACTATGTAGCAAATGAAAGCTGTAATTGAACTCCGAATGAAACTGTCATATTCTAAGAATTTCATTGTTCATATGTGAAATGCAAATTTTTGTGCGTGAAACCCACTAAAATTAGTAATGATACAGCACTTGGTCCAAAACAGGCATTATTATTACTTAGCACTGTTTAATGAAAAAGGTCTAATGTCTAAGCGTTGTCTGGGAAGCGATATAACGCTTTCATTTGAGGCAATGTAAGAGTAGCACGAAATAGTTTTTACCGGCGATAAGTGTGTCCATACAGTAGTTTTTATGGGAGGGAGGGGGCGGCAAACTAGGGGCATAAAATATTTTTAACATTTTGGAAGACAAACGGCTACTTTTAAGTAGCCATCAGGAAAGTTACAGTTCCAACCTTGCTAAAAACCTGCAAAATAGCGACTTTTAAATCATTTTCTTATAAGAAAAACACCTGATTACACAATTTTTTCCCCCTTTCCCTGAGTGTTTGGGAAGGGGTCGGTCAACTTCTCTTGCTCGCGCCCCTCCCCTCACCCCTCCCACCAGGTATGGGCGCCACTGACTGGCGATGATGTGATTCCACTTACCTCTGTTGCTACATGAAGGCGAATTAGGTGCCAACAATAGTTTCCACGTGAGGCGCGCTTACCATAGTGCGAGAACTGATGGACGTATAGTTAACATCACATCCAGATTCCTAAAACATCAGTAAACATTTCCCCACTGTAGAAGTTTTTGTAACAAAAGTTTCACGACTTCTTTTAAATAGTTCTGTAGATTTTCCGACTCGATTACTGGCTCACATTTCTAAATCAAACACTTTTACGAATGTAAGGGGACGCTCTGCGGCAATCAGATATTGGTCTCCCCCACGCTAGTTACAATTTCACTTCGGTCAAGTTAGATCTACCATTATATTTGCACTCTGTACGCCACTGTGCAGTGAATGGTGGAGGGTGCTTCGTAACAATATTAGCGTTTTTCTGCCCTAGGCTATTTGCGTATTGAGCAGCGGAAAAATGACTACTTTTATGTATGTGTCCTAATCCCTCTTATTTTCATATTACTAAACGGGGTATACGATGGTGACAGCAGAATCCTCGCACAATCCCTCAGATACAGATTCTATGTTTACATAAGAGTTTGCAAGGAATGTTTTCTTTCTTCGACGAATTACCGTTTAAACCCTCCATTCTTATGTGTAGGCTACACCGACCTTCTGCCATCCCAATAGCACGTCTTCAAACTAGATGCCTGCCGCCTTACTTACTTGTAATGACTCTAAACTCTGCAGCAGTTTTCCAGACTTGGTCAAACTTGCCCCATGTATGCCACTTACAGGTGTACTAAACGTCTAAAGAGTCCCTCCAACGCCTTACCTATTACAGGTATTACCTGTTCGCCCCCAAACTAACTATCGTATGCTACAGGATCTCTTTTTTTCCTAGATATTATCTGGCATTCATCCGCTTTACATTCCTATATACCAGTGGTCGGAAAACCGTGGCTCGCGGCCCACATGCGGCACTTCGGCCCCTCTTCCACAAAATACCACGTGCAAGCGCTCTCGTACAGTACGATTGCAGAGTCATGGCCTACTTTCAGAAGTCTGTTCTCGGCTTGGACGAGTCTTTTCAAGAAGTGGCGTTAGGCGGGATTGTAGGTGTTACTGCTATTCTCTCTCGGGACTCGGAGTAAGCACTCTTGCTGCCATCCTCGCAGTATTTACTGCTTGTGACAATGTCTTCGGAAATGGGAGAGGGTGGATAATGGCGCGGGCGACTAAAGCGCCTTCTCAAAAAATGAAGTTGCTTGTATTTTTCTAACCAAGAGCAAATTCTACAGCCTTTTTGTAGTTAACTGAAGAGCTGTAATTATTATATTCTTGGTAGCTCCATTATTACAAAATGAAACCTTTTTAGGTGTCATGTTTAACATGGCTACGAAGAAGCAGCAAAGAAAATAGGAGGATGGAACCTGCAAATTGAAAGTTGAATAAACAGATTTCCGCGTTTATTCAAAATCGAAACGAACTGTTGCTCTTTGTCAAGAATGAAATTGCTCTCAACAAGAAATCAGATTCTGAGACACACTTTACAACTGAACTCGTGTAATTCAGTACTAAATATCCTATCGGTGATGCAAGGAAGAAATCAGATAAGGAACTTCGCAAGTCAAGAGAACAGAGTTCTGCATTTAATTACAGAATGCGATCTCCCAATGATGCTAACACTACAGATTCCATAGTTAGACAAGAGGTCGCGAAAAGACGGGAAAAAATGTACACAAGGCGAGTAGTTTGTTTTTTTATAAATGTATCCAAATATGTATTTACTGATCTTAAGAACAAGTCTAAAAGAAATTAATACTCTGAAACAGTGGAAGATAGAACAATCAAAATGTCTACCGATATAACCAACCAGCAAGTCGGAGACCTTAAAATGATTTCACTTTTATCAATAGCAGTTGACGAATCTTACGACATAGCTGATACAGCGCAACTTTCACTTCCTGTTATTTATTTCGTCTACAGGTCATAAGGAAGAACTTTCAGAATTGCCCTCAAAGCTCGGACAGGTGCAGATGTTACAGCAAACGGTATAATCGAGTTCATTGACAAACATTATATTCCATTTGATAAATTGTCTGAGTTTCAAAAGACGGGGCGAAAAGTATGAGGTGTAAGACACAGATTTGTTGCTATGTTTAAAGAAAAAAATTAATTACGAGATATTACTTACCACAACGTAAAACATCAACAAGCGCTTTGTATGCAGGCGTTTCCAGGAAGTAAACCGCGAAGTTTTAGAATTGATAATTAAGATTGTCAATTCAATTATAGCTAAAACTCTTAATCTCCTGTGTAAAGAGCTGTTATGTGAAATGGACAAAGACTACGAAGATCTTACGCTGCATGAGAAGGTACGTTGGTTATCAAGAGAGAACTTCCTGATACGTTTCGCTTCCATAGTAAAGGAAACCCTCCTTGAGAAGTGTATTCAGTATGCAGGACTAACGAATGCTCAGTGGATCCAACAATTGTATTTCATGGTAGACGTTACGTCTCATCTACATCAGCTTAACCACAAGCTACAGGGAAAACAAAAGTTTTTTTCACTGTTAGAAGAGATTGTTTAAATATAAATTATCCTTTTCGCTAATTGTTTTGAAAGATAAACTTTCATTCACTCTGTCTGCTGAAACATCGCTATGGTAATAATTGTGATAATGACATCTGCTATTTCAAAACACCAAAATATGAGGGGATCTCTTTTCCACATGTTTCACGAATTCGGAAACAGCATAGCGACAGTAGACTGCTAACAAGCCTATTTATGCTGTTGTAACAGTTAAATTTTTCTCCCTTCAATATTGACATTGGCGACTTTTAAACAAAGTGGTTGGGTTTAAAAAACATCTGTGATGCTAGAAATTTGAACGCCTTTGTGCTGATGTGGAGATAATGGAGGAAACAAATATCAACTTATAAGGGAACCTCCCCCTCGCACCCCCCCTCAGATTTAGTTATAAGTTGGCACATTGGATAGGCCTGGAAAAACTGAACACAGATCAATCGAGAAAACAGGAAGAAGTTGTGTGGAAGTATGAAAAAATAAGCAAAATATACAAACTGAGTAGTCCATGCGCAACATAGGCAAATCAAGGAGAGCGTGAGCTCAGACGCGCCGTGGTCTCGTGGTTAGATTGAGCAGCGGCGGAAGGGGAGATGCTTGGTTCCAGTCTTACCTTGAGTGTAAAGGTTAATTTTTTTATTTTCAGACAATTATCTGTCGGTCCGTTCGTCCGTCTGATGCGATCACTTTTTTGGGAGTGATTATCACATCCACAAAAAAACCTAAATCGGGCAAGGTAGAAGAATCTTTTTACCCATTCGCCAAGTGAACAAGTTAGGTGGGTCGACAACATGTTCCTGTCATGTAACGCACATGCCGTCACCAGTGTCGTATAGAATATATCAGACGTGTTTTCCTGTGGAGGAATCGGTTGACCTATGACCTTGCGATCAAATGTTTTCGGTTCCCATTGCAGAGGCACGTCCTTTCGCCTACTAATCGCATGTTTTTGCGGTGCGGTCGCAAAATACAGACACTAGACTTTTTACAGTGAACAGAGACGTCAATGAACGAACGGATAGATCATAACTTTGCGAAAATAAAGAAATTAAACTTTTCACTCGAGGGAAGACTTGAACCAAGGACCTCTCGTTCCGCAGCCACTGACGCTAACCACGGGACCACGGCGCGTCTGAGCTCACGCTCTCCTTGATTTGCATATGTTGCTCGTGGACTACTCAGTTTGTATATTTTGCTTATTTTTTTCATAGTTCCACACAACTTCTTCCTGTTTTCTCGATTGATCTGTGTTCAGTTTTTCAAGGCCTATCCACTGTGCCAACTTATAACTAAATCTGAGGGGGGGGGGGGGGGGGGGGTGCGATGGGGAGGTTCCCTTGTTAGTTCACATCACAGGTGGTCTGCTTTGAAAGAATGGGAGAAGGAAGATACGTAAGTTTCTAACACCTGGAAAAGTATTCCTGACTCATCAGGTGAAAAAACTGATGTTCTTTCCTCATTCGGGTTTTTAGATTCATGCGTACAATCAGTTGCAAGCATGAACCTTTTTTAAGCGTAAACTAGCAATATTCGTCTGATGAGAACCAAGACTAGGGCCTAAAATTAAAAACAACGAAGTCGACTTACCTGAACTGTCAAAGGTGATGCAATACCATTATTTACGTTAGTGTTTCTCAGTCATAGTCATGATATAATTTTATAGGTACCTAAATTATATATTCAAGGTACCAATATTACTTTCTAAGATTTAAAACTTAGATACTAAATAAGTTAACTTCAGTGAGGTTGTAGAGAAACAGATGTAGTGTCGAACACTGAGACAGATATGTTGAGTTGGTCTGGACATAGAGAGGAGGAACGAAACATGTAGACAAGAGGAATGTGTGTTTGAGCGTTGGAAGGGGTCAACCTCGGTGAACATACCTCAAATTCAGCACATTTTTGACAAAGATTTGCTCAGGAGTAGAAGCTAAAACAATGTGCCTACCTATGAAGTTTGTCTTAAATTGGTTCGGGAAAGAAATTTCAGTCGTTCTGTTATATTTCGCTTTGTTGACCAACGGTTTTTGTCGACCGCTGGTGTAGGCAATAGCATCATAAAGTATGCTGGTGCTGCTGACCTTGTTTGATTAGTGGATCACATACCCGCATATTGGCATCTTTAGACATCCTGTTAAGCGGCTATGGGGTACATCCAATATTACTTCAGTTTCTATTGAAATCCACTGTCCATTGAAACGTACTGGGCTCTATTAGTCAAAATTTCATGAAAACAGTCCCTCCTTTTTTAAGATATGTCGTCTGATTGTATCATAGTTGATGGTCGGCCTTCTGGTACCATGTCGAACGCCTTTCGTAAATACGGGAAGACAGAACGTGCGAACGTAGCTAATCATGTTTCAGTAGTTTCTAACGTTCTGCATGGTGTCTGTCTAAGTCGTGTCTCCCTACCACTTTCGTGCAACGACGCTCTGAGCGAGTTTTTTAGGGAATTGACTAGTTTGAACCTGGGACCTGTTGCTGGTAAGGAGACGCCAGACCACACATGACATGTAGAGTTCAGAAAAGTTCAATGAGACTAGCGATGATATAATCAAATACTTAATGATTTCAGCGTCAGCTCCACTGTACTCCCTGTAAAAGAATCTTAATGCTAACTACATTTAGTGGAAGGGGTTCAAGGCTTTCCTATTTTTAGTTAGCTGGTAAAATAACGAAAAAGCAGTTAAGTTTACCATTGGAAATTTTATTCTACTCACAAAACATTGATTATAAATTGCACTGTTGATAAAAGGAAATATTTTAATACAGGATGATAAAAACGAACTGCGTTCAACAAAAATGTAAACGAATATTCTCTGAATTGCTTTCAAAGTTTTACAATGGGTCGAAGGATGACCTATGCCATTTCACATCTATTATCTACGTTTAAATTAAATTTCATTAGAGAAAACTATCAAATAATGGTCTACAGTGACCCTCAATTATCTTTAATTACTTATTTAACTTGTCGCAAATTACAGTTGCTGATGTGGCTTCTCAATAATTATGTAATAGAAAAATCATCGCGTTTCAGATTTTAACGTCAAGTAGGAAATGTGAATACCACGAAGTTTGACGATCGACACTAGTAATACGTAAAAAAGGGGATGTAAAAGATGAGACTTCTGCAGTTGTGAGTGAAGCTTTGACTCTTATTTGGCTTCGCGTGCGTTCATTACCTTGTCGGTGGTTAGTCAGCGTCAGGGGGCGGCGGGCGGCGCAGCTCCACACACCTCGCCATCTAGGAAGCAACTCCTCTCTAACCTCTCCTTACAACAATTTACCGAAGTTGGTTTAAGAAAAGCTATCTGGCTGTGTTTCCAGCTGAACAATCAGGCTCTCAATGTTAACCTTAAGCTCCGCCTACAAGAATTCTGTCTATCCAATGAGAGACGTTATACTTTTCGTGGTGGGGCAATATTTTTATCGTCTGCAATGTAAGAGACGCGTATAGTCTCACGCTAAAACTTGCAGCTGGTGTGACCCTTTTAGTGTTATCGTAACATCTATACTGTTCTTCTGGAGGGCTCTATCTTTTACCATGGGCTGGGGGTGGTCTTGGCGATCGGCCGGCGATGTGGGTGTCTGTCCCTTATCGTAGGGCCTTCTTGCTTAACACGGTTCTGCTCTCAGCTTCTGTTCTCGTTTCTCCCCTCGGAACTGCGTCTGTTTCACGGTGGGAGGATATGACATGCATTTAGGCGTTCTTGTGTTAGTCTGTGGTATTCCATTTGCTCACTCGTTGATCGTATTACTTTGGTTAATTTAATGTCAGGATTTATTCGGAGCCATGCGACATACTGCCGGATTTGCTATCATGTCAGGGTTTTCATGGGACGTGTTGGATTGGCTGACACCTTACAAGCTGTGTTGCCGAATTTAAAAGATGCTACATACAATAATGAATTACAGCTGAAGGAAAATAGTTACTAATTCTTTGTTCACTGGAAACTGGCTGAAAACAGTGTAGCTGTAAGACAGAGATCTGAAACAGCCAGACCTTTCAGCAGTGCCATAATTCTCACTGTAAATTGTATAATTAAAATGGCAGAGCAGCGTGCAGTTCTAATTTCTAACGATCATTGTTCCCCTGCAGGCTATGCCTGTGCTCTCCGAACTGCCTTCAGAGATACAGCGAACGCAGTAGTGTAATAATGTTGCCATTAAATACTACATTCTAAACAGGCAAATCATCGTTTTAAAAGAATGTTTCGATTACTGCTAATCTGTCTTCAGTTCATAGCAAATCACATGTTATACACTGACAGACATAATGGTTTTTCGTCGATATCAAACGTGCTTTGGGGTCAATGTTCCGTATCTAGTTTGGCAGTGGCGCTTATCAAACATGGGTGCTTCGAATAATGAAATTAGGAGCTTACATCTACATCCTCACCCCGCGAGTAATCTCACGTTTCACGGCAATGCGTACTTCCGGTTCGTTTTTCTTGTTCCCTTTAAGAACAGTATGTAGGAATGTCTGTCGGTAAAGCTCCACATTACTCCTACTTTCTTTCTACATCTATACTACGCAAGTGACCTTAGGGTGTGTGGCGGAGGTACTTTGTATACCGCTGTCAATTCCGCCTTTCCCTGTTCCAGTTACCAATGGTTCGCTGGAAGAACGATTGCTGGTAAGCCTCAGTATGGGCTCTAATCTCTCCAGTTCTATCAGTCATTTAGCGAGATATAGATAGGAGGAAGCAACATATTTGTTGGCTCTTCTAAAGCGTACGCCTTTGCAACTTTAACCGCAGACCAACCATAATGTGGAGCTTCTATATTGCAGTGCCTACCACTGGAGTTGACTTAGCATCTCCATGACGCTTTGACGCTTACTGAATGAACCCATGGCGAAAGGCACTGCTCCTCTTTTGAAATCCTCTATCTCGTCTTCCAGTCCTCTGGTGCGGATTCAACACTGATGAGCTATATTCAAGTATTGGTCGGACGAGTGTTTCGTTTCGTTAATGGACTAGATTTCATAGGGTTTCTTCCACTGTACCAATATGCATTTGCCTTACTCGCGTATAATTTTATCTGTAAGTTCCACTTCATACCTCCACGTGTGTATTGGCCTACTCATAGGTATTTTATGGAAATAGCCGCTTCCAGCGACTGTTCTGCAATTGTGTAACCATACAATAATGGTTCTTTCTGTCAGCGTATTACAAACAGCTACATTTGCTTATGTTGAGCGTGAGTTGCCACACTCTGCACCGAGCGTAGATAATCTGCAAGTCTTCCTGTATTTTTGTACAATTTTCCAGCTCTGCGACTTCTTTGTATACAACACTATCCACAAAACGCCAAATGGAACTCCAGATGTTACCTACAGGTCATTTATATATTACGGGTACTACATTCTGTCCTCTCGCATTTCGTTCATTAGGCGGCAATGTACAACACTATCGAACGCATTTCACGTGTAGGGATACTACATCGGTGCCTACGTCTACAATTTTCTGGCCTCTATGTCGAACAAAGCGAGCTGGTGTTCAAACGATCGTTGTTTTTGGAACCCATGTCAATTACTTCAGACCAGATTTTTTCGGGCTGCAGAAACGTCATAAGAGGGCATAAAAGTTCCAAAATTCAACAGATCTGTATCAGTGGTGTAGCCCTATAGTTTAGTGTGGCAGTTCGGCAACTCATGTTGAATACGGCAATGACCGGTGCTTTTCCCAAAACGCTTTGGTCCTCTGTACCCCCATGGTACCCTGCAGCTAGAAGAGGAGAAAGTTATTCTGCATATTTTGTGTAGAATCGAATTGGTATCCCGACAGATCCAGTCGTATATCCTCTGTTCTGCGATTTCAGTGTTACTTTTGACAACCACCAATATTTCAGTAGCTGCACATTGTAAATGTTCAAAGCACAGTTGCTTTAAAACTTCGGTATGTATGGATACATCTACCAAGAACCATTACATACCATTGCTGTTAAACTTCGATAAAACCATTGTTGTGTACTGAATCAAGTACACACTCCATTGCTTATGAAGAGAATTTAAACAACTGCCCACAGTAGAAGTCTGATGACTGTATTGGCTGGACAGTTGAAAAGGCTGAGTTTGGATTTCTATGCTAAATGGCACTACTCATTTTTATGACGGCTGACAATATATTGTATCCCATCAACTGCATATTGGTATTAATAAATTAAATCTTGGTTGGTTTTTGTCGACGTCGAGCAGCTGACAGTGGTTGTAAAACTAATCACCTCACGTCTTTCCATTATGTTATTTACATGCCACAGTTAAACGATATTTTGGTAACTTTGTTGAGAAAGTTTCATTTAGTCCATTAGTGAGACGGTACAGTGATTACGAGACAGGTGTTAGGAAGGACCAGTAATCGTGACAAGTGCTTTTAGTGACTTTTTGAAATGGCATGATGCCTCGACCACGACAGTCTCCAGAAACTAGACGTAAGCTTGTTTATTTTGTGGGTAATTTTAGAACTTGTAGTAGGTTATGGTATAAAAGTTTGCCTGATACGAAAATAACAAACCTGTCCGAGCAATATTTTATTTCATGTATCTTCGACTAATAAGTGATAATTATTTCTTTTTCAGGAACTACAGTCGAGACATGGACTCCTTCCCCCTGCAGTTCACAGCGCCAAAAGTGGTGAGATATTGTAAGATGCCCAGCGAGCTTGTGGCTTATTACACTCTCATTAAAATAACTTTGTGACTTGTAAATGGCTGTGGCGGGTTCAGTGCTGCCGAGTACAACTAGCCACACATCGCAAGTGTTGCATGTAACATACAAAACAGGCAACACAGTGAGCACGTGGCGCATGAAAAAGAAAGGATTATTATTAAGTTTGAAAGTGGAGAAAGGGGAAAGGAAAGGACAGGGAACTGATGATACCAGCTACATCAGGACTTAATGTGGAAATGGCGGTGACGAGTGAAAATGTGTGCCGGACCGGGACTCGAAACCGGGATTTGCTGCTCGCTAGGCAGCTGCGTTAACTACTGCGCCATCCAGACACAGTGTTCATCACTACTTCACGGACTAGCTCGGTACGCTGCCCTGTCCACCCACATTCCGACCCAACGCTACCAAGCCGCAGTCCCCGCCCATGTCTTCTACGCTCGTTACTTTGAGATTCCCCCCAGAGTTAGAACGACATTGTGCATCCACACTGATGGCAGTGGATTCATTGACTATCGAGGCAAATCAATAAGTTGTTCTTTCGGACATGTGCGATACAACAGACGCCAAGCATTGATGTAAAAGTAAATGAAGGGCATGTGGCTGGCCCCTAGCGCTCACCTGGTAGAAACGCCAATAGTAAAGTAATTTTAATTGGAGTACAGTGGCTGCCACTGAGATTTGCGTCGAGTGAACGCTACCGATGTGCAGGTGGCAGGTGGCTCCCCAAACACTGAAGTCAAATGAGATGGTCGCGTAATGGAAACATTAGAAAATTCAAGGCTCTAACAAATCAGTCTAGGGTGTGGTCCTTACAAAATAAAAGAATGAGGAGCTATGTGGTTCATGTAGCTACTGAAATTAGTGTTTAAAATGGACCGATGTGTACTACGTCAAAACACGATTTGATTACAGCACAGTAAAGATTCGTACAAATTCACACACATTACGAAAACGTACAGGGCGACAATTGTTGAAGTATATGAAATAAAATCGTCACTTCTTCTAAGCGGTTTGCCTTAAAACGTTCAAACTGCACGTTCAGCCGCGGGGCATGATTGGAATTAGTATGGGCAAGCATGGTTTGGTTTAGCGACGAAGCATACTTCTATCTGGTTGCGTTCGTCAATAAGCAAAGTTGGCGCGTCTGGGGGACTGAGAATCCGCATTTCGCGATCTAAAAGTCTCTACCCCCAACGGGTGACTTTGCGGTGTGCACTGCCAGGTCAGGGAATAATCGGTGTTGTCCCTTGATGGCACGGAACTACCGAACGCTACGTGCGTAGAGCTGTTACCATGCTGTGGCCTCGAACTGGTGACTTCCACTGGAAGCTCAATGTGGCATTCTCATCCAGCACAGCCGCGTTCTCCTGGTAGGACTGCCAGACAGAGAAAAATTTCGTTATAAAATGTCCAGTAGTAGGCGGCAGCGGCACTCTTACTGAACATACACGCCAATTCGTCACGTATCCTTATACACCACTGCCACTATCAGTGTAGAAATCTGCCTTGCTCCTTGCTGCACGAGGATGTGTAATACTGCGGAGTTTGTTGCTTCGGAAACCCTAATCTGCCTCACAACTGTGTCGGCCTTGTTGAATTATTACAGTCAGAACATCCCGCGGTCGCTTGCTGTTAGCACTGCTGCATTACACAATTCAGCCTAACACTAATGTGCCCATGTATGGCCGGTATGCTGCACAATGTAAGACGCAAGCTTCAGGGTATATCACGTCATAACCATTGAGATTCGTGATAAAGAACCTGCAGGGCGAAATTCTTTAGATATACAGATGAAATGCGTACAAATACGTGTGAAATAAGTTAAATATAGCTGAAATGTCATGTGCGAAGCTGAACAAGGCTGCGGATGAAAAAGCTGCTCCTAAAGTACCGGATCGATTTCAACCAAAGTTGGTACACATGGCACTTACTATCTGGAAACAAATACTGTGGCTGTGAAAATCGGCAATTACGTATTAGGGATGGGATGGCAACGTGATGTAGAAATGAGGAGGAAGGGGAGAGGGACAGAGAGGGGGTTAATAGTTGTTCAGAGAAAGGGAGTTAGGGGAGATAGTCAGAGAAAGGGGGAAGAAGATGTAACGCTACCGCCCTACTCGGACGTACGTTAGCTCTATAAAGCCTGTACTGTAATAAGTTCACGGGCTTCACCTTATAAACAAGGATTTTAGTACAAAAGTTGACCGCGTGTACCTAATAGAAGCAAGATCGGACTTACACTCAGTCAATAACTACAGCGATGCATCAAGCAAATGTAAAGTATAATTACTCTTTCGTATGGACAAGAAGTACACACAGTAGATGTCACCTATAATTAATAATTCGGTCGCCAGCCTACTTAGGCAATGAGTGAGTTTTTCCTTGTACAAGTGGGTGCATGTACAAGCATAACTACACGTAGTAAAGTTGCGTTATATGGCAAAGTTTGGAACCGGAAAAATCCACTGAACTAAAGTTTTCTCTTTTTGTACTAATTTGGACGAGCTAAATTTACATAACACCACACAGCAATGATTACTACGAACTGCATTTTGTATATTGATCAGACTGAAATCGGGCATAGATTGCCCTAGCATCGACAATCTTGAAAGTACACACACACACAATGTCACTATTAAGGATGAAAAAACACTAATACACTTAGGATTAATATAGAATTTAGCTTTACTGGTCAAATCTGATCAGCACATTTCAAGGTTTGAAAGAATGGACAAGAGAAGGGGGGGCCCTGAAACTGTTATGGTCGTTATACTGAAACTATTAAGTACTGAAGGCAAATTTACTCTCAAATTTAGCAATCTATGGATAACTACTCTTTTGTCTTACTTCTGAACAATTTAACTGTCATTATTTCTATCTCAAATTAATTAAATAACATCGCTAACTCAATTCAAAAAAACTCTTCCAATTTAGTCATGCTTTTGTTCTTTACCAACATTTGCAAAAATACACAGAACTTTAGATTCCTTTATGGCATAGATTAATCTGCTGATAATTTTCATTAACACAAACATTAAACTTCCAGTTTAGGATACTCGGGTTGCACAATACGAGGTAAGGATCCTGTCTAGGTCAGTGATCAGGATAAGTCATGGCTAAAGCAATTCTGGTAAAAGTCACGTTATTATTGAACAGTTAGAAACAGTTTCGATACTGGTCCACACAGATACACTTCTAAAGATGAAATAAATGTTTGACCTGTGCAAGTCGGAGCGGCGGTTGGCGGGCAGCGAGATAGCGGGCAGCACGGCACACATACAAGCACGGCTAAGGCTCACACTGCAGCGGCACTCTCCTTCTTCTTAGCGTCGTTATCTTTCCAATTTTGTGCCTCAGAATATAGCCGTGCCAAGTAGTCGTCGGAATCGGTTCATCCCAGGCTCAAAGGAATACACTTTTCCTGGGTAGCCTCCTCGGTACAGTACGTGTACTTCCGACTGTCGCTCGCCTCCGACTGTTATACTGTGCCCGTTGTGCCGAACCGCGCCAGTGTGCGTTTTCCCGCCTCGCCTGCCTCCACCTTTTCCCGCTCCCGTACAGGTAGGGTATTCACCACAGGTTTTCTACTACACATATCCTAATGCATTACCTACGTATGGACCAAGTGTATAAATTACAATTTTCACATCTTACAATAGTTTTAACATTAAATACACTTTCCTTTGATTACCACACTATTTGAAATCTAACATAAATAATACTATTCATTTCAAAAGTTGCTCACAGTTTCTTTAACATAACGATACAAACCGAAAAAAAAGTTCAAAACATTGCTTACATTAATTTATCTAAATTCATAAAGAAAAAAAATTATATGTACAGTTGTCGTTACAAAGAGATACACAAACAGAATGGATTAAATACAGAAAATACCCTGGTAATGCCCGATACTCAGCCACTCAAAAAATTAAATCTTCGAACATTAGTAACACAAAGACCGCGAATTTTGGATAAAGAAAGGATGCAGATTAATAATTCGTATTCATCAAGAAAGGAGCCATTACACATTGTGCTAAAGACATAATTGCTTCGATATGCCATCAGCTGAAGCATATTGCATACGAATCCACAAAGTGCCTGAATCATTAGTGAACCACCAATTACTCAAGGAACAAACAATATCACATTAAGTTAGAAAAATCCGCCTAAATTCTCCTGATCTTTCTTATCTCCCTTTCCGCTTGACACAAGAACTTGGAATATTTTCTCTCCGCTGCAGCATCGAATGCATTCAGTGTCTTGCCATGCACAGCTTCTGAGATGCTGAACGTGAGCACCGTCTGAAGAGTTCCGTGTGCCTGTCAACCAAATGAATACTTCCCAGACACCGATCAAAGTTCCCAGTATAAGTTGCTAAATCCTCTTTGTTCCAGAGCCTCACGAACTTACTTTCAAGGGCTCTACCACTGTTAAATAGTTGACCTGTATTCCCATTCGCCAGCTTTCACGATCAAGGCAGTCTTCGTCCTCCAGATCTCTTCCTTATCATTGTCGCTACTCCCGCTCTCCATATTAATGTTGGCCGTCCACGTTTCCTCACTCTTGGCGGCGACCATTCCAGAATCTCTTTTGGCCATCATCCTTGATCCGTTTTCATTAAATGGCTAAACCACTGATGAGTTGTATTCTCAGTTCTTTCCTGACTAGTTGTTCCGTATCGAAATATAACCTTAATTTACTCATTTCTTCTCCGCCCTGTTGCTGATATCTTGGCTGAACTTCTTGTTCCATCTGTGTCTACTGCTTCTCTGCTGCTCCCGCATCTTTCTACACTACTGTTTGGAACCAGTCAATATCAAAAGAAAGAAGAAGAATCTGGAAATAACTCCATCCAGAATATTAATCGCTCCTCTTGCGTACTGGATCCTGAGTTCATCTGCCCCACAACTTCCCGAGGAATGGATAATGGGTCCTAAGTATTTAAGCTGCTATAATAGTTCTTCGCGGCACTACTACCTCTCTTCCATCTCCTCCCACTACTACATATTCTGCCACGCTCCTATTTTTGCTAAGCCTGCCTCGTTCATATGCTTCAATTAATTTCTTTATCATAAATCTAACATCTTCTCTACAATGTACTGTGAGTACTTGATCATCAGCAAAAAGTAATGGGTAGATAGTACCATGCTGGAAACGAATTGCCGTACCTCCACATAACTGACTCCACCGTTCCAATACACAACGTCTATATACACCGAAGAGCAAAATAAACTAGTACACCTGCCTAATATCGTGTAGGACCCCGCGCGGGCGCAGAAGTGCCACAACACGACGTGGCATCGACAGTGTAAAGTCTGAAGTAGTGCTAGAGGGAACTGACACCATGAATCCCGCAGGTCTGTCCAAAAATCCGTAAGAGTACGAGGGGGTGGAATTCAGTTCTGAAGAGCACATTGCCTGGCATCCCAGATATCCAGAAAGAGATTTTCACTCTGCAGCGGAGTGTGCGCTGATATGAAACTTCCTGGCAGATTAAAACTGTGCCCGACCGAGATTCGAACTCGGGACCTTTGCCTTTCGCGGGCAAGTGCTCTACCATCTGAGCTACCGAAGCACGACTCACGCCCGGTGCTCACAGCTTTACTTCTGCCAGTATCTCGTCTCCTACCCTCCAAACTTTACGGAAGCTCTCCTGCGAACCTTGCAGAACTAGCACTCCTGAAAGAAAGGATACTGCGGAGACATGGCTTAGCCACAGCCTGGGGGATGTTTCCAGAATGAGATTTTCACTCTGCAGCGGAGTGTGCGCTGATATGATATGTGGCAGATTAAAACTGGAGTGCTAGTTCTGCAAGGTTCCCAGGAGAGCTTCTGTAAAGTTTGGAAGGTAGGAGACGAGATACTGGCAGAAGTAAAGCTGTGAGGATCGGGCGTGAGTCGTGCTTCGGTAGCTCAGATGGTAGAGCACTTGCCCGCGAAAGGCAAAGGTCCCGAGTTCGAGTCTCGGTCGGGCACACAGTTTTAATCTGCCAGGAAGTTCCATATCAGCGCACACTCCGCTGCCTGGAAACATCCCCCAGGAAGTTTCATCCCAGATATGTTCAGTAATGTTCATGTCTGGGAAGTTCAGTGGCCAGTGGAAATTTTTAAACTCAGAAAAGTATATCTGAAGCCACTCTGTAGCAATTCTGGAAGTATGGAGTATGACATTGCCCAAGTTCGTCGGAATGCACAATGGACATGAATCGGTGCTGGTGATCACAGGATGTTTACATATGTGTCACCTACTAGATCGTATCTAGACGTATCAGCCGTCCCATGTCCCATGTCACTCCAACTGCACACTCACACCATTACACAGCCTCCGCCAATTTCAACAGTCCCCTGCTGAAATACAGGGCCCATGGATTCATGAAGTTGTCGCCATACCTGTACACGTCCATCAATTCTGTACAATCTGAAACGAGATGCGTCCTACCAGGTAACATGTTTCCAGTCATCAACAGTCCAATGCTGCAGTTCACAGGCCCAGGCCAGACGTAAAGCTTTGTGTCGTGCAGTCATCAAGCGTACACGAATGGGCCTTCGGCTCCGAAAGCCCATATCGATGATGTTTTGTTGAATGGTTCGCACGATGACAGTTTTTGAAGGCCCAGCATTGAAATCTGCAGTAATTTGCGGAAGGGTTGCACTTCTGTCACGTTGAACTATTCTCTTCAGTTATCGTTGGTCCAGTTCTTGCAGGATCTTTTTTCGGCCGCAGCTATGTCGGCGATCTGATATTTTACCGGATTCCTGATATTCGCTGTACACTCCTGAAACAGTCGTATGGGAAAATCCCCACTTCATCGCTACCTCGGAGATGGTGTGTCCCATCGCTCCTGCGCCGTCCATAACAACATGTTCAAACTCACTTAAACATTGATAACCTTCCATTGTAGCAACAGTAACCGATCTAACAACTGCGCCAGACATTTGTTTTCTTATATAGGCGTTGTCGACCGCTGCGCCTTATTGTGCCTGTTTACATATCTGTATTTGAATACGCGTGCCTATACCAGTTTCTTTCTCACTCCAGTCATTTTAAACAGAGTCGGTGACGTACCAGTACTGCAGCCCTGTGTAAGTCCTCTAGATGTTTCGAATGGGTCACTTTGTGTGTACTTCAACTACGGCATACGATTGGTAGTATATTCAGACAATTATGGATATTCGTTGTTTCTAGTTACACATTCAATCACTTTCCATAGTCAGTTGATGGGTACAGAATCCAACACTTACTCGAAATCCACAAACATAAAGTGTGCTTCCTGACACAATACGCCTTTTCAGTTTTCTGTCTAAGTATGATCCATACAAAGCCATCCAGCTGTAAAATTTGCCTGTTCCCGTCGCATCTTCCCCTCATTTTCCAAACTATTGCTCAGCATAGCGCTAAAACGTCTGCTGATAGATGTCATAACAATAATTCCCATATATTTAGGTACCTCTTCTTTTCTTTTTTTTGTATTTGAAAAATATGTAAAAATCTGCCAACCGGTTGCATAGATTTTCTATATACCTTGATCAGGTTTCGTCACCTATAAGGGTGACTTCGTCAGAAGGTAAGGTAATTACCTGAAATGAATGTCAGAATTAAATATCTTATCTAATAAAAGTTTACATTAATGTAAAAGAGTGTAAAACATATAGTACTTACATGAACATATCGTCAAAGATGTACAGTGATTTAACATTTGCAGAACATATTTTCATAACGGGGCATAACCCCAAATAATTAAACGAAATGACAATTCTGCATGGAGAAAAGAAAGGGAGAAAACTTGATGTCTTGGAAGAACTTGAAATTTTCAGGCACACACCAAATAAAGATATGTTGAATGAACAAGTACAGTTGAAAAATAGAAATTTCTTTAATGGTTTTAAACCAGTGCTCTGTTTTGTGATACTTATAATCCAGGTTCTCTCCTCCTTTTCAGAAACATTTTACCTCTGTTAAGTTACGCTCATTACTAACACACCAGATGACCTCTGTGCCCTAGTTGTACAATCTTTCTTTTCAAATTTTGGTATATAATGAGCTGATGGTCTTCATTACGTATGTAACTCCAGTCGTATTTAGCTCTGGTTCTACCTGTGCTACATAAAACGTAGCGAACTTTGTACTGTTTTATCCCGTTTGAAGTTCATTTATAAATGTTACTCAATAATTTGTAAAATTAATTTTTATTAAAAGCAATATCGGCTATACGTATGATTTACTTCAGAAAATGTGTAATATACAAAATCGTTTCTCACGTTACTAGTGGCCCGCCCTACATTACGTTTATTTGGCAGCGCGACTAGTTGCCACACAGTCTCCTCACACCACACCGGTCTTACTTATGTTTTATTGTTTGACTTTTTGAAGAACGTTGTCTTATATTTCAATGTATGACTTGAGCAACTCAGCTGTTAAATCACTATACATCTTTGACTATATGTTCATGTAAGTACCATTTGTTTTACACTCGTTTACATGAACGTAAACTTTTATTAGATAAGATATTTAATTCTGACATTCATTTTAGATAATTACCTTACCTTCTGAATAAGTTACCCTTAGAGGTGACGAAACCTGGTCAAGGTATATAGAAAATCTATGCAACCGGTAGGCAGATTTTTAAATATATTTCAAATTTGTGTATACGGTTGCTGCAATCGTCAGCCATGTTCGAAGTTGTACTTTTTTTGTAGTTAGCTGATGCGTATCGCACATCACTCTTTTGGTATTTTCTCTCACTCCATAATCTAAGCAACCTACATCTAATTTACAGCATTTGGTAGGGTTCACATTTCCATAATTCCAAAACAACCCCTCCTGGTCCACTTGCCTCTCCGTTTCTTCCCTTTTTCAGCATCTCGTTTTACTTCTCCCTCTAGCATATGTACTGTAATACCTAATTTACTGCTTTCCTTGTAGACTTCTATCACGTGACCACCTGTTTTTCCTGCCGGAAGTTGAAAATACAAAATATATTTTCCAATGTCCAGTAGATGTAAGTTGTATTGTAGGTGCGAGGTTGCTAGCCATTTGCGTCTTCCTAATCCTACTTGTCTGTGTAGATCTCCTGTGTCCAAGCGATTGCTCTATTTCTCCACATACTCTTCCCTTTCGTCTTCATTACACTTCGTTGTTACGTAGCCCTCTTTCCATATACGTTGTACCTATTCTAGTCCTTTTCACTTTCAGAGCTTAATCAAACTTGATATAGTTTCTCCTTTCCCTCAACCACCTGCACCTACTCCATGGTCTTCCAATCAATCCTACTCTCACCTCCCTTTAATTTCCTGAAGCCTCCTACGTAGCTTCCCTAATTGATTGTTTCAGGAAACATAGTTTATTAGCACTCCATTCCTTCTCCAAGGCATCCAACCTTAGTTTTAATCTTTACTGATAAAAATGTCTCATACTTTTTTCATGTAACCGATGTAGCCTATATTTTGGATCCTCCATAGTTCGTTATTCCTCATCTTTCTCCTCGTGTTTTATCTTGGTCTTAATCCGAAAAGCGTTGTTTGAAGTAACAATAGAACGAAAGGAGCCACTCTCTTCCTTTCTTACCCTTACATCTTGTACTTAATTACTCACTGCCTCCGCACTATTACATAGTCTATAACTGATTTTAGGTTCCTTGACGTATTGGCCCAGGCGTCCTTAAATATTTGTGCTGGAATTGGTCATTCATAACTGTATACTTGTGAACCTTAAAGAAATTATTCAAACTTCTTCCGTTGTCCTCTTCTACACCCTCGCTCCGTGGTCCTACAACGTCATTATGTAATCTGTTCCAATTCGACAATTTAAGTCCCCCATGAATAACAGTTCACGTCCGTCTGGACATTCATCAACCACTCACTATAAAGTCATCGAAGAAATCCCCTTTTCATCAGGCCCATCTTCGTTAGTGCCGTACACCCTTAATTAATTCCAGTTTAATTTAATGAATTTTTTATTCTTACACTGATTATTCGTTCATCCACTTCCATTTAATTCCTTCTTATTTTAATTTTCTTTTCATAAGAATTTCTACTGCTGATTTTGCTCCTTGTTTTTCTACTCAACTCGAAAACAGAAATCTTCTAGTAGTTCTGGTCCACAAACGTTCTTTTCCGTCTCTGTCATTACCAAATTATTCATTTTCAGTACTTCCATTTCTTTGATCACATTCTCAATTTTTCCTGGTAACTCCTGAAAATTCCATGTTCCACAAATCAGTGTCCTTGTTCTTAATGGGAGATGAGGCCTTTTTTATCCTTCTGGATTTTTTGTTTGGGAAACGCGACGAAACACGTTCATATCGGAGTGGGCTACAGTTCGTCGATTTTTTGCCTACCTTGTTTTGTTCATCACCGTGGTTACGGGATTCGATTTATGTTTGTAACCATTAAGACTGTGTACACAGCATTTTGAGCTCCTGTCACGTTTCGCGCACCTAACGCCATCTCTACCTAGCGCAGAGCAACTGTTACCTGTTCTTAGGCTATCTGCGCACATTACCCAAGTGATGCTCGAAAGCCAGATAAGCCACACCAAAACACCCCAACAATATGAACAAAGGATGGACTCAGGCTTGCCCTATCCTGGCTTCCAGCTCTGATACCAACAGGTACTACCACCACCACCACCACCACCACCAAAACCAACAGCACGAGACGTGAGCGCTGCCGGTCAGTACCTGCCACCGCACAGCCTGCGTCCAGCAGGAGGAAAGAGCCCACTCCTCATACGCCGACGACAGCCAATCATAGCACACAGTGCAAGAAGCGCAAAATAACAGCAGACTCATTCCATCGCTGTAACATATTACAAAATAATTTCCCACCCCTTCCATCGTAAAAGACCAATTATAACAATCGTCTTTAAAAATTGCGATGTAATATCATCCTCTGTGAGCAGTAATGACAAAACTTAGCTCAGCGGCTCTGTACTACTATAACACACTGGTAGGTCCAGAATTCCCCAACATAGGTTATAAATAATGACTTAGTACCACACTAAGGAAAGTTTCGTCAACGAGGTTTGTACTCGCGTGGCAAATGTGTTACCTACCTTTTCACACAACAACACACACTTTTTTTAATTTCTGTCAGCGTCTTATCTGCCCTCGGCACGCAGCACGTGTGATGTTCTAGCTGAATAGGCCACCACGTTAAGAACCCCACAGAGTCCCGTCTTTCTGTTGAGGGTTCATTAATGTCTAGTCGACGGGGGAGGGTGGGAGGGGGAGAGAGGGAACACACAAGACTCATACTAAAACAACCGCTAGCCGTGTTCAACATTTGAAAGGAATTGGTGTCTACCCCGACTATCGATATAGTCAGAAGAACGGACCAATCCAGCTGCGATTTGGGTACTGACAGTGTCCTTCTGTAATGTCTTTCACGATAGGACAGACAGCAGGTTCAAGACACTTCTCTCTACGGGGCATTGTATGACGACGCAAAATTGAGCTTCCTAAACATCTTGCTCGCAGTTACTGCAGACGTGAAAACGGGAGTGATTAGCTAAGGTAGAATAACACGAGGTGCCATGTTGGAAGCGAAAGGCTCTTTATCGAGACAGGAACTAAGCTAATTAAGGAAAATAAGCCTAATAAATATTAAGCTTGTCCTTGGACACGAAAACGAGACAAATGGGTGGTAAATCTTCTGTACACTTCATACTACACATGAAACGGAAAATAATAAAGTACGCCTTCGACTGAATTTCGCGTTACCGAGATGCCAGAAGCTAGTGCGAAGTAGGAACTGGAGTTTAGTTAAGTTTAAACTAACAAAAGCCTCTCATGTGCCAACTCTCTCATCTGACTGTAGCGCTTGCAACCTATGTCTTCAGTTATTTGCTGGATGCTTTCCAGTCTGTTTCCTCTACAGTTTTTACTCACCACAGCTCCCTGTAGCACATGGAAGTCATTCTCTGATGTCTTAATACGTATCCTTCCATCCTATACCTTCTTCCCTTCAGTGTCTTCAATATGTTCATTTCCTGGCCAATTCTCCGCAGAACGTCGTCACTCCACCTAAGTTTCAACGTTATTCTGTAGCACCACATCTCAAATGCTTCGATTCTCTTCCGGTTCTTACACATTCCTCGATGTACTAACTTATAATGCTGTGCTCCAAACGTACTCTCCGAAATTTTTCGCAAAATATGGTTTATGTTCGATACTAGTAGACTTCTCTTTGCCAGAAATACCGCTTTTGTCAGTTATAGTATGCTATTGATGTCGTCCTTACTGCTTCAGTCACGTGTTATTTTGCTGTCTGGGTAGAAAAATTCCTTAATTTATTTCATGAACACCACCCTGATAAGTTTCTCCCTGTTATATTCCTGCCACTTCTCATTACTTATCTCTTTTTTCGATTTTCTCTCAATCCATATTCTGTACTGAAGACTTTATTCATCACACCCTGTAATTTTTCTTCAGTTTCACTGGGGATAGCAGTATGAGTGAACCTTATTATTGATACCCATTCAGCTTGAACTTCAGTCCCACGGTTGAACCTCTCTTTTATTTCCGTCATTGATTCCTCGATGCATAGTTTGAACAGCAGCGCCGAAGAACTACATCCCTTTCTTACAACCGTTTTAATCCGATTATTAATGCAAAGGCACTGTTGACCGTGCTTTTTACGCCCTCAGCCATAAATCATTATTTTAATCAGAGTACTTCGTTCTTGTTCTTCCAGTATTGTTCCCTTTTCGTCCTTGTATGTATTGGACATTACTCGTCTTTCCCTGTATCTTACTCCTATTTTTATCGGAATTTCGAACATCTAGCACCATTTGACATTGTCGAAAGCTTTCTGCAGGTCGATGTATCGTCTTCAGTTTTGCTTCCATTCTGAACTACAACGTCGGAGCTGCCTTTCTAGTGCCTTTTTCTTTCCCAAAGTCACTGAGATCAACTAACAGATCCTAGATTTTCTTTTCCATTCTTCTGTACACTATACTTGTCAGCAACTTGGATGCACGAGCTGTTACACTGATAGTGCGATTATTCTCGCGCTTATGGGCTCTTGCAATCTTGGGAATTGTGTGGATGATGTTTTTTCTGGAAGTCGGATAGTATACTGCCAGTCACACATTCTAGACACAAACATGACTAACTGTAGTTGCCACGCTCCTCAATGATTCGAGAAATTGCGATGGAAGGTTATCTATCCCCTATGTCTTATTTTCTTAGGCAGCTCTTCTAAATTAAATTCTAATACAGGATCCCCTGCCTGTTCCCTGTCGGCTTCTGTTTCGTCTATCACGTCATCAAACAAGTGCCGTGTCGCCCCACCCCCCTCCTCCCGCCCTCATAGAGGAGCCCAATCTACTCTTCCCACCCATCCGCACTCTTCTCTGTATTTAACAATGGAGTTCCCATTGCACTCTGAACGTTATCACCTTCGCTTTTAGTTTCACCGAAGGTTCTTTCGACTTTTCCATATGCTCTTCATTTACTGTTCGATTTCTTCATGTTTTTTATGTAGCCACATCGCGGTAACTTTCCTGAAATTTCAAATTATTTCATTCCTAAGTGACTTTTATTTCTGTAACCCTGAATTTCTCTGAAGAGTTTTGTACTTACGATAATTTTATTTTCCAAAATTTTATGTTTGTACTTTCTTCTTTGACCGATGAATTGGAATATTTCTTCTATTACCCATGGTTTCTTCGCAGTTACTTTGTACCTATGTTTTTCTTCCCAGCTTCTGTCATTGCTTTCTTTAGCGACGTCATTTCCTCTTAAAGTGAACTGCCTACCGAGCTGTTACTCATTACTGCATCTGTAACCTCATAGACCTTCGAGCGTATCTCGTCATTCATTAGTACTTCCGTATTGCAATTCCTTGCGCATTGATTCTTCCTGACTCGCCTCAAACTTCAACCCACTCTTCACCACTATTAAAATGTCATCTGGGTCCCTATTTGTCCTTTGGTACGCCTTACAATACCTGATTTCGGAATCTCGAACTGAAAACTTCCATATCTCCCGGCGTTTTCCAATTATACCTGCTACTCTCGTGAATATTAGCTACTACTAGCTGAAATTTATTGCAGAAGACAATTTGCCTTATTCCTCTCCTATTCGTACTACCAAGCCCATATTGTCCCATAATCCTTTCTTCTATTCCTTCCCATAAAACCCCATTACACTTCCCAATGGCAATTAGATTTTCATTTCTCTTTACGTACTGAACTACACACTCAATATTCTCATATTCTCTCGCTATCTCGTAATCTTCAGCTTTCGACGTCAGCACGTATACCTAAACTATGGTTGTCGGTGTTGCCGTAAGTCCGATGAGAAGTGTCAACAGTAATACTATCTGTTCTCTCTTACTATTCATGACGCATTGTGGTCCCGTTATACTATTTTATGCTGCTGCTGATACTACTGTATACTGGTCTGACCAGAAATCCTTGTCTTCTTTCCATTTTCTTTCACTGAGCCTCACTATATCTAGACTGAGCTTCAGCATTCCTCGTTTTAAATTTTCTAGCTTCCCTACCACGTTCAAACTTCGACATTTCAAGTCTAGACTCGTAGGTGTGTGCGTGTGTACCTAAGGGACCAAACTGCTGAGGTCGTCGGTCCCTAGACTTACAAACTACTTAAACTAACTTATGCTAAGGAACGCATACGCACACGCGCGCGCGCGCGCGCGCGCGTCCTCCGGACGGAGGGGCCGCGCAATCCGTGTGACTCGTAGAATTTTATGCTTCCACTAGTTAAGACCAGAAGATTTTGCCAATGGAGAGATCACAATGACACTTTTCCAGTTACGGACCACATGTCCTGCAGATAAGTTATTTTGTAATACAGGGATTTTCATCGTCTTCTGCGTTTTAATACCGTTGATCATTGCTGCCTCTTCCGCCTTTTGGGGCCAGTTTCCAACCCCAAGGACAAGAGTGCTCTGAAACTCTATCTGCTCCTTCACCCTATTTGATAAGGCCGTTGACACACTGAGGGTGACTTATGCCGGAGGTCTTCAGCCGCTTTTGCTGACGATTTTTATTTAAAATTTAAAGAGTATCAGGGTTAGAACCCGAGACTGAGGACGTTTTGATTACTAATTAAAGACACTACCCCCTTTTCTTATTTTAGTTCGTTGCGTTTGTTCGGGTCGGACATCCCATGACAACCGTGTAGTTAGTTGTTGATCCATTCACTCAGTTTATTACAGAGGGCAGCTAACACGCTGAGCTACCGTGCCGGCTACGCCTAGACGAATGGTATGAGTTCTAGTTAAAACGTTCGTAATTTTAAATGTTAACTTCCTTAGACACTGAAACTGAAGCTCTTAGGCACAGCCGCCAGAAATAATTTTTTGTGGGTAGTAATTCAAAACACAGAGAAAAATTTGGCAATCCTACAATTTGTAGTACGAAATGAAGGAAGTGGGTGCTGAAGTCTTATTGGTAAACAAAGGATGTGATAGGTTAGACAACGTTGGAGAGTTAAATTTGGCACACCACCACCACCTTCACGGTAAAAAAACTGGGAGAACGCAAGACAGCTTAGAGTTGACGGAACGGTGCGTAGTCCGAAGAAGGGACGTACAGGAAGATAGGTGCTCAATCGGCAACGAAAGTATTTATGCAATGACTCAGGAACGCGCTCACAATTCCAAAAATTGTCTGTGACGCAATGGTCCCGTAAGACTGGGCTCAACACAATATCAGCGATGACAGAACTTTTCTTACTTAGAAATGGCAGCCTTAAATTTAAACGTTTTTCATGCTCTAAACGAGTGTGTTCCTGATAAGAGAATTAAGTTTTGTGAGAATTTCTTCTGCTTTTAATGTATCAGCTACAAACAAACCCGTGTACGGCGAGGGTCATCAGTAAGGCACAGGCCAACATGTTCACGGGCCATCTCGAGGAATCCTTCCTTTTTTCCCGACTACAGAGCAAGCAGAACAAAGCTTCCTGATTAACTGATCAACGTGTTGGTTTCAGTTAAGTTTATTATCTACATGGAGGACCAAGAAGTTAACGCATAGAGCCTGTCACCGAATCATTTTACAAGGCATAGGGGTTTGAGATAGATCAAGTAAGAAAGAAATGCGAACAACGGGGAGCAATGTACGTTTTTTTTCCATCTTCTGACTTGTTTGATGCGGCCCTCCACGAATTCCTCTCCTGTGCCAACTTGATCTCAGAATAGCACTTGCAACCTATGGCCTTAATGATCTGCTGGATGTATTTCACTCTGTCTTCCTCTAAAGTTCTTGCTCTCTACGGCTCCCTCTAGTAACACAGAAGTTACTCCCTGATGTCTTACGAAGTCCTATCATCCTGTCCCTTGTTCTTGTCAGTGTTTCCCATATATTCCTTTCCTCGCCGATTCTGAAGAGAACATCCTCATTCCTTACCTTTCCAGTCCACCTAATGTCCAACATTCTTCTGTAGCAGCACATGTCAAAGACTTCAATTCTATTCTGTTCAGGTTTTCCTGCAGTCCATATCTTACTACCGTAAAATGGTGTGATGTAAAAGTACCTTCTAAGAAATTTCTTCATGAAATTGAGACCTATGTTTGATATCAGCAGACTTCTCTTATCGGGAAAGCCCATTTTTTTCTGCTAGTCTACTTTGTATGTCCTCCTTGGCCCTTCCAACAGAAGTTATTTTGTTTTTTATCCAGCAGAATTCGTTAACTTTGTCTACTTCGTGATCCCCATTTCTGCTAAGTTCCTCGGTGTTCTTATATCTGCTACCTCTCACTACTTTGGTCTTTCTTCGATTTACTCTACCCATATTACGTACTCATTAGGCTGTTCATTCCACTCAACAGAGCCTGAAATTCATTTTGTAACGAACCGCGTAGGGGAAAACGATACCGCGTACATTTAATAAAAAAACTACTGATAAGCAAAAAAAGCATAATTAAACAGTCGCCAGCCCCCTTGGGTAATGAATCTCCTAAATCCTAAGAAAGATAATAGCTATCAAGCAGATACTAATTGGCGTGGCAACGAAAGGAAATCACGCTTTTCCGCAACACAACAGTTCACGAGAAAATAAATGAATCAGAAAGACTGATTTTGCAGTTACTTATCCTGAAATTCAAAATTTTGAACGTAAATTTAGGAAAGTTAAATGAAGTGGCGGGTTAAATAAATGACTGGCTGTAACTGAAACTTTGTTACTCCATTTAAGATAAAATGCTAACATACACAAGAACAAGCTTATGGAGCTAATTAACATGAAGTTGATAGAAAACCAGGGAAAGAAGCGAAAAAGGTTGAAAACGACCTAAATAAGTAGTCAGTGATATGAAGCCGCCAGAATGCAGCATACGTGAGAAGTCTGAGGAAATTAACCACCAGAAAATCTCAAGTACCCTGCGACAAGCCGTTCCAAGAAAAGTATAATAAAAATTGTAACAATCAATAGGATTATTTTGTTAATGAAATGTATTGCATAAACAGAAGGGAGAATCAAACAGGAGAGAAAACGAATAAAGTAAGAGAATGGAACAAATATTTGGTGTACTCTACTACGTAACGACAGGCAAGATACACATACGAGAGGCGTGATTATGAAATATTTGTCTAATGTGTTCCATCTTTTAAATTCAAGTTGTCTATCCCTTTGTAGTTCACGGTACAAACATTATTAGATTTGTTATTTTTAAACAATTCTTTTGCAATAGTGTGTGATGGTCAGTTTTAAGAAGTAAATTAGTAATTGTCAATTGTCATAGCTTTCATGGAAGGAAGTACAGTTCAGCGTTGAATGCCGGTTCGGTCATCCGCTGGTAGGAAACAAATTACAACAATCGAAAGCCCACTGTACGAGATGATTAAATATGCGCATAATGTAAAATTCATTTAAAAAAGTTAGTAAGAATGTATCGCACACGCTGATGTACTAATGATGGTGATTGAATGACTGGAACATATCTTCATAAAAGTGTGGTTGTTCTCTTTGTTAAAATTCTTGGCTCCAGGAATTTGCCTAGTGAGATACAATATACGCTGAGGTCATCATTAGGCTAATAACATTGGAAAAACACACACAGACAATGTGCTTTGCAATGTTTATTATCAAGGAATTGCCTCTCGCATACGTGTCGAACTCTTCTCTCTGCATATGGAGAGCGGAGCTTATATATTAAAATATCAGAGTGTAACTCATCGTCCGCTCGTAGTTGCAATCCGGCGTTACAGAACTTCACAACAAGCCTCCAAACCACATCTGAATTTTCCTTCGTACGTTTTCATTAATTTCTTGGAAAACGGCGTGCTCCTCTTCGGTAGGACACCTAGGTGATTACATCTCATCAAAAGGTTCCGGCAGACTTCGGACTTCAGCAAAAATTACAAATAACAGAATGAACCTTTCAATCTACAGTTTCACTTATGCTACTTCGAAACTACGTTGCAGATTAATACGTGTGCAGGACCGGCACTCGAATTTGAAACTTAGCGGTGGAAGCTCTTACCAGCTAAACATAAAAACTCACGAACAACTCCCCCACCCCCTTCTCTCTCTCTCTCTCTCTCTCTCTCTCTCTCTCTCTCTCTCTCTCTCTTTTTCTCTCTGATTCAGTAATAAGAGACGATTTCTATTTTCAGAAGGAGCCATCCATCCATGAAACTTACATGGAGCAAGCAATTACGTTGAATGGGCATGGGGACTTCAACAGAATCAAGGTAAGAATCTACAGATTTTTTCTAAGTAGTTATTTGTTCAATAATGTCTAGAATATACTGTCACTCTTAATTTTTATCTCTTTTCGACTATAATTCGTTTTTAAATGTTGCCATTACGCCTTCATCTTACCTGTTGAAAAAAACTGTAGGGCTCATGTTGTAAATCTAATGTGGCAATTGAAGTAGATGATCTGATAGTTAGTGCCCTTGCCTCCCCTGAATGAATGCCACTATCCCTTTGTCTTGACGTAAACAAATTTATTGTAAATTTTTGGTGTTTCGAAGGAACTATAAAGGCTTTGAATAAAGTTCATGGTGGAGTATCCACATATTGCGTCACAAACGTTCTATTTTAAAATTTACCTCATCTTCTAGCAAGTAACAGCTGTAGATGCTCAGGTGTTTCAAATTTCTGATTGTCAGGGAAAAGAGACTCTGTACTAAGGTGTGGTCTTTCATGTAAATTGGTTAGTCATATTTCTCGTAGAGGTGGATTATAGACCCTCATATTAACTTTCTACCAAGAAGTGGATCTATGAGTGTGCACCAGAAAACCTATTTTAGATATGCATAAGTTTACAAAATGCACACGACCTGCTAAAATTTGATGAATAATAGTGCATCATTATTAATAGTACCAAAATGCTGTTTTGGCTTTAGACAGTACTTCAGTGTAATGGGTTAGACTATAAAATAGTTTCCTACATCGCCTGAGTTGAAAGTGTCCAGAAACTATAAATATTTTTGAATTAAAGGACAAAAAACCTTCACTGCATTCAGACTTAAGTTTTAAAATTTAAGTTACAAGAACAGTTGTTGTAACTGTTGAAGTTTAGTACACCCAAACTGTTCTACCGCACACCAACCAGAGACAGTGGAAGTTCAACATCTCGTCGCCAAGAGATACAGAATGACCGGTAATCACACGCCTAGATACTAAGATCTCTCTTCCCAACAATCACTCACTATTCGGTTATGAGCTACGTCTTCGGATGTTTTAAATGGGGTGCAGTGGAGATCAAGCATTTCAGTTGTGCTCCGCTTTCATTCGTTATGGAATACACTTCTCTCAAGTTTGCAGTTTCATTCCTAGTTTTGTTTTATCGTCTTAATATCTGTTGATTTTAATGTCCGTTGACGACCATGCTAAGTGCAAATGTTTGAAATTGAGCATCAGTGCTCTATAAAGCACTTACTTTACTCAAACAATGTGGTGGAAAGGATGACACCTTCGAACTTGCCAGACGGTTTTGCATTTGCGTAATTTGCGTACATTACTCATCGTAGCCATCACATACAACAGCTACTGGCATGTTAGGCCTACGTGTAGTTCAATCGATCAGTCTTCCCAGGGTGCTGTTTTCTAGTTTGAAGACCGCCGGTTCATCTCGTAGAAGTCGCGCCGAATTGTCTGAAACTACGGGAGCAGTAGCTGAACTTTAATCTTATGTAGATATTAGGCCGACAAATCTGGAGGTAGACGCAGGACCTAATTGAGTGCCGAATTTTATATATACCGGACACAAGTGCTGTGTGTTTAAATTTCTTAGCCAGAGGCGATAGCTGTGTAGTCCATAGTGGATCTCACAACAGCACCACGACCGGGAGACGCGGTTGAATAGCTTATCTTCCATTCAGCACTGGTTACTGTGATCGTATCCTATCCAACGCTTTCTGGCGTATGTCTTCAGCTTCGTCGCACAAGCTGAGGCTTTGGGCTATTTGATGCCGAGTAAGTTTGTGAGGCACGATCTAAATTAACCCCTTCTCATAACTCTGTTAAGGACGTGAGGGTACAACTAACAATTAAAATTGTTGCCTCCATGGTGTGTCGCAGGTGGACACACGAACTTAAGGCTGATGTCATAGTATTTTAACTCTCTCTCACCTCAAATTTCCATACAGTGGGCCTTGTCACAGCAGGCAGAGCTTGGTCGCCAATTTGTTGGTCTCTCATTTTTGAAATCCCCATTTTTCTTCACGAAGAAACGGGTTGCATTGGAGCCGTCACGATCAAGTAAAAAGTCAGGGTGTGAAGACTTCCGTTGGTTACAAGAACGTCCTTTGTATCTGGTGCAGTGATTAAAACCATATAGAATCGTCATCGCTTACTTGACACGAGCGATAAATTCAGTTATACGGGGTTGTTAGGAAAAACGTAAGTATTTCCATGTACTGGTCAGAAGTTTGAATATGGTGGAAAAGCTAGAAATTCTGTAAAGGGAAATGTTAAGGCTCAGTCTAGATATAGTGCGGGTCACTGAAATGAAATGGTAAGGAGAAAAGACTTCATGGTCAGATGCAAGAAATGGTATAACAGGGTAGGATTCATGGTGAATAGGAAGATTGAACAAAGAATTAGTTACTGGAAACAGTTCAGTGAGAGGTTTATTCTCAACAGAATCGACGGAAAACCGATACCAACAACGGTAATTCAGATATGCATGCCGACGTCGCAATCTGAAAATGAACAGATATAGTATGAGGATATTGAACGGGTATTATAGTGCGTAAGGGAGATAAAAATCTGTCGTGGGGTATTGGAATGCAGTTGTGGGGGAAGGAGTAGAAGAAACGGACACGGACGAATACGGGCCTGGTAACAGGAATGAGAGAGGAGAAGACTGAGTTCTGTTATAAATTTCACGTAGTAACAGCGGAAATTCTGTTAATGAAACCTGTGAGGAGGTGGTATACTGGGAAAGACCAGAAGATACGTGAAGATTTCGGTGAGATTACAGCATGGTCAGGCAGAGATACCGAAATAACATACCGGATTGTAAGGCATATCCAAGAGCAGATATAGACTGGGATCACATTTTAGCAGTGATGAAGAATAGGTTCTGGTAGGAAGAACCAATGTGCAAAGTGGGATACGGAAGTACTAAGGGATGAAGAGATACGCTTGATGTTCTCTAAGGCTATAGATATTGTAATGGGAATAGGTCAGTAGGCAGTTCATTTAAAGAGTAATGGACATCGCTGAAGGAGGAAATAACAACTTGGAAAGAAAACATAGGTACAAAGAAGATAAGTCCGGAGAAGCCATTGGTAGCAGAGGAAATGTCAGTTTATCAGTGAAATAAGTACAAAATGTTCAGGAATGTAGAAATAAGTTACTTAGGAATGAAATAAATACGAAGTGCAGGAAAGCTTATGAGAAAAGGCTGAAAGAAAAATCTGAATATATTGAAAAAGGAACGATCGTCGGAAAGACTGACTACTACTTCAGAAAAGTCAAAACACCCTTAAGTGAAATTTAAAGCAAGGATAGTAACATTAGTACTGCAGCTGGAATTTCACCATCAAATTCAGAGGAGAGAGCGCATAGATGGAAAGAATACATTGCAAGCCTTTATGGGGGGAAGACTTTTCTGATGACGTTATAGAAGAAAAGAGATTGGGCATCCAGTATTTGAATCAGAATTTAAGAGCTTTAGAAGACTTAAGATCGAATAAATCAGAAGGGGTGGTTTCTAAAATCGTTGAAGTGACAAGAAGATGACTATTCATGATGGTTAGTAGAACGTGTGTCTGGCGATATACCTTGTGACTTTCGGAAAATCATCATCCACACGGTTCCGAAGAGTGCTAGAGACGACAAGTGTGAGAATTACGACAGTCAGTGTGTCAATAACATTTAGAAGAGTGGAAAAGAAAACTTTGTTTTAAATGACGATCAGTTTCTATTTCGGAAAGAAGTATAATGAAGGCACGACTAATGACAAATCAAGGCACAGTCGTAGGATTTGTCGAGCTGAAAGCGCGTTAGACAATAGCAAATGGCGCAAGATGTTTCAGATTCTGAGAAAAATACTGGTAACCTATAGGGAAACACGTGCAATATATCATATGTAAAAGAGCCAAGAGAGATCTATAAGAATGGAAGGCCAAGAATGAAGTGCTCGGATTGAAAAGGGTGCAAGGCAGGAATGTGGTTTTCCACCCCCTACTGTTCAACGCATACATCGAAAGAGTAATGACTGAAATAAAAGAAAGGCACAAGAGTAGGATTAAAATTCAAGGTGAAGGGATAGCAAAGATTAGATTCGCTGATGACAATGCTATTCTTAATGAAAGTGAAAGACATGATCTGCTGCATGGAATGAAGTCTAGTGAGTATGGATTGAGAGTAAACTGAAGAATGACGAAATTAATGAGAACCAGCAAAAATGAGAACGGCGAGAAACCTATCAGAAATGGGATCACGAAGTTAAGGAATTCTGCTAGCTAGACAACAAAATAACCCCTGATGGACGGAACAAGGCGGACACAAAAAAGCAGGCTAGTAGCGTCAAGAAAGGCACTGCTGGCAAAGTGAAGTCTACGAGCATCAAACATATTACTTAACTTGAGGAAAAAATTTCCGAGGA
Source organism: Schistocerca serialis cubense (assembly GCF_023864345.2). NCBI lineage: Eukaryota > Metazoa > Arthropoda > Insecta > Orthoptera > Acrididae > Schistocerca > Schistocerca serialis. The sequence goes on from NC_064642.1 coordinate 240,560,242, forward strand.
TTTACTTTTGGAGCAGGGCATTATTTGGTAGTGAAACATGAACTGTGGGAAAACCAGAACAGAAGAGAATCGAAGCATTTGAGATATAGTGCTACAGAAGAATGTTGAAAATCAGATGGCCTGGTAAGGAAAGGACTAGGGACGTTCTGTGCAGAGTCGGCGGGGAGAGGAATACATGGACAACATTGACAAGAAGGGGGGGGGGGGGGGCAGGACTGTAGAACATCGGATAAGGCATCACGAAATAACTTTCATGGTACTAGAGAGAGCTGTAGAGAGTAAAAACTGTAGAGGATCCCAGAGACTGGAATACATCCAACAAATGATTGAGGATGCAGATGCTAATCTGAGACGAAGAGGATGGTTACAAGAGAGGAATTCTTGGTGAACCGCATCAGACCAGTCGAAGACGAGTGTGAAAAAAAGTACTCGTATTAATCTACGTTACTTGCTTTTCTTTCTTGCGTGATTAATCGGAAACCAAAAAGAAGGCACGATTCCCTATAATTTGATTTCGCTAGCTAAGGCTCTACGCCTGAAGTTCCTAGTTACCCATACACATTGTAAACTGAACTGACACCAACACGTTGATTAGTTAACAAAAAACCTGAGTCCTCCCTGCTACGTGATCGAAAACTGTTGGTCTGTAGACAAGATTGGAGGTAATTTCTACCACATGAGATAAAGTTCTGGGAATTGCAGTTAAGAGAAATAAGTGATTATCGTACGGAAGTGTGAAGTGTGAAAAATTCATATCCGAACATCCTCAAGCAGCTTCTCCAGCGACCTATAGATTTTTGCTTACATAGCAGTACATAATCTTGCTAATGGTATTTGTGATTATTAGTAATAGTGAATTTATAATGAATTCAGAAATTCAAAACATTATTAAAAAGATACAGACTACACATCCCGTGCTCCATTACCTCTTTGTCATTTCACATCTCAGAACAGGGAAGGATGCCTGTTTCGTGGTTCTCGACACGGAGATCAGCCGACTCGAATCCTGGTGTTGGACGAGATTTTTGCTGCCAGTATTCGGTGGGCAATGGCAGGAGGGTTGTTGACATAAAGCTCTTGAATGCAAGTCTTTTGCGCCAGTGGCCTGGGTTAAATTTCAGACCTCTACGCAGTGTCTCGTTATGTGACGACATGGGGCACTGTTGATAGTGATAACGTCGTCAGATGGGGACGTTAAGCTCGGCCACCACCCTGCTGCTATTAGGGGGGAGGCTTTCCGTCGGCGAAGTGTTTCACACACACACACACACACACACACACACACACACACACACTCTCACTCTCTCTCTCTCTCTCTCTCTCTCTCTCTCTCTCTCTCTCGCGCGCGCACCGTCGGCTTATCGTGATACTGTATCGCTATATTCCACGAGGACACACTGAACCAATTGGCACAATGTTCTTACTTAAGTCACCACGGTACTTATTACATGAACACAGTGTATTGCCGACAACGGCCACCGGATGCCAAGAGCAATAATACCGTGGTCCGGTTATACATACCCTCACCTACACTTCACAAATGCGCACACGAGACATGTCACATACCCACAGGGAAAAGAGGACCATTCGCACGGGAGAACAACTCCCTTTACGATTAGGCTTCTGAACGCACGCTGTGGGATCTCCCAGCCAACAATGACAGACAACATTGTTTTTAACTGGTGGGTATAGGCCATTCCAGAGCGTAACAGAAATGTTGAGGGGACTGAAGTGGGATTACCTGGAAGGAGGTGACATAACTGTCGTGAACTCCAGTCGATAAATTCAGAGAACCCGTATTAGAGGAGAGATATTCCACTTCCCTACTGGCACAATCATACTAAGGCGGTTTCAGAAGTGTGGTGAGAGGGCAAGAAAATGTTTATTTCTTCTTTGAGGGACATGCACTTGGCCCACTTATCTTCCATCGTTTATCACTGTGGATAAATAGGTTATGACAAGCTCTGCAAAATGATCTTTGACTGCAACGATCACCTGCCAGTTGATGAAAATTTCTACCGGGCGAGTCAAAGTGTTAAGTTAGGGGACAGGAAGAAGTCACGTGGGGCTAAATCTGGTGAACAGCGTGGATTATGAACCAGTTCAAAGCCCAGTTCATGCACTTTCGCCATTGCTACCACTGATTAGTGGGCAGGTGCGTTATTCTGGAGAAAGAACTATTTCTGCATGCCAACCTTGGTCTTCTTTTCAGACAACTCGTTTCAAACTATCCAGCAATGAAGCATAGTAAAAGCCAGCTATCGTTCAGCATTTTTCCGACTAATGATGTGGATTATTCCTTGAGAATCCCAAAAGACAGTGGCTATCACCTTAACAGCTGACAAAGTGGTCCTTTCCTTCTTTGGTGCACTTTCACCAGCCCTTTCCCATTGTTTTGACTGCCATTTTGACTCTGGTATGTAATGATGGATTCAGGTTTCATCGAATCATAAATCGGCCCAGAAACTACTGGGGATTGTGATTAAACATCGACAGACATTGCATTCAAAGCTTGTGCCGGATGCGCTTTTGGTCGACTGTGAGCAATCGCGGCATTCACCCCGCACACAGCTCCTTCATAGCAAATTGGTTCAGGATATTATGCACTCACTCAGCTGACAATGCCCACAGTCTTCATAATTTAACTAATTTCTTTATTTACACGTAAAGTTCCGCAGGACCAAATTGAGGAGCAAATCTCCAAGGTCAAGGAACGTGTCAGTACATGAAATTACAACATAAAAGTAATAACAGATAAAAATCAAATGTTTATGAAACCGAATAAAGTCAACCCATAAGTTTGACTAAACGCAATCCACAATACAAGACGACCCAGCCTAATTTTTCAAGGAATTCCTTGGCAAAATAGGAGTGACCCTTGAGGAAATTCTTCAGTTTAGATTTGATAGTGCGTGCATTACTGCTAAGATTTTTGAATTCGAGTGGTAGCTTATTGAAAATGGGTGCAGCAGTATACTGCTAAACTTTCTGCACAAGAATTCAGATAGTCCGATCCAAATGCAGGTTTCATTTCTGCGGAGTATTAACTCAGGGAAAGTTACTTATTCTCGGGGGTAAGCTAATATTGTCAACAATAAATGACAGTAAGGGATTTATTTATTTATTTATTGAGTCAAATGTCAAAATACCCAGACTCGTGAACAGGTATCTACAACAGCTTCGTGGACTTAAACCACCTATTGTCCGAAACGCCCGTTCCTAAGCCAGAAATATCCTTTTGGAATGGGAAGCGTTACCACAAAATATAATAACATAAAACATAAGCGAATGATAAGCAAAGTAGACTAATTTTCGTGTCTAACTATCACTTCAGATACCGTTCGATTAGTAAAAATGACAGTATTAAGTCTTTGAACAAGATTCTGAACTTGGACTTTCCGTGACAGTTTACTATCTGAACACCTAGAAATTTGAACTGTCAAGTTTCACTAATCATATGCCCATTCTGTGAAATTAAAACGTTGGGTTTTCATGAATTGTTTCAGAAACTGTAAAAATTTAGTTACTGTGATTTAGCGTTTATTTTCTACAAGCCGTGAACTTAGGTCATGAACTGCACTATTTGAAAGCGAGCCGGTGTTGGACACAACATCCTTCACTACCAAGCTAGTGTCATCGGCAAACAGAAATCTTTGTTACCCGTAGTACTAGAGTACGTATCATTTATATAAATAAGGAACACGAGTGGCCCCAACACTGATTATTGGTGCACCTCCCACTTGATCTTACCCCACGCAGACCCCACATCACACACATTTTGAACTTTGTGAACAATGACCTCTTTCGGTCTGTTCCTAAAGTATTGCGTTACCATATCATGAATATTGTCAATGGTTTCATTTTTGGTGACTTCAATTGGACGGCTGGAGCGCGCTCAGCTTTAATTGTATCTGGCCACAATAAAACTAATCAATCCAAAAGTAAATGATCTTCAGTGATGGTGTAAAGTCCAGATCAACTTCATCTAATTCTGTTTTGACTTGGGCGGCAGTCCAACCTTTCGAATGAAAATGTTAGTAACAGCATGAAACTCGGTTTTCTCCGTTCTCAATTGCAGTCGAGCACCAAAAATTCAGACGGCTGTCGACAATAAACTATATGCAATACATTCTTGAAATTCTCTATACGATCATTCTAATAATAAAATTTACAACAATAAAGGTGCAATAAAAATGTTCCATTGTTTCATGCAGATTCACCAGACATGACAAACCACCCACCAGACATGCATGACAAACCACCCACCATACATTACAAACCACCCTTGCATACATACTTCAGGCACCATTACAGCAGCTGGAAAAATCAGAACACTTGCATAGTCATCAGAAAGTCTTTCTACCATTCATCAAAACGAGAATGGAAAACGGCTGAAAATAGCTAATGTTAGTATCAAGTTGTCCCTGCTACACATTGTAACGGGACCTAGTACATAAATAGATGTAGAAAACGTCTTTCGATCTCTCTTAAGGTTTACTGACAATTTTTGATGAAATGACATGAGTTCGGAATTTCTAGTTAGGATATCTGAGGACAAATATTAATCTGTATCCTTGTTAACGTATATCTATACATGCAGGTTGAGGACGCACCGGTACCAGAATTCATTGAGGATGATCTCGTTGAAGTGGAGGTTTTTTACTGCGGTCTAAATTTCATGGACAATTACCTGCGCCTGGGCATAATAAGAAACACAGACTTTCCGGTCATCATGGGCAGTGAGTGCTCTGGAATCGCACCAGCTAGCGGATTTGAAGTCCGTGACATAGAGGTGAGGTTATGTCAAGTAATTGCTTCAGTAACAGTTTTAAGGGAGACATTCATTAGTGTGTTTTTCTTCGTTTCAGGAAGGGCAGCGGGTTTTGTGTCTGAAAATGCAAGGTGGTCTTTTCCACGGCATCGCCCAAGTGCCGCGGAAGAACTGCTTCCCAGTGCCGGACAACATCAGGCTGATAGATGCGGTCGGTCTCGGTCTGAACTTCTTGGTGGCTTACCTGTGTCTGTTCGACTTGGCACGCCTCAGGACCGGTCAGACTGTGTTCATGCAGTCCATCGCAGGTAACAACGGATTTTTGTGTCATCAGTGGATACCTTACATGTAGCCATTGTGACGCACTCTTGTCACAGCGTATCTTTACAATAAAAAAGAGGTTCCACAAAGCAGGCGTGTTGCCTTAGGGAAACACATTGTCTCGTAAAGTATTTAAGTAGAATTTCGGCATCAAATCAAATAAACGGTGTTATGGGTTACGCTGTATCACGAAGTAACCGTCAGATCTGCTTTAAAAATAAAGGGATACTAAAATATTGGGGAACTAAATTACAAACTCAACTAACGTCCACATACAAATATACGTACTTGAGTCCGGTGCTTCGTAACTCAACTGAAAGTCCGCAGCTCGTTGTCTTGCGGTCGCCTTCTCGTTTCCCGAGCGCGGGGTCCCGAGTTCGATTCCCGGCGGGGTCAGGGATTTTCACCTACCTCGAGATTACTGGGTGTCTGTGTTGTCCTCATCGTTTCATCATTCATGAAAGTGGCTATATTGGACTGAACAAAGGCTGGGAATTAGTACGGGTGCTGATTACCGTGCAGTTGAGCGCCCCACAAACCAAACGTCAACTGAATTAGCCTGAAGAGCTGCTCATTGTTGAAACATATCTATCTTGGAACAGAAGGCTATGAGATTAAAAGTATGCAAGAAATGTGAGCCACTAGATAAATGGACACAAACAAAGAACAACTCTACAGATGGTGTCCCTCCTAACAATCGTTAGATGCATTTTCTCTGGTGTTTTGGCAAATATTTGGAATTTTATTTTTGCAATGTGTAATTGATGTCACCATAGACAATTAGTGCATCTCCATGTCTTTCATACGACACCTATTACAGAAGGAAAGCGTTGGTTTGTTTCCCGTTAAGAACAAAATGATTTTTAAAGCACAATTTTACGTGCCAATTCGATGGACGCCCCAAACGTAAGTTTTGCAATATTACTTTTATCGACATGTATTAACAGGGACAGTAAAACAAGAATAACATCCAGTACTCTAGCAATGACAACACCACGCCATCCTCCTGTAGCATTTGTGGCCCATTTCAGGCCACAGGATATTAAATTTATCGTACAGAGCGTAAAAGCTAGCGCTGCCTTGAGTTAATGGTCGGGCGAGATATTAGGAGAGTATCCCATCCAACAGACGACAGATGACCTGTGAGCATGAGGACGAGACTGTGTCGTGCTGCAGCATACACAGAAGCTGTGATTCACCCATAAGCGTGTAACTTTAAACATTCATGTTTATTGCTTAAATGTATGTGTTGTGCGTCCAACTAGGCTCACGACCTCATCCACATTGCCGGATTTCTAATTATATCACTAAATCTAATTTCACACACCTAAACTGACAGTTTTATTTAATGTTATTTATCATAGGTGGACTGAACCGACCAATCATGTGTATGTACACCGACCGAAAAATCATAATGCAAAGTAGTAGTTGGGCGACATAAACGAAAGTTGGTAGGTGTGTTTGTACATATGAAAGAAGTCTCTTTAAATTTCATACTAGGCTTTAGGAGTGGCCCTAGTAGCGTCATTGAGGATCGCCCCGTAACAGTTGCGAACATTACTTTTTAGATTGGACGTGATGATTTCTTGACAGTCAAGTATGCCTTTAAGGTGACAAATGATGTTTGGTTTGTGGGGCGCTCAACTGCGCGGTTATCAGCGCCCGTACAAAGTCCCAGCCTTTGTTCAGCCCAATCTCGCCACTTTCGTGAATGATGATGAAATAACACACACCCAGTCATCTCGAGGTAGGTGAAAATCCCTGACCCCGCCGGGAATCGAACCCGAGACCCCGCGACCGCGAGACCACGAGCTTTAAGGCGACAAAGACGCCATTATCAACACCTCTGAGTCTGAACCAGAACAAGGTCTTGTGATAAAACTACTAGAAGCAGATTGTTTCTTCTGCAATACTGCAGAGAGATCAGTCAGGAATGTAGCCTCTGTACATGATTGCTGACAGCTGCGGTCACGGAAATATGGTCACAAGAAGACCGCTCCAGATAACATGGCAGTTCCCAGAAGGACGATCGTGTTCGGCGTATGGCTCTGGGACATGATACAGTATCTGCAGAAGCTGGGACTACAGTGATACAACGAACTGTTAAAAATAGGCTACTTCAAGTACTGCTCAGAGACACTCCCAGTAGCATGCATGTCGCTGACCCGAAACCAGCGCCTTTTGAGACTTCTGAGGTGTCAAGCGTAAGCCCATTGGAGGGGAGAGGGAAGTGTGTTGTTTCCTGATGAAAGCTGATCCTGCCTCGGTGCCAGTAATGGCAGTGTGTTGGTTGGGAGGGGGCAGTTGGGGGGCCTGCAAACAAATTTCTCTCCTAGACACACTGGACCGACACCTGAAGTTGTGGTCTATGCTGCGATTTCATATGACAGCAGTAGCACTCTATTGGTTATCCCATGCACCCTGGTGGCAAATTTGTAGTGTATCTGGTGATTCGACCTATTGTGCTGCTAATCATGAACAGCATTCCACAGGTTGTATTCCAATGAGATAACGCTCGCCCACATGCCGTTATTGTAACCCAACATTCTCTATAGTGTGTGGACATGTTGTCTTCGCCTGCGCCATCAACAGATCTGTCCCCAATGGAGCACATACAGGAGAACATCGGGTGACAGCTGCAGCATCATCCACGACTACGTCCCTGTATTCACCGACCAAGTGCAACAGGCACGGAACTGCAGCTCACAAATTGATACCCGGCACCTCAACTGTACAATGTACGTACGTTTTTCACGCTTGCATTAAAGTCTGGCAGTTACACCGGCTATTGATTACCAGCGTATCGCATTTGCAAATGCTTATCTCGCGCTTACATTAACCTGTGATCTTACAGTGTTAATCACTTCTACATGTTGGCTAGTCAAACGTAGTCCCAAAATTTCATTACTCTGCATTAACTTTTGTGTCGACTTTTTTACGTCAATGTATATCAGTAAACATTGATAGCTCTTAAATTCTGTTATTACTCTTTAGGAACATACTGAGAGGTATCATGATCAGAACGAAATTTTCACTCTGCTGTGGAGTTCGTGCTGATATGAAAGTTCCTGGCAGATTTAAACTGTATGCCGGACCGAGACTCAAATTCGGGGCCATTGCCATACGCGGGCAAGTTTGAAATGTAGGATACGAATTACTGGAGGAAGTAAAGCTGCGAGGACGGGTCGTGAGTCGTCATAGGGTAGTTCAGTCGGTAGAAGGCTTGGCCTCGAAAGAAAGAAGTTCCGAGCTCGAGTCGGCACCCAGTTTTAATCTACCAGGAACTTTCAGCTATCAGGATATTGATCTATGCATCTTGATTTATGTCCTCATGTTACTGTGTAGCGCATTTAAGTACGTATAGTTGGGCGTAGGAATTATTTTCATTTGTTACGGAGCTTCCATATATTTTACTATTTTTTTGTAATAGATCAGATCATCTGATGGTGACTTGATAAGAAGTCATAACCTGTAATGAGAACTTTTGTGTAACCTGGGGGTGAAATACATCTAAATCTCCGCAAAAAGAGCGAGGGGAAGAAAGTCTGCATGCCTCCGCATGAGCCCTAATTTCTCGTATCTTATCTTCATGGTCCTTAAGCGCAATGTAGAATCGTTTGGCAGTCAGCTTCAAACGCTGGTTCTCCAAATTTTCTTAATAGTGTCTCTCCAGAACATTGCGTTAGCTCCAGGGATTCCCATTTGATTCTAGAGGCGTCTCCATAACACTTAAGTATTGGTCGATCCCACTTCTGAATAGCTTCGATGTCTTCCTTCAATCCGACCTGGTACGCATCCTATCCACTGGATCAGTACTCAGGAATAGGTCATACCAGCGTTCGAAATGCGGTCTCCCTTAAAATTCTCCCAATAAACCCAAGTCGACCATTCATCTTACCTATCACACTTCCCACACGCTCGTTCCATTTAATATCACTCTGAGACATTACGCCCGTTAAATGACTTGACTGAGTCAAGCAGGATACTAGTAATACTGTATCCGAACTTTACAGGTTTGTTCTTCATACTCATCAGCACTGACTTACATTTTTCCACATTTAGAGCTAGCTGCCATTCATCACACCAACTGGAATTCTATGTGTAAGTTGTCTTGTATCTTCCTACAGTCACTAAACTTCGAGACCATACGTACACCACGGCGTCATCAGGAATCAACCGCAGATTGCTGCCTACCCTGACCGCCAGATAATTTGTCTATAGAGAAAAACAGCGGTCCTGTCACACTTCCCTGGGCCGCTCCTGACTATACCATTGCCTCTTATGAAAACTCGTCCTCGATGACAAAATATTGTGTTCTATTACTTCAGAAGTCTTCGAGCCACTCACATATCGGTGAACTGATTCTATATACTCGTACTTGCTTTAATAGCCTGCAAAGAGGCACCGTGCCATGCTTTCCGGATATCCAGAAATATGGAACCTGTCTGTTGCCCTTAATTCACGGCTTTCAGTATATCACCTGAGAAAAGGGCAAGCTGAGTTTGGCACAAGCGATGCGTTTTAAAACCATGCTGATTTGTGGACATCAGCTTCTTAGTCTCAACAAAGTTTATTGTATTCGAAGTAAGAATATGTTCAACGATTCTGCAGCAAACAGAAGTTAGGGATATTGGTCTGTAATTTTGCAGGTCCGTTCTTTCACCTTCCTTACGTACCGAAGTCACCTGCCCTTTAGTCCAGTCACTTGCGGCTAAAAGCAAGTTATTTTCTTCCAAATTATTTTTTGAGCGTGACAACTACAGTAATCATTGTGCTAGCGCCCCCATTCTGCGGACACGTCACGTATTTAGCTAAAGCAAAGGGAAAACGCGCGTGCGTGCGTGCGTGCGTGCGTGCGTGCGTGTGTGTGTGTGTGTGTGTGTGTGTGTGTGTGTGTGTGTGTGTGTGTTTCTTTCTTTCTGCTGGTACGGACTGTGGCCAGAATGAGCCGAGTCTGCCCATAAAGTGTGGATGGGTGATGCTCTACGTCCTTCGTACAATTACATTATTACGTTAAAGTTCCCGATTAAATGCTTGGCAGGAGCTTTCTTGATCCATTTTGACATTCTCTGCTGTTTCATTCTCAATAACAACTTGGAAAAACGAAGACCTAGACCTCTTAGTGCGTGCTCATATTTAATTACGATGCCCTTTTTCTTTCTACGTAGGCTGTACACAACAAAATATTATTGAATTTGGCGGAGTAAGCTGGTGACAAACTTCGTAAAATGGTCCCGCCCCAACGACACACACCTTTGTTTTAATATTTGCCACTCCATCTTGCGTATCACATCCGTGACCCCCCTTCCCTATTTTGCTGTTGTACTAAACTACCTACCTGTCTTTGAACCCTATCGATATCCTGATTCAGATTTACGTACCTGGAATGGATACCATACTGTGCAGCAATACCAAAGAGCTTCCCAGGGGGCTCGCCATCTTTGGCAGGTTTGCGTTTGGCTATCACGGGGGCCCCAGACTTTGCAGCATCTCTTCCCTTCCGTTCTGCATGTCTATCCTCTTGCTATTCGTTTTCCCCTCCGTTGGGGAACATGTCTGCGGTTTTACCGGGAACGTTCCGCATTGTCTCGCTGACATATGAACAGTCCCACCACTGTTTTTCGTTCCCTTTTCCTTTCTTTGTTTCCCTTCTCCTCTCGTTCCTCTGCTTCGACGTTTGAGGATACACTTTTTCCTTTTTCCTCCCTGTGCGCTCCTGACGGCCGGTCCACGCGTCTGACGCGTAACAGGTGTCTGGGTAACGCGTAATTCCCAGCCAACAGGCAGGGTTCGCATGTACCCCACTGGTACAGGCCAGGCCCAGGGAGGGATGATGGCCTGAGCTGCTACCTTACCAAATTGCCGATTGGTTCCTCTATCAGCTGTTGGGGAGGTGTGACCTCAGGTGTGACCCATCACCTAAGGCAGGTGCGCTCCCTTCTCAAGGGGGCCCCAGTTGGAAGGAGTGTGCCACTGGAGACACTGGTAATCATGGAATTTTCTCGCAATGAGTTAATCATCTTCTCAGTCAACTTCTACAAAACTTAAACGGAATGTTGCTAACGATTCAAAGACCATTCAAGCTACAGCACGGTTCCTTATGGTATCCCATACTGAAGACTGTCCTTTGCAATGATAAACCCGTTTATTATTCAGACAGGTGTTGATGAAATTGCTGGCCTTGTCAAATCCTTCTCTCGTTTATGGAATGGCACTTTACTTTTGGAGATCACTTCTGATTCTCAAGCCCAACTGCTTGCTGGTTCGCTTATTCTTGGCTGTCCTGTTCGCGTCGAGGCCGATAGAAACTGAATTCCTCCCATGGTGTTATTTACACTAGGCTGCTCGACGGTCTGACAGAAGTGGAAATCCAGTCTTTCTGGTCAGGGTTTCATAGCCGTCATCAGGTGATGTAAAGGTGGATTATTCCATAGTGTCACCTACACTCTTGTTCTCATCTTAAGAGGGGTTTTTCTGTCCAAGATCAAAGGAGGCTATGAAATTACCACAATCAGACCATATGTTCCGAAACTGATGCACTGCTACCAGTGTCATCATTTCAACCACACTAGAATGTCTTGTCGGCACCCAGACAAATGTGCAACCTGTGGTAGGGATGCATATGAGGGCGATTCTGTCTCTTTCCCTGCACTGTGTAACCTGCAATGGTGGCCACGCCGCGTCCTCTCGGGATTGTCCTATGTATCTTGATAAGCGGGCTGTCCAGAAGATACAAGTTACTGGCTGGTCGCAAACACTGCATTATCACGTCTGGCATTTGTAATTCTGTTCTTGTTACCTCTCGCTCCATGAAGGACATGACCATGCAGACATGCGACCTCAAATTCAGCTCTGAGGTTGTGAAATCGCAGTGTGTCAAGGTAGTATTGCCATCCCCCAGTCCAGCTGTGCAACAAGCCATCGAACTCTCGCCTCATGGGGCGAAGCCACCAACTACACAACCGGTAGGCCAGAAAGGACCCAAGGAATACTCACATGAAGAAATCCTACGTGCCTCCAGCCAAATAACACCTGTCTCTTCCTCTACTAACCGGAAATGCACGAATAAATCCAACAAAGGCAAACGCACTTCTCCTTCGCCGGCTCGAAGATCGTCTTTGATGGTGTTGCCACGTAATACATTAGCCCAGGTGGCCTCCGTGTCGCCGGTGCGCACCACCAACCGTTTCTCTGCGTTGAACGTCACATACCGACAGCGCAAACAAGCCGATGCTTCTGTGGACCTCATGGAGCAGGATCCTCCTTCATTTGTGACTTGTAGCAGCGTGTCTTCGCAGGTTGTCACACAGCCGCCGGCAAGTGACACCGCCTTCATTTCTTCATCACGACTCCTCCAATGGAATGTTCACTTCCTTCGATCCCACGAAGAGGATTTATGCAGCATCCCCTTATACTTTGCTTTCAGAATTCAAAATTGCGTCCTCACGACTGCTTTGAGCTTTCACGTTTCTTCCCAGCTGGTTTTGACTTTCCCCTGAGGTCAGTGTTCCAGCTCAAGGGGGCGTGATGTTGCTCATACGGGACGACAGTCAACCCATCTAGCTGATTACCCATCTTCAAGCTGTTGCAGTTCGCCTTTCCCTTCCTCACCTTTTTCCCGCTGTACCATTTATGTTGGCCCACAGTCATTCGATATCACCAGGGAAAACTTCATTCGGCTTATTGGACTGCTACTTCTCTCATTTCTGCTACTTGGTGACTTTAATGGATATCATCCCCTTTGGGGTTTTCCCAGAACCTCGGAAACGTGCCCTCTTGGCTGATCTTCTCAATCAGCTCAACCTCTTCTCCCTTAACACAGGATCACCCAAAATCCTTTCCGACTCCTCGCACACATATTCCCGTTCGAACCTATCCTTCTGTCCACCTTGCCCATCGTCTTGAGTGGTCCATCCTTCTTGACGTATACTCGAGTGACCTTTTCCCATGTGCTGTTAGATTTTTGACTCCTCCACCACCTGTTTGCACACCAAAATGGCGACATTCGAAGAACAGATTTTCCCAGTTGTGATGACCAGGTGGATTATCTCTCAAAATTTATCCTTACTGCTGCCAAATGCACCATTCCTCATACTACCTCTTTACCATGTCGTGTCTAAGGCCCTTGGTGGACTGAGGTATGCCGCGACCCCATTCGCAAGGGGAGACGTGCCCCCCCCCTGCGTTTTTAGCCGCCTTCCTACACTGGATAACTGCATTCATTAGAAACAGATGCGCGCAAAGTGTCTTCGCATTCTTTGGGATAGCAAGAAAGCTACTTGATTTCATTAACTAGTTCTTCTAACAGTTACGCTCCTTCCTCTGTCGTATGGGCCAACTTCCTACGGGTCTCTGGGACCATGATCCATTCGCCAATTTCCGGCCTGACAGTACGAGACGTCATCGAGGACCCTATTACTATCTCCAACACCTTGGGCCGCCATTTTGCGGAAATTTCGGGCTCCTTCCACTGTCACCCTGCCTTCCTCCATCGGAAACGAGGGGAGGAGGCTCGGGGTGCTCGGGCGATACCCTTCTCATCTCCGAATCGTTAGAGCTAAAACGCCGCCTTAACTATGATGGAGCTAGATCATGCTCTCAGTTCATCCCGATCCTCCGCCCCAGGGTTAGGCCCTGTCAACATTCAGATGTTGCATCACCTTATTCTTGTGGGAAAGCACTTTCTGCTTAATACGTACAACCGTGTCTGGGCAGAGGGCACATTTCCCGGACGTTGCCGTGACGCCAGCGTCACACCCATACCTAAGCCCAGTAAGCACTAAAACAGTCCTTCTAGCTACCGCCCCATCACTATCACCAGCCGTGTTCACAAGGTGATCGAACGTACGATTCATGCGCAGCTGGTTTGGTGGCTCGAGTATCGCAATTTACTAACGACTGCACAACGTGGATTTCGAGCGCGCCGTTCTCCATTTGACCATCTCGTTACTTTGTCCACCCATGTCATGAAGGGTTTTCTGCGGAAATCCGAGACTGGCCATGTTTCTCGATTCGGAGAAAGCCTACAACTGCAGGTGAACTGGTATCACATAGTCTTTACACGTGAGGCTTTCGTGGCCGCCTGCTCTGTTTCCTTTGGGAATTTTTAAAGGACCAAGTTTTCAAGGTGCGTGTGGGTTGTCTTATTAGACACCTTTATCCAGGAAACTGGCGTGCTTCAGGGTTCCGTCCTTAGCGTCATCGTCTTTGTTATCGCTATGAACCCTATAATGGCATGTCTCCGAAGGGGCATCTCTGACTCCCTTTTTGTTAACTATTTTGCCATCTGTTGCAATCCCCCACGGACCGATCTCACTGAGCGAAGTCTTCGACGACGTCTTGATCGTCTTTACTCCTGGAGCGTTGACAATGACTTTAGTTTCTCCACTGACAAAACCGTCTGTATGAATATCTGGCAGCGCAGTTGATTTCTCCCGCCATCTTTACATCTTGGGCGTGTTGCTCTTCCACTCGTTGAAACTACGAAATTCCTTGGGCTTATGGTCAATAGAAAGCACTCTTGGTCCTCCCATGTATCGTACCTGGCAGCCAACTGTATTCGGTCCCTCAATGTTCTACGTGTCTTCAATGGCACTTCCTGGGATGCACATCGAAACAGCCTATTCCGTTTGTACCGTTCACTTGTCTGTTCGAAACTTGACGATGGGTGCTTAATTTGTGCGTCTGCACGTCTGTCCCTCTTACGCCATCTCAACACTATCCACCATCGTGGCATCCGTTTGGCCACTGGCGTCTTTTACACTACCCTCGTTGAGTCTGTATGCTGAAGCTGCTGAACTACTACTGTCTTACCGCCGTGACTTTCTCCTCGGGAGGTATGCATGGCGTTTGTCTGCCACGCGTGGTCACACATCCTGTGCCGCCTCCTTCGATGATTCCTTTGATTGCTATGGGGGCGTCCCTCTTCTGTTACCTCCTTGATTCCTCTGCTCAGACTCCTTCTGCGCCCTTCAAAGTGTGTCTGCGCATGTCTTAGTGAAGCGGGCCCTGGAAAACTGCCACTTGCCCTCTGTTGGTGGAGCCACAGTGATGTTTATGTGGGTTCTTGGTCTTGTCGGTCTGCCAGGAAACGAAGCCGCTGACGCTACTACCAAGGCTGAAATCCTTGTACCTCAGCCCACTAGTTCCTACATTACCTCCAATGATCTCTGCGTTGCCGTCTACCCGGAGGTGGTGTCCCTTTGGCATTGCCATTGGTCCTCCCTTCATGGGAATAAACTACAGACTATTAAGCCTCTCCCTGCGGATTGGACGACCTCTCGGCCCTCCCACCAGGGACAACTAGGTGGCGTATTGAACACTGACTTTTTAGCCATAGTCATTTGAAAAATGGCTCTCTCCTACCGCGTTGTACACATTGCGCCCAAGTTTTAACTGTCCGCCGCTTCGTGAAGGAATGTCCATTTTTTAATAGTTTACGTTCCCGCTTGGGTTTGCCGTCTGATTTATCGGCCGTTTTAGCAAATGACGCTCGGGCTGTTGACCGTGTTTTTCTTTTTATCCGCCAAAGCTATATGGCGAAGGTCATTTAATTTTTAGTTTTTGACCTCAGTTTCTGTATGGTGTCTCTTGTAGCCCTTTCTCCACGTCCCTGTTTTTAGCTGTCTTGTCTTACGTCAATTGGGACTGACGTATAGTCATTTAACTCCTCTGTGTTAGTGTTCTATAATTTTGACTTGGGCGCGTATGACCACAGTTGTTTTTGCGCCCTAAAAAAAAATACAAACTAACAACACGGAAGAGGACGGGCAAAAGTAGTGTAGGCAGTCTCTTTAGTATATTCATTGCATTTTAGGTCTCCCACCAATAACACGTATTTTGTGGTTCGCCTGCTTCCGCACGACATTTTGTGTGATGGTTAAGGGGAAAGAGTATCGTTAGAGACTGAGCGCTATGTGAACCCGGTAATTAAAGGAATGGTTGGTTTGAAAATCCCAATGTCTTTTCCGCCATTCGACTGCAGTATTCCACGTTATATTTTACATAGTTCCGTAGGACGAAACTGAAGAGCAAATCTCCACGGTCACGTAACGGGACAGTACATGAAATTAACATAGATAAAATAAAATGAAGATGAATCCTATGCAGATGGCAAGCTACGCATGTATATTACTATAATTTGAGTTGCGCTGTACCAAAACTACAGTTCGGTACATTCAGCATGCTGTATAAATGACGTAGTAGATGGTAGAATTACCGGTAGTATTGGTAGAATTGGTTGGGAAATTAATATATATTAATGTGTAAGAGAAAATGGGAACCCACGTGTCTACTCTTTTTGCTTTGTTGTTTGGTTGGTTGTTTTGCACATAGTTAGAATCGCACATCATTCAGCATTAGTCTTGTGTATTTAATATTCTTTTCAGAATATAATTTGCATTTTATAAGTAATAAAAATAGTTCAACAAGCAATTTCTGCACTTTTGTGTAGTCAAAGCGATTACTTTCAATGTACGTGCAGTTCACATGCATCAACACACAAATATATATATATATATATATATATATATATATATATATATATATATATATGTTTCCGTAAGAATCCCCGAAAATGTAACAGGATGTAGAGAATGTTTCCCTGAACAATTAGAGATAGGAAACTGGGGTCGGAGAAGCCACCTTAACGAGATATGGAAGTAAGCAGCTAGTCCAGCGCTTTGTTTAGTATTACTCTTTCCCAGCGAATGTACAACTAACATGCACACAAATTTACACGTACTGTGCTGTTTATTTACATGTACATTCTTTACTGCATGCAAGGGAACACGGACGAGCCTGATTACTAGTAAGTCGTGATGAAGGTTTTGTTTACTTTGTGTCCGTAACGTGGCTTTGTTGTCTCGTATTTACATTGTCCCATGACAGAACGTGCTACGAATCGACGAAGGGCCCATTCATTGCACAGTACTATTCAGAGACTTACAGTATTACACGATGGAGCAGTACCAGTAAAGCTTCGCAGAACTCATACGTCTAATGACAGAAGTACGTTGCAACGCACTCGCTGTTGGAAGGTTGTGCAGGGAGCGTTTTCCTAACAGGCATTATCAGTCACTACGAGTGTGCATTTCTCTCGATCGACGAATGTGGGAGACTGGTTAACTGGAAAGAAGAAACGAGAGATCTGGCAACACGAGCACAACTCGCACACCAGATTTTGAAGAGGTGCTCAAACGTGTTCCAGCGGACCCCACTAAAAGTACTACTAGTATTACACGTGAATTGGACGCTCCACGTATCAGCGCGTGGCGCGTACTCCACGAACAGCAATTACACCCATATCACCCAGTAGTAGTCCATGCAATGCTTGGAACTTAGTACCAACGGTTGCATTGTGACAGTGGTTTGCTCCAACAATGGACTGATCGACCAGATTTCCTCTAACTCGTACTTCTTACTGACGAGGTCTCATTTGATCGTGATGGCATGTTGCATAGCAGGAATAGCCATGTGTGGGATGAGGAAAACACGCTGTAGTAGTCAGACCATCAGGTACGTTTTGCTGTGAATGTCTGGGTCGGTCTTGTAGGCCACAACCTCACTGGGTCATTTCTTCTAGCCATCTGAATGGCCACCTGTACTTGAGATTCGTGTACAGAGTTGTACCTCAGCTGTTGGAGAACGTACCCTTGGCTATTTGTGAGAGGATGTGGGTACAACATAACGGTGCACCGCCTCACTTTAGTGTGGATGTCTGCAACAATCTGTACAGTATTTCCTGGTCCCTGGATTGGGCGTAGAGGTCCTATTCCTTGGCCTGCGAGGTCAAGTGACCTGAATCCCATTGATTATTTCCTAAGAGGAAGTTTAAAGTCGTGTATGAGTCCCCAGTAGATACGAAGATGGAATTAGTTGCCAGAATTGCAGCTGTCTATGATGAGATTTGCAACACACCAGGGTTATTTGACAGGATACGTCAGAATCTTGGTCACCGATGTCATGCTAGCATTGAGGTTCATGGCCTTCCGTTTCAGCACATTTTGTAAGATGCAGTTCAAATGGTACATTCATTGTCAGTGATGATGGTTGCAGTTAACTGTAACTAATGTAAACAAGAAAAACACACTAATGTGATTTTAGTCCCACTATCTCCTTAAGATAGCTTCTCCAACCTTAGATTCCCCACCTAAAATTATTCAGTGGAGCATCGTCTGTCCTGTTAAACTTTTGCACGCTCTTATGGAAACACCCTGCAAACGTATTGTTTATACTCGGTAAAATCTTCTTCATTATCAACAGCGAGACTCTGCTGTTGTTACTGATAAAGTCGAAAGTTGCTGCGCAGTAACAGAAACATGATTTATACAACTTCGACAAAATATTGAATCGATGTTTGATATATTTTTTGCGATTTTAATTTTACGTTATTGTTTAGTGAATTATATATATCATAAATATGTATTGTTTTTGTTTGTACAACATTCCTCTGTTTCACATTACAAATCAAAACTTTCCAAATAAAAACTGCATTAGACGTTTATAATTTCAGTTTAGCTACAAATGCTGTTTATTCTTAAGTAACAGACAGCAGGAAAACTATGTAGAACCAAAATGTCACGTAGGTTACCTGGCACTTTATATATCCTCACCGTTTCTGATAGGTTCACCGCTGTGTGCCAGATAAATTGGCAAATCTCTTACCTAACACAGCACTCGAAGAGCAGTAGTAGTGGTTAGTTTATGAATAGACAATAAGACTGTCCCCTAAACCCTTTCCTTACCACATACGTCCCAGAGAACCAGTAGAAATCTGCTGCATGTTACTGCTCTATCAGTCTCTCATCGGTAAGGGTGGCCTGCTAATGATAGGCACAATTCTTACAATTACAGATAGCACATGTAGCTGGTGCTGTCTTCAAGTTTAATCATCTGTTCAGCATTGTCACGTAGAATTAGTTCTCAACCCAATGAACAGATATAAAAAGCGGGAGGCTTTCCCGCTTTCCCGTATAATTCCAGTTAATGGAGTGCACGCATGTATTGACATTTGCCGGATGACAAATGGTGCTCATACTGAGCACCTGTAATGTGAATTGAAAGCTTGGATAGGCGCTCTATCCACTGATGTATGTCTACTTTCTGTGTGTGATTTCTGCACAGTTACCTTCTGAAACTCCGGAGGTACTTACAAATAATGCTTTAAGTCCACTTCTCTCAACACTGGTACACGAAACCATGGGAAACATTTTGTTCATATTGTTAGTTCCGGTTATGACATAGC
Organism: Schistocerca serialis cubense; assembly: GCF_023864345.2. Taxonomy (NCBI): domain Eukaryota; kingdom Metazoa; phylum Arthropoda; class Insecta; order Orthoptera; family Acrididae; genus Schistocerca; species Schistocerca serialis. Next base: position 240,579,579 of record NC_064642.1, read on the forward strand.
AGTTCTCGTCAACTATGCTCAAAGACGAACACCGCGGCTGCATCTCACATCGCCTATCTGCCGAAGTCCAAATGGCTCTGAGCACTATGGGACTTAACTTCTGAGGTCATCAGTCCCCTAGAACTCAGAACTACTTAAACCTAACTAACCTAAGGAAATCACACACATCCATGCACGAGGCAGGATTCGAACCTGCGACCGTAGCGGTCGCGCGGCTCCAGACTGTGGCGCCTAGAACCGCTCGGCCACCCCGGCCGGCTCTGTCGAAGTGCTCCTTTCCTTTCCCCATCCCTTCAATTGCAGTAATCATCACCCTGTCTCAGTACGAACTGAATTATTCTCTCTTCTATAAATTAGGTATTTCATTCGATTCTTTCTTTTCATGAGACTTTCCAGTATGTATTCAGTCCTTACTCTGTTGTACTTCGAGTAACATTTCTCTGGTAACACTAAATTTCATATGCTTTCAATCGTTTTATTATTTCTTTCTGGTCCCGATGCAACTCCTTTATCAATCCTACAGAGATACCGTAATCCGCCCACCTCTGAACAATCAGTTGTCAGACAACATTCAGTCCTTCGACTTAAGCACCTGCTGCTCACCCGGCTGGCTTAGATTTTCTTAAAGTTTCTGTGTATATTACAAGCAACAGCTCACACACTTTTCATTAAGCATCCGACTTCGCTCATGACACTTTCGACGATCTTTATGTCATCAGTGATTTTCTGTCCCACTTCCATTTCGAGATAGACGCCTGTTGCATCATTGTGTAGGTCCTTACTACTCCTGTCTTTCAGCTAAAAGCAGTGGGTCACCCTTTCATGCCTGCAGTTAATACAGTGCCTAGCAATGGGACAAATTATTCCCTTCGACGTTACCAAAATCATTGTAATATAGGTAATCTAAAATGGCCACTACAAGAAACGTGTAAAATGTTTCCTTTTTTCCTAACTCTGCCTTCTAATATTAACCGTGTTTGCAAAACTGGAGCACTACTCAATAAGAAAACGTCGATAATCATCCTAATTTAGTTTCGATTTTCTCTTCGTTTCTTCGGCAAGGTCCTGAATTTTTCAAGCGTGTAATACCAAACTGATTACAGGTTAATTTTTGGCTCTTCTTAGGTTTATTCGGAAGAAGAGCAATAATTACCCTTTCTAAAAACTTGTACAATATCCCGAGTTTCTTGAACTTCATTTTAAATGTTGGAAAACGCTTTCTCATTCCTCTGTCCTGACTTAAAGCTCATGAGTGTTAATTGATGTCATCAATATTTAGAAATTTGTGCGTTCAGAGTTCGTGCAAAACATTCTGAAGTTCAGAAATAAGGCTAGACTATTCTTTGCAATAGTATTGCATAGTGTTACAATCCTAGATAGTGCTTCGTTTCAAATGACCCACTTGTTCTTCGTCGTGGGGATGTTACAGCATGATTTTTCCTACCTAATAATCGAAAAGCAATTACAAAATACATGTCAGCAGATTTAAGTAACCTTTCGTTGAAATACTGTACGCATTTTGGAAGAAGGGTTTCTGTCTACAAGATGGATTTTTGATAAGGGTGGTAAATATAAGAACAGAAAAAAGTCGGAATCTACTTGTTCTTACGGCGTAACGCGCAGCGCGGTAGCTTGCGGGACACTAGTGAGTCAGGACAGAGTACAGTCGGCGCGATGGATTAGCAACTGTATCTGGTCCACTGGCCAGCTTCAGTGTGGTTTTTAGGCTTTTTTCCACACTTCTTTAAGGAACTGCTGGGCGGTTTCCAGTATCTGTCTTAGAAAATACGAAACGCAGACACCACACACAGAACTAAGTTCACACAATTCATACACAGGTGGTGCTCACTACTTCACTGCCTTAGGTTCATTGACGCTGCTGTAACGAAAGTAGACATCCGACCGTTAAGTTAAATAAAACGAATTCCCAAATAATGAGTACAGTCGACCCCGCTATACATAGGCTGAAAGCTCGGTAAAAGATGAAGAAACAAAATCGTAAGCTGACGGTGCATAGCATATTGCTATTGTCGAAAGTAAACCAGAGTAGTTATTTTATTTAGCACCACAGAAAGAACGTTGCCAAATAGGCTGTTGTCACTTTTATGGTACCTGAGGGTAATCAGATGATAAACTGGTAGTTAAGGAGGATTTGTTTCGTCAGTACTTCTTGGCGTTTCCGAAATAGGATTCTTGTCCAAAAATGTCTTACTACCCGCGACTCCCACATATAACGCTCCCCCTCCTCCCACCCCCTCCTGCCATTCCAGTGACCTGTAATTTGTCCCGATGATTCTTGCCCGCATGATATCATCGAAATGTTGTTCTTTAAAGCACATGGCCCTTAAAATTAGAAGTCAATTATCGGAAAGTGGAAGAATAGTTTATGAAGTTTTCTGCCTGCCCCCCTAAGTGTAGCGAATGAAAAAACTGGAAGAAGGACAGAGGATTACTGCTTCACTGCACAATCTACAATCTAGTCCGTATAGAAGTAAAGTACTATGATAAAACGCTGGCGTGCAAAATTTAAGGACGGAAGTAACGTTCTTATGATGAGTCACAACTCAGTAACATATCTTGAAGAAACTTGGGTCATTTGCAGAATGAACTGCTACAGCATAGTACAAGGTTGCTGCAAGGAATACGTAATGAGACTAGCAGAACGTCGCTTTTATTCAAAGACCATAATTGCAATGAAATCACCGTGATTCGTGATGGTTTCCTGAACATTACAAAAGGTGGGGCATGGCTCTTTGTAGAATGTGTGCTCACCAGGGAGAACAGTGAATGTTCTGCAATCTCCTCCCATATTTGCAACAAGGTCGCTAAGTTGTTCCGGTAGGGCGCTCCAAACCTTCATCAGAGTGGTTGAGAACGGCTGGATAGTCGTTGATGTATGTGGATTTGCTATGATACGTCTGCCCAACGCAACCCGCACGTGCTTGATTGGGTTTAATTCGGGGGGGGGGCCAATCCATTCACCGAAATCCTGTCATCCCAGGAGCTGCTCTAATTAAGTTTTTTGATGCGGTCGCGCAGTGTCATCCATAAAACCTGCGTCGGAGTCGAATGAACCACTGAAAACTCACATTGGGAAGGAGCAATGCGTCACGAAGTTGATAGGGACTTTATCATCTTAAAGAACTCAGAGGTCAGCACACCATGCTACATTACGCCACCCCACACCGTGGCACCCGGACCACCTCTCGTCGTAATAAGGCACGTCTAGCATCAGCACTGACTGATTCTGCTCTCATGCGAGAAGAGCACGGATCATGGCATACGACGCCGCCAATGTCCGGGTGTTAACGGGACACAACTTACTGTTCGTCGGATAGACAGAGACCAGTCCTTCGCAGTCGGCGTGTCACAGTCCTGCGTGGAATTGCGAGCCATGTCCTGGTAAGTATCGTTGTAGTAGCACCCTCTGATTGACGTGGGTCCGTTGTTACCTTATTACAGTGCCATTTGCTGATGTAGTTGACCGTATTCGAGCAACCCCTCTTATTTGGACAGCAGAGACTGTTTCGGAACGCTGCCCATGCACGTGAAAGAACGCCGCGAGAAATATCACCTCCTGAGTTATACTCCTTACAACTACTGCTTCTTCCCAATGAATCTTGCCCGTGTGAAGTCTTCCAAATGTTGTCTCAAAGTCATATATATTGAAATTTTATATGTAAGTTTATAAAGAAAAACTTTGTATATTGTGAACTGACTCATGCTTAGGGCACTTGTATTGCAAAATATAAAAAATGTAGGGAAGTCCCTCCGCAACGGAAGGGGCTTGGCGCGATGTAAAAGGTGGTTTTGACGGTCGAACTAGTTAAAGTAACATAAGAAGTTAACTATCTCGTCCTTTAGTTTTGCAGAGTGATGTAGTTTAACAGTATAAGCTTCCTAATTTTCGTAAAGGAACAAATACCAGAAACTTTTTCTTTTCAGGTGGTGTAGGCACTGCCGTTGTGCAGCTTGCTCGACTGGTCCCTTTGGTCAAGATCTTGGGGACGGCTTCCGTAACCAAGCATGAAAAACTGCGGGCTCTCGGTGTAAACCGCGTCTTCCGTCACGATGAAAATTACGTGGGACAAATTTTGGAAGAATACCCTGGAGGCGCAGATATTGTCATAAACACGAACGGCGGGGTAGATATTGAAAAATGCTTGAAGCTGGTAAAAGCGTGCGGAAGATTAATCAACATTGGTGAGTAAAATTGTCTCTGGGCGGATGAAATGTTTCGTCAAAGCTAATCTTTGATGTTGTTCTGTAGATATAAGTGCTTCTTACTCGAAAAGAATCGAGCGAAGATTAAATTAACACTGGAAAAACGTACAGCCCTCTTACTAAATGTTCATTACTTATTTGTTTCAACATAGCCGTTAGATGTTGGAAATGTGCTCACATATAGCTGATTACGTAGACTTGCATCGTAAAAAGCTAAACTTCTGGTTTGATGTAAGAAAGACGTGGATGGCGTTAAATGAATAATATACATCTTGAGTACGTATAAAAAAATTCTCATCAGCAAGAGAAGAATGAGGCAAAATCTGTATTAGTTACTAAGGAATATTTTTAAAATATCGAATGTGAACCAAAGCTGAAGTCTGACATCACTGTTATTTATGTATTAACATATATGTTCTATAAACTAAGAAATCGTTGAACATTTTCAGGTTCAAACAGCACGGCTATATATCCAAAAACTAAGTTTTGGGGACTGAAGATGCCATCATGGGATACCAGACAGATATCCACAACACATATGATCAAGAGGAATTGCGCTGTGATAGGTCTAAACGTCGGAGACTACCTGGAAAATGACACGAAGAAAGTGCAAAAAATACTGACGACAGTGTTCCAGCTTTATACGAGGGAGCAAATTCACCCTCAAATTCATTCCATTTTAGAGTTCGAGAAGGTGATTTTCTTCCGTATAACGACTAGTGACACGGTTTTAGGTAACTTTTGACAGTGTTTTATTTTCTATTTTGTTTTCCAGGTTGTCGACGGTATGAGGCAGCTGTGCAGTCGAGAGAACTGCGGCAAAGTAATCCTGTCTGTGCAGGACGAGGCTGCCCGATTGGAGGTGCCGGAATACGTCCTGAATCCCCCACGAAGGGCTAGGTAGGGCTGCGACAAATCTGGAGACTAGAATGGGACAGGCAGGAGTCGTCGAAGTCACAGCGTTCCAAAGTGTGATTAAAACGCGACGGGAGAACACACTGAATGTCATCGACAAGCGTGGATTTTCAGTTGGATCCGTATCGTTATATATAAGATTTATATATACTGCATTTGCACTTATTTATACACTCCAAATCGATGAATATTGCTCTGGATGTTCAACCTTTATGGCACGTTGTTATCTATTGTTGTTTTAAACAATATCGTTATTTGTGTCAAATATAATCATACACCATGAAAGGTGGTCTTTAATAAAGTCAAATGCTGGACAAGAGGGGCGATGCATGTAGCCCATATTACGGGCGTAGCTATGTCAGGACACACACACACACACACACACACACACACACACACACCACACGCGACGCATATTAATTGTTAACAGATATGACCTGAAAATAATACTGTTGACGGTTATTCAAGATGACATTAAAGGATTATCTATTGTCATTAGCATAGCTTCCCATTCAGCATTTCATAGCTGTTTTCCTTCCGTCAGACACGAAGCTAAGACATCCTTTAACACCACTATCTATCCATGCTTTTCTCATCCACTTCCATTTCTCTCTTCCCTCCATCTCATCTGATAATCTTTCCTTGTTCTTTCTTGCTTTTCCTCTGGCCAGTCAGCTTTGGGACGGATCGCCTAGTGCGAACACCCATGTTTATTTTTAATCTTCAAAATATATCGTTAGTATAGAATTTTAAATTGAGTAGACCGCGAGGGCAGAGGAGCCATGTCATGGACTGCGCGGCACCTCCCGCCGGAGGTTCGAGTCCTCCATTGGTATGTGTGTGTGTGTGTGTGTGTGTGTGTGTGTGTGTGTGTGTGTGTGTGTGTGTGTGTGTGTGTGTGTGTGTCGTTCTTAGCATTAGTTAGTTCACGTAGTGTGAAAGTGTAAGTCCAAGGACCGATGACCTCAGCAGTTTGCGGTCTCTCTCTCTCTCTCTCTCACCAAAATTTCAAATTATTTCAAAAAGAAAACAACCTTGATTGCAAAGAATTTTTAACAATGCATTTCACAATTTTTGCCATCATCAGATTCTCTACAAAAGAAAGGAAAGAAGAAAAGTATTAGTAAGAAAAGGGGGCAGGGTTCTATCATTCTCCGTTACAATGAGTAAAATTTACTGAAAAACTGTGTAAGGGAAAACTGACGCAGTAATTAGCAAATAAGCATTCGTCCGAAATGTGTGAAAAAAGTGTGTGAATTCCTATGGGACCAAACTGCTGAGGTTATCGGTCCCTAGACTTACTCACTACTTTCCTTATGCTAAGAAAAACACACACACACCCATGCCCGAGGGAGGACTCGAACTTCCTGCGGGCGGGGCCGCACAATACGTGACATGTCGCCTCTATCCGCGCGGCTACTACTTGCAGCCCGAAATTTGAGAGATAAGGCGTGGACCTACAAGACCAATATATCTGTAAGAAATTTTGGAAGTAGTAGGTAAAAGAGGAAAAAAGTACCAAGACGCCATAACACAGAAGCAACAAACTTGACCTTGAACACACTAGCACGTGCAGACGTACAATCGCGGGAAATACGGCCACGCCTACAAACCTCTGCGCTTTTATTAGTTAATAAATTATTTGCTTGTTGTAGAGGTGCAGGATAGAACCCTGTTCCATTTCCTTTTTTCTTTTTCCCTATCTTTGTAGATAATCTCATGTTGCCCTAAAAGACTGAAATGCGTTGTTAAATAATAAAGATTTGCATCCAAGACTATTTCTTCTTGAAATAATCCGTAGCGGTTGCCGTACCAGCCAGCCAATGAAGCGAAAAAGATTTTCTTGTAAGTCACGGGATAGGCCTCCATCGTCAGCGCAGGGCGGACAAGTGATCTACGACTGAGCGGACTAATTTGTAGTAATGGGTGGAATATCAACGTTACAGATGTTATGTATCTGTACGAGACAGTTTCACATTGTGTTGGAATGAACAGTACATGGCAGCTGGCAGCGCGAGCTGCGACATCGCGGCTACAATCTACCGGCGGATTAAGAGCGCCCAATAGTTGAAACACTATACGTTGTGTGTTAATCTCGAGTTCTCGTTTGGATTGTTTTCTAAAAAGATCGACAGGCCATGCCAGTGCTGTAGTTGACGCCAAGTTAATGTTTGTTTTTACTGCGCGTGGCTTGTAATTTTTTATTCAAGAATACATTAGTCATACATTACAGAAGCTCCCACATTACGATTTGTAACTGACGTTGCTTCAGAGTGAAAGTCGTTATTTATCATCGATGAAGTGAAACCTGGACCATTATGACTGAATTGATAGTAATTACAAAGAGGTACTAGTGAATTTTTCCAGGGAAACATTAGAATCTTCGTGTCTCGGACTTGCATCAGCTGTCGGAAGTTAAGACTTCAGCTCCACATTTGTCAGGGTCGTAATAACCGTTAATCATTGTGCATTATTAGGGAATTTAGTTTAAGCCCCTTTAGGTGACACTCCACCTCGCTTGGGGTTTGGAATCTTGGGCATCCAGATTCAGGAAAGTGAATAACGTTGGTAATATTAACTTCCCCAGGGGGCAGACCGCTGCAATGTTGACCTGCCAGGATAGTTTTTGATATTAACTAAATTAACATCATATTAGAACAAATAAGCCCTCGGTCACAAATATTAAGTCAAAATTGACCAGATTTCGACGCTACTATGTGCGTCGTCTTCAGAATTTGACTAACTGTTCTAAAACATATTAAGTATATCATACATTAATAAAATGAAAATTTGTACTGACTGGAAAAAGATGCAGTAGTTAAGTCACATATTAATAGTCTAATTCTGAAGGCGACGCTCATAGTAGCGTCGAAACCTGGTGAGTTTTGACTTAATATTTGTTACCGAGGGCTTATTTGTTCTAATATAATTCTGACAGTCACTGAACCTTAGCAGCTACGTTCAAAGTTTTACGTTTTTTAGATCAAGATCGCCAGTGATATGTGCATTCCAGTTGACTAGACAACATGCTGTGGCTTTAATGTTCATCTCGTCTCTGGATGCAATCATACATATTCCTTGCGGTGTCTGGGGCTGAAGAACAGTGGTCAGCTGAGTTAGAGGTCCGTCTCCGCGGGCCCCTCAGTGGTGCGGCAAAGGAGTCACTAAGGGCTGCGTGCGCGTTTGCGTGCTCACTTTGGTTCTGCTATACGACTGAGTCGTGCGGCAGCGATCAGGCACTTAGAACGTATGCGCAGCGGACAGACGAAGGGGGAGCTGGTGTTAGACCAGTAGTGGCGGCGCCGTTGAGTAACGTGTCAAGGTGCTGCGAAACTGAGAGGTAGCTGTACACTGTTACACTCGGAATCAACAAGTGCATGTGGTGTCACCGCCAGACACCACACTTGCTAGGTGGTAGCCTTTAAATCGGCCGCGGTCCGTTAGTATACGTCGGACCCGCGTGTCGCCACTATCAGTGATTGCAGACCGAGCGCCGCCACACGGCAGGTCTAGAGACTTCCTAGCACTCGCTCCAGTTGTACAGCCGACTTTGCTAGCAATGGTTCACTGACAAATTACGCTCTCATTTGCCGAGACGATAGTTAGCATAGCCGTCAGCTACGTCATTTGCTACGACCTAGCAAGGCGCAATTATCAATTGCTATTTATCTTGTGATGCATGTACCGTCAGACCGATGTTCACCAATTATGGATTAAAGTTAAGTATTCCAGCAGCTACATACCTTTTTTCTAGTCTCTATTTCTTTAACTGTTCCAGACCTCACGCTGGCCTGCGTGAGCTTAAACGCGTGCCTTTCGGCTTCCTCAGAGTGGCTTGGTTGTCTTGCCAAGTCACAACAGTGCACTCCATACTTCGTGCGTTCATTGACTACACTGCACTTCGTGCTGCTTATTTTTGAGATAAGATCAAAGAAATTGTATTAATAATTCGGCTGGATGATAGTGGAAGAAGACATTTATAGACGAATTTGTAACACATACCGAAACGATAAGAAGCTTAGTGGTACATGGAACTCACAGTAAAAGAAAAATAGCAATGCTGATAATTCTGGGGATAAAGAGGAACACAGTTTACATTGTACTGTATAGGGCGTATTGGCTAAGTTAGAATCTAGTGTTAGAGATGAAAGGTGATAAACAGCGACTTCTGTCAGAAGTGAGAGCTAGTTGCAATGAATTGAAATCCAAGAGTGGTAAATTAGGTGAAAAATCAGACTTATCACATTGTGACTAATAGCTAGTGTTGGGAAGCTAGATACTAAGCAAAAAGATTTAAGATTTAATGTCAAAAATGAATTCACTAAATGTAAAGAAACTGTGAAATGTAAACGTAGTCTTACTAGACAGTTGGTAAAACAGAAATTAATCTCCGTCAAGACACTTCTCAGTAGCCCAGACGAGAGATAGTAATGGACTGTAAGCTCAGTAATGAGGAGATACCAGTCAATCCAACAATAATACTTAAGCCAATAGGCAATTTATGTAATAGGATTGAGTGATGTGTATTTAATAATAATATAGCAGTAGGGATTAGTGTCCGCAGCTCGTGGTCTAGTGGCTAGCGCTGCTGCATCTGGTTCACGGGGTACCGGGTTCGGTTCCCGGCCAGGTTGGGAATTTTTCCTCTGCGCGCGGACTGGGTGGTTGTGTTGTCCTCTGTTGTAATCACCGTTTCATCATTCTCATTTCGTGTCACGCGGTGGCGACAGTAAGGCCACCCCTTAAATGAACCATGCCAAATCTGACCCTAACTGTGCCGACCCTGCGAAACTGCTGGACAAAGGCACAAGGAAAAGAGGATAGCAGTAGGCAGTAGGGAGTAGGGATTAGTGGTGTATCACCAATAACAGATGTGAGTGAACTGGGAAAATATGTTCGCTACATATTCTGAGCTAAACTGCCTAAAAATTCTTGAACATTGTAAGACGTAAATATCATCTGCATGAAACTAAGATACATGGAGCACGTTATTAATGACCCAAGTAAGCGAAAGAGACTTGAACGGATTTATGAGTAGCCCTTTTATTGAGAAAGTCAGAGAGTAACAACGAACCGGAATGAGTTGCTTCCATATCATCCAGTGGACAACATTCGCCCGGCTGTATTTTGAAACTAATTTGAGAGACTGTCCCGCAGTGGTAGGTCTAATGTAATGAGCATTAAAACTTGTCGCCGGATGTTAAAGAGGAAAAACATCAGAATGAGGTTCTCTATATCATAACAAAATTAAAGCATTGTGTCAGTTCCAATTAGCTTCTCAGAAAGCATTTGTATCTCCAAGGGAGTGCACTCTGCGTAATGTTCTCAAACTGGGGCGCAAAACCCCGATGGAGAAGGGGGTGGGTGGTGTGTAGAGGAGGATAGGGTGCAAGGGGTGCGCGGTGTATCAAAACATTGGTAGTAATAAACTATGACATATATTTTCCTCTGAACAAAGATAAAGCCGTTGATCAGGATTTAATTTCGCCCGACGTCGACGTTACGCCAGACGAGGTCGAAGACAGAGGAACTATCATTTTTACCATTATTTGAAATTATCGGGTGAGCTGGGCGGCGTTGGCCGTCGGCAGAATTGCATATTGCCTGCTGCACTGTGGCTGTATCCTCAGCCATTGGGCACAGTTCAGGCCTTGACCGTGTAACTCGACGACTTCTTACAGTCTTTTAGGCTGCGAGGAAGACTTCACTACAGATACAGTATGAAGCGGTTCCTGGTTAGTAACACGCTGTAACGCACCAATGCTATAAACTGGCGGAAGGGAGGGACACACACCAAAGACGAAAGCGAGAAGGTATGATAATTGCTAGGTTTCACATACACTACAATCAATTATGAAGAATGACCAGTGTGTAATATGTCTAATCCTGACAGCATGAAGCCTAACAAATTAGTCACGTCTTGAAACCAAACATCCTGAAGTAGTGGGAAACTAAATGTTTTACTCTCTACCCAGAACTACTTTGCTAAAACGCCAAATGTGACGTCTAAGACCCTTTTAATCTTTTACCAGATTTCGCTAAACGCGAGAAACCATACACGGTTATAGAAACTCATGTTTTACCAGCAGCGATTAATATGGCGTTAATCATATCTGGTGAGTCAGTAACTCAACAGTTGAAAAAGTATTCCTATCTCTGATCACACAGTGTATACAGGGTGTTACAAAAAGGTATGGCCAAACTTTCAGGAAACATTCCTCACACACAAAGAAAGAAAATGTGATGTGGACATGTGTCCGGAAACGCTTACTTTCCATGTTACAGCTCATTTTATTACCTCTCTTCAAATCACATTAATCATGGAATGGAAATACACAGCAACAGAACGTACCAGTGTGACTTCAAACACTTTGTTACAGGAAATGTTCAAAATGTCCTCCGTTAGCGAGGATACATGTATCCACCCTCCATCCCATGGAATCCCTGATGCGCTGATGCAGCCCTGGAGAATGGCGTATTGTATCACAGCCGTCCACAATACGAGCACCAAGAGTCTCTATATTTGGTACCGGGGTTACGTAGACAAGAGCTTTCAAATGCCCCCATAAATGAAAGTCAAGAGGGTTGAGGTCAGGAGAGCGTGGAGGCCATGGAATTGGTCCGCCTCTACCTATCCATCGGTCACCGAATCTGTTGTTAAGGGTACGAATACTTCGACTGAAATGTGCAGGAGCTCAATCGTGCATGAACCACATGTTGTGTCGTACTTGTAAAGGCACATGTTCTAGCAGCACAGGTAGAGTATCCCGTCTGAAATCAGGATAACGTGATCCATTGAGCGTAGGTGGAAGAACATGGAGCCCAATCAAGACATCACCAACAATGCCTGCCCAAACGTTCACAGAAAGGATTCGCATGTCAACACAAGCACCGAAGTCAACATTACCTTCCTTCAATTGGGCCAACTGGCGGTGAATCGAGGAAGTACAGTACATACTGACGAAACGAAAATGAGCTAACATGGAAATTAAGCGTGTGCGGAAACATGTCCATATAACATCTTTTCTTTGTGTGTGAGGAATGTTTCCTGAAAGTTTGGCCGTACCTTTTTGTAACACCCTGTAGAAGAATTTGATATTTCTGACGATTTGGTCCAGCAGTTAGTCAATAAATTGCGTAACCAGGGCTTTGCAATTCCCGTAGATGAAGCGACTGATATTCATAAAGATGCTCATTTGGTTGCTTTTGTTCCCTTCGTTGATGAGTTTAACATTTCGGAGGATTTGCTTTTCTGTGAGCCGATAAGGAAAACAGCTACAGTTCAATGCCTTTTTGACATGACCAATACTTTCTTGAATGTAAACGGGATATCACCGAATAGATGCATTGGTGTACGCGCGGATGCAGCTAGCTCAATGTCTGGAATGTAGCTGTAGCTCCTGATGCAGTATGAACTCACTGTTTGATAAAACAGTAGGCTCTGGCCGCTAAAACACTTAGTCCAACCATTATAAACAGTTAATATTACTTAGGTAAAGATCTATAGAGTCAAAGCATTTTAAAGTGCTGTGTGAGGTGAACACTGAGTTGCTGTTTCTTTAGTAATGATCTATGCTTTCAAGGGGTGAAATACTAAAGAATTCTACTTGAAGTCTAGATCGCACAAATTACATTTATTGCGGACTGATTTGTCCTATACTACAAATTTACATTATTACATTGTATGTCGCTCTACATTTGTAGTTTTCTGTATCTCAGAAGAGTCTGAAGAAGGTCCGCCATTGGACTGAAACCGTTCACCAGTGAGTGTTACTTGTGCGATCTAGACTCTCTTTCTAAGTGGAATTGTGACAATAGGTCGCACTTTTTCTCAATGTTTTCGAAAATGTGACTAAAGAGCGTACGAACAATGGAATGAATTATTCTGTGTCTTACAGGGGAAGCTGCGGCAGTCTATTTATAGCAACGTAGATTTGAAATTGAAAATGGATTACCTAGCTGATATTTTTGACACAGTGTTCTTAACACTTGACTGTAAGTTAATCGGACAACTGTACCATCTTGGAATGAAAAGCGAAGACGTCCATGCAAAAATTAGAGCTGTGGCAAAACAGAATAAAAAGTAGCACGCTCGATATATTCTCTACTCTAGTGTCACTGTTAAAGTACAGATAATCCGCTACCTCCAATGGAGATCCATGTCTCATCATCATCATCCAGTGCAGATCCGAATTACGTTTGCAACAACATACTTGTATGAGACTGACTTCACAGCTTTGGGAGCCATGAAGTCAAATTACCGTTCAAAGCTAAATGTAAGGAAAGAACTGAGAGTGGCTGTATCTATTAGAGTCTTCAGAAACTTTATTCTTAAAAGCTTGCTCATACATCACACTCAACCTAAAATTACAAAGTTGTAGTGCTCCAGTAATCGTTGTTCGCTGAATTGTAAATAGTATTCACTTCATATTTTTTAGCAAATGAAAATGAGATACACACAAACAATTTATTTCGTATTTTCGTTAGAATAATTGAAGTAGTTTTTCTTTCTGTTGGTAAAGCCTTCGAAGCAGAATTCAGTGAAGCAGAATAAGGCGAAGAAAATATAAAAAGGACTACTTTCATAAAAAAATATGCTGTTCGATGATATCATCTTAAAGGAATTTGGAGAGGGGGCGGGGGTGGCTGGACGATTGAAGTTTGAGAACTACTGCACTAGCAAATACAATAATTGGAAACGTATGTATGGATAATACTTAACCTGTAATGATTATGTTTATGAGGACTTAAGCCTTGAGCGCAGGCTGAGGAGGAGTTGGTTCAATATGAGTGGAGATACCAAGGCCTATTGTGGTTCCATTGTTTTTGTGAAAAGTATTTGAATGGAGCAGTACTCTATGAAAACCTTTACTAAGCTATCACGTAATTTATTTATGGAAAGATTAAGGGTTATCGATACCGTATGCTGCAAAAGGTCAGGCATGCTACTTCGTGTAGGTGGTTTGCGCTGAATAGCGAGAAGCGTACTGTTTGTTGAAGGATCGACGTGCGTGGATTTGTGTATTGTCCAGATCTCAGAGATGGAGGCCTCATTGATTTTGTGAGGGCCTCATGAAACTTTATGGATGCGATGTATCTGATACTGACCAGATACGGAGCTTTTAGAACGTCTAATTATTTTAAAAGCTAGTTAGCAAGTCGGAAACATTTCTTTAGTTATTTTTTTACTTGCCTCAGGTGAGATCTAATGATTTCTTGTTTATTGTTTACAGAAAGAACGAAGTCAAAAAGTATCTTTGTGCATGTGATTTATGTCATTACGTAATGTTAGTAGTGTTCTTGGGCATTCAGTTGGTTTGTCTGCTGCTTCAGAAAATTTAAGTGTTAAATATAATCGCTGTTTCCACGATACAGCGTAAGTGCAATGTTAGAGAGATCCCGACTATGTGCTTTTTAAACATGGCTAAACCTCGCAACCATTTAAATAAAGTGAACGTTAAAAGACTAATTTAAAACGTTATTTCGGTTTATGTAATTATTAACAAAATATATGACAAGCATTTTACTTTGAGCTCATTACTGTTAGTGATACGTGTGGGATGCATATTTTTACACTGTCAGATTTAGGTTTATTTTTTGTTTACTTACAGTAAAGGGAGAGAAACAGTGTTTCAATTATATGTAGTTATGTAAGCAATGTTACGGATTTGGTGTGAACGAATTTAATAACTAACTCAGGAAATTCTCAGTTGTTTGTATACAACAGTGTAATAAATTGGGTGGCTGTATCAGTAAGCTTGAAAACTGCTTGTGAAATCTACAAGGAGTGACAAACTGCCAAATAGAATATTAAGGAATTGTCAAGTATAAAATACTATTTTCAAACGGAAGAATTGCCGTATCGGTCTGTGGATTGAGTGTTCAATCTCTTGCCTGAAAGCATGTAATTAAGAGTGTGTACACATAACGCAATCTCTGTATTATGAGGGTCGTAAGCTTTATCTTGTTACTGACGTGAGACATAACACAATCATGTAGAAAGCAGTAGTTAACTGAGCAAGTCAGTGTGGACTCCATCTATTGAAAGGTAAAGCTAAGGAATATTTTTATATCCACACGAGCTAAGTTGTATCCTGTATAAAGTGTAGCTAGAAAGTAATTAACTATAGAATGGTTTACTATCAGGGATATGGAGAATACACATTGAAGTAAAAATAATGTACTCACACTAAGGGGGAGGAATAATTAACGCTATATATATATATATATATATATGAGTAAGGGCTTTTTGGACTTACAATATAAATGTGAGGGAAAACTTACAGGAAGAAAATGTTGGGGGTGGGAGTGCTGGTTTGTGTGGGATATGCTAAGATATTTATTTTACTAAGATTACTTGAAGGGAATTACGTATGGAGGAAATGAAAGTTGTTATATTTTGTTATGATTAGAAGTAAAGCAGGACGACAACAGTACTACAAAACAAGGAGGTACCGAGTAATTAAAGAAGCCATAGATAGGAGAAATTGTTGGAAGTTCATGATATGCAACAGTGTAAACGGATTGTATCTATAATAATGCAGTGTACCAAAGTCTCAAACTAATAGTTACGCTGCAAAGAAGGGAATATCTTATGACCGTCAACTTTTAAGACTTTTCATTATATGTGGTTGATGCAGCTCAGTAATTTATGTCAAGACATTTAACATTAAATTTCAATCCTCAAAATTTCAAGTATAGGAGAATATTGAACGTAATCATTGTGGGCGCACAAAATTGATGCAGGCGATGGGATTTGCTTGTACTAATGGTTGGAATAACAAAACTGCTGAAGTTCTGAATTTGTACGCGCCACTCAGTTTCGGCTGTCTGAATGAATCGTTTGTGGCTAGTAACAGGGCGGCTACAATCTGCCGACAGTTAAAGGGCGCAAAGTAGCCTCGGCTGACGAAAATGAAACAGTATGCAATATATCGACGCTCAGTTCTTATTTGGGACATATACCGAAAAAGATCGATCCTCCATGCGATGGCTGTATTTTATATCGAATTTAATTTTGAACAGGGATTTTTAGGGCACAAACGTGGTTGAAGAATATATTCGTTATGCATTACAGAGATTCCCATCGTTATGATTTGTGGCTAATTTTGGTTCGAAGTGAAAATCGTTGTTTGATTCACGAAATGAATCCAGTTATGTGAAGCATTGTGATTCAATTTAAATTAATTACGAAGAAGTAACAGGTGGTAGTTCGTAGAACTACTAGAATTTCTGTGAGTTGAACTTCTATTAACTGTGAGTAGTTCGGTCTTTCAAGTTGAATTCACACAGTTACAAGTCCTTTCTATCAGGACTACAGTAATTACTAATTATTGCGCATTATCAAGGGATGTAGTTTAGGCTTCCTTAGCTGGCACTGCAAGTGGATAAAGTTATAGAATCTTTGCGCTTACAGATTGTCAGGTGGGAATGAGAAATGACTCAGTAACACCGGCTATAACATTAACGGCTTTGTCAAAGAGTGTGGAGGAGCAGATGAATGCTCAGGGAACTCTCTTGTCCTTGGGGTAGGAAACTGCCACTGATGCAAAAAGGAATCGAAACCACTGCACAAGAAACACATAACGTGTGGTCACAGGACATGTGACATGTAATTGAGAAAGTGTTATGATGCTCTTCCCTTTGATAAAAGGTTAAGGACTAAACCCCCTTTCAATCTTCGGGAGGGGATTGCAAAGGAGGAGGTGACCATGAGAAATGAACCACGAAAGGATAACGTTCTAAAGGTCGGGGCGTGGAATCTGTTTTAACGTGGTAGGGAAGCTAGAAAATCTGAAAAGTGAATTGCTAAGGCTCAGTCCAGATGTAGTCCGTCAGTGAAGTGACGTAATACAAGGATTTCTGGTCAGATGAGTAAGGGTAATGTCAACAGCGACAGAAAATGGTATAACGGGCGTAGCATTCGTTATGAATAGGAAGGTAGGCACAGTGAGGTACTGTGAACAGTTCAGTGACAGGATTGTTCTCATCAGAATCGACAGCAGATCAACATCGACAAAAATAGTTCAGGTATACATTCCGTTGTCACAAGCAGAGGATGAAGATATAAAGTATGAGTATATCGAAAAGACCTTTCAGTACATAAAGGGAGATGAAAATCTAATAGTCATGAGGGATTGGAATGCGGTTATATAGGAGGGAGTAGAATAAAGGGTTATAGGAGAATATGGGATTGGCAGTGGAAACTAGAGGAGAAAGACTGAGTTCTGCAATAAATATCAGTTACTAATAGCGAATACTCTGTTAAAGAATCACAAGAGGAGGGGGTATATTGGAAACGGCCGGAGGATACGAAAATACATCATGGTCAGGCATAGATTCCGAAATCAGATACTGTATTGTAAGGCCTACACAGAAGCACATATGGACTCAGATTACAATTTAGTATAGATGAAGAGTAGACTGAAGCTTAGGAGACTAGACAGGAAAATCAGTGCGCAAAGAAATGAGATACGGAAGTGCTGAGGAATGAAGAGTTACGCTGGAAGTTATCTGAAGCTATAGACACTGCGATAATGAACAACTCAGTAGGCACTACAGTCTAAGAGGATTGGACATCTCTAAAGAGGGCAATGACGGAAGTCGTAAACCAAACTGCAATTACAAGAAAGACAGCAGCGTTGAAACCATGGATATCAAAGAAAGTATTTCAGCTGATTGACGAAAGAAGGAAGTAAAAAAATGCTGAGGGAAATTGAGGAATACAAAAATACAGGTCACTTAGGGACGAAATAAATAGGAAGCCTACGGAAGCTAATGCAAAATGTAAAGAAACTGAGAAAGAAATGATTGTCGAAAGGACGTATTCAGCAAATAGAAAAGTCAAACAACCTTCTGTGAAGTTAAAAGTAAGGGCGGTACCATTAAGAGTACAACAGGAATTCCACTGTTAAATACAGAGAAGAGAGTGGATAAGTGGAAAGAGTACATTGGAAGGTCAACGAGGGGGAAGACTTGTCTGATGACATTATAGAATAATAAACAGTCGTCAGGGAAGGGAGAGGGATGCAGTATTAGAATCAGCCGTTAAGAGCTTTAGAAGGCTTAAGGTCAAATAAGGCAGAAGGTGTAGATAATATTCCATCGGAATTTCTAAAATCTTTTGCGGAAATGGCAACAAAACGACTATTCACATCGGTGTGTAGACACTGTGAGAATGGCGACATACCATCTGACTTTTGGGAAAACGTCATCCACACAATTCCGAAGATAACAAGAGCCGAAAAGAATGAGAATTACATGCACTATCAGCTTAACAGCTCATGGGTCAAAGTTCCTGACAAGAGTAATATGCAGAAGACTGGAAAAGACTGGGGATCTGTTACATAACAATTAGTTTGTCTTTACGAAAAGTAAAGGCACCACAGAGGCATCTCTCACGATGTGATTGACAATGGAAGCAAGACTGAAGAAAGATCAAGATGCGATCATAGGATTTGTTGGCCTAGAAAAAGTGTTACAGTAGAAAACGGTGGAACATGTATGAAAGCCTGAGAAAAACACGGGTAAGCTGCAGGGAATGGCAGGTAATGTAAAATATGTACAAGACCCAAGAGGGAACAATAAAACTGGAAGACCAAGAACGAAATTTTCGGATTAAAAATGGTGTAAGACAAGGATGTTGCCTTACGCCCCTACTGTTCAATCTGTGTATCGAAGAAGAAATGGCGGAAACAAAAGAATGGTTCGGGAATGTGGCTATAATTCGAGGTGGTATGTCGTTGATAATATTAGCCGATGACATTGCGATCCTGAGTGAAATTGAAGAAGAATTGCAGACTGTATCTATTGAAATGATCAGTGTAATGAGTAAATATGGGTTTAGAGTAAATCTAAGAAAGACCAAATTAATAAGAAGTGGCAGAAATGAGAACAGCAAGAAACTCAACATTACAATTGGTATCACGAAGAAGACGAAGTTAAGGAATTCTGCTAGCTACGCAACAAAGTAATCTAAGACTGACGGAGCTAGGAGGACATAAAAAGCTGACCAGCGCTGGCGAGAAAGGTATTCCTGGTCATGGAAACTGATACTATCAAACGAAGGTGTTAACTTGAAGAAATTTCTTAGAATGTACGTCTGGAGCACAGCATTGTATGGGAGTAAGACATGTACTGCGGGAAAACCAGAAGAGAAGCGATGCCTTTGAAATGTGGTTCTACAGAAGAATGTTGAAAAGTGGGTGGGCTGTTAAGGTAAGTAACAGGTTTTCCATAGAATGGAAAATAAAAGGAATATATAGAAAACACTGACAAAAAGTAGGCACAGAATTGTAAGACATCTGTTAAGGTGGTGGTGGTGGTTAGTGTTTAACGTCCCGTCGACAACGAGGTCATTAGAGACGGAGCGCAAGCTCGGGTTAGGGAAGGATTGGGAAGGAAATCGGCCGTGCCCTTTCAAAGGAACCATCTCGGCATTCGCCTGAAACGATTTAGGGAAATCACGGAAAACCTAAATCAGGATGGCCGGAGACGGGATTGAACCGTCGTCCTCCCGAATGCGAGTCCAGCGTGCTAACCACTGCGCCACCTCGCTCGGTATCTGTTAAGGCATCACGGGATAACTTCCATTGTACTAGAGGGAGCTGTAGAGAGCAAAAGCTGCAGAAGAAGACAGATTGGAATACATCCAGTAAGTAACTGAGGACGGGTCGTGTGCAATTGCTAGAGTAAGATGAAAAGGTTGGCATAGGAAACTAAATCATGGTGGGTGGCATCAAACCACTCAGACTGTGACTCAGCCTCCCAATTGTCAGACCGCCACAGTTTCTACACACAGATTCCATATGTACTGCCTGTCTACTCACCTTCAACGAAGACATAATTAGGAACCCGGTTTGCTTACACTATGTTAAGAGTGACATGTCTTAAATCTGACATCTGTCGTTATCGTCGCCGGCCGCGGTGGCCAAGCGGTTCTAGGCGCTTCAGTCCGGAACCGCTCTGCTGCTACGGTCGTAGGTTGGAATCCTGCCTCGGGCCTGGGTGTGTGAGATGTCCTTAGGTTAGTTAGGTTTAAGTAGTTCTAAGTCAAGGGGACTGATGATCTCAGATGTTAACTCCCATGGTGCTTAGAGCCATTTGAACCATATTTTGTTATCGCCATAAGTTTTTCTGTACTACGCACATTGTAATGTTGATTCAGTAAGATCGTCTCGTTCAATGTGAGAGGTGGCATAAAGATCATCTTGTCACGTGAAATAAACAAACGGGCCCGACTTTATTTTGAAAGCAGTGTAAAAAATTGTCATTGACGCAGTATCTGTATTTTCCAAAGAATGAAAAAATGTCAGTGGCGAATTCTTATTTTATTCCTCCTCCAGCACAGTGTAGGACTTTAAACTACTTTTTCTTTCATTTTTTCCTGCTATGGACTTCCAGTACTACAACACAACTAAATATTTGACTCCCACAGCAAATTTAATATTTTTTACCTCACACATAGCTTCAATCTGCGACTTCAGCTTCTTATTGATATAACTAACCAATTTGGCTATGCACGGGTCGAATTAAAAAGTACGGCTCGATAAAGCCGTAGAGTCGAGCCGAGCCGCATACATGTTTACAGGTCCTGCAGTGTAACTTGCTGCAAATCATATCTACCTGTGATCCTGCAAATGCTTTACGCACTAGCTAGAATTGCAAATGAATAATCAGAAATATTAACGTCTTAAATTGGTATGGATGACACCAGAGAACTATGTTGTATATATTTTATTCACGTAAGTACTCTCAAAGTGAAGGTCCTACAATTACCAGATACAAAACAATCGGAAAGATAATGCGTCTTCACTGCACCATAAAAAGTTTGAGTTACAAAAATTGTAGCAGAATCTCTGTCAATATTCATCCAAGACGTGCGGAAAACCATTTCGTGATAACAATAACAAAATATTCGCAGGCTCAAAATAATTCAGAGTTCAGCATGACAATTTAAACATCAGCACACACGAGATAAAGTAGACTCATTTAAAATGAACAGAAGTTGGAAGTTGCAGAAGAGAGGGATGACACTTCTCAAATCATATAAATGACAGGTACTGCATATTACCTATGACACGACGTTCCAATCCCACGGAGAAAGAATTTAATGATTTAGTTGACAATGGAACAGCAGAAAATTATAACGACCGGCAGACGGTATTCATTGTCAAGTACACCAAAAAGCACTTTGAGCTAAATTTGCAGGCCTGGAGCAAGTCAAGAAACTGGTGGTAGGAATAGTAAAATTTCTGTAGTCGCACGTATTATTCCATAATTGTTTGCAACATTCTTCAGTGGAACTGAACGAAGAAAATACTCTTCATAGGTTACCGAAAAGAATTTAGGTTAAGCCAAGGGGCAGGCCTGGGACGATTTTTCGATTTTTACTCTCTACTGCTTCATTTATGGAGGAAAAAGGAGTGCAGGAACGAAAAGCAGAGCATCTAGAAACGAAAGCAGACTTCGTATTTTAAGACGATTTGACTGTGCACTGCCAACAGGAAGACTTTGCAAGGTAACTTCTTTCTTATTTGATGGGGACGCATTTGAAAAGAAAATCGCAATATAGAGCGGACTCATTCCGATAAAGACAGTCCAGTTCCCTAATCTGTGTCTAACGGAAACACAAAGCTCAGGAATTCATTATAGCTTTGAAAGAATTAAAAGGACAGTTTCGCAAACGCTTTCAGGACAGTGTCTATCTTACAACCGTTTTTGCGGTGGTTTTCCGATTCAGTTGAAAGTGCCCCTGTGCACCTACAGATTTAACTGATAGACCAACAACGTAATTCCCATTTTAATGACAAATCCTTGTAAGTTAAAACAATTCAGGACGTTTACATTGTTTTCAGGTATAGTTTCCAATTCTACTTAATGAGGTTGCAAAAGTTCTATAATATTTTGAACAGTATTTGTATGGAGGACAGTTTCCTATTATGAAACTACAGGAATCATGATTATGTGGCCACTTGAGCGCGAAGCTCCGTGAAATTCTTTGTCCATACGCCGGCAGTTTGCATCAGACAAGAATTATATTCTTCCGTGCTCAAAAAGTTATTAAATAATACTCAAAACTTTCTTTGGGACCTGTGTTGTTGAGAAATATGAAATGTAAAACCAAGTCGTATACAGTGCGGTGCATTACTATTTTAATGCAGCGCATTCTCAAGTTTCCCCTCTTCTGCCTCCCTCCCTCCCTCCCCCTCCGACAGCGTGGGGTGGCGGTGGGAGCAGTGTGCCAGCCAGCCAGGCTGGCGAGCCGCGAGCCGAAATATTCGCCGCCCCTGTTCTAAATGTAGAGCATCATCTCACTTTTTACACAGGCATGCACTTTCGCGTATTTGTTCTCATGAGTAGCACATTGTTCAAGTGTTTATGAATTCCTAAGGAATCAAACACATATATCCATGCCCGAGGGAGGACTCGAACCTCCGGCGGGAGGGGTTGCGAGTAGCACATTACACACCTCTCTGTGGCTGCTTAATTCGCAATTGGGATGGCGGGAGGGGGGTTATGTGCATTTGGGAAAGACCCCATGGCTTCCCCTGAAGTCTCGTTGTGGTGCTAATCGTTGATGGTCGCCCGCGCACTGTAATGCATACGCCTGCATTGTGCCAACGTTGTCGTCGTCGTTCTACTGCATTTAGACTGCACTTACAAACTAAACTGGGAGGGGGAGAGAGAGAGAGAGAGAGAGAGAGAGAGAGAGAGAGAGTGTGTGTGTGTGTGTGTGTGTGTGTGTGTGGTTTCATACAAGTGCATGTTAGTAAGAGAAAGTGGACAACTGTTTCCAGTATCGTATTAGTTTGCAATTTTTTATTATTATTATTATTATTATTACGAGTATTTCAATGTCATCAGCCACAATTATTTCTGTGTAGTCGCATTCATAGGTAGTTATTAGATCCAAGTGGCCGGCCGAAGTGGCCGTGCGGTTAAAGGCGCTGCAGTCTGGAACCGCAAGCCCGCTACGGTCGCAGGTTCGAATCCTGCCTCGGGCATGGATGTTTGTGATGTCCTTAGGTTAGTTAGGTTTAAGTAGTTCTAAATTCTAGGGGACTAATGACCTCAGCAGTTAAGTCCCATAGTGCTCAGAGCCATTTGAACCATTTAGATCCAAGCGTCAGGTTCGCACTACCAACTGTAAGTAGGCTGTTTAGGTTTTTATATTGGTAACGCCACGTAGCGCTCTGTATGAAAATCACTGGCTGTGCAGTCTGTGGCTGGTTGGCATTGTTGGAATATTCGCTATTGTAGTGTTGGGCCGCTGGATGTGAACAGCGCGTAGCGTTGCGCAGTTGGAGGTGAGCCGCCAGCAGTGGTGGGTGTGGGGAGAGAGATGGAGTTTTGAGAGCGGATGATCTGGACGTCTGTCCATCAGAGAAAGTAAATTTGTAATACTGGATATCATGAACTGATATGTATATTATGACTTTTGAACATTATTAAGGTAAATACATTGTTCTCTATCAAAATCTTTCATTTTATAACTATGCGTATCAGTAGTTAGTGCCTTCAGTAGTTAGAATCTTTTATTTAGCTGGCAGTATTGGCGCTCGCTGTATTGCAGTAGTTCGAGTAACGAAGATTTTTGTGAGGTAGGTGATTCATGAAAGGTATAGGTTATTGTCAGTTAGGGCCATTCTTTTGTAGGGATTATTGAAAGTCAGATTGCGTTGCGCTAAAAATATAGTGTGTCAGTTTACTGTTGATCAGAATAAGTAAAGAGATAAATGTGAGAGTACATTCAGTTCTGCTCAGCTGTTTGAAAATCAAATAACGTAAGAGGTTTATCAGCACAGTAATTCACTAATTTTTCTAAGGGGACGGTTCACAACGTCACACTCATTAAGCAAATTGCTTAACATCAGCAACTGTTCAAATTTCACTCGTGTCCGTTTCTTTTCGTTTCGTAATTTCTGTGAATAAATATCCGTGTATGCCGAATCTGAGCACAGTACACTTGCATATCATCACATTTGTAATGGAAGTACAAGGCAATTTGGCAGACCAATAGCTCAGGAGAATACACTGTGACCTGCCTGTTTCTATCGTATCCAAACAGAAGTTGTATACCTCATCTGAACGTATAGGTAAAGTTTTTGGAAGATCGGAAAGGGATATAGACAAATAGCAACCACATTCATACTAGCAGGTAAAGCCGACAGTAGCTTTCATTATTTAACCATTCGAAACAAAATTTCAACTATATCTCAGTTGTTCACAGCAGTATTTCCGGCAAGCTCATGTAAAGACGCATGTCTCATTTCGTTTAGCGATTACAATTAACCTTTCCAAGCACTAGGGAACTCACTCTTGGGTATCAGAGGGAAGTTACACGATTACTGATAACTGATTATAAAAAAAATATAGGCTCCGAATATTTAGTCTAAAGCGATGTAAGTCCTTATGTAGATTACGTGCTACGCCCAACTTTGTGTAACTCAAGGAATTAAATAACTTGATATGCCTGCTTGTAGCATACGCATTACACTTTTATTTGTGTGCATCACTTTTTTCGTTTCTGCAAGTTCCCAGTAGGTGGCAGCATCCCCGTGATGAAAGCTATTCAAGCAGTGGCAGCTTCGTTTCGAGAAATAGAGGTAATTTCTGATTTGAGTAATTTTGAACCAGAATATATATAATTAGCTGTAATATGGTAATATATTATATTATCGAATACGATTATATTATTTCTACATGATATGGAGTTATCTTTCAGATGTAGCACTGCGTGTGTATTCAACAAAGACCTATACTTTAACCTTTACAAAACAGAATGCAAGAGGAAGAGGAGAGGGATGTGATGACAAATACGATCCAGTTCCAATGAGGGACCGCCCCAGAACAGGAGAGACCCTACCATCACCAGCAAACTGGTGTCATGCCTTTCATGTGACTGAGAAGACGAATCAAACCCAGAATCGTCGCTACAGATGGAAGTTTCCTGGATTTAAGGGTTTACAGTTGGGCAATGAACCAAATTCGAATTGTGTGTGTGTTGCACAGGAAAAGGATTTATTTGTAATTCCGTAAAAATAGAATTTTCACTCATAAAATTACATTATGTGGTACATGAGAAACATTTTTGTATGCCAGTTCTCAGTTTGTAAATAAAATGCACCAAACCAACACCTGAAAAAAAAAATTTGTATTGTATACAGAAGTTATTTGAGCCCTGATGTAGCACACATGCTACGTGCCCTAATATTTTGGTGAATTACGCTATTGTTGCCACAACAATGTGTTTACCAGTAATATAAAATGTCACACACAAAATCTAACGTGCAACTGCGGTTATATGAAAGTACACAAATTGAACAAACATGTGTATTGCATGGACAATTCATTAGGCTTCAGAACATTGGCTCGCCTCAACCACCAATCTGTGAATGAAGATCGAACCTCTGAGCATACGGCGATGGATGATCTATAGCGAATACTGACTGTGCTTACCGCCAGTCTCCTTTACTTTGTATCAGTACTGACCTAGAAGATATTTAATGATACTTATGGAGTAGGAGTAGGTGCAAAAATCTGCCAGCAAGTTACGAAAATCATGTTTGCTAATAACATACTGCGTTAGTTCATTTTATTTACAGGGTAGGCAGGTGTTCATTGAAGTTCATGAATCTGAATCAAAATTTAAACTAAGTGCAAAAGAAATAGGTCACTTTACAAGATACATAAAATATGTCAAATCTACTTATTGAATGATAGGATTTAGTATCTAGAATGATCATGGATGACAGACGGTACGGATATTTTTCAGAACAAAATTCACTCGTCAGTTCAAAATATGTTTCTGTTACACCCTACCAGTTCGACAAATTAATTTGATGTCTTCAAAATTCTACAAAATTGGAGATATTATAAACCTTTAGATATTGGCTGTTCATTTATGTGAAGTATAAATAGCATGTCACAGAAACTTACATAATGTTGGTTTACCAAACGTAAATATCTTTTTCATAGAAGCATAATGCCATGATATGTTTAGAAATATATATGTATAGTGTATGCGATCATTGTAAACACAGGCTGATAATCTACAGTAACTGGATCACATTTATGTGTATGTCAAGCTGTTGTGCTAGCAGCAAGGACTATATATAAAAAAACGAAACCAAGGTATGGATAGACCAGTCCACAAAGAACTAAGTTCTACTTCCTTTCAGAATTTGATGCTCATACCCGCGACATTAGGCAATTTCTCTGTGTAAGAATGCAACCATATCAGTTTTTAGTACTTTGCTTAAGTCAAATGCATATTGCGACCACACCAAATACATTTGTGGCAACGTAAGGTGAAGAAGGCAACCACGTCAACCCACTTCAGCGTTAAGTTAACATTGAGCTATCGTGTCTTATCCAGAGAGCCAGGACGTAGACGTACTGGTATCGTGAATTGTCTTGTGTATCTCTTTGGCCAGATCGCGCTCTTGGGCAGCAGGGATTATCACAGCGACCTACTGTCACAATACCAGGCAACTAACAGATGTGGGTGGACTGACTTGCATGTGTTGTATGCTGCAAACTATAGTCAAATGGTTCAAATGGCTCTGAGCACTATGGGACTCAACATCTTAGGTCATAAGTCCCCTAGAACTTAGAACTACTTAAACCTAACTAACCTAATGACATCACGCACATCAATGCCCAAGGCAGGATTCGAACCTGCGACCGTAGCGGTCGCGCGATTCCAGACTGTAGCGCCTAGAACCGCTCGGACACAACGTCAGGCCAAACTATAGTCAGATTAAAATTTTTTTACGGTTGATGTCTGTCACTTGCCACAATAAGTGTTCCCACATCGGCTACCGCTCGGTTACAGGCGACACAGCCGGCAGGAGTGGCCGAGCGGTTCTAGGCGCTACAGTCGAACAGCATGACCGCTACGGTCGCAGGTTAGAATCCTGCCTCGGGCTTGGATGTGTGTGATGTCCTTAGGTTAGTTCGGTTTAAGTAATTCTAAGTTCTAGTGGACTGATGACCTCAGAAGTTAAGTCCCATAGTGCTCAGAGCCATTTGAACCATTTTGACACACAAACACGGCAGATCACTTTACAAACGCTGTTCATAGGTAACGCGGAGTAATGTTGGAAGCCGTCACAGTGAGGTACGACGGAAATGAGAGATGCTCTGCCGACAGCTTATTTTAAGTGACCAAATGCTGAACTGCAGCAAACTACGTGTTTTGTAGCCCTGAATTTAAACCCATGTCCTAACCTAACAACCACCTCGTGATGGGCAATGTATCCGACTAAACGGCGGTTGACATTGGTAGCAGAACTAAAATCACGATCGCTTTGTTCACGGCAATTAAAGCTTACGTCTACGAGCAAACTCAAAGCAGTAAAGTTTGTCTCAGCACTAAAAGCAAACTGTAATTGCTCCTACCGATGGTTATCTGAAACTACCCTCACACTGGCTACACGAGTTTCCGCGTTACCAACCGATGAGCAGTCCTCGTTGGCACTTGGCTGCAGATTATAGGCGATACAGGCATTCCAAACGAAAAATGAATGATAGGAAGAAAAATAACAGCAAATAAAACATCAATATGATGATGAAAATGACGTTAAATAGTTCTGAAAATAAAAAAATACATTTAAAGCAATAAAAATTGTAATCACAAGATTCGAACCTACAACACTATACACGGGAGGCTTGTGCGCTAACGACTTCGCTATGCCGCTGCACTATGTGACATTATTGATTGTATAGCTTTTGTGGCGCAGTCGCAACGATGAAGTGCTGCCTTAAAAAATAGGGGTCAAGCAAATTTGTGCGAAGCTGACGTAAATTAAGCCTATCTCTGTGATTATAATAATCATATATGTGAAGCTCAGTCGCGCCTTGTGTAGATGGGTCCAGTAGTGTTTGGTTAGTGCTGTGTGTCAAAATTGTATTTCGTTAGCATCGTTTCGTCACTGTGTGTGCGTGTTTTCGGTGTGGTTGTCATGTTTGATGAAATATGAAATAAAAGGGCCGTACCCACTATTTGGGATCAAAATACGTCAACAAAGAGAGAGCAGGACGAAGAATTGGAAATCAACTAACCAATTGTTGTGCCAATTCGGTAACGGTGAAAGATTCGGGCGTGACGCTAGGAAACCAGGTCCAACGCGTGAAGTCTCAACTACTGAGTAATTTTAAGCCGACTCTATAGCTGTTATACCAAGGATAGTATTATGTTCGCATCAAGTGCACGCAAGTGGCGTTATTTAAACGGAACTAAAATTGTGCCGTGAGATATGACGGACGCGGGCTTGTGGACACTGATAATGTATATATACGTTGGAGGTCAATACTTGCAGCGCCTTTGGTAATTTAGCAGACATTTTGATACTCTTCTTTGACGCCGTTGATCACCGTTCCATTATCGCATAGTAACCGTTCTTAAGCTCTGCCGCTCCTGCAGTGTCCAAACTGAGTTTTCGGACGTCCACTTCTTGTTGAAATTGTTTGTAATCCACTAACCATACAGAAATTTTTCGTTACTCTGTTTGCTCGTCTAATTGACACTCATGATTAACAAGTTGCTTAACTAATTATGATATCAGTCGGAATATGCTCTGACCTCTCCTTCCTCGAACTTCAGCCGCGTGGTGTCAGGCGCGTTGCCACGGTTCGCGCCGCTCGCCCCGTCGGCAGTTAGAGTCCTTCCTCGTGTGTGTGTGTGTGTGTGTGTGTGTGTGTGTGTGTGTGTGTGTGTGTGTGTGTGTGTGTGTGTGTGTGTGTGTGTGTGTGTGTGTGTGTGTGTTTTACCCTTAGCGTAAGTTAGATTAAGTAGTAGGGACCGATGACCTCAGCAGTTTGGTCCTATAGGAACTTACCACAAATTTCTAAATTTCCTCGAACTTCAACGGCCCCCCAAGACACAAACAACAAATTCTTGGACTAAGTTTCCAAAAAAGATCACCTTAAATCCTGTTACAGTGGTTTCTCGACTGCTGCCCACTTCAACAAGTAAGTCTACGTGAGTGACTGGCATTCTCATTTTTCTTACCACCACCTCATGTTCTTCACCTACATCAGATATAGTCTATCGAACAGTGTCATAGTAAGTCCATAGTTTCTCACGATGGCTATTCTTGCTGATAGATTATTATTTTAATAATATGAGTGACACCAGAAATTGTATTTCAGACGCTGTGGATCCAGTATATTACGTGCATCACCGGATCCCCCGGAACTTTTGCTAAATTACCCATTGTTTATACTGATAACACATAAGAATGAGCACCATTTGCAAAATCAATGTAGTCGGCGGTGAAGTTTGCAATGAAATCTAAATTCACCATTCCTAATGAGCGTATATTCATTTTTGTAAGTAGTTTTCAGGAAAATATAATTCAACGTTGTAGTCTGCAGTCGTTAAAGACACCATGAATCACTAAAGGTATGTTTCCTCACCACAAAAGGACATTCACAAAATAGTCAGAACAAGTAATGATCCAGAAATACTTTCACATTGTAAACAGTAAAGAAGCATATTAAACATTGCTAAAACTCCTGGTGTATTTGCATCTCGTCTGAAATTAACAAGTCAGATTAAACCAAAGCAATATGGAACATGGTTAAAACAAAGGGAAAGAATCAACAGATATTAAAGACAACCTGCGTACCATAAAAGATAGTTCACACACAAACCTTTATTAATTTTTAAAAACAGTTACGAAAATTGGCGGAAATAATCATAGCTAACACTCGGTTCAAGAATCATGAAAGAAGGTTGTATATATGAAAGAAGCCTGGAGATACTGGAAGGTTTCCGATGGATTATATAATGGTAAGGCAGAGATTTAGGAACCAAGTTTTAAATTGTAATACATTTCCAGGGGCAGATGTGGACTCTGGCCACAATCTACTGGTTATGAACTGTAGATTAAAACTGAAAAAAACTGCAAAAATGTTGGAATTTAAGGAGATGGGTCCTGGATAAACTGAAAGAACCAGAGGTTGTAGAGAGTTTCAGTGAGAGCATTAGGGAACGATTGACAAGAACGGGGGAGAGAAATACAGAAGAAGAAGAAGAAAGGGTACCTTTGAGAGATGAAATAGTGAAGGCAGCAAAGGATCAAGTAGGTAAAAAGACGAGGGCTAATAGAAATCCCTGGGTAACAGAAGAGATATTGAATTTAACTGCTGAAAGGAGAAAACACAAAAATGCAGTAAATGATGCTGGCAAAACGGATTACAAACGTCTCAAAAATGAGATCGACAGGGAGTGCAAAATGGCTAACAGGGATGGCTAGAAGACAAATGTAAGGATGCAGAGGCTTATCTCACGAGGGGTGAGATAGATACTGCTTACAGGAAAATTAAAGAGACCTTTGGAAAAAAGAGAACCACTTGTATGAATATCAAGAGCTCAGATGGAAACCCAGTTCTAAGCAAAGAAGGGAAAGCAGAAAGGTGGAAGGAGTATATAGAGGGTCTATACAAGGGCGACGTACTTGAGGACAATATTATGGAGATGGAAGAGGATGTAGATGAAGACGAAATGATGGGAGATACGATACTGCGTGAAGAGTTTGACACAGCACTGAAAGACCTGAGTCGAAACAAGGCCCCGGGAGTAGACAACATTCCATTAGAACTACTGACTGCCTTGGGAAAGCCAGTCCTGACAAAACTCTACCATCTGGTGAGCAAGATGTATGAGACAGGCGAAATACCCTCAGACTTCAAGAAGAATATAATAATTCCAATCCCAAAGAAAGCAGGTGCTGAAAAATGTGAAAATTACCGGACTATCAGTTTAATAAGTCACGGACGCAAAATACTAACGCGAAATCTTTACAGACGAATGGTAAAGCTGGTATAAGCCGACCCCGGGAAAGATCAGTTTGGATTCCGTAGAAATTTTGGAACACGTGAGACAATAATGACCCTACGACTTATCTTAGAAAAGGGATGAATGAAAGGCAAACCTACGTTTCTAGCACTTGTAGACTTAGAGAAAGCTTTTGAAAATGTTGACTGGAATACTCTCTTTCGATTTCTGAAGGTGAGAGGGGTAAAATACAGGGAGCAAAAGGCTATTCACATTTGTACAGAAACCAGATGGCAGTTATAAGAGTCGAGGGGCATGAAAGCGAAACATTGGTTGGGAAGGGAATGAGACAGGGTTATCCCCGATGTTACTCAATCTGTATATTGAGCAAGCAGTAACGGAAACAAAAAGAAAAATTCGGAATAGGAATTAAAATCCTTGGAGAAGAAATAAAAACTTGGAGGTTTGCCGATGACATTGTAATTCTGTCAGAGACAGCAAAGGACTTGGAAGAGCAGTTGAACGGAATGGACATTGCTTGAAAGGAGGATATAAGTTGAACATCAACAAGAGCAAAACAAGAATAATTGAATGTAGTCGAATTAAATCAGGTGATGCTGAGGGAATTAGTTCAGAAAATGAGATCCTTAAATTAGTAAATGAGTTTTGCTATTTTGGGAGCAAAGTAACTGATGTTGGCCGAAGTAGAGAGGATATAAAATGTAGACTGGCAATGGCGAGGAAAGCGTTTCTGAAGAAGAGAAATTTGTTAACGTCGAGTATACATTTAAGTGTCCGGGAGTCATTTCTGAAAGTATTTGTATGGAGTGTAGCCATGTATGGAAGTGAAACATGGACGATAAATAGTTTAGACGAGAAGAGAATAGAAGCTTTCGAAATGTGGTGATACAGAAGAATGCTGAAGATTAGATGGGTAGATCATAAAACTAATGGGGAGGTATTGAATAGAAATGGAGAGAAGAGAAATTTGTGACAACTTGACTAGAAGACGGGATCGGTTGGTAGGACATATTCTGAGGCATCAAGGGATCACCAATTTAGTGCTGGAGGGCAGCGTGGAGGGAAAAAATCTTAGAGGGAGACCAAGAGATGAATACACTAAACAGATTCTGAAGGATGTAGGTTGCAGTATGTACTGGGAGATGACGAAGCTTGCACAGGATAGAGTAGCATGGAGAGCTGCATCAAACCAGTCTCTGGACTGAAGACCACAACAACTACAGCATTTAATGTTCTTACTCACTTAAGTAATGCATCATTAATTCAAGATGTTTTACTAGACAGTCTGAAATACGCCACTGTTAAGTCTCTTTGAAAGAATAGTGACTTCACAGATGCCACTCCTTACATCATTTCCTGAAACTTTTGGAAGGAAATGTACTCGACGTGTGTCCCCTACCTATAAGGTAAAGGGATACTTAGCCTATCACAGCTAGTGTTTCAGAAGGTCCATTCTATGGGATCAGGTATTTATACATTTACTGAGAGAAAGAAGTCTGTAAGTTATGTATCACCAGTTGGGATCGGCCGGCCGAAGTGGCCGTGCGGTTAAAGGCGCTGCAGTCTGGAACCGCAGGACCGCTACGGTCGCAGGTTCGAATCCTGCCTCGGGCATGGATGTTTGTGATGTCCTTCGGTTAGTTAGGTTTAACTAGTTCTAAGTTCTAGGGGACTAATGACCTCAGTAGTTGAGTCCCATAGTGCTCAGAGCCATTTGAACCATTTTTGAACCAGTTGGGATCATGTGACTCATCGAAGGCATTTGATTGTGTTAATAATAGTACGTGATTACAAAAGTGAAATTTTTGTGGAAGATTTACTTCAGTACATGTCCAGTTTTCCTCTTATTTAAGAAAAAAAATTGTAGAAAATTAACCTGGGCGACGTATCTGTATGAAATTTCAATTGGAGCTGACAAGGTTCGATCACTTGCCCAATACTGTTCTTGTTTCACCTTTATCATCTTCCATTTAATTTAACTCGGGAGACTGAGTCAGCCCTATTTAAAGATTACGCTATCATTTCTGTCAAGTCGAACAAAGAGTCAACGAATAAAGGAGTAAATGGTGTTTAGGTGAGAGTAAGCGTGGACAAACGAGCTAGCTTTATCATGCTGACTGCTGATAGGCCGGGGCGCACGCACGCAACACCTTTTGTGTGGTTTATCTTTGCACGGTGGTGTAAAGCTGCAGAAGTTCAAAACGATGAACAACATATTATACACCATCATCTCAATAAATACTATATCAGAACAAATAAGCCCTCGGTCACAAATATTACGTCAGAAATTGACCAGGTTTCGACGCTACTATGAGCGTCGTCTTCAGAATTAAACTAACTGTTCTAAAACATAATAGGTATATAAGACATTAATAAACTAAAGTGTGTACTGACTGGAAAGAGCTGCAGTACTTAAAAGTCACATTCTAAAAAAAAAAAATCTAAGCCGGAAAGGCGACGTTATGAGAAGTTGTAAATAAGATAAGATGGCGGGCCGCTAAGGGCTGCTCGTACCTGAGTGAACACGGGTTGCAACAAAACTGAGGTGCCCACGTTAGAAAGTGTAGGCAAGTAAACGTGGTGTTGCTACGAGCGCCATCTAGTAACCGCAAAAACATCTAGGCTACTGTACGTTCAAAATTAGACACATGAAATTGTAATGAAGCTGATTCGGGCATAACGTAAGCACTAATAATAATATGAAGTTACATATTTATCTGCGTTAAACAGAGATAAATTTTGTAACGTAAAAATAGTCAGTTATGACATATAAGAAAACAGCAAAGACGTAACAGGAAAATAACATTTCGGTGAAACGCATGAGGAAGTCTGACTCAAAGATCAAGCCACGGTTTTATACAGTCGAAAAAGTTTTTATTTCGCAGCTGCAGCTGTTCGTTGAGAATGAGGCCATCATGACGAGATGTTTGAAAATCTCCAATTCTTCTAAAACATCTAACCTACGCTCCTTCGTTTCGGTATGCAGAATATTGCTATCGCCAATGGCTTTAGGCACGTGTCCAATAATCAAGAGACGGTAGTCAAAGGATGAATTTAGGGGGCTGTGGCCGATTTTTCTCAAAAGATGTTCTTTATACCTGATGATGAAATCATGTCCAGTTTGCCCTATATAATAGGAGTAGGTATCACAGATGCTCTTATAAACGCCAGAACTTTCTGTAGGGGAGCGAATGGATTTAAAATAATGAATGATGTTTCTCTTCAGATTGTTGTCAGTAGAGAATGCAACAGTGCAGTTGTATTTGTTGCGAAGCATGCGCTGAATCTGATAGGAAATGGGTCCTACGAAAGGAATAGAAAAACTTTTTTTGGGACAACTTCAGCGCGTGAGGTGTTGAGCGTAGTAGTTCTTGCAGTTTTCTTTTTGAGGATATCGTCCACTGTGTTATGAGTATATTCATTATTGACTGCTATGGTTTTAAGTAAATTAATCTCCTCATTAAACTTTTCTGTTTAAAGTGGTATAGACGTTGCTCGGTGGATGGCAGAGTGAAAAAAGGCCATTTTTTGAGACTGTGGATGAAAAGAGGAAGCGGGCACGATTTGGTCAGTATACGTTTCTTTCCGAAAAATATTGAAAGTGATGTTATTGTCTTCTGTTGTAAGTGTCAAGTCTAAATAATGTAATTGCCGGTTTTCGTTTCGAGTTCAATAGTGAAAAAAAAATTTTCATGGAGGTCGTTAAAAACTTTAAATATATGATCAATGCAATCGGCGGGTCCGTTATAGATGACTAGAATATCATCAACGTACCTTGTGTAAGAAAGGATACGCTACACCAGAGTCATTGCACAGACAGCCGGCAGCAAACGCCGCCCTTGTCCACGCTTTTAACGACGAACCTTCGGAAAGCCTTTCCACAGTAACATGGCTGGAGATGGCAGGTAAACGTCTGAAGAAACCCTACTCAGAACATTGGTGATTCACTATAGCCACCTGTGTTTAAACTAACACGAAAAGAAAAGCTGTTTTTCTCAGTATTATACAGCAGAAATTAAACTCTGCCCCACGAAAGACACGATTCCTGTAATGGGCTACAAAAAGTGAGTGGTGTTTAACAGGTACGAATGCTATGATTGGCAAAAAAGAAAAGGCGTGGCCACCAGCTTTGCTATAGGCAAATGTAGAGAGAAGAATTCGCTCTTTCTCTGGCAGCAAATAGTCGAGTGTTTGAGCAAAGCGACTCGTGCTGCGCTGAGAAGATTGCGAGAGTCCCTATGTGAAGACTTCTTCACAGGCTAGTCTTAACTCGTGAGGAGTCTTCTAAAGCTCGCCGCAGGTAATACGGTGCCTTCGACCATAAATATAATAGACTGGCCCTGACGTCATTTTCGTGGCTCCAGCATCTCTGGGCTAAAGTCACGTGAATGTTGGCAAAACATGGTTGTTTCGTATTGCGCTTATGGCTGTACTCAGCGTTTTGTCGGGGGAAATAGCATTACATTTCACTTATAAGTGTTTCTATGATCGTGTTAAAAGTGATGCCTGTAAAGTCAGACTCATATTACATTTTGGAGAGTATCTGTGATAATTCGGTTACAGAGGTAAGTATAACTTTCTCGTTCCTACTCAGATTCGCCAAGGATGAAAACCGAAGGCAGCTTTGGATACAGGCCCTGAAACGGAAAAACTTTAAGCCATCTGCACATACGCGCGTTCTGTATATACAAGTGAAATTATAATAAGGTAAGAGCACCTATAGTCGACACATGAAGAGATTTTTTCTACCTTCCAATACTATTAAATGTAGGCTCCAAAATTGTTTTCTGAAACTTCAAAGTCTCATCTTTCATCTAAAATATTTTTTTAAACTGATAGTTTAAACTTTTGTAAAAATAGTTGCAACAACCTTTGAAGTGCACCTAAAACTGATACTCTAAAATGGACCTGCTCCTGAAGTCGACAATTTTGGCACCTATAGTTCACATAATTCCCAAATCCCATTTTCTTTTGTAAGTGACTAGAGCTCAAAACGCGGCGAATCCAATGTTGAAAGTTTTGACACGAGCCCACTCTTACTCTTTAAAAGAATTTTAACGACATTTTGCTTTAATTGATAGTTTATAGTAATTTCGTCCCGCTGCCCACCAGAGGGGCGTTCGATGTATTTGTTAGATTTTATAAATGGTACTGTGAACAAATCAAGGTCAAATGTAGTTCTGACAGTTTTTCGCAAATAAAAAAGTAATTTTTGTGGGAAGCGTTTGACAGCCAACTGAGAAAAGTGGGTAAAATACGATACATAGAATGGCAGACCGCTGATTTGAAATCCCGCCACGTTTTGCCAACAGTCACGTGGTTTATGTTGGAGCCACACCAGCCCTATAGCTTCTGCACAGCAAGGCCAGTCTACTAGTATCCATGTTCGAAGTACGGTGCTTCCACGCATAGAGACGGAGCAGTGAAGGGATGAGAACTGCGCATGCGCCGCAGCAGAGAGCTGGCAAATGAAGTCCACGTTGCCGAACTGCGTTGCTGCGGACAACAGCCAGGCGCATTCGCTTACGGTACATCGTATTACACGTTCAAATATGTAAGGGGGATAGTAAATATTAAAACCCATTTCGATCAGTCGTCATGAGAGAAATATCAATTCTGGTCTTCACGACGATGTGTCCACTGCTTCACAGATTTACTCTTATGTGAAGTCGGGAGGCGAACAGCTGACACAGCTTTGTGAAGACATGAAGTACAATTTTTCTCAAAATGACAATTGTCTAACGGTAAGATCACTGGAACTGCTTGCAATAATTTTCGCTTATTGCAATTTGAACCGTATTATCAGTAAAAATTTAGAACTACAAAATTGACTTCAAGCACTAACCGAAATCATATTTGCTTGACAACTGCTTCTAGTCGACAACTATTACACTACTGGCCATTAAAATTACTACACCAAAAAGAAATGCAGATGATAAATGGGTATTCATTGGACAGATATTACACTAGAACTGACATGTGATTACATTTTCACGCAATTTGGGTGCATAGATTCTGAGAAATCAGTACCTAGAACAACCACCTCTGGCCGTAATAACGGCCTTGATATGCCTGGGCATTGAGTCAAACAAAGCTTGGATGGCGTGTACAGGTACAGCTGACCATGCAGCTTCAA
Source organism: Schistocerca serialis cubense (assembly GCF_023864345.2). NCBI lineage: Eukaryota > Metazoa > Arthropoda > Insecta > Orthoptera > Acrididae > Schistocerca > Schistocerca serialis. Next base: position 240,616,661 of record NC_064642.1, read on the forward strand.
CACGATACCACAGTTCATCAAGAGTAGTGGTCGAACATTTTCTGTATCCAGAAAGGCCCGTACGGGACCTGCAACATGCGGTCGTGCATATTATCCTGCAGCCATGGTCTCAGAGCTGATAGTCCATGCTGCGGCAAATGTCGTCCAACTGTTCGTTGTTTTCTTGCACACGTCCCCATCTTTTGACTCAGGGATCGAGACGCGGCTGTACGATTCGTTACAGCCATGCGGATAACATGCCTGTCATCCCGAGTGCTAGTGATACGAGGCCGTTGGGATCCAGCACGGCGTTCCGTATTACCCTCCTCAACCCACCGATTCCATATTCCGCTAACAGTCATTGGATCTCAACCAACGCGAGCATCAATGTCGCGATACGATAAACCGCAATCGCGATAGGCTACAATCCGACCTTTATCAAAGTCGGAAACGTGATGGTTCGCATATCTCCTCCTCACACGAGGCATCATAACGTTTCACCGGACAACGCCGGTCAGCTGCTGTTTGTGTATGAGAAATCGGTTGGAAACTTTCCTCATGTCAGCACGTTGTAGGTGTCGCCACCGGCGTCAGCCTTGTGTGAATGCTCTGAAAAGCTAATCATTTGCGTATCACAGCATCTACTTCCTGTCGGTTAAATTTCGCGTCTCTTGCACGTCATCTTCGTGGTGTAGCAATTTTAATGGCCAATAGTGTAAAAATATGTATTTGTGTATTGTCACTCAGCAAAAAAACTAACTCGTTCGACATTACTGTCAGAGACCGCACTTATAATCCATTGGACAAGCAAACAATTAAACATCTGCTAGTAACTCCGGGGAATGATGACCGATACCATCGAAAATCACTGGTATCTAGACAAGTAACAGGTACTGTCATTTTAGGGTCGTATCCATTTCGTACCTTGAAAATGACAAGGGTTTACATGTGGAAATTAGGACTTCTGACGAATTTATCCCGCTACATTCTCGTGTATTATTAGAGCGTACAACATGTTGAGAGAAACTTAACTTCTCCTTGGGCAATACATTTAACATTATGGTCAGCACAGTTCAAAGTCCTAATCAAAAAGGCTAGGAAGTTCTCATTACTCTGTGCGCAACTGACGTTGACAGGCACTTTTTTTACAAAAAATGGTTCAAATGGCTCTGAGCACTATGGGACTTAATATCTGAGGTCATCGGTCCCCTAGATCTTAGAACTAATTAAACCTAACCAACCTAAGGAAATCACACATCCATGCCCGAGCCAGGATTCGAACCTGGGACCGTAGCGCCTAGAACCGCTCTGCTACACCGGCTGGCCACTTTTTTTACACCACGAGTCTTTAAAACTAAGAAATATTACTTTGTTCCAAAGTCTACATCACGATACCGTCACTTCCACTTGGATGTGTTTCCGAACAACTTGATTGTAAATTTACAATGGTAGATTCAAGGCTTATATCCATTTCCCTGTCAAATTATTCTTTCTGAAGCTTTTGAGCACGCCACACAGACTGTGCCCACGCTACAGGTGGGTTGTTGCTTACTGCCTGATGCACAAGCGATTCAGTGAACGTTGTCTTGAATGTTTTTCCTCTCCCACGTGGCCTTATCCTTTACCCAAATTAATTCAGTAGGGCTAGACTGACACGTCAGTAAACGCAAAACTGTGTGACCCCATTCACATGCAAGGAAGTCAAGTTTGTACGTTCTATCATGTGACGTATAAATTAACGAACTGCAGGAGATCACAAGTCGGCTTTACGCTGTGCCTAACATTTTTATTTTTAAGCCTGGGAGAAATATCCGCTTCTCTGGTGTTTATACTTTGTGTTTTCTCTATAACAGTTGAGTTATAACTGGTAATGACCGATTTAGAAGCAAGATATGACAAGAACTGTGAATCACGTCACGAAACTGACAGCATTCGTTTCCGAATGGTAGTCACTGTTTTTCTTACACGTAAATACTAGTTTACTCTCAGAAGGAAAACCAGAAGAATAGTCAGCGTGCAGCATAATTATCCATGAACCGATTCCTATGGAAACTTTAAAATCACCGTACCATCACTAATTTTCCAGCAGACCTTCCTGGAATGATTCTAATTGACATGTTTCATCAAGGTTGAACTACACGCTCTTCTGTCTTGAATCTATATGGGATGTAGTTCGTGTTACACCTATGTCACTTATTTGAACTAAAATCTCTCCTCTTAACATTTCAGGAACCAACGTTTTAAAATTAATTCTTTACATTGACGAATCACCATTGAAGCTATTACTCCTGCATAACTGTAACGTTTTTTTGATGTTGGGCATTCAGCATTCACATGAGACACTCCAAATCATCGTCGTTAAAACCTTCCTTGCGATTTCTATACTTTCCAGGCGACACGAAACCAGCTTTTTAGACTGTTCCTACAGCTCTGGCACTTTCGTTAACAATTGTCTTTACAGTTCTCTTGCCGACACCTTATGGTTCTAGAGTCCGTTCTTGTGTCTTCATATGTCAATAGTAATAGGCCTGCTTTCCAATTCAGGTTTCAAAAAGTTATAAATGCGGTAAATAATCCTCTTCCATGCTTGTAAATCACATTTATTGCTGTCACCTGGATTTTTTAATCACACTTAAACATATACAGATACACATTTACACCTATACTGTCACAAGAAAAAAGTGACAGTTGAATAATTCGGTTATGAAATATGGCATCAGTGCAGCATGTAAATGATTCAGGCAAAAAGGAATACAAACGTCTCAAAAATGAGATCGACAGAAAGTGCAAAATGGCTAAGCAGGGATGGGTAGAGGACAAATGTAGGGATGTAGAGGCTTGTCTCACTAGGGGTAAGATAGATACTGCCTACAGGAAAATTAAAGAGACCTTTGGAGAACAGAGAACCACTTGTATGAATATCAAGAGCTCAGATGGAAACCCAGTTCTAAGCAAAGAAGGGAAAGCAGAAAGGTGGAAGGAGAATATAGAGGGTCTATACAGGGGCGATGTACTTGAGGACAATATTATGGAAATGGAAGAGGATGTAGATGAAGATGAAATGGGAGATACAATACTGTGTGAAGAGTTTGACACAGCACTGAAAGACCTGAGTCGAAACAAGGCCCCGGGAGTAGACAACATTCCATTAGAACTACTGATGGCCTTGGGACAGCCAGTCCTGACGAAACTCTACCATCTGGTGAGCAAGATGTATGAGACAGGCGAAATACCCTCAGACTTCAAGAAGAATATAATAATAATTCCAATCCCAAAGAAAGCAGGTGTTGACAGATGTGAAAATTACCGAACTATCAGTTTACTAAGTCACAGCTGCAAAATACTAACGCTAATTCTTTACAGACGAATGGAAATACTGGTAGAAGCTGACCTCGAGGAAGATCAGTTTGGATTCCGTAGAAATGTGGGAACACGTGAGGCAATACTGACCCTACGACTTATCTTAGAAGAAAGATTAAGAAAAGGCAAACCTACGTTTCTAGCATGTGTAGACTTAGAGAAAGCTTTTGACAATGTTGATTGGAATACTCTCTTTCAAATTCTGAAGGTGGCAGGGGTAAAATACAGGGAGCGAAAGGCTATTTACAATTTGTACAGAAACCAGATGGCAGTTATGAGAGTAGAGGGGCTTGAAAGGGAAGTAGCGGTTGGGAAGGGAGTGAGACAGGGTTGTAGTCTCTCCCTGATGTTATTCAATCTGTATATTGAGCAAGCAGTTAAGGAAACGAAAGAAAAGTTCGGAGTAGGTATTAAAATCCATGGAGAAGAAATAGAAACTTTGACGTTCGCCGATGACATTGTAATTCTGTCAGACATTAATGGACTTGGAAGAGCAGTTGAACGGAATAGACAGCGTCTTGAAAGGAGGGTATAAGACGAACGTCAACAAAAGCAAAACGAGGATAATGGAATTAGTCGAATTAAGTCGGGTGATGCTGAGGGAATTAGATTAGGAAATGAGACAAAGTAGTAAAGGAGTTTTGCTATTTAGGGAGCAAAATAATTGATGATTGTCGAAGCAGAGAGGATATAAAATTTAGACTGGGAATGGCAAGGAAAGCGTTTCTGAAGAAAAGAAATTTGTTAACATCGAGTATAGAGTTAAGTGTCAGGAAGTCGTTTCTGAAAGTATTTGTATGGAGCGTAGCCATGTATGGAAGTGAAACATGGACGATAACCAGTTTGGACAAGAAGCGGATAGAAGCTTTCGAAATGTGGTGCTACGGAAGAATGCTGAAGATTAGATGGGTAGATCATGTAACTAATGAGGTACTGAATAGGATTGGGGAGAAGAGAAGTTTTTTGGCCCAACTTGACTAGAAGAAGGGATTGGTTGGTGGGACATGTTTGAGACATCGAGGGATCACCAATTTAGTATTGGAGGACAGCGTGGAGGGTAAAAATCATGGAGGGAGACCAAGAGATGAATACACTGAGCAGATTCAGAAGGATGTAGGTTGCAGTAGGTACTAGAAGGTGAAGGAGCTTGCACAGGATAGAGTAGCATGGAGAGCTGCATCAAACCAGTCTCAGGACTGAAGACCACAACAACAGCAGCAGCAAGTAGGAGCGAGATTCTCGCTGTCTCGCTCTAACTCTCTGCTAGCCGCTCGGAAAGAGAATGAATATTATTGGCTGCCAGTGGCTAGTGGTGATGGATGCGCAGAACGGCTGAAAACTGGGCCGCCTTTCAACGTGATGCAGACTTTAGTATTGAGAATTGCACCCAGCGTTGACAGTTAACACTTCAGAGATTTGAGGGAAACAACGTACGCACTAGTCCAGCCAAAAAAAGTAGCTAGGGAGTAACGGAGTGTCGGCTTCACCGTAGACATAGGGAAAGTATCAGACTGGTGTTCCACAGTCGAGAGAGAGATTCTCAGGTTCACATCCCGCGACGACAGCCGCCACTACCACCGCCGACTAAAGATAAACACGCGCGGCCCACCAGCAAGAGCTATTCAAATTGACACTGAACTGCGGTCGTCTCCATCTATTTTTTGTACATTCAAGCATAACAAACATTTTCAAGATTGTTGGGCTTAATTGAAGCAGAAACACGAGATATCCCATTTAATGAAATGAATTGATCAGCCAGTGTAAAAATGCTTTATACTTTGTAATTTATGGAATTGTTTTAATTTTTTACTTTCTGATCGCTCTTTACCAAACTCAATTATCTAGTTATTTTAACTGTGCATTGTAGCTTAACGCGTTCGCTGCGGTCCCCAGTGCGGGCCGCTACCGCTTTAAGCGGACGCTTGTAAGCGCACGTGAGCTGAGAGCTGAAATCATAACCCTGCGAAACCTGTAAGTTCATGCTGTGCACGTAGGTAATATTAACAGGGAATATAACGTCTGCGCCTAAGGCGGTGCTAGTATAGAGATACAACTACGTTTTAGCTGCATGCCGATCATGTGATAAACGCTGCATGCTCTGACGCTTTTGAGCGTTATATGCATTTATTGCAAACAGTTCTAACAACGCCTCTGATTTATTGATTTTATTGCAAACTGGAAAGAAAATGCAATGAAAACAAGCGATAAATCCGCCCCACTGAGAAAGAATTGGAGTCTGACAACACCGACAGATTTATGAAACAGAGAAAAAGGAACAAGACTCATCTGCAATGTGCTATGGAAACCAAATCCCATATAACAAGTTTGCAAGGTGTAGATGTGATTTTTTTTTTACAGCAAACCACAAGTAAGTCCATATACTGTACAGAAAACTTATGTTCTGAACAATCAATGTAACATTTTACTTGGCTATCAAATAAAACACTTTACAAATCAAACACGAACAGGTCTTCCTCTGAAGGTACGATATTCCATTACATTACAGATGCGTAATTGTGCAGCAGTTCAAACAGAATCCAGATTTGATTGGACACATTATGCACACGTATGGTGTAGCCGTACGCTTGCCCCGTTCCGCACACGTTCATCGCTTCCTCGTAACTTGCTTCTTACCTTCAGTTGCGTCCCGCTTTTGCACAACGTGTGGGTCTTTACAATGTTTGTGACGCACACCTTTTGTAACGTCCATTGGTGGAAATACTTTATTAATTGTATTCTACATCATTTTACGTCATTTTCTGCCCTGAGTATTATATAGTGAATGTTAATTTAACATAAGCATGTCAGCTACATGGAAGAATAGTTTCTTTGACCAGCGGATATTTTTTCGTTCACATAAATAAACAACTGGTCCTGCCGATCGGTCCCAGACATAACTACTATATTTGATAATAGGCAATGGTTTCGAGGCTATTTGCTGGCGTGCATTCGGCACACATCCCATCGTATTAGGACATTCTGCACAAACTGTAGGAGACTTCTCGTTTATCCTTCCATCTGCCTATCATTACACCGTCTCAATATCGTGTAATAGCGCCTCCTTTCCCCAGTTTTGCGCATACCACGTCTTACGGAGTATTTCTCTTTTTACCCCTAGTGACCTGGTGCAATGTGTTTTTGCATTAAACAGGGTTTTAGCTAAAGCAAAACTGTTGTAAAAATTTTCCGTGTATACGTGATGGCCAGCATGCAGCTTCTCTTCCAACAAATGTACTACAACCTTTTCAGCATAACCTTTCCCCCATACCACGCATCCCCGTGTACACAGCGGATTTATTTACGAAACCGTCTGGATTATTTAGAATGTACAATTTGATGCCATATTTATTCCTTTTGTATATATTCTCTAAATGACTCGTCCGCTCCAAAAAATAATTGATTCATCTAAAGATGTATCGCTACCTGGATAATACACCTGACATCCTGTTATTGAAAGAATTCAATATAGGTCGTACCCTGTATAGTCGATCATCTGTTTTCGGGTTTCCTGACCGGATTTTTCGCAAAATGCTGTGAACCTAAGATGAGAAAATACCTGTCTCTGCCCATACTCGACCTTAGTCCTATTTTCCAACTGCGTTTCTTTCTTCCAGTAGTCTTGCAATCGAGCACATTTGACATTACTCATATGTAATGAAATATCCAGGAAGACTAGTATTTCTCCTGTGCTTAAAGGTTTCCAATTACTAATCCTAGAGCTCGCTTTCGTATTTTCACTCGCAAATATATTGCGTGCGTTAGCATTCGTTTTATCAACTACGAGCTGCAGTATGTCATCTGCAACCAGTAGCCTGAAAAAACCCATTGGTGTATTACCAGCAGGATTTATCTGAGAATCATTTTGCTTTGTTAAACTGATGATACTGCATCCCATGTGGTTCTTCAAGCCAAGTCCCACCTGGTTTGCTTGCTTCCGCGAGCGCGTGTTCCTTTGTCGTCGGCGATTTCCTCCTCATCGTCGTCCGTATCGTCCGATTCCGAACTGTCGCGAAACATATTAGACATTTCTGCTTCCACGCTGTCGTCACTATGGTATGTTTCTGAAGTCTCCGAATTCCAGCCACCCTCCTCTGCTTCGTCCCCTCTGAACTCAACATCAGTGTCTAACAGACGCAGTACTCATGGTCAGTATATTGTCGCAGAAGAAGCCGAGTAGCACTGTCACCACGTTTCAATCATACCGGCACGGTAACTCCGCGTGTTCGGTCACGAGTTAATGGATAACGACGAACTGAAACGGAAATCTTGCGACGTCCGTCACGAGCAGATGCAACGAACGAAAACGAACAAAATGAGATTAAAAAGTGGTTATGATGCTAGACTGTTGCATGGAGGGTCTATAGCGTCCCCAACGAAATAATAATTAGAGACTTAAACAGTGTTTATAAAGAGACATTTTAAAATTGAATAATATACATTTTTATCATGTACCCGTATTATAATAATTTCTCTAAGTTTCGAGGGCAAAGAAATATAACAGAATGATCTAAAGAGACAAGATACGCACTTTTGTTAATTTTTTAGTTTTCTTCACTTCTCTTGTCTTGGTTGCGTGTAGACAGACATCTTGCGAGTGCTGGCAAATGTAAGCATATTTGTACTAATTAAGCGGATAATATATTGATTTAATATTATTGTTCACTTAATTTGTAAGAAGTGATCCCGATTTCATGTCCGCCTTCCTTGAATTAACCTGCATTCGAGTAATTTACAGTGCAACAATCGCAGGGGCCGATGCAGCCAACGACGCCATTACGTGGCGATATTAACTTATAAAAAATTAGCTGAAGAGAAAACTCGCCTGCTATTAACGTAATATTTATTTTTCTCTCCAGCCACCCGACGCTGCAGAAAATACCTAACTAAGATTCCTATTTTCACTACAACAGCCGAGAACGAGCCAGGACTACTACTATAATGCAATGGTTAACGGAGGTAAGAAGAAATACTCTCGCGCGTGTGTGGGCCGCAATTTTAATAACTAAAGATTTTTGCTTTAAAGTGAGCTGACTAGCCGAGAAAATATGAAGAGTTTATTCCAATGCTCAACTTATATGCTCATGTTTTAAGATTCAGCGAATAACATTCATTAACGTAACAAATAATTTAAGATTAATATTGTTAAAAAGGAGACCTTCACAAAAGCATTTAATTGTAAATCAAAATAAAATATTTTTATTTAGGCCCACCACGTAAGTTGGCATCAACAACAACATATTAAATTACGACGGCCGACGGATGCGAGGGGGTCGTGAGTTCAAAACTCACCTGAACTCTAAAATTTTAATTTGTGTATTAGGTTCGAGTACATTCTAGAAGTATCCAAAACGTCAAGAATCATGGCATTCCAATGTTCTGACACACACACACACACACACACACACACACACACACACACACACACACACACACACACAGTGTGTGTTCTGGTCGGAGGCAGTTCGCTCCGCGCTCTTGTATGTGCAAGTGCTGAATAAACCTTCGTTAAGTGAAGTGAGTGTTCGTCGTTCATTTAATTACACCTTGTACGTGACGCTGTTCGCTCTTCGTATTCTTTTCGGGTTAGAAGGCCCCGCTGTCGGTTGATTCGCCGCCGCTGCAAACAGTCCACAACACAGACGACTAAAGAAAAGAAATACAACTGCAGGCAGGAAACCGTTACGTGATATTTCGTTGGTTACTTGTACTAACACGAGTGCACAGCGCAACAAACTAAACTGAATACTCAGCCAGCGAACGCGCCGCTTGTAAACGTTACCCGCACTGGCTTCTTGTTCGCGGAAACGCTTATAAGTGAGTGTGTTAATAGGTATCTCTGGCACCAACTGTATTTGTTTGCATTTTGTCGAGTTCCGGATATAGACATCAACCATCTCACTGTTAAAGAACTTTCGGATAGTTAGAAATTTCGCTTCACAGTTGTGAACACCAAAAATTAACATTTTACCATCCTGTATGTATTATAATTATGAAGTCATACTTAGAGGAAAAATGAACCTTTATAACAAAAATTTATAATTTTCATTTTTCCTAACATATACGAGGGTTGTAACTAATACTGGCAACTATTCATTTACAGCTCGTACAAAATAGATACGTGTTTCAAAGTTTTCCTGACCTTCAAAGTAGTCACCAGCATTGTGTATAACCCGTTGCCAGCGATGTCGAAGTCTTAACATACTCTCAGCAGTGCCAGTCGTGTTGACAGTTCGAGCGACGCGGTCTATTGCCCGACGAATTTGCAGCAGTTCTGAAGCGAATGCCGTGAAGTGTTTTCTTCAGTTTAGAAGTCGAGCTGAACTCATGGGCTTAAGTCAGGGGATGTGCAGTACGTGGTATAACACTTGGCAGCCCCATAAGTCAAACGAATCAGTAACAAGTTGCACTGTACATGCTTGAGCATTGTCCTGCAAAATGGTCAGGTCCTGCAGAAAGTGTCACTTCTGTCTCTAAGCTGGTCGTAGGTTGTGTTCCAAAAATGAACAGCATGTTTTGTGAATGGTGCACTGAGTTCTTGAGCTACAATTTGAGCTACGAATTAATACAGTGACACCGTCTTACACGCTTTGCCACTGGAGGACTGCAGGAACGCGAGTCAACAGCGGGCCACTGCGCCACTTCCGTATTAACTGTCACGGCAATCGCTGTGACATCACCTGTTGCCTGTGTGAACAATGCTTAATATGAATTGTGAACCTACGGTACGGTGAGCAGGCCTAATTATCCATTTCTGGGTAAGAGTTGCTTCTCGAAAACGTGCTTTTGCTACGTGCACCATGCAAAGAGAATGTCGCCTCACTATACACTCTGCACGCTCAAAGTGTTTGGCTGTAGATACGAAACTAGCCACAAGCTTCTTCTGTAAGGTATTAAGCAGTACTTTTAAAGAGACAGAAAATATGAAAGTAATGGACGAATGCAGTACAGCATGCAAAATATTTTATTTGTTGCATGCTCATAAAAACCATACAAGCAACATTTAAAACGAAATACTGAATGGTAACATTTGGCAGAGATGCTTAAGGTACATTTGTATTATCTCCTTATCTAACAATAAAAGACTAATGTCGTAAAATAAAATATTCCGGAGATCTCTGTACGATTTCGCGAAAGGCTCTACTGGAAGAGACTAAAATTTCAGAAACTCGCGTTCCCTTCAGCTTCAGACTCGCTGATCGCTTTAACCATTTCTGCGGCCACACTCGCCTCCAGCTCCGTGAACATAGAGTCGTCGTCCTCGTCGTCGTCGTCTTTATCGCCAGCATCCTCTTCCTCCGTCTCCTCCAGCGCCCCAGCGGCTGCCATCTCCGCTTGCCTCTCCCAGTACTTCAGCTTCCTCTTGCAGATTACTTTCGCCTCGACCCTCCGCTGGAGTCTGTCCCACGTCAAGGCGCCGGGGATAGGTTTCGGGGGACTGGGCACCCGCCAGCCGAGCGCCGCCGGCTGGTCCGACTCGTCCTGGACGACCAGCAGGACCTTCCCGAAGTTCTCCCTTCTGCACAGCAGGTCGAGGCCGTCCGTCATCTGAGAACAGAGCAGTCGATGTGCGGCCGGAACCGAATACTACTGCTCTACTCCACTGGATTCTATTTTGGGTCTTCTGTTAATATACGAGGCGTGTTTTTTTTTAAATAAGTAACGTTTTGAAATCAAAATAGACGTGCTAAGGTATCAATAATATAATTTTTACATGAAAGCTGTAAGGGATCTGTGATCCCACAGATATTAGTATCCGACATCCAGGTCGATAGTGCACAGGAGTCGATTGTCGAGCGCTGCAGGAGGCAGTGAGACGAGTGTCTAGTGAGTATGGTACTGGAGAGACGAGCAAGAATGGCGGTCGAGTGAGTAGTAAAGGGTACGTTCACCGGAGTATGACGAGTGAGTGCGTCCCCCTGATCGTTGTGGGTTTGACCCTCACTAATACCGATTCGCGAGTGATATGAAACCGAAAGTGACAAGTGCCGATTTACGTGTTTCGCGTCAACCGCGTCGGCCAGAAACAACTATGGATTGCAGTGAAGATTGTTGTGACTTAACCATCATTGCGTGTGACGAAGTACTTAAAATCAGCAACCAATAAAAGGATAACCGTAATTAGACTGTAAGGCGAAGGTAGCAACTGCCTCAGAATTTGTGTTAGTAGAAAATACCTATCTGTTTGTACATCGCAACAGTTATGGTCTTTAATAATAGACAAACTTTCAGTCATTAACTATTTCATCTCAGAACAGCCGCACTCTGTTGAAATACCACCGAAACCACAGAAGAAAAACCGATAGCCTTTCATCCATTAAGCACACGGTCATATAATCATAATTAACTGTTTGGCGGCTTCGGTAAATCACACAAAACCCAACACCCCACAAAACGGGGGTGCTTCGAAGCCTGTACCTTAATCTACTTTTCTATATAATTTCCGCCAATACTGAGGCACTTGTCAAAGTTGTACCAGTTTTTGAATATTCTCCTCCTACAAGTCTGCCGCCTGACTTGTTAACCACTGCATAATCACTGTTTTGACTTCGTCATCGTGTAAGATGCTGACCGCCCAGGTGTTTCTTTAAATGCACAGATGGTAGTCACTGGGCGAAAGATCGGGGCTTTACGGAGGATGATCTAGTTTCCCATCGAAAAGATGTGATGAGATCTTTGGTCTGACTCGCCACATGCGGACGGACATTGTCTTGCTCAACTTCCATGGGCTGCTGCTCTGATTCTGGTGTGACGTAGGCCACCCACGTTTCATCGCCCGTAACAATTTCGCTTACGAAATAATCACCGTCGTTGCGGTACCGCTCAAAAAGAGTCAATGCACTGTCTAAGCGTTTGGTTTTGTGCACATCCGCCAGCATTTTCGGTACCCAACGTGCGCGCAATTTTCGGTAATTCAAGTGCTCGGTCACAATGCCATACAAAATACTACGAGAAACATTAGGAAAGTCATCCCGCAAGGTGGAAATCATAAAGCGTCAGTTTTCTCTCACCTTGTCCACTTCCCGCACCAAACCCATTAACCGAAGGACGCCCACTCCTTTGTTCATCATGCACATTTGTTTGGGTATCTTTAAATGCCCTCACCCACTTTCTTACCATTCCATCACTCAATGTTTTCTCCGTAAACTGCACAGATCTCAATGAATATCGATCGTTCTTAGGCCTTTAGCACTAAGAAACCTTATAACAGCCAGTACTTCAGTCTGCGGGACTCACGGTTATCGGAGGCATCTTGACACTCCGTACACAACGTAAACAAGGAAGAATCAGACTGCAATGGAGTCAGTGCGTAGATTAAGGCACAGGCTACTATGTAAAAATAAAATTGAGATATTTTAGCAGGTCTTGTTCTTAATTTCAAAACGGTACTTAAAAAACGCCTCGTACGTAAATGGTCTTCCACCTTCATTGCCAGAACACGCAATAAAATGATTAGATGATACGAGGTAGCAGTTTCTTTCCACGACAGCGCTATAATCTCAGTCAGCAGTCAGCTTTTAACCTGTCCATGTTTATGTTAGCCAGGCAGGCAAGTTGCTGCACATTAGCAGCAGAATGGGCAGGCTGTTTTAATCCCATCCAATCCACGCTATGTCCTAACCCAAGCAGGACAAGAGAGTCCTTATGGACTGCCTGTCTACCCGCACCGCTTCACTACATGACAGTTTATCCTGTACGCTTTCATTATAGTGTCATGAGTAGGATTCGCACGTTTATGGAAAACAATTTTGGGTGATTGTAGGCAGTAAAATGGTGGATTTTATTAGTCTCCTTCTCCGCTTATTTGGAGTTTATTTCGATATGAACGGTTTTTTCTGCAACTTAACTCTTTCGACATACTCGCTATTCCCATTTCGAACTGTCATCAGATCATCTGTAATATATGCTTTCTGTAGTAACCAGAATCATCAAAGTCGAGACCCTTTGCTCCTAAGAACCTGAAGACCTCTATTACACTGCAACAGCAAGTAAAGTAAGGTCTTAGAATTCTGGTTTCTGTACGTTTTAGTGTTTCAGCCAAATATACGAGGGTAATCCCATAAGTAAGGTCTATTTTTTTGTAAGTACATAGACCTGTTTATTTCGACAATGGTTTACATCAGTTTACAGCTTCAATATTTAGCTATTTTTCGACAGTCATTTCTGTCGACGCGTTTTTGTAGGCGCTGTGGCAGTTTTTTTATGCCCATGTCATACCAGCTCGCCGCCATGCTGTTCAGAAAGTCGAGCATGTGTGGCACCCATCTTGCGCACACCTCCCGGTAGTTCAATGCTTCCGTTAAAATTGTGTGACCGGTGTTTCGGGAAACACCAGGAATTAACGTGCAAAGATCAACCAGGGTGATCCGCCTATCTTCACGCATGCTTTGCTCAACTTTCAACACTGTCTCCTCAGAAATTGACGGTCTCCCGCTCCTTTGTTCGTGAATTTCGGTCCGACCAGCTTGCAAACACTACACCACTTACGAACATTTTTGACATCCATACACGACTCACCATACACTTCCGACAATTGGCGATGGATTAAAATCCAATTAATCAATGTTTGCCCTGAATTCATGAAGCCTGTATACTACTGAATGGCCTCATGTCCTTAGCACAAGTTACCACACACTTGGCTCCCTGTAAGTTTTCGTCCTCTTTCGAATTCTTATGGAGTGAGGGAACTGCTGGTCAATTTACAAACGCGTCTTAAAATGGCTACAACACTAGGAGAAAGGATGATCTTCACTACTCAAGGTTAAATGTAACTTTGGCTCAGAAGGGGGTAAATTATGCTGCTACAAAAGTCTTTTGTCACTTACCTAATAGTATCAAAAGTCTTATAGCCATATAGCATTTAAAAGGAAATTTAAACAATTTCTTAATGTTAACTCTTACTCATTAGATGAATTTTGGATATAGTAAGTGGGTCATTTCCCCAACCCCCCCCCCCCCCCAAAAAAAAGTCAAGGGTCATTTAATATTTTTTTTGTAATTTAATATCTTGTACAGACACCTTTTATTAACCCGACACGTTCCACATCATTCCGAAGTGTGTTATTCATGATCTATGGAACAACTAATCTAATCCTCTGGGTTCCCAAATAAGTAACTTTCTACACAATTTGCATTGCGAGACAGCTACAGAATTATTTGGAGCTGCATCATAAATACACGGAAACTTTTCCCCTGTGGGACCTGAGCTGTTCACCGGGTGGAGCACATTCCCCCAATTCTGTATTTCTCCTCCGTCTCCTCTATGGGGACTTTGATGTCGTGAGAGAAAAAGAAATTGGAGATTATGTGGATGACAAGGGTATCGGGTGTTGGAGTTAGAATTTGAAGGAGCTCGGAGCAACTTCAGCTCCAAGCAAATGTGTTAGGTAACATTCTATTGGAATTTCTGAACTCATTAAGGGAAGTGGCAACTATATAACTATTCTAGTTAGTGTGTAGAATCTATGAGACCTGCGATGTACCGTCATACTCTCTGAAAATATCTACAAAGTTCCGTAGGCAGCATGGGCTGTTAAGTGCGAAAACTATCGCACTATCAGCTTAACATCTCAAACGTCCAAGCTGCTGATAAGAGCAATAAACAGAATGGAAAAAGAAAAGTGATCTCTTAAATCATCAGTTTGGATTTAGGAAAGGTAAAGGCAAGGGAGGCAGTTCTGACGTTGCGGTTGATAATGGGAGCGAGACTGAAGAAAAAAATCAACACGTTCATTGCATTTGTCAACCTAGTAAAAGCGCCCTACATAGTAAAATTCAGCACGATGCTCGAAATTCTGAGAATAGGAGTAAGCTATGGGGAAAGACTGGTACCAGTATGTACACGAAACAAAAGGTAATAACGCGACAGACCAAAAACGAAGTGCTGGGCTTAGAAATGAGCACAGTCTTTCGCCCCCTACTTCCGTACATCGAAGCAGTAATTACGTAAATAGAAGGGTTCAAGAGTGGGATTAAGATTTAGGACGAAAGGAATAATTGTGATAGTACCCGATGTTGCTAACCTCAGAAAAGGTGATAAAGTGCAGGATCTGTTTGAGGAATGGGAAGTCTGATCAATACAGAACGTAGGTTGAGAATAAATTGATGAAAGGATAAAGTGACGAGAATAGCAAAAGCTGAACACGAAACTGGGTCATGAAATAGAAGTTCAGGAATTATTGTACCCTGGAAGCAGAATTACTTATGACGGGCAATTCAAGGACAAAAGGCGGACTAGCACAGGCGAAGAGGCATTCCGCCAATAAAATACCATTATCAAACATAGGCCTTAATTTGCGGAAGAAATTTCTTACAAGGGAACCTCCCCATCGCACCCCTCTCAGATTTAGTTGTAAGTTGGCACAGTGGATAGGCCTCGAAAAACTGAACACTGATCACTCGAGAAAACAGGAGGAAGTTTTGTGGAACTATGAAAAAATAAGCAAAATATACAAACTGAGTAGTCCATGCGCAGGATATGCAACATTAAGGGTAATGGGAGCACAGGAGCGCCGTGCTCCCGTGGTTAGCGTGAGCAGCTGCGAATCGAGGTCCTTGGTTCAAGTATTCCCTCGAGTGACAAGTTTAATTTTTTATTTCCAGACAGTTATTTTGCGAAGCTGCACAGGTATACAGCAGTATTGTTTACGTGATCGTGTGTCAATTATCAAAGTTCGCTCTCCAAAATTCCAGGACATTTTCAGATTTGCTTGGACATATGCAGGAGTTGACGGTCTACACATGAAAAAATTTGAAAACGTTAAAAACATATGTTTTGACAGAGCACAGGGAAGACAAACTTTCATTTGTTGCAGTTTATGTGACAAACTCTTATGTTTTCATCACTTTTTGGGAGTGATTATCACATCCACAAGACAACCTAAATCGGGCAAGGTAGAAGAATATTTTTACGCATTCGCCAAGTGTACAAGTTAGGTGGGTCGACATATTCCTGCCATGTGACACACATGCTGTCACCAGTGTCGTATAGAATATCAGACGTTTTCCAGTGGAGGAATAGGTTGACCTATGACCTTGCGATCAAATGTTTTCGGTTCCCATTGGAGAGGCACGTTCTTTCGTCTACTAATCGCACAGTTTTGCGGTGCGGTCGCAAAACACAGACACTAAACTTATTTCAGTGAACAGAGACGTCAATGAACGGACAAATCAGAATTTTGCGAAAATAAAGTTAAAATTCTCACATGAGGGAAGACTTGAACTGAGCACCTTTCGATCCGCAGCTGCTCACACTAACCACGGAACCATGGCACTTTTGAGGTGAAATGTGCGATGGGAAGGTTCCCCCGTGAGAACATACGTTCTGAACACAGAATTTTATGGTAGGAGATCACGGAAATTGGGAAAACCGGAACAGCAGAGAATCTAAGCACTGAGATGTATTGCTACAGAAGGATCTTTAATATCGGGTAGATTGCTAAGGTAAGGAATGAGGTGGCTCTAAGCAGAATCTGTGGAGGAAGAAACTTGCGGATAAAGCTTAGAACAGGATGACAGGACATCTGTTAAAGCATCATCAGTGAATAATATCCTGCCCACTGAAAGGAGAGGTAAGGGGGAAGAAACACACACATAGAAATCCAAGACTTTAAAATGCACACAAAATGTCGCTTGCAGTCGTTAGCAGTTCGTTACGACCCTCAAACTTGTGCGCGTGTGCGCGCGCAACTGCTGACTGTCTTAGCTACAATTTTTGAGGTTATTTTTAAATGTTGCAGTAATTTAACGGTAACAATAGTAAAATTTGTTAACATTAACCCATTTTATTCTATCCCACCTGTTTCAGGGCTTTTCATGCAATAATGTAACGCAAATTGGTTGTTTCATTTCGGAGTTACTCACCTTCTCAAATGGTAAAACGGAATGAATTTGAGGTTTTATCTTCTCCTGGAAATATAGGTCAAATACATTGTCCAGCATTATTTGTACATCGTATGAATGATTCTTAATCATATCTCCAACGTTCAGACCAGCCACGATAACATTCTTGTTCACTAACTCAGCGGAAGATACGTATTTTGTGTCCCAAGTTGGTCTTTGCAGTGTCATCGTAATAGTTCTTGGGTATGTAGCCGTGCTGTCCGAGCCTGAAACCAATACATATCTCTGCTATATGAAGGTAAATTAGACATCAGTTGCAGCAGTATCAACAGCAGGGTTTTTCTATGAATTATTTCAGGATCCCATTGCAACTTGGGGTAACACCAGTATTGAACGAGGAATTCGGACTTGTCGTGAACAAATTCCATCCACCTTTTATGACAGTTTGGTTTTAAATGAGATGTGAATCTAAATCAGCAATTGAAAACGGCCAGAGGCCGAAGACCCATACATAGTAACGGATATTAAATGGAAGTGTGATTTCACCTTGATCCCAAAGTCTAGGGTGTATGTAGTTTTAGCTATCCGTGAGAAACGAATTTAGTGACCAAAGAGGAGTCAAGGGCTCACGGCAGTGTAAGAAATTCAGCCTAAAAATATGACTTATCATTTGCGACCATTTGTGTGCTAGTCAAACCTTAATGTAACTTTGGTCAACATGGTCCGGGGGAGTAACAGCGATATGTTGACACAGATGGGTTAAACTAACATTCTACGAAGCAAAAATATTTTATTAACAACAGTTTTAGACTTTATGTAGAAGCGATCCTTACGATCTTGTTGCCGCCTGAGAATCCGAGGAGCCGCCAGCAGTAGCAGCCAGACGCTCATTTCCTGAAGATGACTACGTAAAGTCTGAACAGATCACTACCGAAAAATTGTTGCCATCTATACAGTTTTAATCCAGTCGAAACGTGACTTCTGCACAGCCGTAAGTATTGGGTTGGTGCATAAATTCGTTGCGTTTTTTCCGTAAGTTGACAGATACACAACAGAGACTTTACTCTTAACATACTCTTTCACTATTTATCATAGTTTGCTAACGCTGGTATAATTTTCCTATTCTGCGACTGTAGATATCACATGCTTTAGGTATGAAGAACTCGTTGAGCCATGTTCGGAGCGCATATCCATCCGGAAAGGAAGGCTGTTCGATAGGAAGCCGGAAATGTGAAAATCCGAGGTCGCAAGATCAGTGAATAAGGTGAGCGCGGTATGACTTCCCAAGCGAACTCCTCTATGGAGTTTGTCAGTGTAGCAGAATGCGGGCGGGCGTTTACGTGGGGTAGCATCACTCCGCACAGTCTTCCTGGCTGTTCTCAGATAGCGTGTGAAAGACGTCTATACCTTGTGGAAGCAACTCTTAGTAAACCACACTGCCCCTGCTCCACTAGATTACATTTTTTGTGCATGTGCGCAGTTCTTTGTACGAGGAGTTGCTGCTTTGGCCTCAATTATTCCTTTCTTTTCCTTATGTCGGCATGAAGACATTTCTTGCCACCAGTAACTATACAGTATAGGGACGGTCTGTGGCTTAAGAGCAAATCCATGACGAGCAGGCAGATTCACATATCCAGTGATTTTTTGTGATTTTGGCTTAGAACATGCGGTATCCATACGCCCGATTTATGGACCCCAAAGCATGCACACATCGCACGATAGTGGAATGATCGTAGTTCATCACATTTGCTACTTTTGGAATAGACTGATGTGGATCATTGTAGATTAATGCGTTTGAACGATCTTGATATCTTTTGAAGTCGTCTTGAATGTCTAGGAAGATCGAAATGCCCCTCCTCAAAACGAGGAAACCATTTTCTTGCCCTGCCCTGTCCAATGGAATTATCCCCATACACATTACGAATGTTTCTGGCTCCCTTAACTGCTATCATCTATCTATTGGAAAACAGAAGAATATGTCTAAAATGTTCCAGTACCTTCTTTTGACACTCCATTTTGTAGCTTCCACACCTCCATTATACCTCTAAGTGGAAATGCCAAAATATAAACTCAAATATCAAGAGTGAGGCTCAAATGGAAAGTGAGGCTCAAATGAAAAGTGAGGCTCAAATGAAAAGTGAGGCTCAAATGAAAAGTGAGGCTCAAATGAAAAGTGAGGCTCAAATGAAAAGTGAGGCTCAAATGAAAAGTGAGGCTCAAATGAAAAGTGAGGCTCAAATGAAAAGTGAGGCTCAAATGAAAAGTGAGGCTCAAATGAAAAGTGAGGCACAAATAAAAAGTGGGGCGCAAATAAAAAGTGGGGCGCAAATAAAAAGTGGGGCGCAAATAAAAAGTGGGGCGCAAATAAAAAGTGGGGCGCAAATAAAAAGTGAGGCGCAAATAAAAAGTGGGGCGCAAATAAAAAGTGGGGCGCAAATAAAAAGTGGGGCGCAAATAAAAAGTGGGGCGCAAATAAAAAGTGGGGCGCAAATAAAAAGTGGGGCGCAAATAAAAAGTGGGGCGCAAATAAAAAGTGGGGCGCAAATAAAAAGTGGGGCGCAAATAAAAAGTGGGGCGCAAATAAAAAGTGGGGCGCAAATAAAAAGTGGGGCGCAAATAAAAAGTGGGGCGCAAATAAAAAGTGGGGCGCAAATAAAAAGTGGGGCGCAAATAAAAAGTGGGGCGCAAATAAAAAGTGAGGCGCAAATAAAAAGTGAGGCGCAAATAAAAAGTGAGGCGCAAATAAAAAGTGAGGCGCAAATAAAAAGTGAGGCGCAAATAAAAAGTGAGGCGCAAATAAAAAGTGAGGCGCAAATAAAAAGTGAGGCGCAAATAAAAAGTGAGGCGCAAATAAAAAGTGAGGCGCAAATAAAAAGTGAGGCGCAAATAAAAAGTGAGGCGCAAATAAAAAGTGAGGCGCAAATAAAAAGTGAGGCGCAAATAAAAAGTGAGGCGCAAATACACTCCTGGAAATGGAAAAAAGAACACATTGACACCGGTGTGTCAGACCCACCATACTTGCTCCGGACACTGCGAGAGGGCTGTACAAGCAATGATCACACGCACGGCACAGCGGACACACCAGGAACCGCGGTGTTGGCCGTCGAATGGCGCTAGCTGCGCAGCATTTGTGCACCGCCGCCGTCAGTGTCAGCCAGTTTGCCGTGGCATACGGAGCTCCATCGCAGTCTTTAACACTGGTAGCATGCCGCGACAGCGTGGACGTGAACCGTATGTGCAGTTGACGGACTTTGAGCGAGGGCGTATAGTGGGCATGCGGGAGGCCGGGTGGACGTACCGCCGAATTGCTCAACACGTGGGGCGTGAGGTCTCCACAGTACATCGATGTTGTCGCCAGTGGTCGGCGGAAGGTGCACGTGCCCGTCGACCTGGGACCGGACCGCAGCGACGCACGGATGCACGCCAAGACCGTAGGATCCTACGCAATGCCGTAGGGGACCGCACCGCCACTTCCCAGCAAATTAGGGACACTGTTGCTCCTGGGGTATCGGCGAGGACCAATCGCAACCGTCTCCATGAAGCTGGGCTACGGTCCCGCACACCGTTAGGCCGTCTTCCGTTCACGCCCCAACATCGTGCAGCCCGCCTCCTGTGGTGTCGCGACAGGCGTGAATGGAGGGACGAATGGAGACGTGTCGTCTTCAGCGATGAGAGTCGCTTCTGCCTTGGTGCCAATGATGGTCGTATGCGTGTTTGGCGCCGCGCAGGTGAGCGCCACAATCAGGACTGCATACGACCGAGGCACACAGGGCCAACACCCGGCATCATGGTGTGGGGAGCGATCTCCTACATTGGCCGTACACCACTGGTGATCGTCGAGGGGACACTGAATAGTGCACGGTACATCCAAACCGTCATCGAACCCATCGTTCTACCATTCCTAGACCGGCAAGGGAACTTTCTGTTCCAACAGGACAATGCACGTCCGCATGTATCCCGTGCCACCCAACGTGCTCTAGAAGGTGTAAGTCAACTACCCTGGCCAGCAAGATCTCCGGATCTGTCCCCCATTGAGCATGTTTGGGACTGGATGAAGCGTCGTCTCACGCGGTCTGTACGTCCAGCACGAACGCTGGTCCAACTGAGGCGCCAGGTGGAAATGGCATGGCAAGCCGTTCCACAGGACTACATCCAGCATCTCTACGATCGTCTCCATGGGAGAATAGCAGCCTGCATTGCTGCGAAAGGTGGATATACACTGTACTAGTGCCGACATTGTGCATGCTCTGTTGCCTGTGTCTATGTGCCTGTGGTTCTGTCAGTGTGATCATGTGATGTATCTGACCCCAGGAATGTGTCAATAAAGTTTCCCCTTCCTGGGACAATGAATTCACGGTGTTCTTATTTCAATTTCCAGGAGTGTAAAAAGTGAGGCGCAAATAAAAAGTGAGGCGCAAATACAAAGTGAGGCGCAAATACAAAGTGAGGCGCAAATACAAAGTGAGGCGCAAATACAAAGTGAGGCGCAAATACAAAGTGAGGCGCAAATACAAAGTGAGGCGCAAATACAAAGTGAGGCGCAAATACAAAGTGAGGCGCAAATACAAAGTGAGGCGCAAATACAAAGTGAGGCGCAAATACAAAGTGAGGCGCAAATACAAAGTGAGGCGCAAATACAAAGTGAGGCGCAAATACAAAGTGAGGCGCAAATACAAAGTGAGGCGCAAATACAAAGTGAGGCGCAAATACAAAGTGAGGCGCAAATACAAAGTGAGGCGCAAATACAAAGTGAGGCGCAAATACAAAGTGAGGCGCAAATACAAAGTGAGGCGCAAATACAAAGTGAGGCGCAAATACAAAGTGAGGCGCAAATACAAAGTGAGGCGCAAATACAAAGTGAGGCGCAAATACAAAGTGAGGCGCAAATACAAAGTGAGGCGCAAATACAAAGTGAGGCGCAAATACAAAGTGAGGCGCAAATACAAAGTGAGGCGCAAATACAAAGTGAGGCGCAAATACAAAGTGAGGCGCAAATACAAAGTGAGGCGCAAATACAAAGTGAGGCGCAAATACAAAGTGAGGCGCAAATACAAAGTGAGGCGCAAATACAAAGTGAGGCGCAAATACAAAGTGAGGCGCAAATACAAAGTGAGGCGCAAATACAAAGTGAGGCGCAAATACAAAGTGAGGCGCAAATACAAAGTGAGGCGCAAATACAAAGTGAGGCGCAAATACAAAGTGAGGCGCAAATACAAAGTGAGGCGCAAATACAAAGTGAGGCGCAAATACAAAGTGAGGCGCAAATACAAAGTGAGGCGCAAATACAAAGTGAGGCGCAAATACAAAGTGAGGCGCAAATACAAAGTGAGGCGCAAATACAAAGTGAGGCGCAAATACAAAGTGAGGCGCAAATACAAAGTGAGGCGCAAATACAAAGTGAAGCGCAAATACAAAGTGAAGCGCAAATACAAAGTGAAGCGCAAATACAAAGTGAAGCGCAAATACAAAGTGAAGCGCAAATACAAAGTGAAGCGCAAATACAAAGTGAAGCGCAAATAAAAAGTGAAGCGCAAATAAAAAGTGAAGCGCAAATAAAAAGTGAAGTGCAAATAAAAAGTGATCGATAAGACATTGTAACCAGAATACCAGTGTTCAATACAAAAACGCTAGTTACTTACACACCAACCTAATACTGACGCGAGAGTAATTACATTGTTAAGATTTCGTTCAAAAATTAGCACAAATGATTCGACTTTACAGACCAATCAGTGAGGCATGAACTGCCGTTTTGCAATGGAGTAACACTGTTAAAATGGTGTTTAAATCTTGCCAGAGTAAACGATTAAGTGGATTAACATCTTAGAACTGTCTTAAGAACAATTTAGTGACAGACCAGCAATTCGCGTACTCACCGATAGTGATCAGTCTTCCGCAAGGCTTGAGCAGCCTCAGGAATTTTTCGGTCTCCGCCCCTCCACTGCGGACGATGGCGACATCGACGCCCTCAGGGTAGAGGCTCAGGATGCGCTCCACGTAGTCCTCCTCGTGGCGGTACACGCCGTTCACCCCCAGGCGCCACAGCTTGTCGTGCTTTGACTCAGAGGCCGTCCCCAGCACCGTGACCAGCGGCACCGTCCGAGCCAGCTGCGCCACGGCCGTGCCCACGCCACCTACGAAGCGTGTCACTCTCCCTCAGTCTCGAGAATGACAATTCACTGCTTGCTATGTTAAGAGAGATTTCTGTGACTAAGTACAATTAAGAGTAAATTACTGTTTGCGTGAAACTCTCACGCTAGGGGAAACAACAGGCAAAAAACCCATCAACGCGCAAATTTAACTGGTGCCTGGTTGTCTTCAGGCTGCGCGTCTCTAGCACTACATACGGTGATCCAAGGCTTGAGGGTCGAAACTATACAGACGGAAGAGGGCTGTAAAGGAACTTTAAGGGAAGGGAGATTGATGTCTCAGGTAGCACGAGGTCTTCAATGAGCAATGCCTGTGGAACTTTTTTGTAAACTACTGCTTACCTTCAGTTCCAACGCAAGTTAATAGAGAATCATTGCCTGAGGTCAGTAAATATCGACATAAATCTTCTGAAGAATCAGATGCACGAATGACACCCGCTGAAAGAAATTGTAGGGAAGACGTGTACAATAGAAGAAAACTATCTTCATTTAAATGAACTGGAGAAATTGATGGCAAGATGAGAACTTCTGACGGAGGCGATCTACCCAGACATATGATAGTAACGGTAGATGGTGTTTTTCACTTAAGCACATTTTCAACAGATTTTATACCGCTGGCAATTTCTTCCTGTCTAAAAATTTTAGTCGATTATTCAGTTCCTGTTAGGTCGCCCAAAATGGTATCCAGTGCAGAACAGTTAAGCAGGAATGGATAGAGGAGGAATGATAGGCCACAAAAGCATGCATAACTAACGAAAAGAAACTCCGTTTACACGAAAATTAAAGAGCCCGTTGATGGAAACAAGTAACTTCATGAATATCAAAAGCTCAGATGGTAAGCCAGTACTAAGCAAAGCGGAAAATAGGTTGAAGGAAATATAAAGCGTCGCTATAAGGGAAAACTAAGGACAGAATCATAAAATGAGAAGAAACGAAGAAGGTAAAGATGAGATGATACTGCAAGAAGTATTTGACAGACCTAATGGGCAATAATTATAATCCTTGGGAGAGCCACGTATGATAAGTGTATTCCAGGTGCTGCGCAGTACATGTGAGACAGGTAAAAGGGTGTAGTAATTCCAGTTCAAACTAAAGCAAATACTGACTTGTGTGAATACTATCTAACCATTAGTTTTATGTATCAGTCAGTCACTATTTTGTAACACGAATCATTCATAGAAGAATAAAACTTTAGAGACTGCCTTTGAGATCAATTTGGGTTTCGTAATAATACACTAACATCCAAGGCAATACTGATCCACCGACTTATCTTAGAAGATAGATTGATTAAAGGCGATTCTAAGTTTATGTCAATTGTAGATTTAGAGAAAGGCTTTTGACAATGTTGATTTTGAAACAGACATTTTGATGTTAGAGATAAAACGCAGCAAACCGAAAGGTTTTTTTACAACTCTTACACAAACCAGATAACAGTTATAAGAGCCCAACAGTTCTGACACCTGACGTAACCTCCTTTACATGTGGAGCAACAGGCACACCCGTGCAAGCTATAGGAAGGATCTTCTAGGGGCTCCCGGTAATTCTAGAGATTTGACTATCAATCCCAGTTGTAAGAAGTACCCGAATCCCACTGCTTACCGTGAGGAGAGCTGATTCGATTAAATATCAGTCCTACATCTAGAACACAAATCGGATACCGACGAAACTTGGGAACAGCTCGAGTGTCACAAACCTGGTACACAAACATCCCTAAATGCCCTTCATTGCGGTGTTATGAAAGAGTACACCCCCGTGTGGACGAAGCAAATTGAAGAGCAGGGATGACTAAAGATTTTGTCTGGAATTTAGCGCTGTACGGAAGTGGAAGGTGGACGACCGGCATCATTGCTAATCTTGTGAACCGGTTTTCGGCTTACAAGGCTCTCGGTAAGTAGTAATTATCGTGAAAAATCATTTGAAACTGTGTGCTAGACCAGATCTGACTGGTAACCTTGCCTTTTGCAGACAATGATACTGAGAGTTCTGAAGGCATAAATGACAAACCACCCTCTCAGTTTCACTGTTGCCAATACCTCCCCTTCCTCCCTGCAGATCAGTGAAGCTCTTTTCCACACGTCGTTGGATTAATCTCTCCAGCAAGAAGTGGAGGCGTGACTTATTGCGTTTGGAACGCCATAGGATGCGACTATCTTTTTTTCGGAAGCGCTAGTCTAGCAAAACATACCAGAAGGTACTCGAGTTTGGATATGATATAGCAGCTGGAGCTGTGAGTGAGCTCTTCGTCTGGCCTGAATAGAGCAGTCAGTAAGACCAGTGATAGAATGGTGAGCTCCAGATTCTAGTCCCAGTGCAACAGTTAATTTGCTAGGAATTCTCAAAGGTATTAAGCTTTATTCTGGAATTATTGGCGAAGAAATTTTGGTGCAGATATTAACGATGAAATTCGTGTTGCAAACCTTGGATAGTAGAAAGGGTTTTGACAGCGCAATAACGACAAAAACAGTAAGCATGAAAAGGTAAAAGACGGAGTTGCTCAGGGTGTGGCTTACTAGAGGTAAGGGACGACCAATAAGTTTCCGTTTGAGAGCGTCATTGCAGCGTGTATACAACGTATTGCGACTGCGGTGTCAGTACAGATACCATAATGCGGAAATCAACTACGGCGACGTTATTACCAAATGCTTTGAAACAGGATCAGCTTACTGTTATTCTGTTCTTGGCTGCCGAAGGACAAACACCAGAGAATGAAGATTGTGTGCACTGTGTCTGAAACCACTGTTGTGAAATGGTGCGCCAAGTTCCATGCTGGTCACAGACAAGACGCCAGCCGAACTGGGTGGTCAGCGTCATCCATTACGAAAAACAATCTGACGGTTGATAGAGCGATTAGGGTTGACCGACGCGTAACCATTCGTGCGCTAGCAGAGGATCCTTACATCAGCGTCGGTAGCGTGCAATACTGTACCCAACAGATGTTAGGATGCCATCAAGTCTGCAGCCAGTGGATACCTGGGGTGTTGAACATCTAACAAGAAGCAAACCTTACAGCTGTGTGACTGAAGCACCAGATGTGTTTAAGTTTTGAACACAACAAGGTCCTTGAAAATTTTTTCCGGCGGTGAAAGCTGGTGCCACCACTGTGAATCAGCCTAATCCAATGATGATGTAGGGGTGTCGTCCATCGTCCCTTCATCCCAACGAGTTCAAGAGCAAGCCACTCGCTGCTAAGGTGATACTCATCCTGTTCGATTATCAGAGCCCATTGCTTATTAATTTCAAAGAACCAGGTGTCGCCATTACTGGGGAATGCAGAATACATCACTGCTAGCAGTTATGGCGGCAATTCCGAGAAAATTGCAGCAAGTGCGCTGCTTCATGATAATGCACATCCACATGTAGAAAACGTTATATGCAAGCTGCACAGTTCAAGTGGGAGACGCTCGAGCATCCACTGTGCAGCTCTGTCAATCGTATTATCACGCGTTTGGTCCCTCAAAAAAGGCCTTTAGTTTGTTTTGTTTTAGGGCGCAAAAAGCAACTGGAGTCATACGCGCCCAAGTCAAAATTAGAGAGGGAAACGACTATACTTCATTCCCAATGGACAGAATAGGAGAGCTAAACAAGGAACATGGAAAAAGGTAAGAAACACCATACGAAAATGGAGGCCCAAAACTAAACATTGATTGGTCTTCGCCATATTGCTTCGGCAGATAAAAAGTAAAATGCGGTGGACAGCCCGCGCGTCATTTGCTAAAACGTCTGAAATCATATGGAAAACCCAAGCTAGAACGTAAATTGGTAAAAGGGCATTCCAGCAGGAAGTTGCGGACAGTGAAAGTTTGGGTCCAATGCGTACAAAGTGGTGGGGCAGCGCCAATGAGCAAATGATGGCTAAAAAGGCAGTGCCCAATACCCAGCCGAGTTAAAATAATCTCCCAGCGGGGAGAGCCGAGAGGAGTTCCTGCAAGGCGCCGGGAGAGGCTTAACAAGCCGAAGCTTCTTCCCGTGAAGGTGGAACCATTGGCGATGCCAAAGGGACACTACCTCCTGATAGACGCAACGCAGAGATCATAGGAGGGAATAGAGGAACTCACGGGCAGAGGTACGAGAACTGCTGCATTGACAGCGTCAGCAGCCTCGTTTCCTTTCAGACCAACAAAACCAGGGACCCCACAGAACCATGACATTGGCTCCACGAAGAGTGAGCAACTGACAGTTTTCCTGGACCCGCTGCACTAAGGGATGAGCAGTGTACAGCAAAGATACTTTGGAGGGCGCTTGAGTGCGTCTGAGCAGAGAATACAATTGGGAAGGCTGTGTCGCCGGATGTACTCCTTGGCCTGATGCAAGGCGGAAACCTTGGCTGTAAGGACTAAGGAGTGTGCCTGAAGCCGGTATTGAAAGACACGGGGGCCAATGACGAAAGCACACCCGATCCCACAGTCAGAGCCATTAGTGAACACGAAGGTACTATCCCTAAGTTCCATGGGAAGGTCGTGAAACTGAAGGTAATAGACCGAGCCTGGAGTAGTGTTCTTAGGAAGCGAATAGAGGCCAAGGTTAACATGGGCCTCTTCACGAAGCCAAGTCGTGAATGGTTCACACCCACTGGGAAAGTCGCAGGTAGCGTGAAGTTAAGCCGCCGTATTAAGTGGCGAAAGTGGACTCCAGGAGGTAACAGACGATCTAAGGAATCACCAAAGAAGGCGGCTTACGAGGGGTGGCTACGCATTTTATACAAACGGCATGCATACCTGCTGAGGAGAAAGTGACGGCGGTAGGACAGTGGTAGTTCAGCTGCTTTAGCATAGAGACTCAACCAGACTGGTGTAAAAGGCGCCCATGACCAAACAGATGCCATGATGTATAGTGTTGAGACGGCGTAAAAGGGATGGGCGTGCAGATGCATAAATGAAGTACCCATAGTCGATTTTAAAACTGACAAGGGACCGGTACAAACGGAGGAGGGTGGTTCAATCGGCACCCCAGTAAGTACCATTGAGGACACCTAAGACACTGATGGACTGCATACAGTGGCCTGCCAGATACGAGACATGGGAGGATCAAGAGTGTTTCCTATAGTGCATTTCGCAGTGTGAACGAATGGAAGCGTAACAGGCTCAAGATGAGATGGTGGAGGAAACTATTTGCGCAGCCAGAAATTCATACAGTTTTGTCAGTGGAAAAGCTAAAGTCATTGGCGATGCTCCAGGAGTGAAGACCAAGACTGCGCTGAAGACGCCACCCAGTGAGACAGGTCCGTGGAGAGACAAAGCGAGCCGGAGATGCCCGACGGGGGACAGACCATTATAGGGTTGATGGCGATTGCAGAGTTTTTTTTGTGGTTTTAGGGCGCACAACTTCAATGGTCATTAGCGCCCTGACTACGTTAAGAATGCACCGCGAGGCAGAAGTTTAAAACAACAACTGAAAGGGAAAACACGATAAAAGAGACTGACAGGCATAGGATTAAAAACAGCATCATCAAATGTCCTTAGAGAGGTTTGTCAAATTGATAAAACGAAGAATGCGAGCAGCTGCTCGTGGGTCATCCGCTAAAATGGCATCTAGAGTACATGGCAGGTTAAGATCTAGACGCAGTGTGTTAAAATCCGGACAGGACATTAAAATGTGGCGGACCGTCAGCAATTGCCCACATGGGCAGAACGGCGCCGGCGCAGCCTTTGCCGCGGCATCTGCAGCTTCGTTCCCAGGGATACCGACATGGCCAGGGACCAACATAAAGCTAACTGGAGAACCGACGTCCACCAGCTGCTGAAGAGAGCGTTGGATCCGGTGCACGAAAGGGTGAACCGGATACGGATCACTGAGGCTCTGGATGGCGCTCAGGGAATCTGAGCAGATGACATGAGCAGAATGTCGGTGGCGGCAGATGTAAAGAACAGCCTGGTAGAGGGCAAAGAGCTCAGCTGTGAAGACCGAACAATGGCCATGGAGCCGGTATTTGAAACTTTGTGCCCCGACAATAAAAGAACACCCGACCCCGTCATTGGTCTTTGGGCCATCTGTATAAATGAAGGTCATATTGATGAACTTCGAACGAAGTTCAACAAAACGGGAGTGGTAGACCGAACCGGGGGTAACCTCTTTTGGGAGCAAGCTGAGGTCAAGGTGAACGCGGACCTGAGCCTGGAGCCAAGGTGGCGTGTGGCTCTCGCCCACTCGAAAGGTTGCAGGGAGTGAAAAATTAAGGTGTTGAAGGAGGCGACGAAAGCGAACTCCAGGGGGTAGCAGGGCAGAGACATACAACCCGTATTGACGGTCGAGAGAGTCGTCAAAAAAGGAACGATAAGACGGGTGGTCGGGCATTGACAGTAGCCGACAGGCATACCGACAAAGTAGTATATCGCGCCGGTAGGTGAGTGGCAATTCGCCAGCGTCAGCATGAAGACTCTCTACGGGACTAGTGTAAAACGCTCCGATCCCAAGTCGTAAACCCCGATGTTGAATGCAGTTGAGGTGGCGTAAGATGGATGGCCGTGCAGTGGAGTATACGAAGCTCCCATAATCCAGCTTGGAGCGGACGATCGACCGATATAGACGAAGCAGCACGGTTCGATCCGCTCCCCACGACATACCACTGAGAACACTAAGGACATTTAAAGAACGGGTACAACGGGCAGCCATATATGACATGTGGAGACCAGTTAAGTTTCCTGTCAAATGTAAGACTTAAAAAATTTTGTTGTCTCCACGATTGGGAGAGCAACGGGACCGAGTCGTAAGGACGGTGGGAGAAACTCTTTGTAGCGCCAGAAGTTAATACAGACCGTCTTCTCAGCAGAAAAACGGAAGCCATTGGCGACACTCCAGGAGTAAAGACGGTCAAGAGAACGCTGAAGACAGCGCTCCAGGAAACATGTACGCTGCGCGCTGCAATAGACGGTAAAATCGTCCACGAAAAGGGAGCCTGATACATCAGCTGGGAGGTAATCCATTATTGGATTGATCGCGATGGCGAAGAGAGCGACGCTCAAAACTGAGCCCTGTGGCACCCCATTCTCCTGGCGAAAGGTGTCTGACAGGACAGAACACACACGTACCCTGAACTGTCGATCCATTAAAAAGGAACGAATAAAAAGAGGGAGGCGACCGCGAAGGCCCCATGTATGCATGGTGCGGAGAATGCCCGCCCTCCAACAGGTGTCGTAAGCCTTCTCCAAATCAAAGAACACAGCCGCGGTCGGGCGCTTCCGCAAGAAGTTATTCATAATGAAGGTCGACAAGGTAACCAGATGGTCAACAGCAGAGCGGCGCCTACGAAATCCACATTGTACATTGGTAAGTAGGCGTCGAGACTCGAGCAGCCAAACCAATCGAGAGTTAACCATTCGCTCCATCACTTTACAGACACAGCTGGTAAGCGAGATGGGTCGATAACTGGAAGGCAAGTGCTTGTCCTTCCCCGGTTTAGGAATCGGGACAACAATAGACTCGCGCCAGCATGCGGGAACATGTCCCTCAATCCAGATGCGATTGTAAGTACGAAGAAGAAAACCTATACCCGCAGGAGAAAGGTTCTTCAGCATCTGAATATGAATAGAATCAGGCCCCGGAGCGGAGGACCGTGATTGGCCAAGTGCGTTTTCGAGTTCCCGCATGGTGAATGGGGCATTATAACTTTCACGATTCGAGGAGCGGAAGTTAGGTGGCCTAGCCTCCTCTGCCTGTTTGCGGGGGAGGAAGGCAGGGTGGTAATGAGCGGAGCTCGAAACCTCGGCGAAAAAGCGGCCGAAGGCATTGGAGACATCCTCAGGGGCCACAAGGACGTCATTCGCGACCGTCAAGCCAGAAACTGGTGAGTGGACCTTAGTGCCAGATAGCCGGCGCAGGCTACCCCAGACAACAGAAGGAGTAAAACTGTTGAAGGTGCTTGTGAAAGCAGCCCAGCTGGCTTTCTTGCTTTCTTTAATAATACGACGACACTGTGCACGTAATCGTTTATAATTGATACAATTCGCCACTGTAGGGTGGCGTTTAAAGGTGCGTAAAGCACGTCGACGAGCACGTAAAGCGTCTCTACATGCTGCAGTCCACCAGGGGACCGGTACGCGACGTGGAGAAGAAGTAGGGTGAGGGATGGAATATTCAGCAGCAGCGAGAATGACTTCCGTGAGGTGTGCGACCTGACGATCGCAGCTTGTGAAGGTTTGATCCTGAAACGTCGCCCTGGAAGAGAAGAGCCCCCAGTCTGCTTTGGAGATGGTCCAACTAGATGAGCACGGAGAGGGGGTATGCTGCAGGAGATGGATAACACACGGGAAGTGGTCGCTCGAATATGTATCAGAAAGTGCATACCACTCAAACCGGCGTGCAAGTTGGGTAGTACATATAGAGAGGTCTAAATGGGAATAGCTGTGAGATGTGTCCGAAAGAAAAGTAGGGGCGCCAGTATTGAGGCAGAGAAGATTGAGCTGGTTGAAAAGGTCTGCTAACAGGGAGCCCCTCGGGCAGGATGCTGGAGAGCCCCAAAGGGGATGGTGGGCATTGAAGTCGCCAGTTAAAAATGGTGCAGGTAGCTGAGCAATAAGTTGCATCATGTCTGCCCTGGTAACGGCAGATGACGATGGAGTGTAAACGGTACAAATGGAAAATGTAAAAGTGGGGAGAGTAATGCGGATGGCAACTGCCTGCAGACCGGTGTGCAACGTGATGGTATCGTAGAAATATCATCCCGGACCAGCAACATAACTCCTCCATGAGCCGGGATACCTTCCACAGGGGGGTACGTCAAAACGCACAGAGGTGTAGTGTGCCAAGGCAATTTGATCGCATGGAGGGCTACGACGAGCGGACGGTGTAAGCGGAGCAGCAACTTCAAGTCCTCTCGGTTGGAGCGAATGCTGCGAATATTCCAGTGAATAAGTGCCATCGTAAGAAGAAAAGGAAGATGAAAGAAGGTCACCTCGAAGGCCGCTGAGGGCCTGGCTTCGAGCGAGCACTGCCGCCGCTATCAGTAGGCGGACAGTCATCGTCCATTGGGTCTATAGGTTCATCGGCCATCTTGGGAAGATGGCTGGGAGGGGGAGCTTCCTCCGCCGGTGAACGGCCAGATGTTCGGCTACTAGCGGTGCGGCCAGGCGAAACGGATGACGGCCTGGGGCGGCAACCGCTGGGTGGCGCAGGAGAAATGCGCTGTGGCGGAGAAGGAGAACTGTGCTTCCTATGAGCCTTCTTGGAAGGACGTTTGGTGGAAGTACTGGTCGAAGGCTGGGAGGTCGAGGTACGTAGGAAGTCTGCACGGGACGGTTCCTTCTTGAAGGCCCGTGCATCCGACTTCTGGGTCTTCGTCTTAGCAGAAGCTGATGAAGGGGCTTGTGTCTGTGGGGTGATGGGAGGAAGAGGAGACGTCGACCGCGCCATCTTAGCACTGGCCGAACGGACGACCGTGGTGCTGAAGGTCAGATCGCATGTCTGGGTTGCCACCTCCCTGGTAGTCCGAGGAGAGGCGAGGACAGTACTGTATTTCCCCGCTGGGAGCAGCGTGGGCTTCCTACTAGCCAATAGCTTGCGAGCAGCCGAGGTGGACACTTTCTCTTTGACCCGAATTTCTTGGATACACCGTTCTTCCTTATAGACAGGACAGTCGCAGGAGGATGCGGCATGGTCACCCTGACAGTTCACACAACGAGGAGACGGAGGTGGACAGTCACCCTCATGGGCATCCCTGCCACAAGTGACATTTATCCACATTGGAACAAGACTGTCGAGTGTGATTGAAACGCTGACGCTGGTAGCAGCGCGTAGGTGTCGGGACATAGGGGCGAACAGAAATAACCTCGTAGCCCGCCTTGATGCGCGATGGCAGCTTAACACTATCGAAGGTCAAGAAAAATGTCCGTGTCGGTACAAGGTCATTGTTGACCTTTTTCATGACCCTATGGACAGCCGTCACGCTCTGCTCAGCGAGGAAAGATTGAATCTCCTCGTCAGTCAATCCGTCGAGGGAGCTAGTATAGACTACACCACGAGACGAATTCAAAGTTTGATGAGCCTCCACCCGGACAGGGAACGTGTACAGGAGTGTGGCCTGAAGCAGTTTTTGTGCCTGAAAGGCGCTCTCAGTTTCTAGTAATAAGGTACCGTTACGCAACCTGGTACAAGATTTGACAGATCCGGCTATCAGTAATTAGAACTTCCGGGCTAAGAGGCCGTGGTCCAATAGTAGAAATACTTCTCCCTGACGTTTCGTTGCCAGCTGAGGGCAACATCATCTGAGGTGAGTCTACGACTCGTAGACTCGTAGACTCACCTCAGATGTTGCCCACAGCTGGCAACGAAACGTCAGGGAGAAGTATTTCTATTATTGGACCACGGCCTCTTAGCCCGGAAGTTTTAATTACTGAAGACGCCGGCCGTGAAAGCCTACACGCTAAGATCCAGCTATGGCATCTACGCCGTTCTGGATAACGAAAGGGTTGACAGAGGAAAAATCCTTTCCGTCCTCAGATCGAGAAACGACGAAGAACTGTGGGGCAAGCGGTAGTACTTTTGTCACTGGTGGCTGGTCATGTTTCCGTTTTAGGGGAGAAGTCGAGAGAGATCGTGTGAAATCCATTGCGGAGGAATCCCCATGATTGCCAGCGTCTCCGATGGCGCGCTCCTTCCTTGTGGGGACCCTCTCAAAGGGCACTCCCGCCTTAGGTGAATGTTTACACCTCAGGTCACACCTCCCGAGAAACAGACGGAGGGACCAATCGGCATGGTCAGAAGGTATCAGCTCAGGCCATCACCCCTCCCTGGGCCTTACATGTGCCTTACATGTCTACCCAGGGCGGGGAATTACGAGTTACTCCGTCACCGGCTACGCGTGCGAACGCGTGGGTCGGCCTTCAGGCACGCACAGGGAGGAAGGAAGAAGAGGAAAAAGAAGAGAGAGAGGGAGAGAGGGAGAGAGAGGACAGACTGTCTCAAACGCCGAGGCGGAGACCAGAGAAGGCAGGGAGAAGAAGGCAATGAGAAGGCAAGGAGAAGAAGGCAATGAGAAGGCAAGGAGAAGAAGAGAAGGGAAAGAGTAAGGAAGACAGTGAGGTGGAGAAGAGCAAAGAAATGAACCAACCAAAGGAAGGAAGAAATGAAGTGAAAAGTGAAAAAGCAAAATGACCACAAATAGAGGTCGTGGAACCGTCTGTCTCCGGACGCAGGCGCTAACGACCCCCTTGAGGGGGTGGGACTCCTTTTAGTCGCCTCTTACGACAGGCAGGAATACCTCGGGCCTATTCTAATCCCCGGACCCGCAGGGGGGGATAGAGCTGATGACGCTCAGGACAGAACGCTGAGGCACAGCATTTTCCTGAATGAAGGCGTCCGACAAGGCGTAAGAAACACGCACCTTGAAAACTGTCTTTTAAAACTGACCAAAGGAAACGGGACAGGCGCCGATAGAAGCCCCACGTGTAAGGAGTATGGAGGATACCAGTTCTCCAGCAGGTGTCTTATGGCTTCTGCAAATCGAAAAAACACGGCTACAGTTTGGTATTTCCGCAGAGAACTATTCATGACATGGGTGGACAAAGTAATGAGGTGGTCAACTGCAGAACGCCGCACTCAATCTACACTGTGCTTTCGTGAGTAAATGGCGAGACTCGAGCCACCACAGCAGCCAGGCATGAATCATACGTTCTACCACCATGCAAACGCAGCTGGTAAGAGATTGGGCGGTAGCTAGAAGGAAGGTTTTTGTTCTTACCGGGCTTGGGGATGGGTATGACGGTTGCTTCACGCTAGCGTTCAGTAAATGTGCATTCTGCCCAGATGCGGTTAAGTGGAAAATGCGTACCCACAAGAGAAAGGTGCTGCAACATCAGAATGTGGATGGCATCTGGCCCTGTGGCTGAGGATCGGGATGAACTGAGAGCATGATCCAGGACCCCCCCCCCCCCCCCCCCCCAATAAAGGCGGGTTTGCTCTACTAATTCGGATAAGGGATGAGTATTACCCAAGCCGCCTCAGCTCGTTTTCGATGGAGGAAGGCAGGGTGATACTGGGAAGAGCTGGAAACTTCCGTAAAATGGCAAATGTGTTCCTCCTGGATAACTTTTACAACTGTAAGAAACCCTAGTAACACTATTGGGAGACAGGACCTACAGTTTAACGTGGAATTCCAACCACGTGTCGTTTCTGGTGTAACCTACACGATACTAAGGTGCAGGCTAGGTGGCTTTTCTCATATGATTTCTACTGAATACAGAATGTGTGGCTAGTCGTTATGTTCTTTTCAGGCCTTAATTTTTTCTGTCTTGGCAATAGTTTTAGACTACCAAAAAATGGACGGGATATTTTCTATTCTTGATCCGGTTGGTTTGGATTTTGGTGGTGGTGGTGGTGGTGGTGGGAGAAGCGAAAATTATAGCCCCAGCATTTATCTGCCAGAGAAAGTAAAGCTCTCCAAGGCACCTCACCTGGAACTATTTGATAGACATTTGCTAGTTCGTGTTTCTTGTGAGAGGTGATTGACACTCCTGGCTTGCAATTCTCTTTCGTTGCATTATTCGCCTGTTCCTTTGTGCACTGGACTATAGTATCTGACTTACTAAGTCTTGCACAATTTAAAGTTCTTTCATCCTGTAATAGTTCCGTCAAGGATTTTATACGTTGTCTTCAGCTCGATTTTACCAGTAAGTGCTGTGAGTTTTAAGTGTCTCATTAGATGTTTCATATTGCGTTGTTTGGAGAGTGTGTTACGTGTTTTAGCCGATTCTTGCGATTCTTGATTCTGTGTCGAATTTTGGTTAGCCATCGGGACAGACGCATGTTGATTTAGACTCCACGATATTTAATATCTGCAATCAGTTCAAGATAATTGTCTTATGGTGTTATTTGTCGTCCACATTTAATTTTAGGGCATCTGGTGGTTTTATTTCAAACAATCTGAGAAAACTGGCGTTGTCCGGTTCTTTTTAGCTTTGCACAGCACTTCATGCATATGGAATACTTTAAGCTTTAGTAGTGTGATTGGTGACATGAAGGAAAGGGTTATTTGCTTCACTAACGCGGGAGATCCACGTAGAACTGGATGTATGAAAAGCAGCTGATACTATAATCCACGTACATAACACACAACATCTGGTATTGTGCTGTGCGTGTAGTCATAAATTCACCGGAAATCTTACAAGTTTAAAGCGAAATGGTAAATTGTTAGAGTTCAGCCTATTAAAACTCTCCTTTGCCACCTCTCGTCATAATTTCCGTTTTTATGGAGTTAGAAGTAACCGAGAAGGGTTCTGAGGAGCGAGATAATGTATGACACTTGGGAGCTATATTGCGCCTCGCTTTTGGGAGGACTTCCTGAAGAGTGAGGACGCCTGATGATGGGATCACAGTAAGTTGCCTCGTTACCTTCATCGATTGCAGAGACCATAGTCCTCAGACTTTTAGCCATTCTGGTTTTTTCGAAAGGACCAGAAAGTTTTCTAGGCATTTATATTCGCAAACGAAACGAAAATTTAATCAGTAGGCACCCAAATTGTAAATCAAACTTCATGAATTCGTTTTCCTAGCAAAGAATAAAAATAAAAGTTATCGAAAGAAGAACATATTTGTAATACTCAAGGCGGAATCAGTACATCCGTAGATACTAGCCAAGTAAATTCGCTCTTAACATTCATGAAGATAAGCTTGTGGTGCTAAATTCTGTTTACTGGCGTAAACTTCTGAAAATATGTCACTGGGTTAAGAAACAAATACCTCCACCTGTTAATTCTTTAACGTATTACGAAAGAGCTCCCTCTGGTTCTTTAGAATACCATGCTGTGATTAAACATCCGAACTACGAAGACGAGGAGACGATTTTAGATAGAACTTTATATTATGGCGTTTGCTTTAACGTGTTTCGATTTTCATAAAAAAGCCCATATATTACTAGGCGATGCTGTTACCTGTGAAAACCCCATGAAAGTCCTCTAGCAGTGTTGGAGATTAGTGTGTTCAGACACGCGAGCTTTAAAATTTTATTGTTAGTGTAGACGAAGGTTTTTCATTTGAAGAGAAGCTGACTTAGGTTTTAGGTTTTACCCCCGATTACTTAAAGAATCTACCTCCCATGTATAAAGCAGTTTCAACACCTAATTTCCGATGTTTGTCAAATATTTGACGAAGCCTGTAAGCGATGAAACGTGTAGAGAAGTTTTGAAATTATGATTTAAATTTTTTGAAAGTCGCTAATTGCTGTAATGAAATATTTCATGAATGTAGTCTGGGTAATTTGCCTGCAATTTGAAGAAACTTTAGTTTTTCACGCATCTGAACGTTTGTGACTTCCTATCTCCCTAACTATACATGGAACAGTGACAATTTTGAAGAGTTAGTGATATCTGGACACTGCCAGTTGTGTTGAGAATAATCGGTGAAGCAGTAATTTATCTGGCATGCCCGATGTTTAAGTATGCCTGCAGTAACAGCAGAAATGTAGTAAGCGATAACCCTTTTGCTTTCATTTGGGAGGGTGAGTGAGAGACAAGTTCAGTACAGCTGTGAAATTCTGTGTGAAGTTATCTAGGACTCGCTAAGTGCCATCTTCTAATACTTGAGGAATGTAATCCGGTAATTTGCACGTCGCCACTTGGGAAGAATTGTTTCTGACGGTAAAACGCGTCATTGTGTGAACATTTTAATGCTTTGAGTTCCAACAATATAAAACCATTTTAAAAATTTTCGCAGAATTGACCTTTATCGTAGTAAGCAACGAATACAGGAAGCTGGCAAAAATTGAATAATCCATCTTTTTACAGTCACGGCTTCACTTTGGAACCACAGGGTTATACAATTTCCAACAGTCATCTTTTGTGAAATATATTTTACAAATTTCGCAATTTCTCTATACCTTGTCCCATATTTCAACTTCCGTGAGGTCTTAAGTTATAGTGGTGAAGTGTAGTGTAGTGTAGTGGTTGTAGTTGTAGTTGTAGTAGTTGTGAGTCAAATGAAAACCTTAAATTTTTTTGAAAATTTATTGTGCAGAAGTGGTATAAAGCTGTATCATTTTTCAACATGATCTCCCCACGCTCAATGCAAGTCCTCCAGCGCCTACGAAATGAATAATTTTTTTTGGAAAAAAATTCTTTTGGTAGTGCGCGCAACCACTCGTGCACCGCGTGTAGTACCTCTTTATCAGAATGGATCTTTTTTTCCCCCCATTGCGTCTCTGAATCGTCCAAACATATGGGAATCACTTGGGGGGGGGGGGGGGGGGGCAAGGTCTGGTGAGTATGGTGAATGAGGAAGACACTCAAAATGCACGTGTGTGATTGTTGCAACTGTTGTACGGGCAGTGTGGGGCCGTGCATTGTCATGTTGCAGAAGGACACCTGCTGACGGCAATCCGCGTCGCTTTGATTTGATTGCAGGGCGCAAATTTTTTTGTAAGATATCTGTGTATGATGCACTGGTGACAGTGGTCCCTCTAAGCATGTAATGCTCCAAAATGACGCCTTTTTCGTCTCAAAAGAGTCACTATAACCTTCCCTGCTGATGGTTCTGTTCGAAATTACTTTGGTTTTGGGCTTAAAGGCGCCATTCCTTGCTCGCTCTCTTCGTTTCCGGTTGGTGGAAGTGAACCCAGATTTCGTCCCCAGTAACGATTCTTGCAAGGAATCCGTCACCTTCTCGTTCAAAGCGCCGAAGAAGTTTTTCACAAGCATCAACACGTCGTTCTCTCATTTCAGGAGTGAGCTGCCGTGGCACCCATCTTGCAGACACTCTGTGAAACTGGAGCACGTCACGCATTTGCCTGGTGAAAGTCGCTATACTGATACTGCGGCGGTATGTGTGCATTTGCACTATGCTGCCACCTACAGGCCATTCTGCACGCTATTTGCAGCACGCTTACGAACTTACAGGATAACGGCGCGAGATTTCAATGAATTACGAATTTAAGGTTTTCATTTGACTCACCCTCGTAGTACCTAAATATGGGTCTAAAATATAAATTCATACGAAAGGTACATACTGTTCCAATGGTTACATTTCGAAGCCACTTGACAGCAGTGATAGACACAGTCAGTCTCTTACAATCACGGAGCACAGCTTTACGCCTACTGTTGCTTCGAACGCAGTAATTGTTGCAGTCCAGTTCATTCGTAAAGGTCCCCCGGTGTACTGTTTTACCATAGCATCGGTTTCATCCTAAAGGCATTGATCATTTTGAAAAGTTTCAGACACACCTGGTACTGAAAGGTTTAATTATATTACGAAAATTTTAATTGAAACAATAGTTACACGAAACTCTTGAAAACCAGATTTTTATTGCCCTGGAAGCAGTTATAGAGGCAACCAGCAAGGGATACGGGGTTCTGGGGTAGGGTTTAGTAATACTGCTTTTACAGTTTATCGATGTTTGTGGTGTGCAACCCACAGGCACGTATCGCCACTTGCTGCTAGCATTTACGGCTGCCGTACTGTACCTGCGAGAGACTGCATGAAGACGACGCCCGCCTTGCGCAGCCTGCCCAGGTCGAACAGGCAGAGGTAGGCGACGAGGCAGTCGAGGCCGAGCGCGGCGGAGTGCGTAAGGGTGGCGCTGGCGGGCAGCGCGAAGCAGTGGCCGCGCGGCACCTGCACCACGCGCCGGAACAGCCCGCCCTGCATCCAGAGGCACAGCACCTTGCGGCCCGCCTGCCGCAGCCAGCGCGCTACCTCAGAGCTCTGGGTTTACATGCAGCACGACATTCTCCTAAAGTTACAGTCCTCTTACCTCGAGATCGTCCACTCCAGCACCCACTCGCCTGACTACCCCGCAACACTCGCTTCCCATGACGACTGGAAAGGCCTCGCTTCTGATGATGCCCAGTCTCAGGTAATTATCCGTAAAATTAAGGCCGCAGTAAAAAACCTCCACTTCGACGTGGTCGTCTTTCAGGGCGTGTGGCAGCGGTGTATTCACAACCTGGAGAGACAAGTTACAGGGAAATCGTTTTGATGTCGACGATGACCTGAAATAGTGAGTTCCACTTTTTTTGTTTGGGGGTTTAAGGGCGCTCAACTACTGAGGTCATTAGCGCCCAGTCATAATTGTTAGAACACATAGAATCTAGTAAAACTCAAGGGGGGGGCCCAGAAAGTTCTTACAAAGATGCAGATAAAATAAGTGAAGGAGTTAGATGTCTCTGGACAAGCCAGTCAAAGCAATGAAACGAAGAACACGAGCAGCTGCTCGAGCGTCATCAGCTAAAATATCCGGTAAAGTAGATGGCAGGGACAGGACAACACGAGATTGACTAAAGCGGGGACACGACAATAAAACATGGCGCACTGTTAATGCCTGACCACAAGGGCATTGCGGGGCTGGGTCACCGGAGAGCAAGTAGCGGTGGCTAAACCGGCAATGCCAAATCCGCAACCTGGTCAGAAGGACCTCCTCGTGCCGAGATGGTCGGGAGGAGGTTGTCCAAGCAGTTGGGAGCGGTTTTACTGCCCGGAGCTTGTTTCCTTGGAGGGATGACCAAGCATCCCACCACAACGACACAAGCCTCTTACATACATCCCCACGAACGTCAGATGACGGGACAATAGGAGGCTGGCCGAGGCAGGAGGACTGCAGCCTTGGCTGCAGTATCCGCAGCCTCATTCCCAGGCACTCCTACATGTCCGGGAACCCACAGAAAGCTGACAGGAGAACCATTATCAGCGAAAGAATCGAGGGACTGCTGTATCCGTTGAAGCAAGGGATGGACCGGATAGGGAGCTCCAAGGCTCTGAAGAGCACTGAGTGAGTCAGAGCAGAGTACATACGATGAATGGCGGTGGCGGCGGGCATACTGAACGGCCTGATGGAGAGCAAAAAGCTCGGCCGTAAAGCTCGAACATTGGTCGAGGAGCCGGTATTTAAAGGTGGCGGCACCATCGTCAGTTTTGGAGCCATCGGTGTAAATAAAGGTGTGACCGGCAAGTCGAGCACGAAGTTCGACAAACCGTGAGCAATACACTGCAGCCGGAGTACCCTCCTTCGGGAGTGAGCTGAGGTCGAGATAAATATGAACCGGAGCCTGGAGCCAAGGTGGTGTCGGGCTCTCACCCTCTCTGAAGGTGGTAGGGAGGGCAAAATCCAATTCTCGAAGCAGGCGACGGAAGCGGACTCCGGGGGGCAGCAGGGCAGACACATACAACCCGTACTGACGGTCGAGAGAATCGGCTAAGAAGGACGTAAGAGAGGAGGTCGGGCATAAACAGCCGGCAGGCATACCAACACAGCAGTACGTCGCGCCGGTAGGTCAATGGTAATTCGGCAGCTTCAGCATAAAGACTCTCGACAGGACTAGTGTAGAAGGCTCCGGTCGCAAGACGTATCCCCCGATGGTGGATGGAGTTGAGCCGGCGTAAGAGGGATGGCCGAGCGGACGAGTAGACGAAGCTCCCATAATCCAGCTTCGATCGGACTATGGACCGATACAAGCGAAGCAGGACAGTGCGATCCGCTCCCCAAGATGAACCGCTAAGAACTGAGGACATTAAGGGAACTTTTTTGTTTGTTTGTGGTTTTAGGGCGCAAAACTTCTATGGTCATTAGCGCCCAGCCCGTGACGTAGGAAACAGGAAAAAAACGAAATTTAAAATCAGCAGCAAGGGGAACAAAGTCATAAAATTTGAGAAACTAAAGGCAGAAGGAATGCTTAAAAATCCACTATAGAAAGGGGTTGGTTGTCCCCAAAAAAGCTTCAAATGACTGACGTCATTTCACTGTCACTAATAAACTGGAGAACGCGGTCGGCTGAGCGCGTGTCATCTGCTAAAATCGACGATAGATCAGGCGATAGCTGTAGACGGGAGCGTAACGGATTAAAATAGGGGCATTCAATTAAAAGGTGTCTGACCGTCCACAGCTGAGAGCAGTGGGGACTGAGTGGGGGAGGATCACCGCTTAAAAGATGTCGATGGCTAAAAAGACAGTGCCCTATCCGGAGTCTAGCTAAAATTACCTCCTCCCGACGACGCGTTCGGGAGGAAGAGGTCCAAGCGCAAGGAAGGGCTTTCACTTCCCGCAATTTATTATGGGGAAGTGTTGACCAATGCGCATGCCATAAATGAGCAACTTGGCGACATAAACCGCTCCGTAGATCGGTAAACGGAAGAGACTGAATAGCTGGCCGAGGAAGAGAGACTGCAGCCTTGGCCGCTATATCGGCCGCCTCATTCCCACAGATACCAGCGTGTCCCGGGAGCCAGAGGAACGCCACTGAGACGCCCCCCAGGTGGAGCAAGCGCAGACAGTCCTGAATCCGGTGGACCAGAGGGTGCACAGGGTAAAGAGCTTGTAGACTTAGGAGAGAGCTGAGAGAATCTGAGCAGATTACGTACTGTATCCGCTGATGGCGGCGGATGTAGTGGACAGCCTGGAGAACAGCGTAAAGCTCCGCAGTATAAACAGAACACTGGTCGGGAAGCCGAAAGTGATTTGGGGTGTCGCCAACAATATAGGCACTCCCTAGACCTAACGATGTTTTCGAGCCGTCGGTGTAAATAAATGTGGCTTCCGTCATTTGTGCACATAGAGCAGCAAATGCCCGACGGTAGACAAGTGTAGGGGTACCATCCTTGGGAAATTGACATAGGTCTCTGAGCAAGT
Organism: Schistocerca serialis cubense; assembly: GCF_023864345.2. Lineage (NCBI taxonomy): Eukaryota > Metazoa > Arthropoda > Insecta > Orthoptera > Acrididae > Schistocerca > Schistocerca serialis. Next base: position 240,659,525 of record NC_064642.1, read on the forward strand.
CGATCCGGGGACGGAGCCAAGGCGGTGCTGTACCCCAAGTTGTCAAGAAGGTTTTAGGAAAGCGGAAGGAGAGAGAATGGAGCAGTTGACAGAAGCGGACTCCCAGGGGTAGTAGGGAGGAGGAGCGGCCTGCATACCCGACATCAAAGGAGGTGTCGAAAAAAAGGTCATGGGCGGGATTAGCAGGCATGGAAGACAGATGGCTAGCATAACGACTCAGAAGAACTGCCCGCCGATTGGACAGCGGAGGTTCAGCAGTCTCAGCATAAAGGCTTTCCCCAGGGCTGGTGTAAAAAGCTCCAGACACTAAACGTAATCCACGGTGGTGGATAGAGTCGAGACGCCGAAGAATAGACGGCCGAGCAGAGGAGTAGACTATGCTTCCATAATCCAATTTCGAGCGCACTAAGGCGCGATAGAGGCGGAGAAGGACCACTCGGTCCGCTCCCCAGGAGGTACCATTCAGGACACTGAGGGTGTTAATGGAACGCAGACAGCGAGCCGAAAGATAGGAAACGTGGGAGGACCAGCACAGTTTTCTGTCAAACATAAGACCCAAGAATTTAGCGACGTCGGAAAACGGAAGGTTGACAGGACCCAGATGTAAGAAGGGCGGAAGAAACTCCTTACGTCGCCAAAAATTAACACGAACGGTCTTACTGGGTGAGGAACGGAAGCCGGTTTCGATGCTCCACGAGTGGAGGCGATCGAGACATCCTTGAAGACGTCTTTCAAGCAGGCTGGTCCGTTGAGAGCTGTAGTAGATCGCAAAATCGTCCACAAAGAGGGAGCCCGAGACATGAGGAAGGAGACAATCCATAATTGGATTAATGGCGATGGCAAACAGTACAACACTCAGCACGGAGCCCTGGGGTACCCCGTTTTCTTGGGAGAAAGTACGGGAGAGAGTAGTGTTCACCTGCACCCTAAATGTGCGCTCTGCCATAAATTCGCGAAGAAAAAGGGGCAGCCGGCCTCGAAAGCCCCAAGAGAACAGTGTGCGGAGGATGCCTGTCCTCCAACAGGTATCGTATGCTCTCTCCAGATCAAAAAATATTGCTACCGTTTGGCGTTTCCGGAGAAAATTGTTCATGATATAAGTGGAGAGAGCAACAAGATGGTCAACGGCAGAACGATGCTTTCGGAATCCGCGTTGGGCTGGTGTTAAAAGACTGCGGGATTCCAGCCACCAAGCTAAACGGTAATTCACCATACGCTCCAAAACCTTACAGACACTACTCGTGAGAGAAATGGGGCGATAGCTAGAGGGGAGATGTTTGTCCTTTCCAGGTTTCGGAACGGGAACGACAATAGCTTCCCGCCATCGCCTGGGAAAGGTACTGTCGGTCCAAAATCGATTGTAAAGGAGAAGGAGGTAACGCAGGCTATGGGTTGATAAATGCAGCAACATTTGGACATGGATACCATCCGGTCCTGGGGCGGAGGAGCGAGAAGAAGAGAGGGCATGTTGGAGTTCCCGCATGGAGCAAAGAGTATTGTAGCTTTCGCGATTTTGGGAGAAAAAGCAAGAGGTTGCACTTCCGCTGCACGTTTCTTGCGGGTAATTTGAAGAGCTCGAAATCTCAGCAAAGTGCTGACCCAATGAGTTAGAAATTGCGACGGGGTCCACTAAGGTATCATGCGCGACAGTGAGCCCAGAGACCGGGGAGAAACTAGGCGTGCCTGAGAACCGTCGAAGCCGACTCCAAACTTCCGAGGAGGGAGTGAAGGTGTTAAATGAGCTAATAAAGAATTTCCAGCTTGCCTTCTTGCTATCGCGGATGACGCGACGGCATCGCGCACGGAGCTGCTTATATCGGATACAGTTTGCCAAAGTTGGATGGTGACGGAAAATGCGAAGAGCACGTCGCCGCTCACGTATTGCGTCACGGCATGCCTCGTTCCACCAAGGAACTGGGGGGCGCCGGGGCAATTCGGAGGTGCGTGGTATTGAACATTCCGCAGCTGTGAGAATAACGTCGGTAATATGTGTGACCTCATCGTCGACGCTGGGAAAGCGACGGTCATCGAATGTCGCTAGAGACGAAAAAAGTGTCCAATCGGCTTGGGCAAGCTTCCAGCGTCACGAGCGCATATATGGCAGTTGAGGCTGCAGTCTAAGAACACATGGAAAGTGGTCACTCGAGTGTGTATCAAGGGCGAACCATTCGAAGCGCCGAGCTAGCGGAACAGTACCGATCGCAAGGTCCAAATGAGATAAATTTGTCGTGGAGGCAGACAAAAATGTAGGGACCCCAGTGTTGAGGCAAACTAGATCCGCTTGGTGGAAGACGTCTAGCAATAGTGAACGACGTGGACAAGGATGTGGAGATCCCCAAAGCGGGTGGTGGGCATTGAAGTCCCCAACCAGCAAATAGGGGGGTGGAAGCTGACCAAGAAGATGAAGGAGATCAGCTCGTGCCATTGGTGTCGACGATGGAATGTATACCGTACAAAGAGAGAACGTGTATCCAGAAAGGGAAAGACGGACGGCGACAGCTTGGAATGAACTGTTTAAGGGGATTTGGTGATAATGGAGAGTATCGTGGAGCAGAATCATGAGTCCTCCATGGGCTGGAGTGCCTTCAACAGAGGGGAGGTCATATCGGACGGACTGAAAATGATGGAGAACGAAGCGGTCATGGGGACGCAGCTTTGTTTCCTGTAGACAGAAGATGACTGGCGAGTAGGATCGTAAGAGGATGGACAATTCATCCCGATTGGCTCGAATGCCGCGGATATTCCAGTGGATAATGGACATAGGGTGAACAGAAAATGGAGGAACGTGACCAAGGGTGCTGTCATCTCAACGACTGCTCAGAGCTTGCGACCGACAGCATGGAATGGCATTCAGTCGATGGCCGAAGATCCTGATCCATAGGTTGGTCAGCAGCAGCTCCAGCCACCAACGATCGGCCAGTTGACCGGCCACCAGCAGTGCGCCCCGGCGACACAGAAGACGGCCGAGGGCGATTTCCGCCAGGTGGTGCTGTAGATGGGACACGCCTTGGCGGAGAAGGAGAGGAACTGTGTTTCTTCGTAGCCTTCTTGGAAGTATGATGTTTAGATGAAGGAGGAACCGATGGTTGTGAAGTTGCGGTACGTAAAAACTCTTCACGAGAATGCTCTTTTTTCGAAGACTTGGCGTCTGACTTTTAGGCTCGAGATTTAGCAGAACCCGACGAAGGGTGAGCCATAGAGTGGGCAGGCGAAAGTGGTGAGGTTGAACGGGCGATCTTTGCGCTGGCCGATCTGACGACCGTGGTACTAAAGGTGAGGTCGCAAGTCTGCGTGGCCGCCTCCTTTGTTGGCCGAGGAGAAGCAAGGACAGAGCTGTATTTTCCTTTCTGAGGCACAGTGGGCTGTCGACTGGCGAGTAACTTTCGAGCAGCAAAGGTCGACACCTTTTCCTTCACTCTTATTTCCTGGATGAGTTTTTCGACCTTAAAAACGGGGCCATCTCAAGAGGAAGCAGCGTGGTCACCCATACAGTTGATGCAGCGAGGGGATGGGGGTGGACAAGCACCCTCATGGGCATCCTTGCCACACGTAACACATTTGGCCGGATTGGAACAGGACTGGCTGGTGTGATTGAACCGCTGACATCGATAGCAATGCGTAGGGTTTGGGACATAAGGGCGAACGGAAATTATCTTATAGCCTGCTTTGATTTTTGATGGGAGTTGAACTTTGTCAAATGTCAAGAAGACAGTGCGGGTTGGAATGATGTTCGAGTCAACCCTTTTCATAACCCGATGAACAGCTGTGACGCCCTGGGCAGACAGGTAGTGCTGAATTTCTTCGTCAGACAATCCATCGAGGGAGCGTGTATAAATGACTACACGCGAGGAATTTAAGGTACGGTGCGGTTCCACCCGGACAGGGAAGGTGTGGAGCAGAGAAGTACGCAGCAATTTTTGAGCCTGGATGGCAGTGTGTGTTTCCAACAACAGGGTGCCATTCCGTAATCTGGAACAAGACTTTACAGGACCCGCAACTGCGTCGACACCTTTCTGAATAATGAAAGGGTTGACCGTGGAAAAGTCGTGACCTTCGTCAGACCGAGAAACAACAAGGAACTGTGGCAACGATGGAAGAACTGACTGTTGCTGAGACTCAGTGAACTTATGTTTGTGAGCAGACATAGTGGAAGGTTAGGAAACCATTGCGGAAGAATCCCCCATGATTACCGGCGTCTCCGATGGCGCGCTCCTCCCTTGTGGGGGCCCTCACAGAGGGCACACCCACCTTAGGTGATTGTTCACACCTCAGGTCACACCTCACACCTCCCGACAAACGGACGGAGGGACCAATCGGCAGTTTCGGAAGGTATCAGCTCGGGTGATCACCCCTCCCTGGGCCTGGCCGTTACCAGGGGGTACGTACGTGTCCTACCTGTCTACCCGGGGCGGGGAATTACGCGTTACCCCGTCACCGGCTACGCATGGAAGTGCGTGGGTCGGCCTTCAGACACGCACAGGGAGGAAGAAAGAGACAGGGAAAGGAAAGAAGAGAGGTCTCAAACGCCGCAGCGGAGAAAAGGGTAAAGAGAAGAGGTAAAGAGAAGAGGTAAGGAAAAGAGAAGGACAAAGAAAGATGAAGACATACAAGCAAGGAAGGCGAAGAGTGCGGTACATTTACAAGCATCCATCTCCGGACGTAGGCACAAACCATACTCCCCAGAGGGGGAGAAAGGGAAGGAAAGAGCCAGAGGTGAGGAGGGGGGGGGGCGAAGATGGGGGATGGGGAAGGATACGGAAAGGGAAGGTATGCACCCCGGAAAGGAAGGAAGGCCACATTAGCTCGGGGTCCCGTGCTCGCTACACACGTATCCACGAAAGAGTTGTGGATCCCCTGGGGGGATTAAGGGAACGTGTACAACGGGCCGCCAAATAAGAGGCATGTGGAGACCAACACAGTTTCCTGTCCAACGTGAGCCCTAGAAACTTAGTTGTTTCCACGAATGGGAGAACAACGAGACCGAGATGTAAGGATGGCGGAAGGAACGCTTTATAGCGCCAAAAGTTGATACAAACCGTTTTCTCTTCAGAGAACCGGAAGCCATTTGCCACACTCCATGAGTAGAGGCTGTCTAGACAACGCTGAAGGCAGCGCTCCAGGAGGCATGTTCTCTGGGCACTGCAGTAGATAGCGAAGTCATCGACAAAGAGAGAGCCTGAGACATTAGGTGGAATACAATCCATAATTGGATTGATCGCGATGGCAAAAAGGGCTACGCTCAAGACGGAGCCCTGAGGCACTCCGTTCTCCTGGAGGAAGACGTCGGACAATACAGAACTCACACGTACCCTAAGCTTTCGATCCGTTAAAAAGGAATCAATAAAAAGGGGCAGGCGACCGCGTAGGCCCCACCTGTGCATAGTGCGGAGGATACCTCCTCTCCAACAGGTATCATCAGCCTTCTCCAAGTCGAAGAACACGGCTACCGCTTGGCGCCTTCGCAAAAAGTTGTTCATGATAAATGTCGACAAGGTCACAAGGTGGTCAACAGCGGAGCGGCGGCGACGAAAGCCGCATTGGACATTAGTAAGCAGCCGTCGAGATTCAAGAATCCAGACTAACCGAGCATAACCATGCGCTCCATCACCTTACAGACACAGCTTGTAAGAGAAATGGGGCGGTAACTAGAAGGAAGGTGTCTATCCTTCCCGGGTTTGGGTGTACGAACAACGACGGCGTCACGCCAACGCATGGGGACCTGACCTTCGGTCCAGACGCGATTGTAGGTACGAAGAAGGAAGCTTTTGCCCGCCGGAGAAAGGTGTGCCAGCATCTGAACGTGAATGGCATCTGACTCCAGAGCAGAGGACCGGGACAGACCAAGCGCACGTTCGAGTTCCCACATAGTAAAGGGGGCATTATAAGTTTCCAGATTCAGCGAGTGGAAGGAAGGTCGCCGAGCCTCTTCTGCCTCTTTCCTGGGAAGGAAGGCAGGGTGGTAATGGGCGGAGCTTGAAACCTCCGCGAAAAAGCGGCCGAAGGCGTCGGAGACAGCCACAGGATCAACAAGGACCCCATTACCTGAGGTCAGGCCAGGTACCGAGGAGTGGGCCTTCATGCCCGACAGCCGGCGCAGGCCACCCCAGACGACAGAAAACTATTGAAGGAGCTGGTGAAAGAGGCCCAACAAGCTTTTTTGCTGTCTTTAATGACTCTACGGCATTGCGCTCTGAGTCGTTTGTATTCAATACAATTCGCCAACGTAGGATGGCGGCGAAATTTGCGTAAAGCACGTTGTCGAGCACGGATAGCGTCCCTACAAGCCTCGTTCCACCAGGGGACGGAAACGCGACGTGAAGAAGAGGTAGTACGAGGAATGGAATGTTCGGCAGCATTGATAACAGCCGTGAGGTATTCGACCTGACTGTCACAACTGAGAAAATCGTGGTTCGGAAAGGTCGCCAGGGAGGAGTAAAGCCCCCAGTCAGCTTTCGGTATGTTCCAGCGTGAAGGACGTGGGGATGGGGTGTGGTGCAGGAGACGAACGACATGGGGGAAGTGGTCGCTCGAATAGGTGTCAGAAAGGACCTAACACTCGAACCGACAGGCAAGAGTGGTAGAACAGATCGAGAGGTCCAAGTGGGAGTAGGTATGAGTAGAGTCCGAGAGGAAAGTCAGGGCGCCGGTATTGAGGCAGACAAGATTGAGATGGTTGAAGACATCCGCCAAGAGTGAGCCTCTTTGACAGGATGCAGGAGAGCCCCAAAGGGGATGATGGGCATTGAAGTCGCCAAACAATAAAAACGGCGGGGGAAGCTGAACGATCAAGTGCATCATGTCAGCCCGACTAACAGCAGATGACGGAGTGTAGATGGTACAAACTGAAAAAGTAAAAGCAGAAAGAGTAACACAGACAGCTATTGCTTGGAGTGGGGTGGTCAATGGGATGGGATGGTAATAGACATCGTCCCAAACGAGCAACATGACCCCACCATGAGCTGGGATACCGTCCACAGGGGTGAGGTCATACCACTTCGAGGTATAGTGGGTAAAGGCAATACAGTCAGTCGGGCGCAACTTGGTTTCCTGGAGACCAAGGACGAGCGGACAGTGCAGGCAGAGGAGCAGTTGTAATTCCTCCCGATTAGATCGAATACCTCTTATGTTCCAATGTAACAAGGCCATCGCTAGTCAAAATGTTGGGGGAACGAGACGGGGGAAGAGCTGGTCACCTCGACGGCTGCAGAGGGCCAGGGTGCGAGGGAACAACGTTACAACCGGCTGGATGCGGATCTGGTTCCATCGAGTCGTCGCCAGCTGCAGCCGCTGTCCCTGGTTGTGTAGGTGGTGGTGGTGGTTGTTGGGATGTTTAAGGGGGACTAAACAGCGAAGGTCATCAGTCCCCCATTCCAAAATCAGGCGAGCCGAAAATCTACGGTGCAGATAAAAACCAAAGGGGGAGGAGACATCCCCCCAGGCGCTAAAAGAACACAAATGCAGCAAGAAACACTACAGACAAGAACAGGACAGAGGAACACCTGACAAAGAAACAGAAGAAAGGAGGATGGCCGGAGACTGGTTGACTGACCATGAGAAAAAAAGGGAAAGAGTCAACCATCTGACGGCACACCAGAACAGCAACAGACACAAGGACAAAAGACACAGAAAGGGAAAGGCGCAGGACCTCCCTAAATCGAACCATAAAAACGACTACTACGGATAAAATGTAAAACATTGTCAGCCATGGAGGCATCGTCGGATAAAACCAAAGCCAAAGTGCCCGGGAGATTAAAAGATTGCCGGAGTGTGCGCAGTCGAGGACACTCCAGCAAAATGTGGCCGACCGTCAGCCGGGACCCACACCGACACAAGGGGGGATCCTCCTGACGCAACAGATGGCCGTGTGTCAGGTATGTATGGCCGATGCGCAGCCGACACAGGACCACCGAGTCCCTGTGAGAAGCCCGCAGGGAGGAACGCCACACATCGGTCGTCCCCTTGACAGCCCGCAGTTTATTCGGGGCTGTCATGCCATACCACTCAGCAGCCCACATCCCAATCAGCTTACGGCGCAACACCATCTGCTGGTCCCGAGCCGTAAGGCCGACCTCCAAAGCCGGGGCGTCGATCGCCCCTTTGGCCAGCCTGTCTACACGTTCGTTCCCTGGGATGCCAACATGACCGGGCGTCCAAACCAAGACCACCGAACGACCAGAACGGGCAATGGCGGAAACAGTCTCCTGAATGGAGGACACCAGAGGAGAGGAGGGATAGCAGCGGTCGATGGCCTGAAGGCTGCTCAGGGAGTCACTGCAGATCACGACGGACCTACCTGAGCAGAAACGCATATGCTCAAGAGCGCGCAATATGGCCACCAGCTTTGCAGTAAAAATACTGCAGCCAGCCGGCAAGGAGCGCTGCTCAACATGAGCAGCATGAGCAAAAGAGTAGGCAGTGCGACCATCAACCAGGGAACCATCAGTGTAGACAGTCTCACAGCCCGAAAATGAGGCGAGGAGAGCAAGAAAACGGCGACGGAGGGCCACTGGCGGAACCGAGTCCTTGGGTCCCTGTGCCAAGTCCAGATGGACGGACGGACGGGACAAACACCAGGGAGGCGTAGGTGCACGGACCCGGAAGGGAGGCGGAAGAGCGAATGAACCCAATTCTGACAGCAGGGACTGAACGCAGACAGCGACGGAAAGCCCAGACCTAGGTCGCCGTTCAGGCAGATGGAGGACCATGGCAGGGAAAAGCAGGCGACGATTGGGATGGCCTGGCGAGCAATGCACGTGGACAGCATAGTCGGCGAGCAGTCGATGGCGGCGAATCCGCAGTGGGGGAACCCCGGCCTCCACCAGTAGACTGTCCACGGGGCTCGTACGAAAAGCGCCAGTTGCAAGCCAGACCCCACAGTGGTGTATGGGGTCTAACAACTTCAACACTGAGGGTGATGCAGACCCAAAAGCCAGGCTCCCATAATCAAGCCGAGACTGCACAAGGGCTCTGTACAATCGCAGCAGCGTGCAGCGATCCGCACTCCAAGACGTGTGGCTAAGGCAGCGGAGGGCGTTGAGGTGCCGCCAGCATTTTTGCTTCAGCTGAGTAATATGAGGAACCCATGTGAGCCGGGCATCAAACACGAGTCCCAAGAAGCAGCAAGTTTCCACCACTTCAAGCAGGTGGCTGTCGAGGTAAAGTTCAGGATGAGGGTGGACCGTCTGACGCCTGCAGAAGTGCATAACTCGAGTCTTGGCTGCAGAGAACTGAAAACCGCGAGTCAGAGCCCATGATGCTGCCTTCCGTACGGCTACCTGCAGCCTGCGTTCGGCAACTCCCATAGTCGTGGAGCTAAATGAGATGCAGAAGTCGTCGGCATACAAAGAAGGAGACACCGACGACCCCACGGCTGCAGCCAGACCATTAATGGCCACTAGAAATAAGGACACAACACCGAGCCCTGTGGGACCCCATTTTCCTGTGTATAAGAAGAACTAGAGGCGGCACCGACTTGCACCCGGAAAGAGCGGTGCAATAGAAAGGTTTGAAGAAAAGCCGGGAGCCGACCACGAAGACCCCACTCATACAACGTGGCGAGGATGTGATGCCTCCATGTGGTGTCATACGCCTTCCGCAGATCGAAAAATACAGCAACGAGATGCTGACGTCGGGCAAAGGCCGTACGAATAGCAGATTCCAGCCGCACCAAATTGTCCGTGGCAGACCGGCCCCGACGGAAGCCACCCTGGGATTGAGCGAGGAGACCGCGCGACTCAAGGACTCAACACAAACGCCGCCCCACCATACGTTCGAGCAATTTGCACACAACGTTGGTGAGGGTAATGGGACGATGGCTGTCCACCGCCAGTGGGTCCGCACCGGGCTTCAAGATGGGGACAATAACACCCTCTCGCCATTGCGACGGGAACACGCCTTCACTCCAAATGCGGTTAAATACCGCGAGAATGTGACTCTGGCAGTCCCGGGAGAGATGCTTCAGCATCTGCGCGTGGATGCAGTCCGGTCCTGGTGCTGTATCAGGGCAATCGGCGAGGGCAGCGAGGAGTTCCCTCTCGCTGAAAGGAGCATTGTATTTTTCAGAACGACGCATGTGATATGAGAACTGCGTCTGCTCGGCTCGCTCCTTTAGAGAGCGGAAGGCGGGGGGGATAAGATGCAGTCGCAGAGCTCTGAGCAAAGTTCGCGGCAAGCCGTTAAGCAATGGCGGCAGCGTCCGTGCAGACAGCGCCGTCCAAGGAGAGCCCAGGGACACCCATAGGGGTCTGGTATCCATAAATCCGCCGGATCCGGGACCACACGAGTGAGGGGTAGACATGGGAGCCCAAGGATGAGACATACCTCTCCCAGCACTCCTGCTTACGCCGTGCAATAAGACCACGGGCGAAGGCAAGGAACCTCTTAAAGGCTATGAGGGTCTCCAGAGACGGGTGCCGCCTATGACGCTGAAGAGCCCGCCTACGGTCGCGAATAGCCTCAGCAATCTCCAGCGACCACCAGGGGACAGCCTTCCGCCGAGGGAGGCCAGAAGAATGGGGGATGGAAGCCTCGGCCGCTGAAATGATGGACGTGGTTAAAACACAGACCACCTCGTCAATGTCACCCTGTATGGGAGACTCAATGGTTGCCGCAGAAGTAAAACCCGGCTTGTCAGCCCTGTGGAGAGCCCAGCGGGGCAGGCGCCCAGAAGAATGACACTGGGGCAGCGACAAATAGATGGGAAAATGGTCACTACCACACAGGTCAGGATGCACTCTCCAGTGGAGGGATGGGACAAGTCCAGGGCTGCAAATAGAGAGATCGATGGCCGAAAACGAGCCATGGGCAACACTGAAATGCGTGGGAGCACCGGTATTCAAGAGGCTAAGGTCGAGCTGAGCCAAAACATGCTCCACGGCCCGACCGCGGTCATCGGAGACAGTCCCACCCCATAGAGGGTTGTGGGCATTGAAATCGCCCAGAAGCAGCAAAGGTGGCGGGAGTTGAGCCAGCAGTGCAGCCAAGACATCTCGAGGGAGCTCCCCATCCGGAGGAATGTAAACAGAGCAAACAGTAATAGCCGGCGAGAGCTCAACCCTGACAGCGACTGCCTCTAAAGGCGTCTGAAGGGGTACTGGCGAGCTACAAACAGAGTGGTGAACAAAAAGACAAACCCCACCCGACGCTCGTTGACAGGCAGCGCGGTTCTTATAGTATCCCCGATAACCGCGAAGGGCGGGGGTCCGCAGTGCCGAAAATCAAGTTTCCTGCAGAGCAATGCAGAGAACAGGGGAATCACTCAGAAGCATCCGGAGCTCAGGCAGGTGGCGGAAATAACCACCGCAGTTCCACTGGAGAATGGAAGCAGGAAGGGACTGGGAGGGCGTGAATGCGACTAAGAGGCAGACAGCGCCTCAGAGCCAACTGCCGCCACCGGGGGAGAGGCAGCTGAGTCCATAGGAGAGGCTCCCAAGGGTTCCGTGAGGGCGAGATCCGCGGCAGAGGCGAGGATCTCCACCTCATCCCCGGAGCCAGGACTATGTACAGCAGGCGGTGCTGAAACCGCCGGAACGTCCTTCTTCTTGGACACATGCCGTTCCTTCTTCTCACGTCGGCCCTTAGGGTGAGAGGGCTGGGAGAGCTTCTCTGAAGGAGCGTCGGAGGCTGACGACGACGCAGAAGCCCTACGACCAGCAGGTGGCGGAACCTTCAGCCACTGGCTGACATCCAGCTGGGAAGGAGAAGAAACAGAGGAAGGGAGAACCCCGAGGGACCCCTTCCGCGAGAGAGGAACCGGCGGAGGCAACGCCGGCGGAGAAGGAGGGGGAGGGATCGAGCCTCCCGGTTGTGGAGCAGATGTCACTCCCGAAGTAAGCGTGGGGGGAGCGACAGAAGAGGGTTTGCCCCCAAATGCTATGGGGGCAACAGAGGAAGGCTTGCCCCCAGGCACGAGGGGGGCAGACAGAGATACATGGCCCCGAGGGCCCACTGAAGGCGGCACAGATGAAGCGACAACCGTCGCTCGCGTGGGCGACGATAACGTGGCTGCAGCATAAGATGTTCGAAGGGAGGCAGGATACAACCTTTCATATTTCTGTTTAGCCTCTCGATAAGTAAGCCGGTCCAGGGTCTTAAATTCCATTATCTGCCGCTCCTTATGAAGAACGGGGCAATCCGGCGAGCATGGAGAGTGGTGCTCCCCACAGTTGACACATACAGGCAGAGGCGCACATGGAGAATCAGGATGAGAGGGGCGTCCGCAATCTCGACATGTAGCGCTGGATGGGCAACGGGAGGACATATGCCCAAACTTCCAGCACTGGAAGCACCGCATCGGGGGAGGCACGTATGGCTTGACGTCGCAACGGTAAACAATCACCTTGACCTTCTCGGGCAAGACATCACCCTCGAAGGCCAAGATAAAGGCACCGGTGGCCACCCTGTTTGTCTTGGGTCCTCGATGGACACGACGGACAAAATGCACACCACGTCGTTCCAAGTCGGCTCTCAGCTCGTCATCGGATTGCAACAAGAGGTCACGATGGTAAATAATCCCCTGGACCATATTTAAGCTACTGTGGGGAGTGACGGTAACAGGGACGTCACCCAGCTTATCACATAAGAGCAACGCTCGTGACTGGGCTGGGGGAGGACGTCTTGAGGAGGATGGACCCATTCCTCATTTTTGACAACCCTGCCACTTCCCCAAACTTACCCTCCAGGTGTTCCACAAAAAACATAGGCTTCGTCAGAAGAAAGGAGTCACCATCCGTCCTGCTGCAGACAAGGTATTGCGGTACGTAAGGCTCCCGCTTGGCACTAGATCAGCGTCCCTCCCATGGCGCAGCCAACGAGGGTTGCGCAGCATCGAAGTCGACTCTACCTCGCTTAGAGACGCTGGTGGCCGTGCGACCACCAGCTTGGTGTGATTTATTGCGCTTCATTGCGCCACATCCGCCCAGATGCCACCTACTCCGAACGAGGGCTCTCCCCAAGGGCGCCACCCAGCCAAAGCAACGGGTACCTGGCCGATATCCCGTTGCCCGGAGTCCCCGTGCCCCAGACAAGATGGGCACATACTCCTTGGCATGCATGGGGAGGAAACAGCTCTGGCATCTGTAGTGCGATCCCTGCGTGGTCAGGGGGCTACCACCAAGAGGATACATGACGACCCCACCACAACGGACTGGCTACCGTGCTGGATTTTAGGTGTTTAAAGGGTCCACAGCTGTCGTAGGCGCAAAGAAGAAGAGTGCGCACAAGGGCGAGAAGGAGACAACCCAGAAGATGTTGGGCGTAGTCCCCCCCACACGACAATAGGTAACATGCAAGATGGTGGAGCATTATGGACCAATAGAAAAACACCACGTAAGGTGTCCTTCCCCAAATGGCACGCACTGACGACGGAAATTTGGAAGAAAAAAGGAGGTCAAACCCAAGAGGGGACCATCACAGAAGGCCGAAACGTTTGAGACTCCTTTTAGTCGCCTCTTACGACAGGCAGGAATACCGCGGGCCTATTCTTACCCCCGAACCCGCAGGGGGATGTGTAGGAGGGGCAGCATCATTTGCCGATGAGAGGCCAGCTGAGCGCCTTGCAGCAGAGCGTCCCGGCGAAACTGAGGACGGCCAGGAGCAGCGACTCACGGATGGAGCGTCAGACGAAACTCGCCAGGGTGGAGAGGGGGATAGAGACTACTTCTTGGAGGCCTTCTTGGAAGGCCGAGGAGGCACAGGGATGGTGGGCTGGACCCGAAGAAGGTCCTCACGCGCGGGGTCCGTTTTGGAACGCCGGACCTCGGAATCTGGGGTCTGGAACATTTCCCCAATGGACGCCTGAGAAGAGGATCGCTTCTCAGGTGGCGGGGGGAGAGGAGGAGGAGGAAGGGTGGCCCCTGGGGCAGAGGGGGTGGGGGCCATGGGGGAGGAGGATTTGGAAGGGAGGGGTTTTGGAAGGCAGAGGCAGAGCCCCCTGATGGGCGGAGGAGGTGGAGGGGGGACAGGATATGGGTGAGGATACCGTGGAAGGAGTGGACACAACTGAGGCAAACGAAGTGGTCAACGGCACAGGATGGAGGCGGTCATACTTCTTCCTGGCCTCAGAGTAAGAGCCGATCCAAATTTTTGAGTTCTTGTATCTTCTTCTCCATCTGATATGCGGGGCAGTCTGAGGATCTAGGCGAGTGGATGCCAGGACAATTAATGCACCGAGGTAGTGGGGTTCATGTATGTTCCTCACGAAGAGGACGTCCACAATCGCCACAAAGGGGCTCAGCTTCACACCGTGACGACATGTGCCCAAAGCACAAACACCAAAAACAGCACATAGGAGGTGAGACATAAGGTCGCACGTCGCACCGGTAGCACATCACCTTTACCTTCTCTGGGAGAACGTCCCCCTCGAAGGCAAGGATAAAGGTCCCGGTGTCGATGCGACGGTCTTTGGGGCCGCGCTGGACTCGCCGGACGAAATGCACGCCTCGGCGCTCCAGGTTGGCCCTGAGCTCCTCATCATCAGATTGTAGCAGGAGGTCCCGATGAAAAATAACCCCCTGCGTTCTATTTAGTGCCAGATGCGGGACAATGGACACTGGGATGTCCCCTGGGCGGTTGCACGCCTGGAGCGCCGCCGACTGTGTGGCGGAAGTGGTCTTGATAAGAACGGACCCTGAACGCATCTTCCTGAGAGCCTCGATTTCCCCGAAGATGTCCTGAATGTGCTGAACAAAGAACATGGGCTTTGAGGTGTCGAACGGCCCCCCATCGGTTCGAGAACAGACTAAATAGCGGGGGAAGTACTCCGCCCCAAGCCGGCGGGCCTGTCCCTCCCAGGGAGTGGCCAAGAGGGATAGGGCAGGAGAACCAGAACTAGAAACGGTACCTTTTCTTTTGAAAGACTCGGCCACAGAGCGACCTGATACGTGTTGACGTTTCATCTGCTAACATCCGCCCCGATACCACCCACTCCGACCAGGGGCTCTTCCCATGGGCGCCACCCAGCCTCAGCAAGGGCCACCTGGCAGAATGACTGTTTCCTGGAGTCCTGATGCCCCAAGGAGACTGGCATCTACTCCTTGGCTGACGTGGGGAGGGTGCAGCTCAGGTATCGGCAGTACGATCCCTGTGTTGTCAGGGGGCTACAACCTAGAGGGTACATGACGATCCCACCACAACGGGCTGGCTACCGTGCTGGATTTCTGGTGCCATGGAAAGTCCATCATGATCGCTGGTGCAGATGGGGACGCACTATGGGCGTAACTTGTACAACCCATCAGGCGTTTACACCCAATTTGAGGAATAGTGGGTATGGTTACAACGTCGGTACAATGCTGAGTGCCAAGGTCTTAGTGCACTTAGGACCAGTGGTACACCACATAAGGTTTCCTTCCCCAAAAGGCTCGTACTTCTGTAGAATTTTGAAAAATGGAGGTCAAACTCCAAGGGGGACCATCACATGGAAGGCCGAAACGGTTGAAACTCCTTTTAGTCGCCTCTTACGACAGGCAGGAATACCTCGGGCCTATTCTTACCCCGGACCCGCAGGGGGACAGGCAGGAATACCTCGGGCCTATTCTTACCTCAGACCCGCAGGGGGACAGGCAGAAATACCTCGGGCCTATTCTTACCCCGGACCTGCAGGGGGGGGGGGGGGGGGGTGAGTTTCACTGTACAAACTTCCAGTGTCGTGCGACTTCTACAGTAAGTAGGCTGTTTAAGTTATGTAACGCCACTTAGCGCTCTGTATGAAAATCACTGGCTGTGCTGTGTGCAGTCTGGCTGGTTTGCATTGTTGCTATTGAAAATCTAAAAACATTCCTAAATTTCTCTAAAGTTACGTCTCATACTACATACCAAAAGCGGAAAACCCATGATATAACCTGTACATAAGTTTCCACGAATCTTAACACACAGGAGTGCAAATGGAATTTGTGAAACATGTTAAATGTAATGGGTTACGAGTGAATGCAAACTGCGTGAGAACTAAGACATACCGGTAACAGGCCCATCGGATGACAGAACATCTCAAACCTATTTCTAAAACTGCGCGGTGTAGTTGCACTAGGACAGGCATGCCATAATATTTAGACATATCAGCCGTTACATACTGTGTAATTAGTTCACGGCTACACATTTCAAAATCTTACTGTTGTCATGCCTTCCTGGGCAATTTCGTATTTGGCGTGCGACACCTGATAAAATTACGTGGTGGACTATCGTCTCAGCTGTACGATTGGATTCGTGATTCTCTGTCGAAGTTAAATGTTCGTAGTAACTGACGGAAAGTCCTCAAGGAAATGCTACTGGTCTTCTGGTGTTCGTAAGCTATATAAACGATTTAAGAGAGGAGGTGAGCAGCTCTCAGACTGCTTGCAGATAAGGCTTATCTGCCGTCTTAAGACTTCAGATCAAATCAGTTGCAAAATGATTCAGAAAAGATCTACATTCAGCTAAAGTGGCAGTTTAAATAGTGTAAAGCGCGAGGTCATTCACAGGAGTTCTAAGAGGAACTCGTTATGTTTCGGTTACACAAATCTCACTGCTGTAAATTCAACTAAATACTTAGGGATTAGGATTACGAGTTAATTTGTAACTATCTGTCAATGTGTGGCGGAAGGCAAATCGAAGACCGTTTTATTGGCAGAACACTTGGAAAATGCAACAGGCCTACTAAAGGGACTGCTTACAATACGTTTGTTCGCTCTACTGGAACACTGCAGTGTGGTGTGGGATCCGCATAAGATGTTGCTAACTGGGAACATCGAGAAAGTTCAAAGGGTAGCTTGTTTATTACTATCTCGAAATACAGAAGAATATCACGTAAGTGATATGGGAGTTGGGACGGCAATCATTAAAACAGGCGTTTTTCGTTGCGACAGAATCTTCTCCCGAAATTTCAGTCACCTACTTTCTCCTCCGTATGCGAAAACATTTCATTGGCGTTCACGTACATAGAGAAATGATAAAGAGAAATCAGAGCTCACACGGAAAGATTGAAGTGTTGTTTTCTCTCGCGAGCTGTTCGCGAGTGGAACGGTAGAGAAGTAGGTTGAATGTGGTTGAGTGAACCCTCTGCCGGGCACTTAATTGTGAACTGCATATTAGTCGTGTGCATTGCGTGTCAGAACTGGCGTCAGTACCGAGCACCTGTGTTGTGTTGGAGGATTGGAGGGACACTGTCCACTTGCGGTATTTTCTGTACGTCTCAGTTTTCAGAGTCTTCTGAAACCCTGTAGGTACTTATGAACAACTGCATTTGTGTTCACAGTAACTAAGTATTTCGATACCATCAAATGATTAATCGGTTATGACTTAGCAGATGTGAGACTGCCCAGTGGAGTATATGACCGAGTCCAGTGAAAAAGGATTCGCTCAACTGAAGTGGTTTTCTATTTTCCAAGATGCAGATTCACGGCTATGATCGCCCTATTTGATCTGTTCTAACAAATGACTGCTACTATTGTCAATTGTGGCATGATCACATGAACCGTAACCTACGCTACTGTGCAAGTGGTTGAAAAATCATTCCTTTCCGTTGGATCCTGCCCTTGATACTTTTGGCGTAATATTCCGCATAAAATTTAATTTTACTTTATTTTTTAAAATTCGCTTTTACTTAGGTCAAGATCTGAGAAATTCTAGTGTAACTTCGACACGATTGTCTAAACAGAAGCTGAGACTTCTACATGGGGCTGAAGATTTCTCTCAGTTTGCGAAAACTTCGTTTACTTGACAAATTGGGTGGACTCTGGTTATTACACCTCTACGGAATGTTTTGTTATCAATGGCTTTTACACGGAAAAAGTGCAGAATAAGAGGTGCTTACTGCAACAGAATTAAGGCCGCCTTTCATGGCTGAAGTGAAATATTCGGGAAGTAGCCACAGAAATATTGTATTTAAATTTAACTTGGATAGGCAGTAATACAACGGTTGGTAAATGTTAGATGCATGATGTCAGCGTTGTGGAGAGGACTCTCCTCTGAAGAGCTTCCAATAAGAAGTTTCGGATCGATGTAGTTGTTCGTCAGGGAGGTCCATAAATTCTGGTCTAGATCCACAAAAAGCGATTACCATGGTGAAATGAGTTCTGTAAACTTTTGAAGGTGGTTTGCAAATATAATTCTTCAAAATTCTTCCTCCAAAGTAAGTCGCTGCGATGGACAACACCATGACAGAAGGGGAAGTTACATCCATACATGTACCAAAGCGAGGATGTTGGAATTGCTCCGACAGGCTTGTTGCCTGTAATGAGAGCATGAGCAAGTAGTCTTCCCTGTAATCCAAGAACACGGACCTTCGAAGTGTGAGATCTACGAAATGGCGAAAGAAAAATGCCATATAGTTGTTCATTTGCCATCAGGTATTTCTTATTTTAGAGCGATAGAAATGGTTTGAGCGAAAGTAAGACGGTTGTTTAGGAAGCGCATCACTTCAGGGAACATGTCCAAAACTAATATGTGAGAATGTAACTGAATCCTTTTTTGTTCTGGTTTTAGGGCGCAAAACTGCTACGGTCAATAGCGCCCGGTCTGTGACTGATGAAAAGGTTAAAAACGAAACTGGAAACCAGCAGAAATGGGAACGAAACTCAAAAAATTTGAGAAACTAAAATAGAAGGAAAGCTTAAACACCCCTATTGAAGGGGGTTCGTTGTCCCCAAAAAGAGCTTCAAATGACTGACATCTCACCGGCACAAAAACTCGACAACGCGATCGGCTGAGCGCGTGTCATCTGCTAAAATGGAAGATTTATGAGGCGACAGCTGTAGACGGACGCGTAACGGAGTAAAATAGGGGCACTCAATTAAAAGGTGTCTTACCGTCCACAGCTGAGAGCAGTGGGGACAGAGTGGGGGAGGATCGCCGCTCAAAAGATGTCTATGGCTAAAAAGGCAGTGCCCTATCCGCAGGATAGTTGAAATTACCTCCTCCCGACGACACGTTCGGGAGGAAGAGGTCCAAGCACAGGGAAGAGCTTTCACGTCCCGCAATTTATTATTGGGAAGTGTCGACCAATGTGCGTGCCATAAAAGTGTAACACGACGACATAAAACACTCCGTAGATCGGCGGAGGGAATCGTGCGAATAGCTGGCTGAAGAGGAGACTGCAGCCTTGGCCACTATATCGGCCGCCTCATTTCCACAGATACAAACGTGTCCTGGGATCCAGAGGAACGCCACAGAGACGTCCCCAGTGGAGCAAGTGGAGGCAGTCCTGAATCCGGTGGACCAGAGGGTGGGCAGGGTACAGAGCTTGGAGACTGGGGAGAGAGCTGAGAGAATCTGAACACACAACATACTGTATCCGCTGATGGCGACGAATGTATTTGACAACGTGGAGAACAGCGTATAGCTCCGCAGTATAAACCGAACACTGGTCAGGAAGCTGAAATTGATTTGGGGTGTCGCCAACAATATAGGCACTCCCTACACCTAACGATGTTTTCGAGCCATCAGCGTAAATGTGGCTTCATTTGTGCACATAGAGCAGCAAATGCCCGACGATAAACAAGGGAAGGGGTACAGGGAACTGAAAAAGGTCACGGAGCAGGCAGGTCTGGGGACGGAGCCAAGGTGGTGCTGTACTCCAAGTAGTCAAGAAGATTTTAGGAAAGCGGAAGGAAAGAGAATGGAGCAGTTGACGGAAGCGGACTCCCGGTGGTAGCAGGGAGGCAGGGCGGCCTGCATACCCTAAATCCAAGGCCGGATTAGCAGGCATGGAAGACAGATGGCTAGCATAACGACCCAGAAGGACAGCTCGCAGACTGGACAGCGGAGGTTCAGCAGTCTCAGCATAAAGGCTTTCCCCAGGGCTGGTGTAAAAAGCTCCAGACACTAAACGTAATCCACGGTGGTGGATAGAGTCGAGACGCCGAAGAATAGACGGCCGAGCAGAGGAGTAGACTATGCTTCCATAATCCAATTTCGAGCGCACTAAGGCGCGATAGAGGCGGAGAAGGACCACTCGGTCCGCTCCCCAAGAGGTACCATTCAGGACATGGAGGGTGTTGAGGGATCGCAGACAGCGAGCCGAAAGATAGGAAACGTAGGAGGGCCAGCACAGTTTTCTGTCAAACATAAGACCCAAGAATTTAGCGACGTCCGAAAACGGAAGGCTGACAGGTCCTAGATGTAAGAAGGGTGGAAGGAACTCCTTACGTCGCCAAAAATTAACACAAACGGTCTTACTGGGAGAAAAACGGAAGCCGGTTTCGATGCTCCGAGAGTGGAGGCGATCGAGACATCCTTGAAGACGTCGTTCAAGAAGGCTGGTCCGTTGAGAGCTGTAGTATATCGCAAAATCGTCCACAAAGAGGGAGCCCGAGACATCAGGAAGGAGACAATCCATAATTGGATTTATGCCAATGGCAAACAGTATAACACTTCGCACAGAGCCCTGAGGTATCGCGAAGAAAAAGGGGCAGCCGACCTCGAAAGCCCCAAGAGAACAGTGTGCGGAGGATGCCTGTCCTCCAACAGGTATCGTATGCTCTCTCCAGATCAAAAAATATTGCTACTGTTCGGCGTTTCCGGAGAAAATTGTTCGTGATATAAGTGGAGATAGCAACAAGATGGTCAACTGCAGAACGATGCTTTCGGAAACCGCATTCGGCAGGCGTTAAAAGACTGCGGGACTCCAGCCACCAAGCTAAACGGCAATTCACCATACGCTCCAAAACCTTACATACACTACTCGTGAGAGAAATGGGGCGATAACTAGAGGGGAGATGTTTGTCCTTTCCAGGTTTTGGAACAGGAACGACGATAGCTTCCCGCCATCATCTGGGAGTAGTACTGCCGGTCCAAATTCTATTATAAAGGCGAAGGAGGTAACGCATACTATGGGTTGATAAATGCAGCAAAATTTGGATATGGATACCATCTGGTCCCGGGGCGGAGGAGCGAGAAGGAGAGCGCATGTTGGAGTTCCCGCATGGAGAAAAGAGTACTGTAGCTTTCGCGATTTTGGGAGGAGAAAGCAAGAGGTTGCACTTCCGCTGCACGTTTCTTCGGGAGAAACGCTGGCGGGTAATTTGAGGAGCTCAAAATCTCAGCAAAGTGTTTACCCAAGGAGTTAGAAATTGCGACGGGGTCCACTAACGTATCACGCGCGACAGTGAGCCCAGAGACCAGGGAGAAACTAGGCGCGCCAGCTAACCGGCGAATTCGACTCCAAACTTCTGATAAGGGTGTGAAGGTGTTAAATGAGCTAATAAAGAATTTCCAGCTTGCCTTCTTGCTGTCGCGGATGACGCGACGGCATCGCGCACGGAACTGCTTATAGCGGATACAGTTGGCCAAAGTAGGATGGTAACGGAAAATGCGAAGAGTACGTCGCCGCTCACGTATTACGTCACGGCACGCCTCGTTCCACCACGGAACTGGAGGGCGCCGGGGCAATTCGGAGGTGCGTGGTATTGAACGTTCCGCAGCTGTAAGAATACCGTCGCTAGTATGTGTGACCTCATCGTCGACGCTGGGAAAGCGACGGTCATCGAATGTCGCTAGAGACGAAAAAAGTGTCCAATCGGCTTGGGCAAACTTCCAGCGTCGCGGGAGCATATATGGCAGTTGAGGCTGCAATCTAAGGACACATGGAAAGTGGTCACTCGAATGTGTATCGCCAAGGGCGTACCATTCGAAGCGCCGAGCTAGCGGAACAGTACCGCCCGATAAGTCCAAGTGAGAGAAATTTGTCGTGGAGGCAGACAAAAATGTAGGGGCCCCAGTGTTGAGGCAAACTAGATCCGCTTGGTGGAAGACGTCTAGCAATAGTGAACCACGTGGACAAGGATGTGGAGATCCCCAAAGCGGGTGGTGGGCATTGAAGACCCCCAACCAGCAAATAGGGGAGTGGAAGATGACCAGGAAGATGTAGGAGATCAGCTCGTGCCATTGATGTGGACAATGGAATGTATACAGTACAAAGAGAAAAGGTATATCCAGAAAGGGAAAGATGGACAGCAACAGCTTGGAAGGAAGTTAAGTGCATTGGGTGATAATGGAGAGTCTCATGGAGAAGAATCATGAGTCCTCCATGGGCTGGAGTGCCTTCAACAGAAGGGAGATCAAATCGGACAGACTGAAAATGTGGGAGAACACAGTGGTCATGGGGACACAGCTTTGTTTCCTGAAGACAGAAGATGACCGGCGAGTAGGAACGTAAGACGATCGACAATTCATCCCGATTGGCTCGAATGCCGCGGATATTCCAGTGGATAATGGACATAGGGTGAACAGAAAATGTAGGAATGTGATCAAGGTTGCTGTCAACTTATTAACTGCTCAGAGCTTGCGACCGACATCATGGAATGGCATTCAGCCGAAGGCAGAAGATCCTGATCCATAGGTTGTTCTGGAGCAGCTCCTGCCACTAGCGATCGGCCGGATGATCGGCCACCAGCCGTGCCCCTTGGCGACACAGAAGACGGGCGAGGGCGATTTCCGCCAGGTGGTGCTGTAGATGGGACATGCCTTGGCGGAGAAGGAGATGAACTGGGTTTCTTAGTAGTTTTCTTGGAAATATGATGTTTAGATGGAGGAGCAACCGATGGTTGTGAAGTTGGGGTACTTAAAAAAATCTTCAAGATTATGCTTTTTTGGAAGTCCGAGTGTCTGACTTTTGGGCTCGAGAATTAGCAGAACCCAATGAAGGGTGAGCCATAGAGTGGGCAGACGAATGTGGTGAGGTTGAACGGGCGATCTTTGCGCTGGCCGATCTGACGACCGTGGCACGAAAGGTGAGGTCGCTAGTCTGCGTGGCCGCCTCCTTTGTTGGCTGAGGAGAAGCAAGGACAGTGCTGTATTTTCCTGTCTGAGGCACTGTGGGCTGTCGACTGGCGAATAATTTTCGAGCAGCAAAGGTCAACACCTTTTCCTTACTCTGATTTCCTGGATGGGCTTTTCGTCTTTAAAAACGGGGCAATCTCGAGAGGAAGCAGCGTGGTCACCCATACAGTTGATGCAGCGATTGGATGGAGGTGGACAAGCACCCTCATGGGCATCCTTGCCACACGTAACACATTTGGCCGTATTGGAACAGGACTGGCTGGTGTGATTAAACCGCTGACACCGGTAGCATCGCGTAGGATTTGGGACGTAAGGGCAAACGGAAATTATCTCATAGCTTGCTTTGATTTTCGATGGGAGTTGAACTTTGTCAAATGTCAAGAAGACTGTGCAGGTTGGAATGATGTTTGTGTCAACCCATTTCGTAACCCTATGAACAGCCGTTATGCCCTGGTCAGACAGGTAGTGCTGAATTCCTTTGTCAGACAAACCACTGAGGGAGTGTGTATAAACGACTCCAAGCGAGGAATTTAAAGTGTGGTGCACTTCCATCCAGACAGGGAAGGTGTGTAGCAGTGAAGTACACAGAAATTTTTGTGCCTGGAGGGCACTGACTGTTTCTAACAACAGGGTGCCATTGCGTAATCAGGAACAAGACTTTAAATGACCTGCAATTGCGTTGACACCTTTCTGAATAATGAAAGGGTTGACTGTGGAGAAGTCGTGACCGTCAGACCGAGAAACAACAAGGAACTGTGGCAACGATGGAAGAACTGTCTGTGGCTGAGACTCAGTGAACTTACACTTGTGAGCAGACATAGCGGAAGGTGAGGAAACCATTGCGGAAGAATCCCCATGATTACCTTCGTCTCCGTTGGCGCGCTCCTCCCTTGTGGCGGCCCTCTGTGAGGGCACTCCCGCCGTAGGCGATTGTTCACACCTCAGCTGGAGGGACCAATCGGCACTTTCGGAAGGTATCAGCTCGGGTAATCACCCCTCCCTGGGCCTGGCCGTTACGAGGGGGGTACGTACGTGTCCTACCTGTCTACCCGGGGCGGGGTATTACGCGTTACCCTGTCACCGGCTAGGCACGAAAATGCGTGGGTCGGCCTTCAGACACGCACAGGGAGAAAGAAAGAGAAAGGGAAAAACAAAGAAAAGGAAAGAAGAGGTCTCAAACGCCGCAGTGGAGAAAAGGGTAAAGAGAAGAGGTAAGGAAAAGAGGACGAAGGATGAAGACAGACAAGCAGAGAAGGGGAAGAATGCATTGAACTTACGAGCGTCCGTCTCCGGATGTAGGCACAAACTGTACTCCCAGAGGGGGAGAAAGGGAAGGAAAGAGCCAGAGGTGAGGGGAGGGGGGGCGAAGATGGGGGATAGGGAAGGATGCGGAAAAGGAAGGTATGCAGCCCGGAAAGGAAGGAGGGCCACATTAGCTCTGGGTCCCGTTTTCGCTACGCATGTATCCGCAAAAGAGTTGTGGACCCCCTGGGGGGGGGGCTGCACTGTCCTAATGGGTACTTTTCGTCGTACGTCCCCCATTGAGTTCTGAGGTTATTTCACGCTGTGTTGCTTGTCTGTTAGCACTTAACTCTACGCAAATACCGCTGCTCAGTGAAGTGGAGAACTTTAGCCATTTCGTTGTCTATGGTATTCACCACACAATTGCCCGAAACGTATTTCCCTAATGATTTCCGAAATGGAATGTCCCATGAATTTAACTGCAACTACGATTGCTCGTACAAAGTTTTAATTTCTGCCATGGCATCATAATCATGTCGGACACCTTTGCACATAATCACCTGATTAGAAGTAACAGCTCTGCCATTACACTGCCCTTAACCGATAATACCGCCATATGTGTGTGACTGTCGTTGTCCATGACTTGTTACATCAGTGTCTACTTCCGTTACCCATGTTATTTTTGTTGTTTTTTGAAGTTAGGAGAAAACTACGAAGTCATCAGTCCATACATACTATGTATCGAACCAGGAGTAATTCTGGGATGGATTGAAAATGAAAATAGTGGGAAGCCCAGCTGTAACAGATACAATAAGATACAAACAAGGAGAAGTAAGATAGGAGTGAGGCAGGAACGTGGGCCAGCCACTGTCCAGAACGCAGCTGGAGGTCCTCAGGACATGGTACACGGTGGTCTGTTACCCTAAGATAAAGAAAGGCACAGAAAATTTTAGTTAGGGTAAAAACTTTAAAAACAGAAAATACAAAAGCATGAGAAGGGTGAGAAGAGTAGCAGCAACGCCGGACCACCATGCAGGGACCCCAGTTGGTGCCACTCACATACCCCAGGCAGTCAATGAGGCCGAAGTGCCTTACCTCACAGGCGAGTAGAAACCACTTCATGGGGGAAAAGTAAAACTTGTTAGTCGCTCTGGCGTCACCACTATCAGAGGTACTGCTACTTCTAAAAGTAATCTACCTACCAGATGGCTTGACGGGAGAGATTCTCTATCTGTGTGTAATATTCTGTTACGGTGAACAGGACAAATCTAATGGAGGGCTATGATTCTTTGATTTCATTTCCTGCCGGAACGGAGTTGATTGGTCCCTTTAACTACCTCAAACTACGCGGTAATCTCTCCATCCTGTATTTGTCAAACTGGAGGAGTCCTCAGAGGAAGGACAAAAGAGAGCCTGCTGAACCCGTTCCCGACGGGTTACAGCATTTTCTGTGACAAAGCAGCTTAGATCGTTACCTGCGGCTCCAAGGTAGCCTGGCTGACAGTTTCACCAGGGCGCACCACTCTCTCTTTAGGGAAACCTGCTGCTGTGATGGTCACGCTCGCCTAGCTGCTTTCCCCTAGTCTACTGCAGTTCGCCAGTTTCCAATGCTCTCTCAGTACCTTTACAATATGGAGAATGTACTTTCCAGTGTCCATTGCACCTAAGTACAGATTTCGGTTGGTTTTATAGTGGAGGGTACATGGCTCATAGTTCCTTTTCCTACTGCAGTCGAAATGCGTGTGGTACGAAATGTCACAATCAAGCATTGTTCAAGAAACCCCGAAGTGGTAAGATTTCCACACACAAACCAACAGGTCACAATTTAATCGACAGCTTCAATAATTTAGTTTCTCTGATCTTTAAGATTAGTCCCCACAGATGAGAAAGACTGTCTTATGTACCCCCACAGAAAAAAAACTCGGAACATTAGGTTGGTTGGTTGGCTTAAAAGAGGGGGGAAAGGGACCAAACTGCGAGGTGCTTGATTGTGACATTTCGTACCACATGCATTTCGACTGCAGTAGGAAGAGGAACTATAAGCCATGTACCCTCCACTATAAAACCAACGGAAATCTGTACTTAGAAAGTGCAATGGACACTGGAAAGTACATTCTCCATATTGTAAAGGTGCTGACAGAGCATTTGAAACTGGCGAACTGCAGTAGAACAACTACCCAAGGGAAAATAGAAATCAAAGACATGGCACAATAACAGGAGAAATGAACAACCAGAACAAAGACAGGTCAATACAGTGGATAAAACAGGACAAGAAAACCGCAGAGACGCGAGAAACAAAGAAGAGAGTGAAACAAGAAATATTACCATGGCTGGCTGACCATGAGAATGAAGAAGCCAACTACCCTGCAACACATTAAAACCTCCACCCTAAAAGCCCTAGTATGGAGCACAGAGGGACGAAGAACATGCGCTAAAAATCAAATGATAAAACCGACTCTCACGAATTAAACGTAAAACTAAAGATGCTGTTGAGGCATTGTCACCCAACACCGAAGGTAGAGTGCTGGGAAAGTTAAAAGTCCGCCGCAGAGCAGCTAGAAGTGGACAGTCCAGCAAGAAGTGGACGACTTATTTGAGAGCCACAGCGACACTGAGGAGGGGTCCTCGGCACAGAGATGGTAACCATGTGAAAGCCACGTATGGCCAATGCGGAGCCGACAAAGGACAACTGATTCCCTACAAGAAGCCTACAGGGAAGACATCCACACATTCAGTCTCCTTAATGACACAGTTTGTTGTGCATACTGTTATACCACTCCGTCTCCCAAAGCCAGAGAACCCTGCGGCGTAGGGCAGAGCGCAGGTCAGTTTCACAGACATTCATCTTCATGACCAGTTTCTGCGTGGCCTGTTTGGCCAGCCTGTCAAGTTCGTTGCCTGGGACTCAGACATGTCCTGCGGTCCTCACAAACACCAACGAACGGCTGGACCGTTCCAGGGCAGAGATGGACTCCTGGGTGTTCGCTACCAAAGGATGCCGAGGGTAGCACTAGTCGATAGCTTGTAAGCTGCTCAGGGAGTCAGAACAGAAGAAACGACTCACCAGAACAGGAACGGATGTACTGATGTGCACGAGATATGGCCACAAGCTCTGCAGTGAATACACTGCAGCCAGCGGCTAAGGAATGCTGTTCAATATGAACTCTGTGGACATAGGCGAAGCCAAAACTACCATCAGCCATCGAGCCGCCGGTGTAATCAACTTCAGAGCCGCAGTAGAAGTCAAGAACTGAGAGGAAGGGACAGCAGAGCAGCGGGTTTAACCGAGTCCTTAGGGCCATGCAGAAGTTCCAGACGAAGCTTCGGCCGAGGTGTACACTTTGGAAGTGTACGTGAATGGACCTCAAGTAGGTGGTACAGGAAAAGATACCAGTTGGGAGAGAAGGGATCGCACACGAACCGCAATCGCGAGCCTTGACCTGGGCCGCCGATGCGAGAGATGAACTGTGGGAAATGGTGACGGCAGTTCGGATGCTCAGAACTACAAATGTGTGCAACGTAACTGGCGAGCACTTATGCATGTCAGATCCGCAATGGAGGGACTCCAGCCTCCACCAGAACACTGGTTACGGCTAAAAGCTATCATCGCTAGGCGAACGCCACAATGGTGCACTGGGTCGAGTAAAAGCAACGCTGAGGGCGCCTCCGAACCGTAAACCAGACTCCCATAGTAAAGGCGGGATTAAACAAGGGCTCTGTAGACCAGTAGCGTAGAGCTATCTGCACCCCAGTTGTTGTTGCTCAGGCAGCTGAGAGCATTGAGGTGCTGCCAGCACACCCACAAGCTGATGAAGGCGAGGTAGGCAAGTGAATCAGGGATCGGAAACCAGGCCTAAGAATCGATAGATCTCCACTACAGTGAGTGGATTGTCATTAAGACGAAGTTTAGGTTCTAGATGAACGGTACGACTCCGACAGAAGTGCATGACACACGACTTCATGGCTGAAAAGTAGTAGCCGAATGCTTCAGGTCACGACTGCACCTTGTGAATGGCTCCCTGTAGGCGTCGCTCAGCATCGCCAGTACTATAGCAGCAATACGAAATGCAGAAGTCCTCTGCATACAGAGAAGGGAGGCTGCTGCTGGGAGACGCCACTCACACTATGTGGCAAGGATATGATGTCGCCAGGTCGTGTCGTATGCTTTACGTAAGTCAAAAAAGACAGCAAGAAGGTGTTGGCGTCTGGAAATGGCTGTTCGGATGGCAGACTTTAGGGACACTCGATTATCAGTGGTAGAGAGACCATGGAAAAAGCTGCCCTGACATGGAGCCTGTAAGCCACGTGACTCCAAGACCCAAACCAACCGCCAACACACCATACATTACAGCAGCTTACAGAGAACGTTGATGAGGCTAATGAGCTGACAGCCATCCACATCAAGCGGATTGTTACTGGGTTGTAGCACCGGAATGGTGTTGCTCTCCCGCCATTGCACCGGGAAGACGCTACTGCACTAGATCCGGTTGAAGATGAGATATCGCTTGGAGTCAGACGAGAAATGTTTAATCCGACAATGGACCTGATCTGGCCCAGGATCAGTGTGGGGCAATTCGCAAGGGCGCTGAGTAGCTCCCACTCTATAAATGGGTCATTATAGGGTCCACTGTGGCGTGTATTGAACGAGGGGACTTACCCTTCCATCCGCCATTCGAGGGTGCGATGCCTGGGGGGTAGCTCTCCAATGCAGAGGCTGCAGCATAGTGCTCAGCAAAGTTCTTGGTACTCTTGTCTGCGTCGGTAGGTAGCACGTCATTGATGTTAACGCCATGAACATCTGTTGCGGTCTGTACCAAAAAAGACTTCCGATCTTCGTCCAGACTTCGGAAGGTGACGTATAGCACCCAATGGTTGACATCTACCTCTCCCAACACTACTGTTTCTGTCGTTCTATAAGCTCGCGAATACGGGCACAGAGCTGCTTACAGGCTATTGGGAGCTCTAATGAAGGGTGCCACTTATGTCGCTGCAGAGCTCATCGACGCTCTAATTCCCTCAGCAAATTTCAGCTACCACCAAGGGACTGTCTTTCGCTGCGGGCACCCTAGAGAACGGGGGATCGCGTTTTCCCCCGCAGAAATCACCGTTGTGACCTGCCCAATCACAGCATCTATGGCACCACGTGGGGCAAATTCGACGACGAAAGCAGAGGTTTTTTTTTGTGGTTTTAGGGCGCACAACTTCAATGGTTATTAGCGCCCTGACTACTCTAAGATTGCACCGCGAGGCACAAGTTGACAACAACAACTAAAAGGGAAAACACGATAAAAGACAGACTGACAGGCATAGGATTAAAAAACAGCATCATCAAATGTCCTTAGCGATGTTTGTCAAATTGATAAAACGAAGAACACGAGCAGCTGCTCGTGTGTCATCCGCTAAAATGGCATCGAAAGTACTTGGCAGGTTAAGATCTAGGCGCAGTGTGTTAAAATCTGGACAGGACATTAAAATGTGTCTAACCGTCAGCAAGTGCCCACATGGGCAGAACGGCGCCGGCGCAGCCGTCAGCAGATGGCGATGGCTGAACCGGCAGTGTCCAATTCTTAACCGGGCCAAAACTACCTCCTCCCGCCGAGAAGGGCGTGAGGAGGACGTCCAAGCCACGGGAAGAGGTTTTAAGGCCCGAAGCTTGTTGTCTGTAAGTGCAGCCCAATCGGCATGCCACAGCGATAAAATGCGCCGACAAATGACCCTGCTAAAATCGGACGAAGGGACACAACAAGAAGCTGACCGAGGCTGGAGGACCGCAGCCTTGGCCGCGGCATCTGCAGCTTCGTTCCCAGGGATACCGACATGGCCAGGGACCCACATAAAGCTAACCGGAGAACCGACGTCCACCAGCTGCTGAAGAGAGTGTTGGATCCGGTGCACGAAAGGGTGAACCGGGTACAGATCACTGAGGCTCTGGATGGCGCTCAGGGAATCGGAGCAAATGACACAAGCAGAATGTCGGTGGCGGCAGATGTAAAGAACAGCCTGGTAGAGGGCAAAGAGCTCAGCTGTGAAGACCGAACAATGGCCATGGAGCCGGTATTTGAAACTTTGTGCCCCGACAATAAAAGAACACCCAACCCCGTCATTGGTCTTTGAGCCATCTGTATAAATGAAGGTCATATTGATGAACTTTGAATGAAGTTCAACAAAACGGGAGTGGTACACTGAACCGGGGGTAACCTCTTTTGGGAGCGAGCTGAGGTCAAGGTGAACGTGGACCTGAGCCTGGAGCCAAGGTGGCGTGTGGCTCTCGCCCACTCGAAAGGTTGCAGGGAGTGAAAAATTAAGGTATTGAAGGAGGCGACGAAAGCGAACTTCAGGGGGTAGCAGGGCAGAGACATACAACCCGTATTGATGGTCGAGAGAGTCGTCAAAAAAGTAACGATAAGACGGGTGGTCGGGCATTTACAGTAGCCGACACGCGTACCGACAAAGCAGTATATCGCGCTGGTAGGTGAGTGGCAATTCGCCAGCGTCAGCATGAAGACACTCTACGGGACTAGTATAAAACGCTCCAAACGCAAGTCGTAAACCTCGATGTTGAATGGAGTTGAGGCGGCGTAAGATGGATGGCCGTGCAGTGGAGTATACGAAGCTCCCATAATCCAGCTTGGAGCGGACGATCGACCGATATAGACGAAGCAGGACGGTTCGATCCGCTGCCCACGACATACCACTGAGAACGCGGAGGACATTTAAAGAACGGGTACAACGGGCAGTCAAATATGACATGTGGAGACCAGCTAAGTTTCCTGTCAAATGTAAGACCTAAAAATTTGGTTGTCTCCACGATTGGGAGAGCAACGGGACCGAGTCGGTGGGAGAAACTCTTTGTAGCGCCAGAAATTAATACAGACCGTCTTCTCGGCAGAAAAACGGAAGCCATTGGCGACACTCCAGGAGTAAAGACGGTCAAGAGAACGCTGAAGACAGCGCTCCAGGACACGTGTACACTGCGCGCTGCAATAGATGGTAAAATCGTCCACGAAAAGGGAGCCTGATACATCAGCTGGGAGGCAATCCATTATTGGATTGATCGCGATGGCGAAGAGAGCGACGCTCAAAACTGAGCCCGGTGGCACCCCATTCTCCTGGCGAAAGTTGTCTGACAGGACAGAACCGACACGTACCCTGAACTGTCGATCCATTAAAAAAGAACGAATAAAAAGAGGGAGGCGACCACGAAGGCCCCATGTATGCATGGTGCGGAGAATGCCCGCCCTCCAACAGGTGTCGTAAGCCTTCTCCAAATCAAAGAACACAGCCGCGGTCGGGCGCTTCCGCAAGAAGTTATTCATAATGAAGGTCGACAAGGTAACCAGATGGTCAACAGCAGAGCGGCGCCTACGAAATCCACATTGTACATTGGTAAGTAGGCGTCGAGACTCGAGCAGCCAAACCAATCGAGAGTTAACCATTCGCTCCATCACTTTACAGACACAGCTGGTAAGCGAGATGGGTCGATAACTGGAAGGCAAGTGCATGTCCTTCCCCGGTTTAGGAATCGGGACAATAGACTCGCGCCAGCATGCGGGAACATGTCCCTCAATCCAGATGCGATTGTAAGTACGAAGAAGAAAACCTTTACCCGCAGGAGAAAGGTTCTTCAGCATCTGAATATGAATAGAATCAGGCCCTGGAGCGGAGGACCGTGACCGGGCAAGTGCGTTTTCGAGTTCCCGCATGGTGAATGGGGCATTATAACTTTCACGATTCGAGGAGCGGAAGTTAGGTGGCCTAGCCTCCTCTGCCTGTTTGCGGGGGAGGAAGGCAGGGTGGTAATGAGCGGAACTCGAAACCTCTGCGAAAAAGCGGCCGAAGGCATTGGAGGCTTCCTCTGGGGCCACAAGGACGTCATTCGCGACCATCAAGCCAGAAACTGGTGAGTGGACCTTAGTGCCAGATAGCCGGCGCAGGCTACCCCCAGACAACAGAGGGAGTAAAACTGTTGAAGGTGCTTGTGAAAGAAGCCCAGCTGGCTTTCTTGCTTTCTTTAATAATACGACGACACTGTGCACGTAATCGTTTATAATTGATACAATTCGCCACTGTAGGGTGGCGTTTAAAGGTGCGTAAAGCATGTCGACGAGTACGTAAAGCGTTTCTACATGCTGCGGTCCACCAGGGGACCGGTACGCGACGTGGAGAAGTAGGGTGAGGGATGGAATATTCAGCAGCAGTGAGAATGACTTCCGTGAGGTGTGCGACCTGACGATCACAGCTTGTGAAGGTTTGATCCTGAAAGGTCGCCCTGGAAGAGAAGAGCCCCCAGACTGCTTTGGAGATGTTCCAACTAGATGAGCACGGGGAGGGGGTATGCTGCAGGAGATGGATAACACACGGGAAGTGGTCGCTCGAATATGTATCAGAAAGTGCATACCAC
The DNA here is from genome assembly GCF_023864345.2 of Schistocerca serialis cubense. Taxonomy (NCBI): domain Eukaryota; kingdom Metazoa; phylum Arthropoda; class Insecta; order Orthoptera; family Acrididae; genus Schistocerca; species Schistocerca serialis. The sequence continues at coordinate 240,691,914 of NC_064642.1, forward strand.
TCAAACCGGCACGCAAGTTGGGTAGTACATATAGAGAGGTCTAAATGGGAATAGGTGTGAGATGTGTCCGAAAGGAAAGTAGGGGCGCCAGTATTGAGGTAGCCAAGATTGAGCTGGTTGAAAAGGTCTGCTAACAGGAAGCCCCTCGGGCAGTTGGTTGGTTGGTTGTTTGAGGTTAAAGGGACCAAACAGGAAGGTCATCAGTCCCTTGTTTCAAATAGACTCCATTCTGCTAACGGGACATCTCAGAAAAGTCAGAACAATAAAACGGAAAAATGGGAAACGTAAAAGGGCAGTCACGTTGTCATTAGTAAAAACAAATGAGGGACGTTGGCAAGAGAACGAACCCAACACTATGCTGAAGCAGCATAGGCAAGACCACCTGTGACTTAAAAGGTACAACTGCTATAATGCAGAAAGTACGTATGGGAATAGAAAAACTAACCAAGCCTTAAAAAGAAGGGGTAAAAACAGAGTAAAAGGGGAAGAAAAGAGGATTCCGGTCAGGGAGGTGAATCGGGAATCTCTGAACACTGCCTACAGTGGGAGACACCCAAACACTCACCGCCCTGCCCCAACACCAGAGGGAGATTAAAAACTTTAAAACTGAGAATAAAAACCACTCTCCCGGAGGAAACCTCGAACCAGAGAGACCATCCGGGAATCGTCAGCCAACATCAAAGGTAAAGTGTGGGGGAGTCTGTACTTAGCACGCAGAGCCAAAAGAAGGGGGCATTCAACCAAAATGTGGGCCACTGACTGGAAGGCTCTACAACCACATAGCGGGGGTGACTCATCACGCAAAAGAAAACCATGGGTCAGCCTGGTATGGCCAATGTGGAGACGACACAGTGTGGTCGAGTCCTTGCGGGAGAGGTGAAAGGAAGAACGCCATGGGCCTGGATTCACCTTAATTGCATAAAGTTTATTAGACAGTGGAGTAGCCTCCCAAGAATTGGCCCATGACTGTGCAAAGTGGGATTTGATGTGAAGTCGTAAATCCGCTGCAGGAGGGGTTACAGAAAAATGGGGGGTAAGTAACTGCTCCCCCAGCCAAACGATCAGCGAGCTCATTACCCGGGATACCAACATGGCCCGGGACCCACAGGAAGTCAATGGAACAAGCAGCACGGTGAAGATCAGCGAGATGGTCATGGATGGCAGAGACCAAGGGATGGCGCGAAAAACACCGGTCAATAGCAAGAAGGCCACTCATCGAGTCCGTACATAACAAAACGCGGTTGTGTGGGGATTGTTTAATAAAGGTAAGGGCCCGGGAAATTGCCATCAATTCCGCAGTAAACACCTCACATGAGGGTGGCAGCAGATGATTTTCCGTTCCAACAAAGGACGTGAAGGCATACCCACCATGATCAGCAGATTTAGAGCAATCAGTGTAAAAAACAACAGCATCCCGAAACTCCCATAAAATTTGGCGGAAAAAGGAACGGAACACCACCGGGGGGATGGAATCTTTCGGACCGCGGCAGAGATCCATCCGAATTCGAGGCCGAGGAACTAACCAAGGAGGGGTGGAGGGGAGGGAGCGAGGAAGACAGGACAAAGAAGGAAGCTGAAAATCACGGTTAAGAGACGCAAGGCGCAGCCCAACCGGTAAACCCGCCCGAGGGCGGGAGTCGGGCGGGCGACGTCCATGGTGTGGGAATAGGATAGAATAGGAAGGATGAGTGGGAGAAGAACGGATAGTAAGGGCATAAGACACCAGAAGCTGGGACCGCCGAACAGAAAGGGGGGGGGGGGATCCCAGCTTCAACCAGGAGACTATCAACAGGGCTAGTAGGGAAGGCACCAGTGGCCAAACGGATACCACGATGGTGGACTGGATCCAGCACGTGCAGTGTGGAAGGAGCAGCTGAACCATAAACTTGACAACCATAGTCCAAACGTGACAGAACTAGAGCACGATAAAGACGGAGGAGGAGGGAACGGTCCGCACCCCAAGAGGAGTGGGCAAGGAAGCGAAGGACATTGAGTTTACGGAAACATCCTTCCTTCAGGAGTCTGATATGGGGCAGCCAAGTGAGCTTGTTGTCGAAAAGAAGACCCAGGAAACGAAACTGTGGAACCACAGGCAATCTTTGTGCAGCGAGATGGAGCTCTGGATCAGGGTGGACCGTAGTACGGCGACAGAAGTGGACCACCCGCGATTTTAAAGGGAGAATTGAAACCCGTGTGAGAGGGTCCATGCAGAGGCACGCCGTATAGCCACCTGGAGCTGCCGTTCTGCAGATGGCATCGAGGAGGAACTAACCCAAATGCAGAAATCATCCACATACAGGGCAGGGGCGACCAAGGGACCGACAGAGGCCACAAGTCCATCGATAGCAATGAGGAAAAGAAGGACACTCAAGACAGAACCCTGTGGGATGCCCGTCTCCTGGGTCCATGGAGAACTAAAAGCAGTACCAACTCGAACTCTGAATGACCGATGGATCAGGAACTGGCGGATAAAAATCGGGAGTGGGCCCCGAAGACCCCACTGATGAAGGGTTAGTAAGATGTGATGGCGCCAGGCCGTGTCATAGGCCTTGCGAAGGTCAAAAAACACTGCAACCAAACGGCGGCGCTGGGAAAAAGCCTGCCGAACTGCAGATTCCAAGAGAAGTAAATGATCGATTGGAGATCGTCCCTCTCGAAAGCCACACTGGTAAGGGGACAATAGATCCCGAGATTCGAGGACCCAAGTGAGCCGACGGGCTACCAGCCGTTCAAGTAACTTACAAACAACATTGCTCAAACTAATTGGCAGATAGCTGTCAACAGATAGGGGGTTCTGACCAGGCTTAAGGACAGGAACCACAATGCTATCCCTCCACTGAGAAGGGAAGTCACCCTGGAACCAGATACAGTTAAACACCCGAAGAAGATGGTGCCGTTGTGGAGCACTGAGATGTTGAAGCAGCTGGTTATGAATGGAATCTGGGCCAGGGGCCGTATCATGAGAAGAAGATAGAGCAGAAAGAAATTCCCATTCAGTGAAAGGTTCGTTGTAAGATTCTGACTCAAGTGGTGAAACATAAGGTGACAGCTTCAGCCTGCTGTTTTTGATAAAGGAAAGCAGCTGGATAGGAGGCCGACACTGATGCCACTACAAAATGGGTCGCAAGATGTTCTGTGAGAACTAATGGGTCCGTACAAATGCCATCTGGGAGGTGAAGGCCTGGGAGGGTGGACTGCCGATGGCAACCTTGGAGAGAGCGAAGTGTAGCCCATACCCGTGACAGAGGGACAGTGGAACCAAGGGAAGAAACGAATCGTTCCCAACATATCCGCTTGCTCTGATTAAATAACGGGCTTTAGCGCGAAGGCGCTTAAAGGTAGAAAGGCTGGCTACGGATGGGTGCCTCTTAAAGTGTTGCAAAGCTCGACGGCGATCACGGATGGCAATGGCAATGGCCGTACTCCACCACAGGACTTGCCGACGACGAAATTGTCCAGATGAGCGCGGGACAGCAAGGTTAGCAGCGCGAACAATCGCGTCAGACACGTCACGTAGGACGTCATCAATACAACCCGACAAAGAGGGAGAAAACTCGACCTGTGCAGTGTATAGAGGCCAATCGGCGCGGTGGAAAGACCAACGAGGTAACCTCTCCATCGGGGAGCGGGAAGGGAGCGTGATAATCAACGGGAAATGGTCACTATCACAAAGGTCGTCGTGTGGCGACCAGGGTAATGAAGGGAGGAGAGAGGGAGAAGAAAGAGAAAGATCAATGGCAGAAAAGGTACCATGACCAGCACTGAAATGAGTAGGGGAGCCATCATTAAGGAGGCACAGGTCGTGGTCTGCTATAAATTGGTCTATAAGAAGACCTCGTCTAGATGGAAAGGCACTGCCCCACAAAGGATGATGAGCATTAAAATCCCCAAGGAGGAGGAAGGGAGGAGGAAGTTGCTGAAGAAGGGCAGTTAAGGCAGCAGGTGTAAGAGTCCTGTCAGGAGGGAGATAAAGATTGCAAACTGTGACTGCAGAGTCTAAGTGGACCCTAACAGCAACCGCTTCCAATGTAGTTTGGAGAGGAATCCACGTGCTAGCAATGTCTGTACGGACCAACGTACAAACGCCACCAGAAGCCCGCAAGGGTCCGACCCGATTTCGACAGAAAGCACGGAACCCACGGAGGGTCGGTGAGTGAGCATCAGTAAAATGAGATTCCTGGAGAACCACACAAGCTGCAGAGTAGGACGAAAGAAGGAATTTCAATTCTGGAAGGTGACGATAGTAGCCATTACAATTCCATTGGAGAACCACAGAACGATGGTTTAAATGAGGGCTGAACACGCTAAATCCAGTCATACCGCCGGGTCCCCACCCGTCACCGACAAGGAGGGGGCGACATCCATAAACGACAGGTCAGAATCCGGTTGTGAAGTCGGGGAAGGGACCTCCGGTGACACCAGAGGCTCTTTGTCCCGGGACTTATGTTTCTTCTTCTTTTCAGGCTGAGATCGAGGAGGGCTGTGTGGCATAATGGAGCCAGCTGCAGCAAGATCAGGAACAGAAAGAGACCGGGTGACCTGGGGGCCGATAGACCGCGGCTCTCGCGGTCGCCGCGCGGCAGCAGACCTTTGACCTGGAAGGTCATCCCGGGAGAGGCGCCCTTGACCGGCAGACGCCGAAGGAGTAGGACACTTCTCCAGCTGGGGAGGGGGAGCAGCGCCCGGAGGAGAAGGTGTAGGAGCCGCAGGGGAGGGGGGAAGGAGAGGGGTCCGGGATGGGGATAAGGAAGGGGGAGGAAGGGATGAAGATGTAACCAATGTCATGGACACAGGGTACAATCGTGCATATTTCTTACGAGCCTCTGCGTAGCTTAAACGATCAAGGGACTTATACTCCTGTATCTTTTTTTATTTCTTATAGACTGGGCAATCTGGTGAACGTGGAGAATGACTACCATGACAATTTACACATACAGGAGGGGGAACACAGGGACTCCCCTCATGGAGTGGACGTCCACAGTCACCACAGAGGGTCCTGGGAACAGCGAGAAGACATGTGGCCAAAACGCAAGCACTTAAAACACCGCATAGGAGGTGGGATGTACGGCTTCACATCACAGCGATAGACCATAATCTTAACTTTCTCAGGAAGGGTATCCCCTTCAAAGGCCAGGATAAAGGCACCAGTATCAATACGATTATCTTTAGGACCCTTCTGAACACGCCGAACAAAGTGAACACCCTACCGTCCGAGATTGTCCCGAAGTTCCTCATCAGTTTGCAGGATGAGGTCCCTGTGAAAAATCGCACCTTTTACTATATTTAGAGACTGGTGAGGGGTAATGGACACAGGAATTGTGCCAAGATGGGTACAGGCACGAAGGGCCGCAGATTGGGCAGCCGAAGCAGTTTTTATCAGCAACGAACCCGACCGCATCTTGCTCAGGGAGTCCACTTCGCCGAACTTGTCTTCAATGTGTTCCACAAAGAATAAAGGTTTGACACTGGTGAAAGTATCTCCATCAGTCCTGGTGCAAACTAGATAACGGGGGAAAGGTTGTGCCCTAGACGACGGGCCTGACCCTCTTCCCAGGGGGTAGCCATGGAAGGGAAGGCCGAAGGGGCAAGAGAAGCAGCACTTGAGGAATCAGTACCATGCAGAGAGATGGCCGCAGAAGAACGGCCAGAGTTTTGGACCCGTATGCGTTTCATCTGCATAGCGTCTGCCCTGATACCACCCACTCCGATCAGGGACTCTCCTCATGGGCGCCACCCAGCCACAGCAAGGGCCGTCTGGCACGGCGGCCAATGCCGGGAGTTCCGATGCTCCTGGATGACGAGCAACCATTCCAAGGCATGCATGAGGAGGTCACAGCTCAGGTATCAGAAGTGTGATCCCTGTGTGTTCAGGGGGCTCAACCAAAAGGGTACATAGCGACCCCACCACACGGGCTGGCTACCGTGCTGGCTATGCACCCTAGCATCAAACAACGACGTGAAAGAAAAGGTGGAATGTACTAGGAGGGCGCACATCGGAGACACTAGGTAAGGTGCTCTTCCCCAAATGGTTCACACTACGGAGGAGAAATTTTGTAATGGAGGTCAAACCCAAGAGGGGGACCAAGGAATGCCAAAAGGAGGAGACGATTACGCAACAAAGCCGGAGTGTAAAACCAACAGAACCATGAGGATAGCGGGGGCCAACATAAGCAAGGACACCAATAGAGGGAGAGGAGAGGGCGAGGGGAAAGGAGCATGGAGGGGAAAGGAGGGGAAGGGAAAGGAAATGCAGCCCGGGAGAGAAAGAAGGCTGCAATGGCTCGGGGTCCCGTGCTCGCCACGCACGTATCCACAAAAGAGTTGTGGACCCCCTGAGGGGAGTCCTGTTCGTAAGTAATGTATTTTACAGCGCCTTAGTGGAATAACTACGATTATTTAGTGGAAGTACAGGTTTGGCAAATTTAAAGACGCACACTCTCGTAAATGTACATGCATTACTCTAAAACATTCTCTTAAGGCGGGAACTGGTCTGTTACGTCAAGTTTAACGATTCTAATCTGTAGGAAGCTGGATATGAAATAGCTAAAGTGGCGAAGAAAAGAGACTGAATGCACATTACTCTAGATTTAATAGGTTATAAATTACTAATTTACTAATATAAACAACCATCCAAGCAGACAATTATTAAACTGTGGCCGAAATGTTTTCGAAGACAGTCTTAGCCAAGATGTTAACTATCTACAAAAAAATATTCGTCTTTATATGGGGTGTGTATTTTATTTTCCATCAGATTGTTATTGCTTTCTGGGAGAAAGATTTTGACATCGCTAATGTCTTATTGCAAGGAGCTCAAATTTTTCAGAGCTAACATGAAATTACTGGAAACTAAATATACATTTCAATATCTTAGTTACGTGTGGGAGAAGATAGCAATAGCGTATGGTAATTACAGTTATGGGTCTTCATTTCGACAGTTGTATTCTGTAAGGACGACGTATGGTATTTACCGTATCCCTCGTTCATATCAAGTATGTGGCACTACAGTAACTTTTACTGTTTTTGTTAGTCAACTACCGGTAAATGGTTTATCCTTTAAGTATTAAGGGAACTACGTTCAGCGACATGTCGCTGTCGTACCTTTATTCTCTTCATCCTCCCGTGTCCAGTCAGCACCACAGACGGCACCAATCTGTAGTCTTCCGTCGCCTCGATCTGAAGAATTCAAACAAGTTATCTGCTACACAATTGAATAAAAAGCTTCGTTTAGTGACTAAGTGTACCACATACGGTCATTGTAAAAACATTTCCTACTTGTTTACAATTTTTTATACCAGCACTTTACGTTAGCTACTTCAGTGTAATGGTGTATGGTAGACGTGAGACAAGATGACAACTGTTGAATTTGGTAGGCACTAGGTAAGTAGCGCTGGAATTTGGCTCCGTGATACCGCATTGTCTGCCCACTAGCGAACATCTAAGCCTGTTGTCTGAGTAATATTGAACCACCACCTAACGCACAGTTTTAGTAATCACAAAATATCTGCTGCGAGTGTCCATATAAACATAACTGTGGAAAAGTAGACTCCAACGCCTGATAGGGCTCAGTTTTAACGTAATCTGTTTAATTTAGGATCAAAGTGACAGTGGAAATTAGTATTTTTTCCTTGATAAATAGAACAGCTAAGTAAGGTTTGCGGAAACTCTGGCACTCTTACGCAGCGATGCATTATTTATCAGTGGCTTTTTACAAATAAACCTATCCTTACGTGGATATTTAAAAAGGATAACTGGAGCCCCGTCTTATTTAAAGCAGTTCCTCAAAATTACTTATGTATCAGACATAAAAAGGAAAAACATTAGCCTAATACTTCAGTATTCACGAATTTGATCGCTTTTAGAGTGTAGCAAAATAGCATTCAAAGATAATTATATGTAGAAAAATTAAAGACAAGTAAGAAGCAAAGTTAAGAGAAAGTGCCGCAATTTTCCGTTGGTGACTCCTCCAAATGCAAGACAAACATGTCTTTCGCAAAACCTTATCCTGCCAACAGATAATAGAAAATCGATCCTGGAAACGCTGTCACTGTGTGCAACGTGATCGAGAACAGGCAGCATGACCTCTGCACTGTACCGGAGCTGTCCCATCAGCTCAGTGAGACAGGGCAGTGCTAGGGAGGAACGGATATGCGGACGCGCTGAAGCTCGAGTCGCGTTCGTGCCAAAGCTTTTTCACTTAAAGCATGAAAATTTAACCAGTTTACAGCTCCACAGTGCGGCATCTTGCTATTTCTGTTACTGTTACCGTTACCGTTATTTAAACATTAAGATATAACATGAAATTGAAGTCACAGTTTCGTCCGTGACTATAAAATTGTGGATGAAATAACATCTTTATCTAATGAGGTACAGAAATAATAGGCAGGTTACCCTGGATTTCACACGTGCTGCGCCCAATAATTCCGGTCTGTATGTTTGACGTACGAGCAACGTTCATATTAGGGAAGATGTTCAAAGCGACCCCTTGCATTAGCGAACACTTCGCCACTCGCTGGTTTGTACTATGCTGAACCGTACGCTACAACGTGCATCCAAGATCGCTGAAGAGGTATCCATGAGAGCCATTAGGTCGTGTACACCCATGAGCAGAGTACTATAAACTGGTTGCTCTAAGCGCCCCACAAAAAATTTGTGGCCTAAGGTCAAGGGAATGTGGAGGCCGAACGCTGGACCTCCATGATCAACCCGTTTCCCTGAAACACGCACATTCATTCCGAAGTGTGGTGCTGAACCATCATGCTGAAACCATAGCTATCACCCATCAAGTGAAGATTTTTCTAATGCTTAAGGCAAGGTATTAGACGCTTATGATACAAGGGTGCTTTCAACTTATCCGGTAGTAGTTAAGGACCCAAGGGCACTCCTCCCACGACTCGAACCCAGTTTTATGCTAAAGCGTGCCTGAAAGCGGCGTTAACGGATGGCGTGAGTTTTGTTCCGACCAATAATGGATACTGTGAATGTGGAAAATATCTTCACGAGTGAAGCTAGATTCGGCAGTCCATGTCACGTTACTTATAAAATGTAAGTTATCTCCCACTTGGTGCAAGAACCATTCACGAAACTGTACCTGTCTAATGCGATCTTCTGGCAGCTGATGCATCAGAATGAAATGATACTTTTGCTGTTTATCATGCAACATTTCAAAAATTCGTCTAAGTTACTTGCAACTGCCTTGCAATATCAGTTTTGCTTCGCCGAAGTGAATGGTCCCTCCTACCAACAATCGTGTCCTCTGTGTAGTATATCTAGTCCTTGGACGATGTCTGTTCACTACTTGGGGACGAAGATTTCCCGTTTACCAAAGACTTTGCTTTTCTTATAAGGATGGCACCTTCGAGGGTACCGTTCAACATACGCACGAAAAACAACTTTGTTACCGAATGCACCCAGTACCACAAGCGTATTTATGTACTCATCGTGCACTCCATCGGGTAGCCGCCCTACATGAACTTTATATGACCAATGGTAATTGTGCAATGCGAAGACAAGTAGACACATGCATGTAGTTCAAAGGATCCACTGTCATGTTATACGCTATAGTCATGCGACAAAATGTCCTGATTATAAACGAGAGCTAGGAAACTTTTGTCTAAAGAATAAGCAATGGCCCTGACGAGATTGGGAACCATAGCTCCACAGTGGATGCAGGTTTTATGCCCCTGCCGTCTATTTAGTGAGCTACGATGGCTGGTAGGCAGTGTGGGGTGACATACGTTCCTCTGTATATTCAAGTGCCCCGCGCGATGTGTGTCGCCAGCTCCTCGGTTTCATACGTGTGTTTTAATGAACCCTATCTGCTTTTGCTAGACGAACTTTTGCTTTGATCTGGACGACCTGAAAGTGGGGCAGTTTTCGTTCACGCCAATCAGATTTATATTAATCACTACTAGAATTCTAACGTTTATCTACAAGAAAATAAAGATTCACTTTAAGAAGGAGATACAAGAATTATGTAGCTGGCTTAAGAGCAAACAATTGCTGAGAGGATTCCTACTATATTGCTGACTGGTCGATAGCTCAATTTTGTTTACGCGAGATAAGTTTGGAACAAAAGCTGAACCTTAATTTTCTATACGTTACTAACAAACAGTACTGTTTTCATGTGAATTTGCTTGCTTTTGATTCTAAGAATTTTGGCTCTTACCGATGATGTGTAAATGTTACTAATAACTTAGTGTTACGTACTTGTTTAGGACTAGGGCAAAAGTTGATAGATTTTCCCTGGTTTATTGTTTATATTGAGTCAAATGATTTGCCAGGAAAACAACTTTGGTCGTAGAACCTTGGAACACTGAGGGTGCGTCGCTTTCGTTCTTTTTCATTAACTTGTTACGTAAACGAATGAAACAGTATGTTTACTGTTACCAGTCGCTGAGTTATTTATACCCACAAGACATTTCGAAGGTTTAAGTCTCCATTACCTGATGGAGATTAAAAGCTTCGAAACGCGTTGTGGATAAGAATAAAGCAGTGTATTTTAACACAACGTTTTTCATGCCATATCAAAAATCAAGGTGAAGTATAACCCAAAATGATCACATTTAAAGTTAATTGTTACGTAAGGTTTCTATATTGTATTGGTAAAAACTGACTATTTTACTTAGCGGGTCAAAATTAGCTACTTTGAAAATCTTTAAATTTCCGTTGGTTTACGAGAAGTTTAGACTGCTGATCGTAATGGTTGGTCTATGAGTATCTTCGTGCCCCTAGTACGCTTTTAACCCGTTCACATTTGCCACATTACGACTGGCAATTTTAATACCCCTTCTTGGATGCGAAATAATTCATTCCACAACTACTGTCCGTAACTTGGCTGTACTTTTCCGCAACAGTCTTCAATTTCATTCATACGACTCCGTGCATATTACAGACACCCGAATCTTATCCCAAAGCACTCTGCAGTCAAGCGGCTAACAACTTCAGATTTAAATGGTTTTGTGCTGATGACATGCCATGCTATTTCTGTTACTTCATCACCCTACATTTCATTTCATAGGAACTTTATGTTAAGTAACTTAATCTTAAAATGTAGGGAAATACTATAGCCACCAGCACGCGACAGATCACACTATGAAAGCAGAGTTAATACTTTTCTACTAACTGAAAGACTTAGTACACAAACATCAGAGCCGGTACGAGCGCTCCGTATCTTACCGCTCTCGGAACCTGAGACTGGAGAGGAGAGGCGTCCATGATTGGTCGCTGACTGGGTGCTTTCTGGAAAGGTAATTAAACCGCTTTAAAAGACTCAAAATACACTTCACATTTAGAAAATTTAAATTATTATATTCTATCTCGTCTCTCTGGACTTTTCATTAGGTTTCAAATTGCTCTAGACGTAAGTGCCAGAAGATGATACACTGATTTTAATGAAATTGTCGAAGATGAAAACTTAAGTGTATAAGCGGTAGTCTACGGTAATGTGAATGGGAACGATACATTAACGTCACAAACTTAGCCCTCCAGAGAACAGCCGTCACAGTCCCAAATTAATGATACCATTCGTCAGAAGTTGTTTACGTGACACGAGTGGCGTGGCGATCTGTGCAACACGGTAAGGAAACAAACACCAATATTATACGAGGGTTATTCCAAAAGTAAGGTCCGATCGGTCGCGAAATGGAAACGACTATGAAAATCCGATAAAGCTTTGCACAGATGTGTTGGGTAGTGTCTCTAGTATAACCCCAGTTAGCATCACGTCGCTCTTCTCATTTCTGAGCTCGCAGTGAGTGCGTAAAGATGTCTAGAAAATAGTGTCTGCCGCCAAGTACGAGGGCCTGGTGAGAAATTTCGCCTGAAGCTATGCAGCCAACATTACATAACTGTCGTGCTGTTTCGTCTTCACGACAATTCTCAGCCGCATTCTGCAGGGGCAATGAAGATGCTCCTGCATCGTTTTCAAATATAAATGTTAGATTACCCACAATACAGTCCGCAATTGTCTCCCCCTGAGTTTCATCTCTGGTCACATGAACCACTGTCTTTGAAGACAACATTTTGACACAGACAACGAGGTGTAGGCCAGCGTGGAGAATTGGCGGAAAGCACTGGCGGCTGCCTTCTATGATGAGGCTATTGAAAAGTTGGTACAACGCTATGACAAAAGTCTAAGTCAGAACGGAGACTACGTAGAGAAGTAGCTGAAAGGTGTAGTGAATTGTTACAAGTAAAACATTTCCGATGTTCACTGTGGTTTCAATTTGGCAATCAATCGGACCTTACTTTTGGAATAACCCTCGTACTATCACCCCAGGGAAGTTCAGTGAAACTGTTGCTGATCACGCAAGTCAGCGGATGCTGTTAGCTACTAATTCTAGGCTTTCCGCAGTTGCCATTATGTATGGGAAGAGTAGCAAATGTATCCTCCATTATTATAAAGTAGAAATTGTATAAAATAACTGCCCTGGGAACACTAAAGCATTAATAGGCCATAATCAAAGTTTTAAATTTAAATTCCTACGAACACGAATTTTGTGGAAATGGGACGGCCTAACATTTTGAAAGACTTATTTCGTATCTTTGAATATGGTGACCGGTACCTGAAGAGCGTTTTTGCACATTAAGGTGGAGCAGAAAAAGGAATTATAAATATTATACTAAAATCTACGAATATAAAAGGCAGATGTGTAAACCACAGAACACTAAAAAATTTAGGAAAACTAGGAATTACATCTCAAAAAATTTGATATTCGTCTTATCGGTACTTAACGCCTACAGGTGGTACTACAACAGCTTTTTCCAATGAAAACTAAATGAAAGTTTTATAACTATTTGACGGCAGAGAACTTTAAGATATATTTTGAAAATACTTTTTCTGTGGTACACATGCTTAAAACTCAAATTTCAAAGAGAAATATGCCTGTTGGCAGAGGGAACAAAGCATTTCTCGTCAAAATCAGCTTATTATTGTATTGCTCATCAGTGTGGGATCCGTACCAGGTCGGGTTGACGGAGGAGATAGAGAAGATCCAAAGAAGAGCGGCGCGTTTCGTCACTGAGTTATTTGGTAACCGTGATAGCGTTACGGAGATGCTTAATAAACTCAAGTGGCAGACTCTGCAAGAGAGGCGCTCTGCATCGCGGTGTAGCTTGCTCGCCAGGTTTCGAGAGGGTGCGTTTCTGGATGAGGTATCGAATATATTGCTTCCCCCTACTTATACTTCCCGAGGAGATCACGAATGTAAAATTAGAGAGATTAGAGCGCGCACGGAGGCTTTCAGACAGTCGTTCTTCCCGCGAACCATACGCGACTGGAACAGGAAAGGGAGGTAATGACAGTGGCACGTAAAGTGCCCTCCGCCACACACCGTTGGGTGGCTTGCGGAGTATCAATGTAGATGTAGATGTAGATTAACGTAGAAAAGTAACCTTTACTTGCAGAATAAGTATCTGATATTTGTCTGGAGCACAACTGCATGCAAATGAATCACGCACTGTGGAAAAACTGGTAAAGGTAATTAAGTATTTGAGGCGCTACGCATAAAACTGACAAAGTAGGCTGGTAGGAAATGAGATTCACCGTATAATCGGCGGGAAACGGAAAGTAAGGAAAACAGTGAAATCTGTGCACCACCTCTAAGAATTCTGGTTAAGAGATTTCAGTATGCTTTCAGTTTACAGTCTGCAACGCCCGCTGGGAAATTTCCGCCGGTCTGTGATCGATGGATATTTACTTATTTCCTATTTGGGCCTTATTCACTGAGTTAAGCAGGGAGGTACCAGAAGAGTTCTGTAATGCAATACTTAAAGACGTCCACATAACCACAGATTCCTTAACAGAAGATACTAAATTTAATAACTCATTCCTAGATCCCCCGTCACCTTGTGCACGTACCTGTGGAAGACTAGAATCAGCTTCCAAAATTTTACTTTCGAAAGTTCTAGTTTCGTATTGAAAAAAAGTGACACGCATTGAGACTACCGATAGATTCGTCTGCTTTAACTCATGTCGTCAAAATGTTAGTAACACCTCTCTAAATCCAATAAGCGCAAAATACGCGCTGTAACACTAATGATTATTCTCGTGGCATTAGATTCGCTAAATCACTACCAGACGTGACTCCCAACCTAATCTAGACCGCTGTCTAGGCTACACATTTGCCTCATCACAACCTATAATCCGGAAACTATACAAGTAAATTATTGTCACGTAGTACCATTACAGCAGCAGTCAAACTGTGTGCTATCGGTAACCTAGGAACAGTTCGCTTTATGAATTACAAAAAACAGTTTAACCCTAAGTCAGAAAACTCGACAAAGCTTAATAATTAGGGATTATTTATGATATTATTCGACAATGTCATAACATTTAATCAAGCATTCTTCAACAATTTCCTCAAGAAATACACAGGCTATAAACTTATTAGCTATAGTAGGAACTGGAAAGAATGAAAAGTTTGCGTGAACCTATGAGTGGAACAAAGTTGCCAGCAGTCAATGTATTTACTGCAGCTAGGCACATATCACCCCCTGAAAAACATGTTCTTGCTCTTATGTCGCGAAAGCGTGAAATTTACACAAATTAAACGAACGCGACTTTTTTCGCTACTACTTGCTCATTACGCTTCGGTGTCAACGTCCGCTCGGAAGAGATGTTGGACATGATGTACAGATCCAGCTAAACCACTATTAATGATGTAGCAGTGAATTCTTTATCTATGAGTGGGAAACAGTTAATGAGCTCCAACCTAGCTCTACGTACCCAGACGGTGAGGACTCGGCCACAGCACTGTAGAGCGGATGTTCTGCTCTAGTCTGCCCTGACTAACAGCAAGTGGGCAGAGAAGAGGGCGTGGCGTAGGTGCACAAGAGGTTGGCCAGCGGTCACGTGACGTCACGTAATGCGGAACCGCAACTCTTCCTTCACTCTACAGGCCACTACGCACGCACCAATTTATCGGCCGACCGACCAATTTCGTCGTAGCCTACACACGTCCCAACCGACAGCCATCAGCGGTTGCAGCTCCGGCTGTGATGTGCTTATCTTAAGTTCATTGTGTTTATGTTCTACGAAATCCCGCTTGGTTTTACACAGTAACAATGGTTCAAATGGCTCTGAGCACTATGGGACTTAACATCTATGGTCATCAGTCCCCTAGAACTTAGAACTACTTAAACCTAACTAATCTAAGGACATCACACACATCCATGCCCGAGGCAGGATTCGAACCTGCTACCGTAGCGGTCACGCGGTTCCAGACTGAAGCGCCTAGAACCGCACGTCCACTCCGGCCGGCTACACAGCAACAAAAACGAGGGTTTATCTTAGCTGCTTTAAAGGTAACAAGGCGAAAAAGCCGAGAAAAAGTGTGGGTAAAGGAGTGGTTAATGTAATGGAAGGATTCACTAAGGTTCTGTTACTTCAGCAGCTGGTATTCGATGATTTTCGTAATTATCTAAGAGTGGATGAATCGTGGATTTCGGAGCTGCTGAATATCATCAAATAATTCTTAGTGGAAGAGAATACGGTGATGAGAGAAGCTGTAGCTGCGAGATGTTGTTAGCTACATTATGATTTCTAGCCGTTAAGAGAATCTTAAATTTATTGCTACTGTATCCCCACATTTATTAACTAAAATATTCCTGAAATCTGAAACGTGATTTATAGCTGACTGAAGAAATACGTCACTGTAAAACAAAATAAATAAAACAAAAGACGTATAAGTAAATGTTATCAATTTATGTACGTAGCACAAATATTGACGCATAAGTTTAAGAAACTCATTTCATATTCGAAGAAGAAAGACTATACATTGTCGTGGTGCACATCACCTAACAAACACATCAAATACATAAGAAATGAAGCATTTAGCAGCTGTCTGAACTGTGAACAACAATCCCACACTTTTCATATCAGAGTGCTTGGATATAGGATGGACTTTTTTAACACTTATAACAATGAAGAAAGTATGTTTTACTAATGAACGTTACTTCCCGATCGCTTTTTGGTTTTTAGATTGAATTTCGGATAAGTATTGGAAATGAAACATAAAAACGGAAATACGGAATATCAACGGACTTTTGCTCTCTCTATGGCCATGCGACACCATTATGAATTTTTAAAACACGTGCGTCATTTCTCGCATCTATATAGTTATACTCCTCGCATGATGTATCGTACAAACATCTGCAGTCCTTCGAAGTCTGTCATATTATATTAGAACAGCATTTAAGTTCTCGCACAGTGACAGAAGGCGAATTTTGTGGGGATGCTGGCCCAACAGCGCTACACACGGCACACTGTTGGGTGGAGTGGTGGGGGCGTCTCCTGTCGGGTGATCCTACCGCCCGACAAGGACGGTTCGTCGGTCTGTCGGCCAAAACGCCTACACCGGTACTATTTGTCGGTCAATCGATCGCTCACCATAGGCTGAGAACGAGGGAGGTACCTGGCCTAAATGCCCCTACGTAGATAGCGATCGACCGACCGACCCAACGACATACCGACAAATTGGACGTGTATAGGTGCTTTATCCAACAGACCAACCAATTTCCCTTGTAGGAATGTCAGTAGGGTACTACCACCCGACAGCCAACACAACACCCCAGCACTCCACCCAACAACTTGTAGGTGTAGTGTGAAGCGTTGTCGTGCCAAACGACCAACAAAAGTTCGCCTTTTATCACTATACGCGGGATGAGCTGCTGTTCTAAGAAAACATGACCGAGGGTGGAGAAACTTATTTGACAGTGTTTGTGGGGAAATTTATACTGAAAATGATTTTGGACCCGTCATGTGAGAAGTAGAGCAACAGAGATGCAAGAAATAAAGCACTTCTTTCATGCTCGCATCTCGTGGTCGTGCGGTAGCGTTCTCGCTTTCCACGCCCGGTTCCCGGGTTCTATTCCCGGCGGGGTCAGGGATTTTCTCTGCCTCGTGATGGCTGGGTGTTGTGTGCTGTCCTTAGGTTAGTTAGGTTTAAGTAGTTCTAAGTTCTAGGGGACTGATGACCATAGATGTTAAGTCCCATAGTGCTCAGAGCCATTTGAACCACTTCTTTCATTTTTAACAAATCCGTAATGGTTTCATGTGGCTCATAGAGAGTGAAATATATGTAACACTCTGTCGACTTTCTGTATTTCGAATATTAGGTTTTATTTTTGATACATATTGGAAATGAAATCTAAAATCCGAAATACGGATGAATTAGGTCTTAGATTTCTTTTCCAGTATGCATTGGATGTAAAACCTAAAAACCGAAATACAGACATCAGTGGATGATTTTTCATAAAATATCATTGTTTCATTGTTATAAGTATTAAAAAAGCACATACCCAAGCCTTCTGCTACGAAGAGCAAAGTGTGGTTGTTTTATTATTTTTTATTTTTTTCTGGTTGCTGAATGTTTTCTTCATTTGTATCTATTATATTTATTAGATGATGTGCGCCACCACCGTTTGCGCTCTTTCTTCTTCTCATCTGAGTGGTACACCTGGTATCATGGGAGCGTTCCATGTTGTTTTATGCTGTTTTGTAATTTGTGTCCACTACTTATCGTGAAATTACTGACTATAAACACTTGGTCGTCCCATTTTCTTTTCTCGATCAGAATATGACTTGATTTCACTCTACCTGAAGATGCAGCTGGAATGCTGCGAAAGTGCTTATGAATAAAGTACTTACAAAAAACATGGTTCAAATGGCTCTGAGCACTATGGGACTTAAACATCTGTGGTCATCAGTCCCCTAGAACTTAGAACTACTTAAACCTAACTAACCTAGGGACATCACACACATCCATGCCCGAGGCAGGATTCGAACCTGCGACCGTGGCGGACACGCGGTTCCAGACTGAAGCACCTAGAACCGCACGGCCACACCGGCTGGCTAAAGTACTTACAAATGAAGCGGTTTGATCTTCATGATCACGTATCCAGGCTGCAGCTGCCCCAACTGCAAGGTCTTCGGCAAGAAATGAGTTTCCTAAACTTCCAGAGGAATCATTTACGCTTCATAAATGAATAAATTAATAAAGTTTACATGAAGGTCTTCTGTTTTATATATTTTTTTCACTGTGATAAATTTTCTCAGGTAACTATAAATCACGTTATAGGTTTCAACAATTATTTTAGGTAATTATTGTGATGATACAACAGCACTGAATTTCTGTCAGTGTCTAGAAACCGTAAAGTAACTAACAGCCTCTGCTTGCAGCCTACAGCCTCTCTCTTAAGAGTATTCTTTTTCCTTAAAAATGGTTTGATGATGTTCAGCAGCTCTGAAATGCATGATTCACCTCCTCTTAGGTTATTACGAAAATCATCGGCTCCCATCTCCTTAAGTAACAGAGCCATTTCTTTACCCACAGCTTTCTCTCGAATTTTTTTGACGTTGTTACGTCCGAAACAGCCAACGCAAACCCCAGTTTTTGTTTCTATGTAAACCCATGCAGGATCTCAGGGAACATATTAATCGACCACGATATTATTGCACCTGAGAGTAAGGGCGCTTCTGTCGGCTTATCGCGGGTTTTTATGGCGATATTGAACGAAGATTCGCTGACACACGTGATAGTACCTGCACAATTGCCTTGAAATCATCCATAATGCAATGCTTTTTCCCCAGCCACCACTACTATGCTTCTTTACTGTAAAGTCACTGCGTGTTTCCGATAACGGCCACAAGAGGCCGAGTGCCATAATATTGTGGTGTGATAGTAAACTTAATTAACTGAAGCAAATCCCAACAACAGGACTGCGCTGTAATCACTGAGTGCAGTCGGTCGGGACGTGTACAGGCTCCCACAAAATTGGTCGATGAATTGATGGGTGTGTAGGGGCGTAAGGCGCCTCCAGACGATCGGACTTGTCGGTTCGACAGCGGATCCGATGTAGTCTCGTGCGGCATCCACGATAACTGACGTAACAATCGAGTTTGTCAGTCGGCTCTTGGCTTCTGTGGAAAAAACATGAGCTCGAGCGCCATGGCTGATGATATATGGAAACATATGACAATCGACAATGTTGTGGTAGCATTGCGAGATACTCCTCGCTTAAGAAGAAAAAGTGAAAATTAAAAAAATAGATTTTTGGCTGTTGGATGTAACTATGTAGATATAATACATTCGACTGTAGATTTACCACAGTTACTTTCCCAAATAATTACAGATATGGGTGAATCTATATGTGAAGTCCTGAAGAACCACGTAAGAATAGTTTGGTTAGATACTTAGACACATGTTTCAATTAAAAGTGATACAGCAACCAAAATATTTTATTAAATCTGAAAATACGTTGCTATACATTTTTATTCTTCCACTGAATATGTATGTGTCTTCCCTATTAATTTTCTTGATCTTCTCGTTGTAAGGAAGCATTGATAATAAGAGGAACTGGTGAACTAATGCTCTGTAAAGTTTCACTAGTTATGTTAGTAACTGACGACTGCAGTGTCAATCTGCCGAACATTCCATCAAAATATGACGTCAGATGCTAGTTTTTTCGCAATAAAACTTGTCCCACACACCACGCGAAAGCATCAGCAGGCTTCTCTTCCATGGAGAGGAATGCGTGTGCTGCGTCTATAAGTTCCTCCTGTTTCCTCATTAATTCCGGCGCACCTCTTTCTGCCACGTACGACAGGTGTCTGTCTCTGTGTTTAAGATTCATGCAACAGAGAATGAATGGCTAGAAACAGTAAAGCATTCCGAAGCATTGTGGCACCTCAACAATGACACCACCGCTCTGGATGGTAAACGTGAATTAATAAAGAAACCACCAGGAACAGGAGTTTCTTATTGTAATTATAAAGTGACGTTTAGTGTAGTTTTATTTTCAATGGTTATTATTAATTACGCATTCGTGTACGTTCACACTCTTGCGGTAGGAAGTATTTCTGGTGGTGGGGTTCTAAGAAATAGCGTTATATGCGAAACTACATCCCGGAACATTAAATTCTGCTAGTCCATCGTTATTGCCTGATACAAACGTCACAGCCCGTAATATTTTCCTAGACGGCAGTGCGCCTGCAATGAGTGACCATCTATTGAAACCATTTTCACAGACGAAGTTAAAATACGAAAAGAATATTTGTAATTTCAGCTTGTCACTAGCAGCATCAGTAGAGGAAAATAAGTTCCAAATTTTGTCTGCACGTTTACGAGTATTTCAGAATCATGTTATACTGTTGCATGGGGGCTTAATTAAAATGCAATAATTTTAGTAGCTGTGTGTGCGGTTACGAAGTCTCGTAAGCGGTTGGCCCTGAGTAGTATTAGTACGCAATCTGACTGCATAAAATAACAATAAAGGAAGACAAGAAATTTTCGTTAACACAATTGATTAATTAAGTCCCCTGCAACTATAAAAGCTACGAAACAACAAAGCACAAGTGTAACTGTTCTGTGTGTGGTAGTGTGATTCAACGTACAAGTATCTGGCACGGTTCTTCCTCAAAACGACAAAATATTTTCAACACCATTTACAATGAACTAACTGAAAAACCAGAAATACTATAATTCCACATAGGAACCAGAATTAAAAGTCTAATACATGAACAGGAGCCAGATGCTTTGTTGACTGAACCTGTGACCAAGAGGCATTGTCATTAAAGAAATGTGAAATAATTTTTTTTACCTCAATATATATTGACGAAAAATACACTGTGATCATTGCAACATATTCCATCTATACATTACACCAAGCGAACAGCATCTACCCTCTCGCCCAACAGAACAACAACTGCACTCGACATCCTCTGACCTAGTACTGGCCTCGACATCCTCACAAGAAGTACCGCCCACTGCAACCTCTGAACTACCACTGCGCCAGTGGAAGTGGCCGAATAATAATCTTTGGCGCAATCTCTGGCGCTGTGACTCAGTGTAGCCACCTTTCATATGCCCCTCCTCCACGGGCTAAAATTTGGTGGTATTTTTGCCAGCATTGGAGGTGAAAATGCCACCAAATTAGTCCAAAAAACACAGACAAAAATAAAAGATGATATTAGTAAGTAAATATTACATAACTAAATAAATTTTGGGTTTGCACTGACCCTTCAATAACCTAATATATAAAAATACAGTAAGGAATACAAATGCTTGCATACATGTGATTTTACATAATACTTTACGCAAGCAATTTGGAATTCCTGTGTGATGATCTGGGTAGATGTCTGCCTATTACACATTACGACCCTCTTCAACAGTTGGCGGTCTCTGTCAGCCAACAGACCAGCTCGGCCTGTACACTTTTGTGTTGTACGTGACCCTTCACGTTTCCATTTGACTATCACATCGGAAACAGTGGACCTAGGGATGTTTAGGAGTGTGGAAATCTCACCTACAGACGTATGACACAAGTGACACCCAGTCACCTGACCACGTTCGGAGTCAATGGCTTCCTCTCTCTCGCGATGTATAATGACTACTGAGGTCGCTGTTATGGAGTACCTGTAAGTAGGTGGCAGCACAATGCACCCAATATGAAAAACGTATGTTTTTGAGGGGTGTTTGGACACTTTTGATTACATAGTGTACATTACAAGTCATTGTGTAGACTACAAAGAT
The DNA here is from genome assembly GCF_023864345.2 of Schistocerca serialis cubense. Taxonomy (NCBI): domain Eukaryota; kingdom Metazoa; phylum Arthropoda; class Insecta; order Orthoptera; family Acrididae; genus Schistocerca; species Schistocerca serialis. Next base: position 240,713,444 of record NC_064642.1, read on the forward strand.
ATTGATAATAGAACATTCCGGGACGGACATAGGCGGCAAGCAAACCAGACTATTATGTTAAAAATATATTTACTGAATACTTCAATGACATTGGAAATAAACCTTTCAAAGAAAAGATGATGAATTTGTTGGGTACTGGTAAGTAGTTGGGTGTTATATGAGCATAAAATTTCTCTTACCTCATCGTCGTCATCACCACCACATTTGTCTTCATTACCTCCGACGATTCTGTCCTTCCAACATAAGAAAGTCAAATACTCATTGTACCATATGGATGGCACTCATGTTTTATTGGTACCGGCTCCTTAAAGTTTACTTTGTTATAACTGCCATGAATAGAAAAATCTTTTGTAGCATTTATATCTACTGTAAGGAGCATTATTGCTGATAATAACACCAACATCAGTCAATTTTAATTTTAATTATATTTCTCCATTCTCTCTTGTATGCAACCCTCAAATTTTCTATTTTCTTTATCTCTGTTGAAGCATTGGCAGTAGGTTTCACTGCTCCAACTTCGCTGCTAGTCTTCCTAGCATATTTTGCGCATTCTTATTACAGTATTAGTTATCGTTTGGATCTCAGAAAGAGTTGAGAAATTTGTTAAGTTCTAAGAACTGAACCATACGTTCACAGTCTGCAACGATAGTAGTTGGTGATGTTTTGCGGTAGGACTTCCACAACACGACTGACGAGCTTTCCGACCCGACAGCGCCACAGACGAACATATCTGATCGGGCGGTCGGATGGCGCAACTATACGACAAGACTCGCCACTGAGCCTGACCCGAGAAAATCTGCCCGATCGTGGGAACAAGTCGGATCGTCTTTATAGCACAGAGTTGTCTGGCATAAGCCTCTTACGATGCTGCGCTAAGGTGGGCACATAGGTCGACAAGCAAGTATGATCAATGACCAAGCGGTTTGTGCAAGCATGTACATATACTCATCGCCCTCAAACAGCGTAACCATTCTTGTACAAGCACCAGTTCGTGTTTTGCCTATGTGGACTTCGAATGAAGACGATTTGCTGCTTGTGGCAGCTTTGTCTTTAAGATGCGTTACATGTAATGTAATTTAATGTAATGATGCAAAAAAAGGCATGTTCCCTTTTTGAAAGCAGTTGATTTATCCACTACTGGCTTGCTAGGCCTATCGCAGCTTCACCAGAGCCCCGTTAGCCGTCACGTTTCAGGGTTCCCATAGGGCCTTCCCAGCTACCGTAGCGGTCCTGGGGCACACGAAGTCCCCGCTGTACATCGCCCCTATAGGCAGTCCCCTACTTTGTGCCGTTGCCCATCTCCCACGACTTGGACGAGGGGTTGGACTAATGGGAGACAAGTGGGGAGGGAACGTACTGCATGGTTCAAGCTGGAAAATGGGCTGCGACAGGGAAGTGCACTTTCGCCTTTATTGTTTATTATTGTTATGGATGAAATCCTACAGCAAGTATCAGATGCAATTGGAGATCATAAAATGAAAGCAGTGCTTTTTGCCGATGACCTGATGTTATGGGGAAATTTCGAGAAGGAGGTGCAAGAGCAGTTAGATGTATGGGAGGCAACGGCAGCACAATATGGAATGCATTTCTCTGCAAAGAAAAGTGAAATAATTGTCACAACAAGGAAGAAGAATAGGCCAAATGTGGATATAACTTGTGGAGGGGAAAAACTACAAGTGGTAGAGAACTTCAAGTACCTGGGAAGCATGATTGAAAGTAAGGGGGGAAACGCAATGGAAATAAATGAAAGGTGCAGAAAAGCAGGGCAGTTCTTCAAATGCATTAGGGGGCTTATTTGGAGCAAGGAGGTGCCACAGAAATCCAAGGGAATTATATACCGAACCTACTTTGTCCCCATATTGGCATACGGAAGTGAGACATGGGTAATGCACAAAAGAGACAAAAGTAGAATACAAGCTAGTGAAATGATGTTCCAGAGGAGCAGGTTGAGTGTAACAAGACGAGACAGATTGCGAAATGTGTATGTGAGGGAAAGACTAAAGGAGGAACCAGTACAGGACAGGATAGAAAAATCAAGACTGCAGTGGTATGGACACATGAAGAGAATGGATGAGGGAAGAATTCCAAAGAGGATGTTTGATCTGCAACTGGAGGGGAAGAGGCCCAGGGGAAGACCAAGAGATAGATGGGTGAAGGGAGTGAAGGAATGTGTGACGAGAAGAGGAGAGAACTGGACGAAGGTGGAAGAGGGGGAATGGTGGAAAGACAGAACACGATGGAGAGGCTTGTGTTCCCGACAGACCCTTGGAAACTGTCCAAGGTGATGATGATGATGATGCAAAAAAAAAAAAAAAAATGCATGAGAAAACGCGATGTTTTGGTTAAAGACTGGTTAACGAAACGAAAAGCGTATTCTAACAATAAGTTACTCTGAGCTGTAGATGTATTCACGTGATAGGTATAATTATTTCACGATAAACAGAGGGACGTATTTGATACTCCTATTACTCGCGACATCTTTGATTAAAAAGCTCGATACAATTGTGAGAGAAACCGTAACTCCACATGAACGGCTGACAGCAGTATCACGATTTCCCTTGCTCTGAAGGGGCTATGGTAATTTAAAATACGCATGTATACACGTCTGTAACGATATTTTTTTCAGATTTCACGTCAGTCGCATAGGAAGGGCGTTAGTAGCGCCACTATGAGCATGCAAATCAGGTTTGCTTTAAAAACACGCTGTAATGGTCGAGAGCGTTAGTTACCTTTGAGACAGGACGTGGTGAGTTGATGTGAGTCAAGAATGCCTTAAGGCGACAAAGACGTCACTATCAAGACCTCACTCGAGGAGGAGGAGGAGGACGAGGAGGAGATCATTGTTTAATGTCCCGTCGACAACAACTTCAATAGTGTCGGAGCACACGCTCGGATTACGGAAGGACGTCCCCTTTCGAAGGAGCCATCCCGGCATTTGCCTTAAGCGATTTAGATAAATCACGGAAAAGACCTCACTGAGTTAGAACGTCGTCGTGTAATACGGCTACGAGAAGCTGGATGTTCCCACTGTAGAAAGAATGGGCAGGAACGTGGCCACTGTACATGATTGCTGGCAGCGGTGGTCGGGAGAATGTACGATCGCAACAAGACCGGTCTCTGGACGGAGACGTGGCACTATCGAGAGGGAAGACTGCTCTATTCGGCTATGGCTCTTGCGCATCGTACTGCATCTGCAGCAGCAATTTGAACGGCAGTTGACACAACAGTGACACAACGCACTATTGCAGATTGGTTACTTAAAGGACAGCTCCAAGCCAGACACCGTGTAGCGTGCGTTCCACTTACCCCAGACCACCACCATTTGAGATTTCAGTGGTGTCAAGGGAGAACTCATTGGAGGGAAAGTTGGAGGGCTGTTGTGTTTTCTCATGAGAGCTGTTTCTGCGTCGTTCCCGTGGTTGATTGAAAGGAGGCCAATTGAGGGCCTATAACCAACCTGTCTTCGTGCTAGACGCACTGGAGCTACACCTGGAGTTATGGTCTGAGTTGTTACTTTCCTTCGCAGCAAATTTGTACGTCAGTCTGGTGATTCGATCTGTTGTGCTGCCATTCATGAACAGCATTCTAGAAGGTGTTTTCCAATAGGATAACGCTCGCCCAAGTACCGCTGTTGCTTTCTCGACATTTTGCGTTGGCTTGCTCGATCACCAAATCTGTCTCCAACAGAGGATACATCAGACATCATAGGACGGCAACTCTATCGTCATCCCCAAACAGCATTAACTGTCCCTATGTTGAATGACCAAGTGCAACAGACATGGAATTCCATCCCATAAACTGTCATCCGGCGCCTTTCCGGTGAAATGCACATTTGGATGCTTGCATTCACCAAGGCACGCTTGCATTCTTGCAGTCAACAATCTTAACATGTTAATCACGTAACGTGTTAATATATTACCTGGACAAATGTACTCCCGAAATTTCATCACTCTTCAAGAATTATTTTTTGGTGTTGTGATTTTTTTCCGTCAGTGTATATAAGCTCCAGAAAGTTCCTATAGATTTGCTTCATATCGCTCTACATAAGAGTGCTACGAAGATGCCTCTTAGCGGACGGATCCTTTGTAATTTAGTATGGTTGCACAAGCATGCGTCATTGAAAATCGATCAGTTGTCAAGGGGTTTAAACAGACCTAATGCTCGCACAAAATTACGCTAAGATCGATCCAACACGCTTGCATAAAGCGCTTTATCATGCATGCGTATCAGTCTTGCATTTAGATGTGTGGCTGCCTGTACGGCAAGCTTGACAAGCATACATGTGCAAAGACTTTGTGCAGCTATGCTTAATCGTCTGTAGAGTAATTCTGCACAGGGATTCTGACCGTTCTAGATGCTTGAAGCTTCCTAGATTTTCAGCTATGTAAGTTGGTGCCAGGATGCCAAAGTGTGCATCGACAGTGAGCTGGCTTGTTCGAGCAAATGTAAGTTATGAGGCAAGCTTCAAAGCGGCGCTACTTCGAGCTATATGAATCAAATCTGTCTCAAATTTCCGGAAACGTTTATTCCAGTGTATGAAAGGCAAAATTGTTTCTTATAGCACGGACCGAAGACACGATAAGGCTTCCGGGAACCCTGCCCACGCACCTCATTCACTTATATGAGGTATATTTCAGGTCAGTGTATTTCAGGTCACCCCCTTCCCCTGGGGACCCTATGCCCTGCCCACACACGCGAGGCATTTGTATTTGGTACGTTGGAGGTCAGGATATAACCTGATACTGGTTACTTGATCGCCCCTGAATACAGAACTCCTGTGTGTGATGTAGACAGGATCAGTATGTAACCTGATAACCCGCCAATACATCTTAGGCAAGAGTGTGACATAGAACTGACGGTAAAAGAAAGGTCACCCTCTGTCTCCCCATCCCTCTCAGGACCCATTTTTCCCTCTAGTTTAGTTATAGGAACCTTGCCATTCGAGGTCTGTTCACCACAATGAAAGATGTCAGTTTTTTTTATAAAAAACAACAAATTAATTTCTGTATTATTAACAATAATTTTCAACCTTCTCTATCTGTAGTTCAATTGTATAAGGCTAGTCACTTTTGTACATTATGGTGAAAGGATCAGATTCTGTCATAACCAATAACACCGATGTAACAAAACAATTTATGGTTTATTGCCAATTTTTTTTCTTTTCGTTGACAATTTTTTTTTATATTTCGTAACAATAACTTTTTTAAAGTTTTTTAAACTCCTGGTTTGTTTACTAACACTTGCAAGGTTCTTTTACAATAAGTTTTTCGGATTGTAATGTTTTCATATTTTTACGTGTTTAAAGGTAATATTATCAGGTACAAGATAGATATATAAAGAGATACTATTTATTTAATCTAAAACTAGTAAATAAGAAAAAGAAGAAGAAATAGCACACTAGGTGCGTTAAAAGTTGCTTTTTACCCAACAGGTGTGCTGTTTCCTCACATCGGAAATCTCGTTATTCCATTCACACTGCCACCCTCCAGTGCAGTGAGAGTTCTCCTTCTGTGCCACATATAATTGCTTCACACAGCCAAAGAGAAAGATTAGAGATGATGGAAGTTCCTAGTTTCCCACTTAATCATTATTTTTCTTTTTCTATACAATTCAAATTGTTTCTGTACTCAGTTTTAATGTTTTTTCATACAGTATTTACATTTCATTATAACTTTCTGATAAAATATTTGAACAAATGCTGTCAGGTGCAGATATATATACAGAAATGCTACTTATTTAAACTAAAACTAGTAAAGAAGACGAAGAAGAAACTGTATACTGTGTTTCCCATACAATCAGTCCTTTCTTATTTTTTATGCAATTCAAATTTCTTTTTTTACATGGTTTTTGCTCTTTTTTATGCAGTAGTTATGTATAATCATTACTTTCTGATTGTTTATTATGCAGTTCAGTTTTCCTTTCTATATCCAGGTCTCACTCTATCATACTGTATTTACAATGCATACGACAGAGGGATTAGCAGTAGTAGCAGGGCGTTTCTGTAATTGCGTTTGCTTTTAATTTACAAAGTAGTAGGTGATGGTAAAATATATTGCAGTAGGTAAACATAAGAAACGCTATACTTTCTATGGAGCTATGAACGTAGTTCATTGTGTTATTTTCCAAAGACTTACAATTTTTTAAAAGGAACTACAGTTGTCCCTATCGCGCAATGGAATCATTTAAACCAGCTGTGTACAAATCTGTTCAAATCAAATTCCTGTCACGTTTTGTTTGGGAGCTACAACACTTCAAAGTTTCAGGGGTGGATACCACGTGTTGTACATTATGTGTGGTGATGGAATATCCTGGCGGCGGGATGTTGATTTAAATGTGGCGTTCAAATGTGCGTCCATCTTCCTGAATGCATAATGCAATGCGCCTTCCAAAGCATCTGACTGGATGTAACTTCGCCAGTGTCACGTAGCGACATGTTTCTTTGACGCGCCATTTTAGGTCATCCGGGGCTCAGTGACATATACACGGTCCTTTACATATCTGCAAAAAAATAAATCTACTAGTGTTAAATGAAGCGACTGTGCAGATCATTCGTGAGGGAGGACCAAAGCGCCCCAACCATCTTCCAGGGAACCTATTGTTCAGTTATTCCACAACAGCATGTGCATAATGCGCTCGGTGACCATCGCTCTGCATCCACATGTGGACACACATGTTGAAGGAGAGTGCCCAAGCTGTCGGCTATAGAAGCCCGATGCATCTCACCTGACAGTGCACCTGTGATTGTAGTGTAGACTGGTGATTTCAGCCCCAAGAATTGCATATCGTACATTTACAGACGTAGATGTTCGACAGGTCTTACCCACTGAGAAATGCCTGTGAACCAGTAGTGTATGTTATGACGTTTCACTGTACCATAAATTGTGAAAGTGGACACATCAGAGAACATAACACTCTGTAAGAAGGATAGAGCGAAATTACGCATGGCCCATTCGCAGAAAGTAACTCTCCAATTACAATCGTTGTCATGTAGCTCCTGGGTGAAACGTGTGACCTACTGCTATACGTCACACAGATGTAAGGCTGATACCAGCGACTGCACCAACGTCTCGTAAACTGACATGGATATCATGGTGTATTGCAGCTAAAACAAACACCTCCGTCTCCACACTTCTTTCAGGTCTTCGTCTGTTACTGCTGCGCCCTCCCAAGCTGCCTGTTTCCCGAAGTCGTTGTTCAGCACGTAAGAAGGTAATGGCTGCCGACGGTCTTCACTAGGATATCTCACAGCATATGCGATGGCTGTTTCAGTGACATCGTGTCGGCATTCACCAAGCACCAGCAACATGTCAACGTAATCGTTATACGACCATGCCATCTTCATCCGATGTCAGTAACTGGGGCATACTGAACCGTTTTCTTGTGTGGTTCAACCTGTCGCATATATGGCCGTGTAAGGCGACAGTCGCAGTCCAACAGCGCATCAAGGAAGCTTGTCGCTTCGTGACGCCGAGAACGTTACATCTCGTTCGCACCACTTTAGAGGGAGCACTGCTTTATGCACAGCGGGTGGTATCCGCTCCTCTCCTGAAACTAGACGTAATAAGAATTTGATCTAAAATGATTTGTAGACAATAGGTTTAAATAATTTCATCGCTTAATTGAAACAACTATTTCTCCATTTAAAAAATTGTATCTCTTTGCTGTAACTCTTTGGAAAATAACACAGTGAACTATGTTCATAGCTCTGCAGAATGTGTAAGGTTTCTTATGTTGACCTACCAAAATAAATTTTCCCGCCACCTATTCTTTGTAAGTTACACAAGCGAACACATTCACTATAACACCATATATATATATATATATATATATATATATATATATATATATACTTCATATTAATAGGTGCCGCGAAAATCTATTGTGGTAGGTCAACATAAGAAACCTTGCACACTATATAGTGTGCAAATTTGATTTGTACTCATAATAGTATAGACAACTGGCATGCATAATTATTGTGTAATCAATGAACTCAGACACAGGTACACACAGGTACTTGGGGCAAACAGTAAATCCATCTATTTCACATATACTTGCTCAACACACACACACACACACACACACACACACACACACACACAGAGAGAGAGAGAGAGAGAGAGAGAGAGAGAGAGACATACATATCCACTATTTATAACTAAATACTCATCTACACACTCAAACACAAAAGTTAACATTCTGAATGTGGAAGGGTTCCGATTCCATCTTCACAAATGAACCATTTGTTAGTATGGGGCGACAGGTTGACTTTCAACTGCATTGCAGTATGTACGAGATGACAATTATTGAACCTTAAGAAAAAGAAAAAAGACACACAAATTAGTTGCAGACTACAGCGTGCACACACTTTATTCAACACGTAAGCGTCACTACAGATATTCGGATTTAGGTTATGACATGTTCAATATGCCTACCATCATTAGCGATGATGTGGCGCAGACGAATACCGAAATTCTGCATGACCTGCTGAAGTGTCGAAATATCGATGCCGACGATGACCTCCTGAATGAATTTTTTCAGCTCGGCTATGGTTTTGGGGTTATTGCTGTACCCATTGTCTCTAAAATAGCCCCCCCCCCAAAAAAAAAGGAGTCGCATGTTTTCAGGTCTGGAGAATATGCGGCCAATCGGGCTATACCAGTGGTCTCTATATTTTGAGCTACTAATTTTCATTCTATTACCTTGAGAACTCCTATATCATTGTCAGACCACCCTTGGCTTAAATAAAGAAATAAATAAAATATGTGAAACGAAAAACTACAAACAAAATTCCAAAATAGATGCCATTTACATTAATAAGTAACTTCTTGGTAGAACACTATTGTATACCAGGGATAAACGAATGAGATAGAACTGTTTTAAATAGACTGCCCTTGAGTTTGAGAGGGTGGGCGCTCCAGTCTTCATCCGCCCATTCTGATTTGCGCTTTTTAAGTCTATATCCACACCATTATGCTGCAAGCCACCTGACGGTGAGTGGCGGAGGGTTCTTCTGTTACCAATAAATTATCTCCCCCTCCCTCTTACACACACAAATGGCGCGTGGGAAGTATGATTGTCGGTAAACGGCTGTATTAGTTCTAATTTCTCGAATTTTCTCGTTGTGGTCGTATCACGAGGCATACGTCGAAGGAAGTAATACGTTGTCCGACTCCTCTCTGAAAGTACTCTCTCGAAACGTCAGTAGTAAATACCTCTGTGATGCCCAACACTTCCTTTGTAGCGCTTGCCGCTGGAGATTCTTGAGCATCTCTGTAAAGTACAAGCGCCGACTAAAGGATACCGTGACGAAACGCGCAGCTGTTCGTCGGACCTTTTCTACCTCGCCTGTCACGTCTATGTGTAAGGGCCACAGATTGACGAACAGTACTCAAAGATCGGTCGAATAAGCGGATTGTAAGCCACTTTTTAGTGGATAAATTACATTTCCTTAATATTCTTCGTATGAAGCACAGTCTGGTGTCTGCTTTTACTACTATTAGTTATTTACCATCTGATCAAAAGTATCCGGACACCTGGCAGAAAATGACTTACAAGTTCATGGCGCCCTCCCTCGGTAATGCTGTAATTTTATTGGTACTGGCCCACCCATAGCCTTGATGACAGCTTCCACTCTCACAGGCATACGTTCTTGGGGAATGGCAGTCCATTCTTCACAGAATGCTGCACTGAAGAGAGGTATCGATGTCGGTCGGTGAGGCCTGGCACGAATTCGGTGTTCCAAACCATCCCAAAGGTGTTCTATAGGTTTCAAGGCAGGACTCTGTGCAGGCAAGTCCATTACAGGGATGTTATCGTCGTGTAACCACTCCGCCACAGCCCGTGCATTATCAACATTATCAACAGATGCTCGATCGTGTTGAAAAATGCAATCGCCATACCCAAATTGTAGGAAGCAAGAAGGTGGTTAAGACATCAATGTACGCTTGTGCTGTGATAGTACCACGCAAAACAACAAGGGGTGCAAGTCCCCTCCATGAAAAACATGACCACACCATAACACCACCACCTCCGATTTTTACTGTTGGCACTACGCACGCTGGCAGACGACCCTCACTGGGCAATCGCCATATCCACACCATGCCATCGGATCGCCACATTGTGTACCGTGACTCGTCACTCCACACAACGTTTTCCACTGTTCAATCGTCCAATGTTTACGCTCCTTACACCAAGCGAGGCGTCGTTAGCATTTACCAGCCTGATGTGTGGCTTATGAGTAGTTTTCTCACCTCCCGCCTAACTGTCATAGTACTTTCAGTGGAGACTGAAGCAATTTGAAATTCCTGTGTAACGGTCTAGATAGATGTCTGTCTATTACACATAACGACCCTCTTCAACTGTCGGGGGTCTCTGTCAGTCAAAAGACGCGGTCGGCCTGTACGCTTTTGTGCTGTACGCGTCCCTTCATGTTTCCACTTCACTGTCACATCGGAAACAGTGGACCTAGGGATGTTTAGGAGTCTGTAAATCTCGCGTACAGGCTTAAGACACAAGTGACACGCAAACACCTGACCACGTTCGATTCGAAGTCTGTGTTTTTTCCCAGAGCACCCCATTCTGCTCTCTCACGATGTCTAATGACTACTGAGGTCGCTGATATGGAGTACCTGTCAGTGGCATCACAATAAACCTAATATGAAAAACGTAATTTTCTGGGGGTGTCCTGATGCTTTTGATCAGATAGTGTATGTGGCCATTCCACTTAAGGTGTGTCCGGATAGGTACTTCTAGATTTTTTACCGTGGTTACTGTTTCCAGCAGTGTGTCACCAATAAGGTTTTCCGTGGTTTCTCCTATTCACGCGTGCAAATACCGGGATAGTTCCTGCTTTAGTGCCCATCCTTGCGAAATTAGACCTTTAAGTATGGAAGTGCCTGTACATATGAATTACATTATTTTTGTTGTTCTGGAACTGTCATAAGTGGCATGTCGATTGTACTTTTAAAAATTACTACTACTACTGTGTATTCCACTTTTCACGAAGAAAAGAACGATTTTTCTGGCGCGTTACTGTTTTTAGTCTGTGCTATCTCCTACGCATTGGATTCCCTGCTAGATGCAAGACCATTCATGAAATTCATGAAATATTTTTATACTTTTCTAAAGACAGAATACTCTGTTCAGGTTCTCATTCACTGTTGGGTCAGGATATTTTCAGTCAATAACCAGGGTGGCTGATAGTGTGGCAGAAAGAGGCGTAACTGAGATTATTTGGGAAGAGATTTCCAGTTCTCCATTTGCTTAACTACCAAGGGAAGCCTTTCATAATTCGTGGGCATAGGAGGCAGAGAGGAACTGTTTTTAATTTATTTCTAGAAGAAATGCAGAGAGCATAGTGGAACCGAAAGTGTGTTTATCTATGTGTATTTTTTTAGTGTACAGGTGAAAGTGGAAAATGGCTTGTTAGACGGAACAGAGCTTCTTATACCCCTAATATTTCCTCCGTAAATACTGTAAATAAAGCACCAGTTTTTCACACACCTCCGTAAAGACAGTCATTCGGCCATTTGCTACAGCGCACAAGTTGAGGACAGTCTGGACGATATTCCCGAGTCGCGTTTCAAGTCGAGCACTCGCAGTGACAACTGTTGGTGCCTAAGGGCAGCTAGGCGGATTTAGCAACAGACTAACGGGCGAAGTTTGCGGCCAGGATAGCAGGAGTGCTGAAACTGGAGGCTCGACACAAGTGTTCCCGGAGGACGGAAGCTGCCCGACCCATTACGCTACAGGGCCCCAACAGAGCTGAGTGTCTGTCCAGGTTGTGCTGGCTTAACTAATAGCTTGAGACTTCAGTACTGTTTGAAATTGCTAATTCCGACGTTATGCACAGATACTGCTGTGTTTGTTAAAGCGCTGTTTCATTACTAATTGATTCTTTCTTCATTGCTGTTAGGTCATTTGAACATTTAATTATATTTCTGCGCACATCTATATCTATGTTAACGACAGCACTATAACACAGTCGTGTGTGTCTACAAGACTAATTTTCATGGGGTTTTAATATTTCGTGCCCTCTTAACCCTTATTGGTGGAGGTTTGGGCTAACAGTGGTAAAAAAACCGCTTTTCAGCCAGTAGAACTTTCCTGTACCTCAGATGTTAAAACAAAAGAAAGAGACATATGTACAATGAATTTAAAATGATGTTAAAAGGTGACATAAATTGGGAGAAATATGAATAATATAATGACTTCTTCATGGACTGTTTAAAAACAATGATAAAAATGTTGAACAGACAGCACAGTTAAAAACATCTGAAAATTTCTGAACATGACAGAAAAGATGGAATACTGTGCACTCTCACTAAAACAAGGAAAGATGTAGATGGAAAGAAGGGTGGAGGGCGGCAGGCGAGAACAGTGGAGCTGGGTGGGTCCTGGCACAGCTTGCATTGCTGCCAAATTTATACCAGATGTCAGGTCCGATATGGCGGCCGTAGATGCGGTAACGTTGCACTGATGTCATGGTGGGAAAATCAAATTTTGGCAGAAAATAGTGCTATTGAGATATCTCCACTAAACTAAATCCTCCCAACCCTCCTCTGACTCCTATGATGTCACCCACCCTCCAACACCAGCCTGCCCCTGGAAATGGCAGGAAATGGTCAGTCTCTGTCCAGCTGCTGGACAAGGAGGTTCGGTGAGAGTACTTCATTTTGTTGTTGAGAGAAACGTGTTCTGGGTGGTGTTATCCTGCTGAACTCACCCCTACTTTCCGCCACCCTTCACCTCCACTTTTCCCATTGGCACGTCTGTATGTTGGCCTCGAATCTAGAATCCTAACTGCCCCAGTCGACAATACCGCCACCAGAGAGTGCTAGAAACTATCCTGTAGCCACTCCCCTCTTTCCGCTGCCAATCCCCCCCCCCTCCTACACACACACACACAGACACACGACACACAGGTTTCGAGTTTCAGCTGCTGGTTTCGGGGTACTATGAGAGAGGGGAAAAAACTTCAAAGTTATATAGTTACTGTGGTGCTTATCACATTTCTGAATCACTGAGTGAGCATATTTTACATTTGCTGCTGGATCCAGAGATGATACGGTATTTATTTTTATTTTATTCACTTCTTGAAGCACAGTTCTGGAATGGAAGACCCATATAGGTGTCTAAGGACAGATGGGCTAGGCGGAAAGTTTGCATATCTAAAAGTTAATGACATATTTGACGACCCACAAAAGATCGTGAAAGAAACTCAGACACACAGCAGGTCGGATGTCTAAAATATTCTCCTAGAATTCGAAGGAATGCCCTACAGAAAAGAAATGTCTGGAATTTTCACTGAATTTTCGATGTCCTACAGCTGCTGCTCTGGAGATGCTCTAAAGCTACAATGGCGGATGTGGGAGTCCATCCCAGTTGTCTAAACCAGTTGAGGCTGGTCTGCCTGAACTTATCTCCGAACACTCGAATGAAGAAGACATCATGTGACTCTCTGACAACAGTAGATGCCTTCTTCTGCCTCTCTTAGAGACTTCCCTCACAGAGATTGTCTTGTGACTCTCTGACACCATGGCACTTTCTGTGAATGGAGCATCCTGATTGGTTCTTACTAAATTTACTCACCAAAATGCTGGTGGTGGTGTCGGAACACTGTCTGCCACATTATACGCATGAGCAAATTACGAGAATTTCTGCGAAAAAATATATTTGTACCGACCGAGAAAAAAACACACATAGCAGTTATGTTGCACTGACAGTTGAACTCTGCAAAAGTAGTCTACAGACCATGAAATACGGAAACTATTGTCAAAGACACTTAGTCAGTTACACTGCTCTGCTACTGTCGAGGAATTCTTGAATCTCTCGGCGTGAAACCGATCTCCAAACAGACTATATCACCACAAACTATTGTACTGTCATGCCATACCACTACGTCTTTGTAGTTATCTCAATCCATATCCTGCACCATACAAAATCATCACTTCCGCATCCTGCATATAGCTATCGACCGCCAGACACTCCTGCATATGCCGTGAGGACACACAGATCGAAAACCAGAAGCATATGTGCCCTATATGGCCGCAATGCTAGATATCCGTGGTCAGTCATCTATTGAGGCCAATGCCCCCCCCCCCCCCCCCACGACGCTCAGGACTGATGCATGATTGACGCACCCTCCACAGACAGTGGCTACGCTCCGAAAATGTGTACGACAATTTCCTTAAATACCCCTGACAGGCGTTTCGTAAGTCTCTGACGTCATTGCACTGTCGTATTTCTAGAGTAGTAATCATTCGATATCGATGAATTGCAGAGGTATTACATTTTCTTCATGCAGTCTTCGTGCACCAAAGACGAAGCAGTAAGGCTTTATTGGTCACTAAAATCCCCATATATGGCATGGTGATTATAAACGAGATTTAGAGTATATCTGAGGCATACAGCCATTGATTTGTACTCGAGAATTACATATGTGACTGGAAAAGGAACGAAGAAATTGATAATACTGCTACGAGGTAGTCCACACTGAGCAGTGGTTTGTGGAATACATATATAGATGTGATTTTCACGATACTATAGCGATGTGAAGACGTTTTTTTGGGAACGGGTAGTCAGGAGACAGGTATTTTGCTGTTGTTCACAAGGCAGGCAGGTCTCCGTTTACAGAAAGCATTTCTCTTTAACCAAGACGAATGGCTTTGAAGCCAAACGCTTGTAGGTTTTTTGGGATATTATGGGTAGAAATTTTCTTCACAAAGAACTGTTTGGTACCACTGGCCACATACCTCACACACAGGTAGAAATACGCTACAGTTCCCGAGCAGCGCCAGGTGCTGTTTGCTTTCGTCCATCTATACACGTGAGGTTAAGAGCATCTTTGTGTTCGGATCCTGCCGAATGGACCACATCACCAGAGAAACCAGCACGAGGGTTTGTGCAGTGGAGGGACCGAGGAGGATGGGAGGTTGTTTCATCCAGCGCCCTCTACAGGTCGAATTTTGACCTTACTTAGTTGGTCCTCTGACGCCTAGGTGAACATTCACAGCCGCCGAGTCTGTTTAGGCTGAAGTTTGTTTTTTTATTAAGTGATTTTTAGTTACTTTTTATGTTTTTGTCGACTTCAGGTATCAACCGTGCGTATAATGATATGAATGGTTTCTCATGACAATTTAGAGAGGTGGTTGTTTTAAAAGATCTTCATGGTGCATTTTCCGTAATCTATGTGTTTCGAGCTCTAAATTTTCTGGAGTCTGTAATTTTAGAGCTTTTCCTAGTGGGTGAGGTTATCTAAGGCTGTATTGTGAACTAACTCTCCACGAGCCCTCTGGGACATTGGAACAGGACGAAGTCGCAAGAGAACATAATTTAGAGAACCAGGGCTGTAGAGTGTTTAGTGGAATAGATGATCGGTTTTTCCGAAGAAGTTATCGTGGCAATTTTGTTACAAAACCGAGGTTTTTGATAGCTGTCATTGGAGAACACCCAGTGGATATAGGTATCAGCAGTGAGAAGCGTCAAAGATTAGCTTTGAGCAGTCTAACACCATAACTAAAGAGGTGTCAAGGTTCAGAGAAACTGTTCTGGAAAAGCCTTATGATGGAATACCACACAGGAGACCACATTTCAGTGCTGCAAAGTTCCAGCGACTATAAGTATGAAGGTATCAGCAGCTTTGACGAGCCTAATGTTATTTCTGCATGAGCCTGATTTTACTCAGCCGAGGGCACCTTTCAGACAGTGCCCGCACATTCAGAACGTTTGAAAGTATTCCACTGTTGACCATTCAGTGCTTTATCCTTGACGAATAGTCGGGTATTTCGCTATTATTTCAGGAGGCCGGGGGTGGACTTCCCTAGAGACACGTTTAATGGCTTGTAGGAGGTGTCCTTTTCTTGAGTCTTTTGTTCATCTGCGACTGATTTCTGCAGACTGGAAACAGAAGCCTCTTGTTCGACTATGAGGTGGTGTAGTGAGTGACGTCACTCTTCTCTGTCGGGACTGTAGTGGGACAAATAGTTAGAAGCCTCTATCTTCTCTGTCTTTGTGTGTCGTCGGTCTGGCTGCTTCGAAACTTCCAGAAGCATCTTGTTCGACTGTGAGGTATAATGCATTACACACATTCCTCATCTTCATTTGGTTGAGAGAACATAGATTGCGAAGTCTTGTTTGCATCGAGATGGTGAAACACCAGCAGAATAGACATTTTCCTATTCCCTAGACGTGAGAAACACAAATGATTATGAATATTAAAACTTTAATTGACTTTGTAAAGTACAAAGATGATCTGGAATGTGTTATATCATTGACATTTGTACTCGTAAAAAAAAAAAAATGAATGGGATGGCCAGTTTCCTCTATTTTCGAGTTTTCACGTAAAAATCTTCGTGGACGAGATAAGTTTGCAGTTACTCAACAGTTTGCAGCTCGTCCTATGTAATCACCTCTTTAAAGTTTAGGCTCTCTATAGATACAATTTCCAATCCTTATCTTTAGAATTATACTGTTTAGTCGATCGTTAGCATACTACTATGTGATTGATATCGAGAATAGTCGCGAAAATGGTATGATATTTCGGCAAGACATATGCAAATAAATCAAATTCTGAAAATTTTCAGGTTCTACTCGAAGATTTCAGCATAAAAGTGTCACAAATATGGTCGTCTTTTGGCATGTAAAATCGGATATTGCAGCTAATATTGGTTTCAGATCGTTAATTTAATTCGAAGTTATGAAACATTTCTCATCGATGTAGCTCAGAAAGTAAATATTGTTGCAATCCCAGAGTTTGGAGACGGATGCGGCTTGTTGCTGAAAGCACGGCAATAAGCAGGCCCAGCCAGAAAACAGTAACATTAGCGGACGCCTTTGAGTCAGAGGAACCATCATAGGCTTTGTACACGTGTTTGGAGAGTGGCCACTGTCTCTGTAGTGTGCCCCAATCAAGCAACAGTCCTGAACGTGGTGGAGAGGGGGAGGGGTTGCCACTTGACCGTTGCCCGCAGAGGATGACCAACCAGGCATATCTACCACTGCGATTATATATGGCACATATGCTTCTGTTTTTGGATCTGTGTGTCTTCACGGTATATGTGGCAGTGTCTGGCGGTCGGTAACTATATGCAGTATTCAGAGGTGATGATTTTGTATGGAGCAGGATATGGATTGTGTTTACTACAGCAACGTAGTGATTTGGCGTGATGGTACAACAATTTGTGGTGATACAACATGATTATAGATCGATTTCACGTCGAAAAATTCGAACTTTCCTCGACAGTAGCAGAGCAGTGTAACTGAATAAGTGTCTTTCACAATAGTTTCCGGATTTCATGATCCGTAGGCCGCTTTTTCAGGGCTTTACTGTCAGTGCAATGCGACTGCTATGTGTTTTTTTCCGATCGGTACATAATTTTCCTCTGACATTCTCGCAATTGGTCCGTGGGTAGAAAGTGGCAGACAGTGGTCCGACACCGCAAGCAGCATTTTGGCGAGTAAATTCGGTAAGAACCAATCAGCATGCTCCTTTCACAGTAAGTGCCGCAACGTCAGAGTGTCAAAAGAAATACTTTGTTGGGGGCGTA
This sequence comes from Schistocerca serialis cubense, assembly GCF_023864345.2. Taxonomy (NCBI): domain Eukaryota; kingdom Metazoa; phylum Arthropoda; class Insecta; order Orthoptera; family Acrididae; genus Schistocerca; species Schistocerca serialis. Next base: position 240,730,990 of record NC_064642.1, read on the forward strand.
GGAATCTCTAAGACAGGGGAAGAAGAAGGTATCTACTGATAGTTCTGTGATGTCAGAGATTCACGTGGTGTCTTTTTCATTCGAATGTTCGGAGACAAGTTCAAATGGTTCAAATGGCTCTGAGCACTATGGGACTTAACATTTGAGGTCATCAGTCCCATAGAACTTAGAACTACTTAAACCTAACTAGCCTAAGGACATCACACACATCCATGCCCGAGACAGGATTCGAACCTGCGACCGTAGCGGTTGCGCGGGTCCACACTGAAGCGCCTAGAACCGCTCGGCCACAACGGCCGGCCCTCGGAGACAAGTCCAGGGAGACCAACCTCATCTGGTTTGGACATGTAGCATGCACTCCCCAACCCGCCATTGTTTCCTTAGAGCCTCTCCAGACCAACATTGTGGACATTGAAAATTCACCGAGAGTTCAAGCCATTTTTCTCAGCTGTAGTACATTGTTTGTAATTCTAGGAGAATCTTTTAGACATCTAATTTGCTGTGTGTCTGTGTTCTTTTCATGATCTGTTGTAGGTTTCGAAATATGTCATGAACTATTAGGTATGTAATTGTTCTGATTGTCCTGTCTGTGCTTAGAAACCAGTAAGGGTATTCCATTGTAGAACTGTGCTTCGAAAAGTGAAGAAATTAAAAATGAGTGCCTTAACATCTCTGATTCCAGCAGCAAATATAAACTAAGCTCACCCAACGCTTGTGTCATGGCGGCTGCAGTGTAACACGTGTTAAGTTCGGCTCGCGAAATTTAGTTGAATTCGAAGGTGTTCTCGCAGGTGGTGTTGTCTAGTACAAGTGGAAATCGTGAAATCAACAGTGTTCTGTGCAGTAGTGCTATTTTTTTTTCTGTGCTCCGCCAATATCTTCGAGAAAATGGTAAACAGAAGAGTCAACAGCAGCGCGTCCAGCAGCGGGGAAGCAGCAGGTGCGGCGGGCCCGCTCTTGGCGGAAGGTGCGGCCGCGGCTCCCGGTATAGCGGAGCTGGTCCGCTCTGAGGTAAACGCTGCGCTTCGCGATAAAAACAATCTCGATCTGATAGCAGGCCCTATATCAGATACTGTAACGGCAGCAGTATTGGCCAAAATGCGTGAAACTGTTGAGGCCAATACTGCCGAAATTACAGCACTAAAAAAGTCTGTGTCTGAATACGAGAAAAAGGCACGAGAGTTGGAAGTCAAACTATCTGCCGCAACTGACGAACTAGAACAGTACCAAAGGCGAAATAGTCTACGACTGTTTGGAGTAGTAGAAAATAAGGAAGAAGACACGGACAACCTGCTTATACAAGTTGCACGTGAAAAATTAGGCGTTGAAGTGACCAAGGCAGACATTGACAGGAGCCATCGGGTGGGACGAAAATTACCAGGTGCCACCAAACCTCGTCCAATAATAATTAAATTTGTTTCGTACCGAAAAAGGGCAGAGATCTTTACCCAGAAGAAGAAGTTAGCAAGGACAGGGCTTACAATAAGGGAAGATCTGACACATGAACGGCTAAAGATTTTAAACAGTGCCATATCCCATTTCGGTCTTCAGAATGTGTGGACTCAGGATGGCAGAGTAATCATTAAGACAGCAGCTGGAAAGAAGACAGTCACAAACATGACAGAACTGAATAGTATTAAGTGAAGCTACTCGAGCCAAAAGTGCAAACTTAACACCATTTGCAATTGTAACAGCCCCAATACTCAGATATAGTCTTGTAATTGTATTAATTTTTTAATTATACCCATATTTGTACCTTCAACTAATTGTTTTTGTAACTGTATTAACTTTTCACTATTTTTTTGTGTCTGTAGCTCTAACCATTACTTAATTTTAGTTACTGCTAATTCTTTTTTCATTTTCTCAGTTTATTCTCTTCCATTCTGAAATAGTTCTATTGCAATTATTAGTCTCTCCTTTAGTTCATTAATCACCCATCTCTTCGGTTTAAATTGTTCATAACAAAAATCACTATCACTATCAGTATCACTTTAGCAAATTTCAATCTAATTGTAGCTTCCTACGATAATCACTACCAGTATCACTTTAGTAAATTTCAATTTAATTCTAGCTTCCTACGATAATCTATTAATTATTAAGCTTACTTCTCTCTGCTGGCAGCATTGGCCTCTTAAATCACTCCCTTCTCCCTTATTTCCACCCTAAGCTGTTTCAAATACGCTAATTACATTTCTCCTCGTACGACAGAGGATACACAGTGACACACAGCCGTCACTATTTTGGTCATATTCTCCATTTTCTATACTCCCGCAACCTCAGGAAATCTTTAGCAGGCGCCTTTCCTTCGGCACTCGCGGTGTCACAAACAGGGCGTGCAAAATCTCGGACACCCCTGTGTTATGTCACTTGGCGGAAGCAGCGGCCAGTGCCCCTCGCGCAGGTAGTGCCTAACAAAGGGACAAACCAGTCTGCCACCCTACTCCAGGCTGCTCGGCGGAACGCGTCAGAGCTTTTAGCAGCTCACTGCAACGTCCAGTCTTTACCTGCGCATTACGAAGAACTTAGCCTCCTCTTCAACCAACTAAACTACCACATAATCCTCTTATCCGAAACGTGGTTGAAACCACACATATCCTCTGCATCTTTTCATCTCCCAGGGTACACATTTCTTAGGGCAGACAGATCAAAAAAGCGAGGTGGCGGGGTCGGCGCGTATATACGAACAGATCTCAAAGCGAAAGTCTTATGTACGTCAAATCCTGCTGAAGAAAAAGAGGCTGAATTCATGTTCATTGAAATAAATATACAAAGTCGGAAATTCTTGACTGGCGTCGTGTACAAGCCGCCAAAAATAAGCTCAATGAGTTCTTTCCAGTCGGAATTACATTCACTTCAGTGTCAATACGAACATGTCATCGTAATGGGTGACTTGAACATAGACCTGCTAAGAGACACTCCCTCCGCAATAAACCTAAGAAGACTGTTTAGTTGCAATAGCATGAACATTCTTCCATTACAACCTACACACCATACGGCGCACAGTCATACTCTTATAGACGTAATCGCAACGAAACAGACTGACAAAGTAAGAGATGTTGGTCAAACATCGGCCCCTGGCCTCTCAGCACATGATGTAATATTCCTGGCCTACTCTGTGCAGCCCCCAAGGATCAAATCGCGTTACATAACTTGTAGGAACATGAAACGTATTGACCTTGACGCTCTAACAGCCGATTGCTCAGAAATCCTATGGCATCAAATAATCAGAAAACCCACAATCGACGGCAAAATTAATGACCTTGGTGATAAACTCACTGCCCTCTATGACAAACATGCACCTGTGCGCACAATCCGTGTAAGAAAATCTCCTGCTCCATGGCTGACAGCTGAATTACGTCAAATGATGACTAATAGGGATGCTGCCCACAGGCGTTTCAAGGCAGATCCGAAACCCGAGCGTTTCGAAGAATATAGAAAGCTACGGAACAGAGTGAAACAATGCATTCGCAATGCTAAAATCAGGCACGCTCGCTCCCTTGTATGCAGCGATCTGACGCCCACGACTCTATGGAAGAATCTCCGTAGCTTGGGGGTCGGAAAGGCAAAATCGGAAACTACTTTTCATGTGTCTGCTAACGAATTAAATGAATTCTTCTCTGCACCTCTGAATACCAGCACAGCTGATAATTACCGTCCACAAGAATCCCCAAACAGGATAACTAACAACGATACCTTCCATCTAAAACATGTAACAACAAATACGGCAAGAAAAGCAATAATGAGAATCTCTTCTGATGCAATAGGCAACGACAGTATCGGTATAACCATGATTAAGAATGTTGCCGATATCTTAGTACCTGTCTTAACTGACATATTTAATTTTTCCCTCGTGAACGGAATATATCCTACTGCATGGAAAAGAAGCCTAATTCGACCCATCCCTAAGATCGAAAACCCGCAACTGCCTAGTGATTACCGACCAATTAGCATACTGCCTGCTGTTTCCAAAGCACTTGAATATATTGTTCATGACCAAATCACTGAACACTTGCATGAATTCAGCCTATATGACAAATTTCAATCCAGTTTCCGTAAACATCACAGCACAAACACTGCTCTAATTAAAGTAACTGATGACCTGAAATATGCCATCGACAATCGAAAGGCAACAATATTGACGCTACTGGACTTCAGCAAAGCTTTTGACACTGTTAACTTTGACATATTGCTCAGAAAAATGCAACAGCTTAATTTCTCTGATAGTGAAATGAGATGGTTTGAAAGCTACTTAAAAGACAGACAGCAATGTGTTGTCTGCGTAAATGAAAAATCTTCCTGGAAACATGTTTCCTCGGGAGTGCCACAAGGATCAGTCTTAGGACCACTTTTGTTTTCTTTATATGTCAACGATATTTCGTCGGTTCTGTCCTCCTGTAAATATCATTTCTATGCCGACGACCTCCAGCTCTACCTAAGCGTCAGACCTGAAGATGTAAACACTGCAATCGCTCAGATGAATGATGATCTGTCTTCAGTAGTGAGATGGGCGAAAAACCTGGGGCTTAAACTAAATGCAAAAAAGACGCAAGTAATCTTAATAGCCCATCAGAAATTAATAAGTTCAGATTTCCGCGAACGGCTACCTCCTATTCTGCTCGACGGTACTCCAATACCATATCAGAAAACAGTGAAGAACTTGGGTGTAACTTTGGATGAGCATCTCAACTGGGCGGAGAATACAGTCGCAGTGTGCCGAAAGACGTCTGCTTGTCTCTATGCTCTCAAAAAGTTTCGGAACATATTTCCACAGGACTTGAAACGCCAGCTCGTGCAAGCACTCGTTCTACCGAACCTCCACTATTGTGATGTGATTCAACAAGGCATGAGTAGTGAAAACAAAAGACGGCTAGAGCTAACCATGAATGCCTGTGTGCGTTACACCTGCAACATTCGCCGATATGATCATGTTAGTGCTTCATACTCCGAGCTAGGGTGGCTGCGGCTGGACAAATTGCGTGACTACCACACTCTATGTCTACTCCACCGACTCCTCATCGCGCAAGCACCCCAGTACCTTGCTTCAGAGATTAAAAACCTGTCGTGTCATCATAATCGAAACACGAGGTCACTCTTATTTGGTATCCTAACTGTACCCACTCACAAAACAAAAACTTTTGCAAACTCCTTCTCAGTTGCCGCTGTCCGCCTATGGAACAAACTGCCCCTTACCTTGCGCAAAATTCGATCTCCTGCTGCTTTTAAGAAGAAGTTGAAGCATTTCCTACTATCATCCTCACAAAGTTCTCCACAAAATTAATGTACAAGGACAATCCCCTCATCTGTCAAATAGCAAAGCGTCTCCTATCTTGCTCCTGAGATGCCTTCCTCTTCATCTTTCTCTATTAGCCACGCAATCTTCTTTTCCTTTATATTTCCTTAATTATGTTTCATCATGTCTCTATTCTTCTCCTCCCTTCACCATGAGTCTCCCTCATACTCCGTGCTGCCGGCACTCCTATCTAAAATCTGTCTCTTCAATAATGTCTAATTATAACAGTACTTGTGACCTAAGAATATAAACTCTATATGTATGTATTTTTCCAGGTGTACCTTTCAAATTGTTTATTTCACTTTTTGTACTAGATGTAGTTTAACATGCCTACTAAAACATATGAATGTAAAATAAGTAGAATGCCTGGTTAGATGTAAGAGAGGGCCTGATGGCCCTAATCTTGCCAGGTTAAATAAATCAATAAATAAATAAATAAATAAATAAATAAAACGTTTCAGAAAATTGACGAACACTACAGTAACTGTAGAACTCCGAATTTTTCACTCTGACAGTGCCTCCAAATAAGCAGCCGAAACTCGAAAATTGGGAGGGGAGGGAGCAGGAGGTGACAGAAAGCGGAGAGTGGCCGTAGGATAGTTTTGAGTGCTGTATGGTGGATGTATTGTGGCTAGGGCAGTCCATCTTTATCGAACGTTGTTGAACATGGAGCTCCGCAGCAGACCATCCCTACGTGTTCATACGTTGACCCAACGACGTTGTCAGTTACGACTGCAGTGCGCACGGGACCATCGGGTTTCGATCGTCGATCAATGGAAACGTGTCGGCTCTTCGGGTGAATCACATTTTTGCTACACTAGGTTGATGTTCGTCACCGCAAACGCCGTCATCGAGATGAACGACGGCTCGAAACGTGCAGCGCGCCACGGACGCAGGCTGGTGGGAGCAATGTTATGCTATGGGAGACATTCTCCTGCGCTTGCATGGGAACTGTGGTAGTAATCGAAGACACGCTGATAGCTGCATCCCTTCAAGCTTGATGTCTTCCCAGGCGGCGATGTCATCTTCCAGCAGTGTAATTGTCCGTGTCTCGGAGCCAGAACCGTACTACAGTGGTTTGAGAGGAATTATAGTTAATGCATGATGATCTCCCGGCTGAGAAATTCGCCTAATCTAAATCCTATGGAACCCATCTGGGTTGCTATGGGCGCCATCAACGCGTACGCAAATCAGGTGCCCGTTATTATGTGATTTACATGACCTGTGCGTAGACATCTAATTACTTCCACAAACCTACCAATAAACGGTCGGATACCTTACACGCAGAATCAGTGATGTATTTAGTTCCAAAGATGGACAGACAAGCTACTAAGTAAGTGTTCATAATGTTTTGGCTCATCGGCGTATAAGTCAAAATTAAATTACACGCGTACAAAGTTTCAAGCACAACTGTCAGTAAATACCTGGGCAACGCCAGGTTTCTCAGATAGAATTTACATTAAATGTTAGGTGTCTATAATTATCTCCACTGCTTTATATTTTAATACTGTGGAACTTCTTTTATGCGGCCCTCATTAATCTGTACATCTGATTCAACTTACTGGTTTTAGTACAGTAACAATATGGCATTTGATACTCAGGAAACGGTAGTTGCAGCAATCGCTGATAACGATCATCCGATTGTAATACAGCCAAAAACACTGTACGTTGAAACATTAACATTGTTTTGAGCTACACGTACTACATTACTCCCAATGTGAATGAACAAAACGCTTGATACAGTGCATATGATGGACAAAGGAGAATTACTGAAAAGCTTTGCTCCTGAATTTGGTGTTAGAACAGTATCCTACTGGCAGAATAACCAGAAATAAAATGTAAACTTCGTTTTCGAATGATGATAAAGGACAGTTTATAGAGTAAAGAACGATAAAATTTTTGAAATTTTAAAATGAGTATCAAAGCCTGAATAAATGGTCGAGTTGGTGGTTCATTTGCATATTGTGTCAAAAAATTTTGTTGCACTTGATTACCAAATTCTGTTTCCATGAACCAATGAACTTCCTCCTGTGGCATCTGCATTTTTTCCATTTGTAAGAAAATACACTGCACCTAGGAAATAAACAAACTATATGAATTACTTTGTCATACATTTAAGACCGGTTGTTATTATGTACTACAATTTTACTGTTAAAGACTCGAGTTGTATAGAATATTTATGGACACCCTGTATGCAGCAACAATAAGAAGTTTAACAAACGTTCTGAAAATATTGTATAAAAGTTGTAAGTACAGTATTTCAATTGAAGCTGTAAAACTTAAACCCATAATTATACCTTTGATAACATGTCACTAACATTATACATTTCACTAAATGCTGTCACTCATCGCTGTTGCATTTCTTTCCAACATAGTGTGTTAGTCCTACAGCTATTTTTCACACCCATACTTTTATGAAACTCTGAGTACCCTCAACTTCTAGATTGATTATTGAAGTATGAGGCCTATTGAAAATTTTGATTAGTATACCATCAAGAAAACCATTGTAGTAGGCGAACGGATGAATGCTAATTCACATATTATCTGACCATATCTTGATGTTCAGTATGGACGAGCAGTCCGAGTGAACGAAGGACCAAGTTGGTGATCTGAAATGGAGTTTACAATGCCAGAACTTTTTCTGGAGCTCACAAGCAGAGGGGCAGAAAGCTGAACAGTTTGTCTGACAGAACACGCCTTGGGAAGGAAGAGGCCATCCCGTCTCAATAAACAGTGAAATAATATTATACATTTAATTTTTATTGCAACATGATCGTCTTGGAAAATGTATTATTGCTTGAATTGTAAAATATTGATTCTACATTTTAGATACCTTATTAAATATGCGGAGGTGAGATACAAGACATTTCCAGGATCAGGAGTGGACTATGATTATAATTTATTTGTTATGAACTGTAGATGAAAACTGAAGGAACTGCAGAAAGCTTTGTATATAAGAAAATGGGAACTAAATATGCTGAAAAACCCAAAGACTTTTGAAAGGGAGCATTAGATAATGTTGGACTTAAATAGGGGAAAGGAATACAATAAAAGACGAATTGATAGCTTTTAACTATGGACTATCGGAGGTATCGGAGGATCACACACGTAAGAAAAACGCCATGTAAAAATCTTTGGATAACGTAGGAGATACTGATTTTAATTGACAAAAGCAGGAAATACACAGCAGCAAATGAAACACGCGAAAGTGAATACAGATATCTAAACAAATAGATTGACAAAAAGTGCAAAACAGCTAATTGGGAATAGCTAGAGGACAAATGCAGGGCTGTAGAAGCAAGCACAAGGAGGGAAAAGATAGCAGTCGTCTTAGGAAAATTAAAGAGAAAAGAGAAGCAGCTGTATGAATATCAAAAGATTAGATGAAAAGCCACTGCTAATTATAGATGAGAGAGCTGAAATGTGAAAAGCATATATTGAGGGTCTAGGGAAATCAACTTGAGGCGAACAGTACATAAACAGAAGAGGAAGTATGTGTACATGTTATGGAAAGGATGATAATACGAAAAGAATTTGACAGACGTCGAAAGATATGAGTCGGAACAAGGCACATGGAGGAGACGACTTTCTCTCAGAATTTTTGAGATCCTAGGGAGAGTATGTCATGCAAAAGTTATGCCAACTGCTGCGAAAGATACAAGACTTCAGGAAGATTGTGAATACTACAGACCTATCAGCTTAGTAAGTCTTGATTACAAAATATTGACGCGAATTATTTACGAAGAGTGGAAAAAGCGATAGAGCCCAACCTCGGGGAAGATCAGTTTGGTGTCGGGAGAAATTGAGGAACACGCAAGGCTGTACTGACTGACCCTACCAGTTATCCTAGAAGATAGGTTGAAGAAAGACGACCCTGTATTTAAGGCATTTGCAAATTCAGGGAAAGCTTTTGACAAGATGGACTGGATTATACTCTACGACATTTTGAAGAAAGCAGCGATAAAATACAAGGTTTGAGAGGTTATTCACAGACCGAGACCGTAATTCTAAGAGTCTAAGGACATGAAAGAGAAACCGTACCTGAAAAGGGAGAGAGTTGTTATCCTCTATGTAATTCAGTCCGTATATCGAGGAAGTTGTGAAGGAAACCAAGAAGACGTTGGGAAAGGGAATTAAAGTTAAGGGATAGGCAATAAAAACTGAAGAATGAAAATAAAAACTTTGAGTTTTGCTAGTATCATTGTAATTCCGTCAGGTATTGCAAACAGACTTTGAAGAGCAGTTGAAAGAATGAATAGCATCTTGAAAAGATATTATAAGATAAATATCAACCAAAGGGCGATGGAATGTTGTCGAAATAAATCCGGCGATACGAAGGGATTTTGCTGAGGAAATGTGACAGTAAAAATGATATATGAGATTTGCAATTGGGTCAGAAAAGTAAAAACAAAGTAGAGAAGATACACCATCCACAATATGAAAGAAGGCTACGAAACTGACGCTGCAGTTTTCTATGGCTAATGCGAGCTTATTTTCAGGCTCTGTAGTACAGAAAAAAATCTTTCCTACGGATGAACAATGGCGTGCGTATTCGAAGGCTATTTACTGTGTCTAATATTGCTGGTACTTATCAAATGGGGGTGGCAAAACAGCACACCCAGATGACATCACGTTCAGCTCATTGCCATCTATAGGAGCTTGAGAAAGTCTAATTTTGTCGTGACAGATATTGTAGCACTATGGTGACAGATGGCACGGACAGTTGGCTGTAGTCGATGAATGGATAACGTGTCGTGACGAGGTGGACTCGACAAGAGTGTGGCAGGGACAGTAGGCAACGGTCTTTCCAAAAGGACCACACGACGAGAATATCGTAGGATTGTTCTGTTGGATCTGTTGTATAGAAGGATGACGACAGCAGAAATCCGGTTGGAGGTCAGAAACAGTCACAACGGATCGTTGGGAATGGATTACTTGAATCTTGGTTTGGATTTCGAGTTCTTATGCGTCGTTTACTGTTTAGACCATAAACGACAAAGTGATTCAGGGTATCAGAGGGACATTAAGTGGTATCTTGCATTATATGAATGAGTGTGTCTGTTCTTTCGGACATGTCCAAAAAACATACACCACGCAGAATCCGTAGATGTGACACACGTTATGTAATTGGGGAGGAGGAAGGAGAAAGGAAAGAAAGGGGAAAGGAATATTGATCTCAGATGCATCAGGACTTCTTTCAGAATCAGCGACGACTACAGACCGGGATTCAAACCAGGGATCTCTCGCTTTCTAGGCAGTTGTGCTAACCACTCCGCCACCTGGACCTAATGATTACGGCAGCTGTGCGGACTATCTCAGCACGCCTCGCGGCCGACCAGTATTCCAAACGAACAGATACCACACATTCATGTAATAAACACCGTGTACGGGTGGTGCAGTGGTTAACTCAACTGTAAGTAGGATATCCCTTCTTCGAATGCCAGCCTGGCAAACACTTTCACCGTCGCCACTGATTCTGTATAAAGTCCCGATGCAGCTGACATCTATAGTCCCTTACCTTTCCTCTCCTTTCTAGCTCCTTCTCCTTCAACTGACATAATATGCCACGCTGTTCAGCGACGGGTCTTGCTATAGTTTTTGGAGCTCAAATAGGCGCCAGCGTGTCCAAAGACGACCTAATGAAAGGTCATAAGAAGCAACATTTGTCGAGACCCGTACCTCTCCAACTACTGGAATAATGGTGCAGGCAGCAATTTGATATGGCCAAAGCACTGATTTGGTAATATATGTGGGTGGAGTCTGCACACTCGTCAGTATGTGATAAGAAGGGCAACTCTTGTTGTCATACCCTTCACAACATGGCGGCTAAATTGCATATTCCAACAGAATAATGCATAGCTCACTGCAATTCACACCAAAAACGGCTAGACGAACACATCGATCCTTGACTGGCCGGCTCGATCACCTGATTTGTCCTCCATAGAAAATGTCTGCCATTCCACTGAAATACGTACACTTCCAAACCAGTCTCCATCAACAAGTAGCGTGAATGGGCACCGTACGTGTTTAAGAAATGGCGTGAAATTCCTCACGATGGCTTTCAGAAAATCTTTTTCTCCACGCCATAAAAAATATGTGAGTGTATTCGGGTCTCATTGGGGTTACATCTCATACTGACGTTGATGACGGTCATCAGTTCAAAATGGAGTGAAAGTTTAATTATTTCATATCCGTTATGTGCTGAACAGTTTTGTAAAGTTTGTCAGACGTCGGACTCGTACTTCATACCGTAATGGATACTTCCAATTTTCGTCAGTATATATTGCAACGGAATTTTTAATTTCAACGGATAGCCGATAGTGATCTATTTTTTTCTTTCAGATTTGCTTACGTTCAACTATGTGTAGTGTTAATACTGACAGACAGACTTCCTCAGTTGCTACTTAATGCTATTTTTATGGTAAGAAGTAGTAATCTTTACTTATCTTTTGCGTCTTAATTATTTCGAGGCCGTGTTGAAAGAAATGAATCAGAGTTGTTTATGTGAAAATTCTAGAAGCTCTTTTTTTTAAAAAAAAACATTAAAATTCTGCACCTTCAGTCTCCATCTCTACATAATTATTTCTCTACGTAGTCACTCTGGGACGAACAGATTTTTCCCAATGAAAGACCAATTTGTTGATACCGTCCCTGTAAAATTTTTGACTTTTTTGACGAAACCACAGTCTCACCTCTACTTGCATCGCTTCATCGCTATTAAACTGAATTCGTCGAACGTGTTCTTGAAGATTAGGAAACAGATAAAAATGGGATGGGGCCAAGTCGGCATTGTATGGAAAATGATCGATGAAGTGAACCAGACGTCTTTTGTTACAGATGTCGCAGTGCTTGCTTGTCGTCTTGCATTCTCATGCTAAAAGAGAAGGTGTTCCAAGTGTAGACGAAATCTTAGAATTAACGCTTTCAGTTTTCTGAGCCGTATCTCACTAGCCAACGTAGTTACGCTACACACAGCTATGTTATACAATGCAATTTGGAGCCCTCTAGCGGCAAAGGGTTGCAACTTGCGATAGCGGAGCAGGAAAGGCCACCGAGTAAGATGCATGAGACGTAATACCTCAACCAATATTGAGAATAGAATAAAAAATTCGGAGGCATTACTTTTCAGCATGCCCTCGTAATATTTCTCTTATTGCGGCATGCTTTATCTAAACGTATTAGACATTTTAGGTAGTCAACAAAGAAGTAAAAGAGATAAGCGTTTCCTAAGCTACAAATACTTTTTTTTTTTTTAGATAGTGCTCACATGGCATCATTTTTATACCACGTATGTTGATATATATTGTATCATCAAGTATAGGATTTGTGAGTCTGTTAATTTCTGTGTACAATTTTTAGATTCATCAACACCTCACTATTTACCACTTCCCATCATATAACATCTCTGCTATGGTCTTTCTGTACACTGTATTTGATCTTGCTGCTAGATTAACTGAGGATTCATGGGGTCTGCAGACGATAGTAGGTGCAGGGGTATTGGCGCGATGTTGTGGTCACACATAAAGCAACAAGTGAGTGCTTAACCATAATCTTATTCTTGATCATGACGTAAACATATAAGTGATATTGCAAAACACTACGTACATGAAAACAAAATTTTTACAGCTCAGCAACCAATTGCCTCTTTCATTTCTTTGTAGACCAGTGAAGAAGCTTATCAGTAAGGGTGAAACATGTCTGAGTATAAACGATGTTAAAAATTCATTTGCGGAAGTAGAGTAAAATTTGTTCTTATCTAGAAGGAAAAAACGTATTTCTATCTACTGCAACTGTTGGGATAGAAATCAGTTCGTTTGGTGGAAGAAATTACGCACGGGGATCAGATGGAACGAAGCACATTTCATTAATCAAGTTACCAAACTAGTTTGCGCTGCCACCAGCGCGCTGCTGCAATATTTCAGTGGCGATGCCGAGGGTCCTACAAACGCAGACCGTCTGCAGAATGGATAAAGGTGTGGTTTCGTCCGACATTCCCCGAGAAATACGCGCTGCGGTAGCAGCTGCGGGCACCGAAAATACGTGTTTGCGCGAGGAGGATAGCGACACAGCGAGTCCTTTCCTAACACAGCAACATGACGGATAAGCCATTGACCAAACCAAATATGTCGGTTATTGTTTCTCCGTCTTTAATGCATTACTTTTTTTTTTTTTTTTTTTTTTTTTTTAGGCTACATCGCCACCTACCATATTTATCAGCATCGGGAAATTCTCTTTCATATAACAGGTCAACTGATGCGACTACATTACGAAGCAAGTATAAATATTCGCTCTTAGGGTTCTGTACGTCAATCGGTAAGAAAGGAACCCTGAAAGGATTACTTTCTTGTTCTTCTCCCTGTCTATCTGTCCGACTCTCAAAAACTCTTTCTTTCGGCAGCGGGTCTATGGCAAACAAAAGATACGGCCATTTATGTCACATATTTTGACACTCGCAAACTCACTCATTAGAACCCATGGGGTACTTCCCGCTGACCTAGAATTATGATATGTTTGGCAAGAAGCGAGGTTTCGCAGTACAGCGAAAGGAAAAATCCGAAAATTGCGAATTTCTAATTATATCACACGAAGCAAAATTTTTGGTCATTTGGGAACCGACTGAATGTCTGGCCGACCGTCTGTCAAGACCTCCTTTTCTCAGATATGGGTGGACACGTCAGATTGAAATTTATGTCACATACTTATGTCTGTAGTTCCTCGGCGGTGTAATAAATTTCAGCTTCTAAGTCCGAGCGGTAGAAATATAGTGCCATTTACATCACATATTTTTGTACTCGGGAATCTGACTGATCCAAAGTTTTTGGGTATTTCCCATTGGCCTAGAATCACGATATTTGCCAGGAAGAAATGTTTCATAGTGCAACCCCGAAATTGTTAAATTGTAACTGTATCGCTTGAAAAATAAATGTATTCTGTCATTTGTTATCCGACTTCAAACTTATAATTAAAACATTTTTGAAAGTCTTGGAATTCCGAAACCGGTATCTTGCCAGTATCAACGTCGGTAACAGGCAAAAATCGTCGAGATTCTAGGTTCCCAGGATGGATGAACAATCTATATACATAATTAAGTTTGTATGGAACCCTCAGAGCGTGAGTCGTTCTCGCACCTGGCCAATTTTTTTATAAATCTAAATGCTTTGTACTAGCTGCAACCTAATACTTATTTATTTTCCTGACGCATTGCACTTTTTATATTAAAGGCCTCTTCAGCGGACGTAATGTGGAACAGTAGAGTTTTTCCGTGCGACAGTTATTGATCCGATACCAGCTGATTTTTCCATAAATACAATAGTACTTCCAGTAAGTAGTTTGTCCTGTCTAAATGTTCAGTTATTCATATCTAGTCAAAGAAGTATACTCTAAACTATTTTTTATCCATTCATTCAAAGATCACATGGTGGTGACAGGAAGAAAGGCAAATTCCTTCCAATGAAACTACAAGTTTACTGTAAGTATTAACAGCAACGCCTAAATAAAAATTCTCTTTTAAAGCAAGTTTCTTCATTATTTTATCCATTTCTGTTGAAGAACACCGCAGTTGTTTTCGTAAATTTCGCTGTAGGAAATACTGTACCGTATCACAAGCGTTTTTAAAATGATTTTATTGTACCAATATTAGTTTCGGGCCGGAGTCTATCGTTAGATGGTAGCGTTGAGCGTTGACATTTTTTCAAGTTTTACTTTGTGTCCTAAAATATAACAGTTTTTGTTGTGCATAGTTTACAAAAAGTTAGGACGCAAATGTAAATCCTTTTATAAACTATGAATCACAAAAACATTGTTATATTTTAGGACACAAACGTAAAACCTTCAAAGAAGTCAACGCTACTATCTGACGATGGACTCAGGCTCGAAACTAGTAATTGTACTATGAAATCATTTTTTAAAAAAGTTTGTGGCTGAGTGCTGTATATTCTATAGTCCTAGTTTCTTCATCTTGCGTAAGCCACAGTACAACTATAAGATGATGTCGCAATTTCACACCAGAACAAATTAGATAATTGTAATGCTCTTCACTTTTGGCCTCAATTGAGTGTAAGTACGATATTTGCTACCCGTTATATTGATGTGTTACTGTGATCTTTTGTCGGCTGTTATTTGCTCTGAACACTAAAGGAACGTAGCATATATCTAAGTAAATAACGAGATTAGTATCAGGACGTATAGTTACGCTTACATATAGTCCGAGGGTGGATGCAGAAGAGGAGAGTCGAACAGACGGGTTGGCCGGGGGTTTCAAGGGTCACAACAGCCCTTTGTGAAAGTGGAGGTGGAACGTTGCCCAACGGATTTTACCGACGGAGCAGGAACAGACGAAAACGTCTATCGGTCTTGAAGGCAATAAACAGTCCAACCAGGCCAGAGCACGCAAAACAATTAACCAGAGTCGGCCAAAAACGGAACCAACGAATCAGTCCTTGTATTTAAATTGAATACATGTTATTTTATATGTAAACTGCTTTCTTGGAGTCTTTCGCGATGACATCTTCAATAAAAATTTCTCGGTTCACAAGCCCCGTTATTTCGAAAAAAATACTCGCGCCTGGGATAGCCGTCTCCACCATCGTCATCAGTTGAAGTCCCTGATAGCCGAGGCTGTCACGGTGCTCTACTTATGTAGACGTGATGGCATCGTCTGGGACCTTACAAGGAGGGCCAGAGTGGAGCACGCACGGAAGACAATGTGGGAAGCTCCTAGCGGCTCCGTCCCGTCGCGGTACCTAGTGAAGTCACAAAGCACGATTGGCAGGCGCCACGCTTGGACGTTGAAGGGAACGTAAGTATGTGGCCTTGACTCTTTTAGGGACGGGAAGCAACAGTTTCAAACGTGGTACCACCCGCTCGTGTCATGTGACGTCATTGGGTCCGCGGCGTGACGGAATCGTTAGGACATGCCCAAATTGCCTTCCGCGCATGGGCCGCTTTTACGCTCTCTGGATGGCTCCAGACGCTGCCATTACATCCACTTAAGCAGAACATCGTGCCAGCCCAGGTGTTAGTGAACTCCTCATGACGATGGCGGAGACAGCTATCGAAAGGTGGAGTATTTTATTCGAAATGATGGACCTTGTAAACCAAGTGGTTTTTGTTGATGAAAACTGCTTCTAGAATTCAGCCAAGTCATCTGGTAATACTAATTATTCCTTTAAAGCCACAGAAAATATAAAGTGACATTAAAAGCTATAGTAGGTAGGAAGAAGGTATCGGGGCTTCATTAGCTGGTACAAACATCCATTGCGCGAGCTGCTCTGGAAACAATACTCCTGGAAGAAGGTACTACATCCTGGGCACTTATGAGCGGCCGATGTGCAAGACTTTCTCCTCTACAGTCGTGATCTGGTAGGTAAGTTTAGTGACGATGCGTATTGTTCTCATTGGTTTTCTCTATCCAGAAGCATTTCTTGGTCTAGCCGTTTCAGTGCATATAATTAGCATCAGCGATAAATTATTTTTATGATATGTTAATATATTGTCGTGGGGTGTTACATTTCTAATATGTTACAGTTCTAATACGTACCCAGATTTACCTTTGTTTATTCCAGGTCGGAAATCCTGTGACGACCTTGGCGTTTTTATTAGTTCCTGCTCACGTTACTGCACATGCTGCATGTTGGATGTATTTTTTGTAGGACAGGACAGAGAGATGAAGTTATATAGGCAGGGTCAATAGTACTTTAGCAACACAAAGCAAATCTTGGTCCGCAGAATTTCGCAGCTTACGGAAGCCGTGTGTACAACCATAATAAGACAGCATTTACGAACTCTAATACGCAAGAATTTTGCCACAGTACACAGTTATATATATATCTGTTTCAGGCGTTGAATGCACTACATGTGTAATGTTCTGATGGTTGTATGGTGTGTATAACAAGCTGTAATAAAATGGACATAATCACTAAACATAGATAGAGAGCCTGGGGAATAAAGCAACGTTAAAACTCTCCCCTTGGCACACAGGGGGCGCTGATATTAACGTAATTTCGCTTTTAGTGTGTTGGTAAAAGCTGTGTAGTTATGGGAGTTAAGCGTCAATTTGATCTTCACTGTATGAGAAGGGATGAACTAGGATACGATATCATTTTAGCACACTCGGTTTTGAATAATTTTATCGCCAAATGAAAATCAACTGATGTTAGTGAAGGTTCTTCACCATTGACCGTTAAGAGATGAGTGGCTGTATTTAAACGTGGCCAGACTTCTCTTGAACGATTCGTCCAAAGTGCAATTACTGGTGGAACCATAGTGGAAGTGCAACAGTGCATTACGGGGCGATAGCTGCTTCTAGGTGCCTGCCAGAGATGACTATCGGAGTTTCTGAAGGAGGTGACTATTATGTTGTGCACGGTTAATTATCTAAGAGAGAGTTAACAATATGACAGGCGTCACATTTGTTGAACTAAGATCCAAATAAATTGTAAACAACCTAGTTCTTGCCAGTGTTTGGACCGTAATAAAAGCAGTGCGCTGATATTGTGCGGTAATTTGTTCCTGCTGTGTGGTATCATCCACGACCACCCAAATCCTGTAAATCAAGGTTCTCAGCTGTCCCAAGTTTAATTTAATCAACCGGACTTTATTTATTCGAAGGATTGAGTTCAAGTAAAGACGCGAAGGTTAACAGTTGTGACCATGTGTCCATTCCATGTCCCTATCCAAATTTTAAAATTATTTCGTTTGGTTCTTTAAAGAGTAACCGCTAGCTTGCTTGAGTATTCCTGGTCTTCTTCTCTTCCCAAAACGTTTTTCACGATTCACAATCTCCTTCTAGTGTCTGTGCCTTTTTTATTTCCTAATTTCTGTCTGTCAGGAGAGGCGATATTGTCTCCGTATGTCGTTCGAGAAGTTACCAGTGGGTCAAAAGCGATCCATGTGGAAGTTGGTAAGCCATTTTAGTTTAGTTTGGCGAGTCCCATTCGTGATGTTGAAGGTGTTCTTGGTTAATCGCGGGTCTCCATTTGTGATTTATGAACATAAAATTTCAGGTGACTATTCTGGGCAATAAAATTAAATTATTCCTTCGGAGAATACGGTTCTTCTCATCTTCTTCGTATGCAGATAGCGATTTAGATGTTGTGTCCGAATATAGTCCCCAATGCCGACCGATCTGTTTCTTCGATGGCAGTGACATTCGAATTGGATCTTGTTGAGAGGACCTCTGTTACACGAATGGAGAAAATGAGTTATTGCCAGAAGGGTCCTAACCTGACGTGGTATAACGAAAGGAACTCGCTCTCAGGGTCATAAAGCTGAGAAATCGATACATGCGTTTCGTAACACCACAGAGAAAGGGTCTCAGTCCACGACCGAGGACTTTTGCATGTATGTCAATGGCCACAGAAGACAGTTGTCTCGCCTGTTTACTTTCTCTCTTCTCTCTAATTCGGTACCTCGTGGGCAATCCATTATTGGTGTTAGTCACACGATGTTGTAAAGTGTTCTTCAATATTTATGGGAGGCAGAAAACAACCATGAATGACCTAAAGCGCTTCTCTGGCACAAGTCGGTTTCAGAACGTACAACACTACCTCGTCGTCAGGAGTCGTCATTCATTCCTCGCGACAGGAACTTCGGCTTTGTGTACCAGTTGCTAAGAAAGCATAACTTACTCCACAATATAAACTGAAGAGCCAAGCAAACTGGAACACCTGCGTAATATCGTGCAGGGCCCCCACTAGCACGCAAAAGTATCGCAACACGACGTGGCATGAACTCAACTAATGTCTGAAGTAGTGATGGTGGGAACTGTGCCATGGATCCTGCAGGGCTGTCAATAAATCCGTAAGAGTACGAGAGGTTGGAGATCTCTTCTGAACAGCACGTTGCAAGACATCGTAGATATGCTCTATAATGTTCATGTCTGGGGAGTTTGGCGGCCAGCGGAAGTGTTTAAACCCAGAATAGTGTTCCTGGAGCTACTCTGTAGACGTGTGGGGTGTCTCATTGTCCTGCTGGAATTCCCCAAATCCGTAGGAATGCACAATGGACATGAATGGATGCAGGTAATCAGACAGGATACGTACATACGTGTCACCTGTCAGATTCGTATCTAGACGCATCAGGGGTCCCATATCACTCCAACTGCACACGCTCCACACCATTACAGAACCTCCACCAGCCTGAACAGTCCCCTGCTAACATCCAAGATCTATGGATTCATGAAGTTCTCTCCATACCCATACACGTCGATCTGCTCATATATCGTGCAAATAGTAAATATTCGCCGAAAACGTCGCATCCATCTAACGTGCCATTGAGATGTAAACACCATTCGGCAGTTTCGCAATACAACACTAATAGGAATGGTAAGAGTAGTATCGTCGCATTAAGCGAATGTGAATGATGTATTCCTTCAAAGAACAAGTCGATATGCTTCTCATTTACAGAGAATACCGACGAAATTCAGTGAGAGCTACAGACTTATACACTGAAAAAAATTCTCAACGTACTCACGCTACACGTCATACATTTAAATACGTGTATGATAAATTGAGAACAAATGGATCTTTAACGCATCGGAAACATATCCGGCAAAGGAAAGTTACTAACGAGGAAACGGAAATTGGTACTCTTGCCACTGTGGTTAGAGATCCTTGTGTTAGTTCGCATCGAATCGTAAGGGAGTCTGGCATGAGCCAGAGTAGTGTTGTTCATGTTCTGCATCGTCATAAATATCATCCTTACCATATCAGTCTCCACCAAGAAGTAACTGGAACGGATTGTATGTGTTGCATTGAATCTTCCGATGGGCTCAACTTCAGATTCAGAGGGATGGCACTTTTATTAATTTGATTTTATTTACTGACGAGGCTACATTCACATACCATGGAAATGTTAATTTGCATAACATACATTGTTGGGCTCCATGTTGGCTGCGGCAAGTTGTTCTCAGAAATCCATAGTTGGTGAATGTACAGTGTGGGATTCTGGAGGACAGAGTTATAGACCCCTATTTCATCAAAGGGAATCTTCATGGTAGGAAGTACACCACATTCCCGCAAGAAACAATAGGTCTGTTATTGGAAGAAATACCTTTAGGAACAAGGAACAGAGTGTGGTATCGACACGATGGGTGTCCAACACATTTTTCGTTAATGGCTAGAAATGAATTTCAGAGACAATTCCCAAATCGTTGGATTGGACGCGGAGGAAATGTGACGTGGCCGGCTCGTTCACCAGACTTAATGCCTCTGGATTTTTTCTTTTGGGGATTCATAAAAGACATTGTTTATAAAGACGTTCCAACTACACCTAAAGATACGCGAGAGAGAATTGTCAGAGCATGTGCTTCGATACGTGCTGATGTGATAAGGACTACCACTCAATCCACGATAAGAACGTTTCAGCACTGCACTGATACCGATGGTCATCACTTCGAACACCTTCTGTAAATGGAAGTTCATGCCGCCTTTTTTACCTTCGTTGACCTTCAAATACCTTACTGTTACACATCATTGGATTCGTCTCGATAGCCGCTGTCAGAAAATAAATACCAAACTACAGCATCCCATTTAAAAAAAAAAACAAAGTTGACCTTCATATATCTGATGCGACCCCACCTAACAACAAAAAACCAACGTCACATTATGGCCCCCATCCTTCCACGTAACATTTATTCCACAACCTTTTCAGCCGCTATCATACTTTCGGAGTTATTCTAGGTGGAAATAGTTAGTGACTGGTTTCCACGCTATAGACCATCTGTTACAGAGACTGCGGTCTAATATGCGATGCACAATGCAGCCACAGTTACAGTATGCATGGTTTCCTCCTAGAGGGTGGTAGTGTTCCTCATACATCATACCCTAGCGCCCTCTCCTGCCGTGGTAGTTGGTTATGTAAAGTCAGATTGATTTCTCTTGCTGACCCACCTTGTAGTTGATGTGGTACAGCGTTGTACACAATGATTCCAAATTCGAATTGAGAGCTTGCCAACATGTTTATTTATGGAAAGGCAAATGGCAATGGGCGGCAGTTAGCAAGGTTGTATCACGAGACCTATCCCCACTAACAATAACCACAGCATTCTATGTTTGCAATAGTGTTTCGCTACTTGTCTGAGACGGGGTCGTTTTAGGAATCAGGAAAACATGAAAGACATACCTGAAATGTTCAGACACCAGCCTTGAAGGAAAATCTAGTTAACACTGTGGAAGGCCACTGCTGTGTCAGTACCTGGCAGCTAGCCCGACAGTACAGGGTAGGCCAGATGAACATGTGGAACATTCTCCATGACAATTTTTGTTATCCTTATCACTTATAGTACGTGCAGGGCTTACTAGTGACAGACTTGCCTCATTAAGAGTAGTTTGGTCACTGGTTTGTTCACCAGGCAACCACAGTACTGGGATTCGTGTCATCCAGCTTACTCACAGATGAGGCCACCTTGGCGCAGAATGGTATCTTCACCTTTCATAACGGTCATGTGAGGGATAGTATGCAGAGCACCCATGATATAGTGATAGTGAATCATCACCATTGGTGCAGCCAGAACGTGTGGGCTGGAATAATTGGGGCTAGTTTTCTTTCCACATTGTCTAACAGGCCGGAACTCTCGACGTTTCTTGCAGGTGACTTTGCATTCCCAGCTGAAAGAAGTGACACTGATGATTCGTAGGGTTTTATGGTTGCTACATGATGGTGCTCCAACCCACATCGCTGTTAATGTGTGAATGCATCTCAATTGTGGCTTCTCTAGTCAACAGGTCAGACAAGGGGATCCAGTTACATGGCCATCTCGTTCACTGGATCTCAACCTGTGCGAATTATGTTTGTGGGGCCATCGCACAAGTATCGTATATCCAGAGACCATTCCAGATGTGGAGACAGTGGAGCAGCATATTCAAGCTGCCTTTGACACTGTTCGTATGCAGCTTGGTCAGTGTGAATGTGTGAGACAGAACATTCTATGGCATGTACATGCATGCATTCAGGCACATGGAAACCATTTTCAAAACATACTGTGTCAATCCCTGCGTCATACAGCACTTATTAGACCGCAATTTCTATTACAATGTATGATTGAATAAATGGTCTCCAGCATGGAAACCATACATTTCCGAACATAAGTGCATTAGACGTTTATTGTACCATGTCCTCTCATCGATCAATCCCTGGAGTTTGTATCTTTGTATACAGTGGAAAAAATCACCATTTATACACGAACTCGAACACACACACACACACACACACACAAACACACAGATACAGACACAGACACAAACACACATGCACACACAAACACACACACACACACACACACACACACATATATATATATATATATATATATATATATATATATATATATATATATATATATATATATGCTGTATTTTAGATGGGTGTGTATGAGGCAATTAGAAGATGTTTTAATGGAACATGAACACAAACACACACATATAGCATTATGATACCTGCATCTAATACCTATTGTCTAATGCCTATACCTAATGACTAATGTATAATGCCTCAAGGTAACAGCAGTCTAATATATTACAGATGGACTGAAGTTTTCCCTCCAGTAACTGACAAATATCTCATGTTACAATAGTATTTAAGACCCAGTAATACCTGATGCTTAATGGGTAATGCATAATGCTTAATTTCTCCAGGCAACAACATTATAACATACAATGTTCTCTCCCCCCCTCAGTAACTGAGATCCATCCAGTGTTTGTAAGAACCAGTAACATCTAATGCTTAATGACTGACACATAAGCATTACACCCCCAGGCAACAAAATTATAACCTACTTTAGAAGGAGTACAGTTTCTGCTCCTTCCATAACTGACATCTATCTTATGTTAGAATACTTCTTACGATTTACTAACACCTTATACATAACACCTAATACCTAACACTTAACACAGAACACATTATTTCTCCAGGTGGCGACATTCTACTATATTACATAGGGAGTACAGCTCAACACATAATGCCTCCAGGCAACAACATTATAATGTATTATAGAAGGGTACAAATATCCCTTCCATTAGCTGACATCCATTTGGTGTTAGAATACCATTCAAGATCTAGTAACACCTAACGTCTAACTCTGTATGAGGTGGTATGAGTTGAAATGTTTGTTTGTAATCAGTCAAGCTGTGATTGAGAACTGCAGTTTTCAAAATGTCTCACAATTTGATTGGACGGAAGCTTAGTCTTAACAGACAGGTGTTGAAATCACTAGGAATTATCCGAAGAAAACTGGAATTGCTTCAAGGAAGACAAGCCAAGGCTTCTAAGTCTGTACTGGAAACTGTATTTAAACGTGTTTCTCAACTGTTACAGAGATTGGAATGTTTCTCCCGAAAGATAAAAGACCAAGATGAAGCCAAAGAAGTTCCCGGATTCGATTCCCGGCGGGGTCAGGGATTTTCTCTGCCTCGTGATGACTGGGTGTTGTGTGATGTCCTTAGTTTAGTTAAGTTTAAGTAGTTCTAAGTTCTAGGGGACTGATGACCATAGATGGTAAGTCCCATAGTGCTCGGAGCCATTTGAACCATTTTTTTTTGAAGCCAAAGAAAACAATATCTTTATGAAAGCAGAGAAAGAAGATGAATATGATGTGGAGGATGCTGATAGAGGTGAAGAAGAGACAAAGGGATAGCTGGCAGCATCTTTTTGCTGGACCAAAAGACAGAACATGTAATACTGTAAACAACATTAGATTTTAACCAACAGGAAAATCGAATACCATTGGCGATTCGCCGTTAGCTGTCAATGTAGATAATTTCATACTTCACATTGTAAGATATCAGGGAATTAACGTACAGCACAAGATCTCCAAAATTTTGGTAGAATTCCCAAGGCTACCAACACTCATAAGGAAAGCTATCTCACCTACAGACAAGTGAATTCCAACACAAGTTATAAATACGAACATATCATTGAGGCTACATTAGACAATATCAGCATGGAAGACAACGCAATTCCAGACCTTAATACAATTGTGCCTATAAAATCTCACCATGTTTTGTGAGAGGAGAAGATGAAGAAGAAGAAGACGCAAATCAACAAGCATACACTTCAATTTTGCATCAGATCCACTTCTTAGAGATTGGGACGCCTATGCTGAAAGCAGTCAGAAGTAAATATTCTAGAATTCGAATGGAGAACAGCTGCCAACACGAGTAACGTAGAAGTAAATATCCTTAGAGTAATGAAGCAACTTAAATCACTTAATAAAAACAAGTCTTCTGGTCCAGACTGTATACCCATTAGGTTCCTTTCAGAGTATGCTGATGTATTAGCTCCATACTTAACAATCATATACAACCATTCGCTCGACAAAAGATCCGTGCACAAGGACTGGAAAGTGGCACAGATCACACTAATTTTCAAGAAATGTAGTAGGAGTAATCCATTAAATTACAGGGCCATATCATTAATGTCGATATTCAGCAGGATTTTGGAACATATATTGGGTTCGAACATTATAAGTTACCTCGAAGAAAACGGTCTATTGACACAGAGTCAACAAGGATTTAGAAAACATCGTCCTTGTCAAACACAACTAGCTCTTTATTCGCGTGAAGTGTTGGGTGCTATTGACAAGGGATTCCAGATTTATTCCGTATTTGTGGATTTCCAGAAGGCTTTTGACACTGTACCACACAAGCGGCTTGTAGTCAAATTGCGTGCTTGTGGAATATCGTCTAAGTTATGTGACTGGGTTTGTGATTTCCTGGCAGAGAGGTCACAGTTCGTAGTAACTGACGGACAGTCTTCGAGTAAAACAGAAGTGATTTCTAGCGTTCTCCAGGGTAGTGTTACAGCCCCTTTACCGTTCCTTACCTATATAATCGATTTGGGAGACAATCTGAGCAGCCGTCTTAGGTTGTTTGCAAAGGACGCTGTCGTTTATCGACTAATAAAGTCATCAGAAGATCAAAACAAATTGAAAAACGATTTAGAAAAGATATCTGAATGGTGCGAAAATTGGCAGTTGACCCTAAATAACGAAAAGTCTGAGGTCATCCACATGAGTGCCAAAAGGAATTCGTTAAACTTCGCTTACACGATAACTCTGTAATATACCTAGGAATTACCATTAGGAACAACTTAAATTGGAAGGAACACACATAAAATGTTGTGGGGAAGGCTAACCAAAGACTGCGTTTTATTGGCAGTACGCTTAGAAAATGTAAGAGACCTACTAAGGAGACTGCCTGCACTACGCTTGTCCGTCCTCTTTTAGAATGCTGTTGCGCGGTGTGACATCCTTACCAGATAGGATTGACGGAGTACATTGAAAAAGTTCAAAGAAGGGCAGCACGTTTTGTATTATCGCGAAATATGGGAGATAGTGTCATTGAAATGATACGGTGTTTGGTCTGGACATAATTAAAACAAAGGCGTTCGTCGTTGCGATGTAATCTTCTCACGAAATTCCAGTCACCAACTTTCTCCGCCGAAAATATTTTGTTGACAGCGACCTACATAAGGAGAAACTATCACCACGATAAAATAAGGAGTATCAGAGCTAGTATGGAAAGATATAGGTGTTCCTTCTTTCCGCGCGCAAGACGATATTGAAATAATAGAAAATTGTGAACGTGATTCCATGAACCCTCTGCCAGGCACTTAAATGTGATTTGCAGAGTATCTGTGTAGATTTACGAGGTGATAAAGTGAAGAAAGAGACGAATAATAATAATAAGAATATTATTTTGACAAGAAAGGCGAGGAGTACATCGAAGAAAAGAAGAAAAAGAAAGAAAGATGAACATTACGTTGCAGAAGAAAAAAAGAAAAAGAAGATGACGAAATTGACTACTGCGACATGATTTCCATCCAACAAATCACCAGCAGATTTGAATCCGAATAAGTTTGTTGAGCGATTAACATTTTTGCTAGCTTTGAAAGCAATGGGCAAAAATTCGCACGAAATGATATATCCTCTATTGAAAAAGAATTTAGCGAAGCTTTGATTATTGCTTAAAACTTTATGATGGCTGGCGAAAATACTAGAGTGAAAGGGTATATTCAGAAACAGTCCACCAAACGACTGATTCAGACAGAATAGCAAACACTGTATTATTGGCTTCACACAACGATTAAAAGTATTAGAGTCAGTAATACTCTAAGAGTGTGTGGCGAGGCAAGAAAGAGTGCTCCAGAGGGCAGCCTGCAGGGTTGCAGATCCATGCAATCTTATCTCTTGCAAGGATGCCACTGGGCTCACTTTCGCTGCTGAGACACAAGCTGCTGCGTTGAATTATTATGTGTGTATTAATGGGATTCCTCTTTCGGCGATAAAAATAAATATTCTTCTTTTAAAACTGGTTGATGGCACTATTTTTGTATTTGACGCAGAATTTCACCTATGTTTGTCTACAGCACTGCAGTTTGGAGAAGAATCTAAGTACAATAAGCCTTATAAAACCTATTGGAGCAAGCATCAACTCGCTTGTGACAGAGAAAATATATCTATTTATTCAAGGTTGGTCTTTGTGGGAAACTGGAATTTCTGAGATTGTGAGAGTGCAATCTCAGACTCAGCACACGAGATAAGAAACCTCTGCTGACTCAGCAGTGAGGCAAGGGTATAAAAGGGAGGTCTTCAAACTCGCAAAAATCATTTATGTTTTGCCAGTCCAACTGTCAACATTGTGGAATCAGTTGTGAGTTGAGAGAGCAGAGTTGGAAGCCCGATAAAAAAACTGAATATATTAATATTCGTCTTCGGTTTATCCACTCTGACATTGAAATAATTTGTTTGTCACATCTGTGAGTACGTGTTTCTTTTTCCCTTGAATGTTACAGAATCTTGTGGTCCTACTGATCGAGCAGCGAACAATCAGCGCTCTAATTGAGCAGCTGGGGAAAAATCTGCAAAAAGTAGCAACAGCTGTAGATGAAGAAAAAGACCACCTGATCACTGTAGACATCACATCCTCCACATTGCCACTGGTGTCACCCTCAACTTGAGACCAAGTAAAGTAGTACTTTATGTATAACTATAAACGATGTGAGAGCCATCTACAAAGCATGTTAAAATCAATTGCAAGTATAGAAAGTTTTTCTGTGGATTCAGCTTTTAAAAAGTGAGTATGTATTAGCGTAATTGTCAATTACGATAGGTCCAAAGATGCCAAACCGTTTATTGCCGCATGTCTTCCAGTTTTCACCAACAGAGTGCGAGATATGAATCGATCAGTTAAGATAAATGTCTTCTTTATAGATACCTTCTTCCAAAGACTGGTGAGAACAGAGCAATATAGATGAACACAAAGAGTACGCTTCTGTCACCCTGTGATGACATCAGTGACTCGTACTCAACCAGTGGCACAGAGCGACGTTTGAAGAAACTGAGAACTTCCCAAACTCCTGGTTTTGGGTGTACACTGAAGGGAATAATTCTACTGTGCGCCAAAGTTACTGAAGAAGAGGGATTTTATACAGGAGTACAAACTGCCCAAGGTAACAGCAAATAAAAGCGTAACAATAAACATCTGGGAAAAGGATAATGCACGTTTCAAGAGGCCTATTTCAGCGGGATAATATCCTGAAAGAAGTGTGTTTCCAAATATATTCTATACTCTGGCAGATTAAACGTTATCAACATGCCGTTCTCTTCATAGCTCGAACATGTTCGTGTTTTCGAAAACCAGAACAAAGACGTTTCTATAAACATCTATAGCATCCAGTGTTCAAATTGTGAATGGATGACTATAGAAGATAAGAGAAGAGACAAAGAGTTTTTAATTTTACCACTGTATATTACAAAACACCATATTCACGTGAATGTGTTAATCTTGGAGGGTACTGATAATAAAAATACATGTCATTTCTATTACAGGGAGTATCATTGCTCCTACTCATCAGTATGTGCAATACTGGCTACGTTATTTTTATTCCAAAGAAATTTAAATGCGCAATTTGTCGAGAAAAAATCTCACTACCAACTTAATATAAAAGCATTGAATGTGAACACACTGTGCACTGAGTTGACAAAAGTCATGGGATGCCTCCTAATATCGTGTCGGGCCTCCTTTTGCAACTCGACGTGACATGGACTCAACAAGCCGTTAGAAGTCCTCTGCAAAAATATTGAGGTATGCTGTCTTTATAGCCGGGCATAATTGCGAAAGTTTGCCAGTGGAGGATTTTGTGGACGAACTAACCTCTCGATTATGTCCCATACACAAACATCAAAAAAGGTTTTGCATCATCCCGGTTCCCAGAACTCCTGAAAACAGACGTTGACTTTGGATATTTTTTCACAGACACAGTCTCTTTGACTGTTCAGAGATGTCACTAAACCCGCCCAAAGATGTAAACAACCATGCATGAGAAGCGCCAATTAGACGGAGAGGATCCGACAGCCGATCCGTTCCAGTCATTCCACCAGAAAGGAAGTAGACGGCTCGTGTTGTCTGTAGTTCAACCATGCCTAGACTGTCAATACCGCGGGTCGATCACGTCAGCATTGTTACGTTGTGCCAGGAAGGGCTCTCAACAAAGGCTTCGCGGTGTAGCCGCCTGGTCTTAGGCGCATTGTCACGGTCCGCGCGGCTCTCCGCGACGGAGGTTCGAATCCTCGCTCGGACATGGGTGTGTGTTTTCTTTAGCGTAAGTTAGATTAAGTAATGCGTAAGCTTAGGGACCGATGACCTCAGGAGTTTGGTCACGTAAAACATTAACACAGATCTCCAAAGGAAGTCCCCAGGCGTCTCGGAGTGAAACAAAGCGATATTGTTCCGACATGGAGAAGATACAGGAATTGTCGATGACATGCCGCGCTCAGGCCGCCCAAGGGCTACTACTGCTTTGGATGACCGCTACCTACGGATTATGGCTCGGAGGAACACTGACAGCAACGCCACCATGTTGAATAACGCTTCTCGTGCAGCTACAGGACGTCGCGTTACGACTCAAACTGTGAGCAATAGGCTGCATGATTCACATCTTCACTCCCGACGTCCATGGCGACGTCCATCTTTGCAACCACGACACCATGCTGCGCGGTACAGATGGTCTCAACAACATGCCGAAGGGACCACTCACGTTCTCTTCAGCGATGAGTGTCGCTTAGGCCTTCAACCAGAAAATCGTCGGAGATGTGTTTGGAGGCATCCCAGTCAGGCTGAACGCCTTAGACACACTGTCCAGTAAGTGCAGAAAGGTGGAGGCTCCCTGCTGTTTTGGGGTGGCATTATGTGTGGCCGACGTACGCAGCTGGTGGTCATAGAAGGCGCCATAACGGCTGTAAGATACGTGAATGCCATCCTCCGACCGATAATGCAACCATATCGGCAATATAATGGCGAGGCATTCGTCGTCATGGACGACAATTCACGCCCCCATTGCGCGCGTTTTGTGAATGACTTCCTTCAGGATAGCGACATCGTTCAACTAGAGTGGTCAGCATGTTCTCTAGACATGAATCCTATCGAACTTGTCTGAGACAGACTGAAAAGGGCTGTTTATGTACAACGGGACCCACCAATCACTCTTAGGGATGTATGCCAAATCTCCGTTGAGTAGTGTAACAATCTGGACCAACAGCATCTTGATGAACTTGTGGATAGTATGCCACGACGAGTACAGGCACGCATCAATGCAAGAGGACATGCTACTGGTGTGCACAGCAGTCTGGACCATCACATCTGAAGGTCTCTCTGTATGGTGGTACAACATTCAACGTGTGGTTTTCATGAGCAATAAAAAGAGCAGAAATGATGTTTACGTTTATCTCTATTCCAATTTTCTGTACAAGTTCCTGAACTCTCGGAACGGAGATAATGCGAAACTCTTTTTGATGTGTGTGTTTTCGATGGGTGGCCAATTCATTCGCTCGAACTGCTCAGACTATTCTTCAAACAAATCGAGAACAATGGTGGTCCTGTGAAATACCGTATTGTCATCCATAAAAATTCCATTGTTGTTTGAGACTATAAAGTCCATGAATGGCTGAAAATTGTCTCCAGGTTGCCGAACATAACCACTTCTAGACCCTTTCCAGTCAATAATCCATTCAGTTGGACCAGAGGACCCCGTCCGTTCCATGTGAACACAGCCCACTGCATTATGCAGGGGTCACCAGCCTACACAGTGCGTAATTGACGTGTCCATGGCTTCGTGCGTCTGCGCTCTTACCAACTGAAATCGGGACTCATCTGGCCAGACCACGGTTTCCCAGTCATCTACGGTCCAGCCAATATGGTCACGAGCCCAAAAGATGCGCTGAAGGCGCTGTCATGTTGTTACATCTAATCTCGTCTTCTGCCGAAGCCCATTAGCACTTAATTTTGCCGGTTGTCTTGAAGGGTGGTGTGTCGTACGTCCCACATTGATTTCTGATTTTATTTCACGTAGTTTGCTTGTCAGTTAGAACTGATAGCTCAACGCATGCACTGCTGCACTCACTCGTCAATTTAATTCCGTCTGTCACTGCATTGCCTATGGTGAATGGTAATGCCTGGAATTGGATATTCTCGCCACACTCTTGGCGCTGTGTATCGTGGAATATTGAATTCCATAACCATTTCCAAATGGAATGTCCCGTTGTTCTAGCTCCAACTACCATTCCACGTTCAAAGTCTGTTAATTTCCATCGTGTTCCCCTAATCACGTCGGAAATCTTTTCACATGAATCAACTGATTACAAATAACAGCTCCATCAATGCACAGCTCTTTTATACCTTGTGTACGAGACACTGCCACGATCTGTACAAGCGCATATCGCTACCCCATGGCTTTTGTCATCACATTATACACACAAACATTGTGCGAAAAAAATTTACTGCATTTGGTGTGTATCATATTTTGTGTTTCAGTTCTTTTTTGTTATCTTTCCTACTCTCTTTATGGTTTGTGACAAGTAGCTGACACAAAACGTTAGTGAATGTCTATCTGTCTCTTAGTTGAGTTGTGTCTTATCCAGCTAGTTGAGACGCATGAACTGGGCCTTCAAAAATGTTCAGATGTGTGTGAATTCCTAAGGGACCAAACTAGACTTACACACTACTTAAACTAACTTATGCTAAGGACAACACACACACCCTTGTCCGAGGGGGGACTCGAACCTTCGGCGGAAGGGGCGGCGCAGTCCGTGACATGACGCCTCAAAGAACTGGGCCTTCCTCGGCCTCACAACAGCGAGAGTACACTGCACTGACTTATGCATTCCGTATATGTCTACGACGAAAAACCTTGAGAGATCGGACTATTTATAGTTTTTTCTGAACATTGAGCCGTGTTGGCTCGTTCTATGTTTCACATCCTTGGATAATGGCGCGATCCTATTCTATCTGGTCGCCTCAGGCTACGAGCGCACGAGTGTCTAAGCGGCCGGTCGTCGCTAAAGTCGTGTTGGTCTGCTGTACTTGGGTCTAATGCATTAAGGATGCGTAGTTGCTGATGTGGGTGTTGGAGAGCTGTTCATTTTCTAATGGCGTCTATTCTGCCCTTGCGCTTAAGGTGCTCGTTACTTGATTGCCGCATGTGCTCCCGTGTTGAAGTTGCTACCGCTACGCTGGATAGCCTGTGTTTCTCCATCACTCTGTTTCAACAACTCAGTTTACGTTTTGGTACCGCTGTTTAACATTATTTGAGTTCCACATTCGTGTTTTCAAATTTCCTTTAATTACAATTTGTTCAATGTCTGCTTATTTATCAGCTGTGTCTGAAGTTGTCATATGCTCTGGGCCGCCACGTGTGTTAATGACCAGTGAGGTCGAAATTGTGTCTGATTTGTAATGGAAGTTGTTGTTTCCCTGACTGATGTAGTGATTATAAAATTGCCTACAGATGTGGTAAGCAAACGCTAGCGGCCAGTGAATCTTGGCCCTTTGCGTAATTGGTTTCCTTCATTCTGGTCGGATTTACCCTTTCAAGAAAATTAAAATTTGTTTCAATGTAGTTGTTTGAGTGATAGCAGTCATTATTTGCCTGTTATCTTCTAAGCCACTCAAGTTGATGTGACTGAGGGTTGTGTGTGTGATTATTACTTTAAGTTGTTGTATATCATTGTAAGATTAAACAGCTAATAACAGATAGTTCTTTCGTAAAATTCTGGTTGTTACACGTAAGGTTTGGTCAGGGCTTGGGGCCACGTTCACGTTGAGCTTTGGTCTTTGTCCGAGTATTTTCATATGTTCCATAATTATTGTGCATGATTTATATGTTTGCTTGTTTTCTCTCGGCCTCCCGAGCTGTTCGTAGCGTTTGGAGGCGCTGCTGCGAGGTGTAGTTTATTACTGCCGGTCCACCGGGCACAACCGTTCCTGTTGGCTGTGCGCGTGGGCGCGGCCGGCGCGTTGCTTCCCGTTTCACCGTAGCCTCTGAGACGTAACGGCCTCCTGGTTTGCTGCATCCTTTATAAGTTGAGTTCCTCTTTAGAAGCAATCGGGCGTTAATTTACCCAGTTCAGCCATTTTTTTTATTATTCAGACCTGGCTTGCCGCATCTGCCCCTTCCACGATTCCCCTGTGTGAAATTTGGTGTTTTTAACATAACAAGTATAATATTGATGTAATACTCAGTTGTTAAATAGTATTTTATTATTATTCCACGCCAGTAGGTTGAATTCTTTGAATGTTCTTAAATTCACTTTGGCCAGGGTTGTAAGAAATTTTGTTTTTTATTTATTTATAGTGAACCTTTTGTGTGTAAATCTGAATTGAGGAGTTTGCATTTTTCAATTTATTTTTGAGAAATGATCTATATTTGTGGTAATAAGATGTAACAAGAAACGTATTTTGCCTAATATGGTTGAAATGGCTCTGAGCACTATGGGACTCAACATCTGAGGTCATCAATCTCCTAGAACTTAGAACTACTTAAACATTACTAACCTAAGGACATCACACACATCCATGCCCGAGAAAGGATTCGAACCGGTGAGCGTAGCAGCTGAGCTGTTCCGGACCGAAACGCCTAGAACCGCTCGGCCACAACGGCCGGCCAACTTCCCATGGCGGCTTAGTTGTTCCTTCATCCTGAGGCGTCCACTGACATTTCAAACATGACACAGAAAAGATGAAGTATTGCCGGCCGTTGTGGCCGAGCGGTTCTAGGCGCTACAGTCTGGAGCCGAGCGACCGCTGCGGTCGTAGGTTTGAATCCTGCCTCGGGCATGGATGTGTGTGATGTCCTTAGGTTAGTTAGGTTTAAGTAGTTCTAAGTTCTAGGGGACTGAAGACATCAATGTTAAGTCCCATAGTGCTCAAAGCCATTTGAACCATTTGTTGAAGAATTTTTTTTAATGTGCTGAGAATTGGAATCACACTTGGGTTTCAGAATTACAGTGTTTGGTGAACGAAATGCAGAGATATGTTTGTGTGAGAGAAGAAATGTTTACTTTTGTGTGAGAGGTCACATTTTTGGAGGAGGGTGTGAAAGAGAGAGAATGCTTCCTTTGCATGAGACAGATCATATGTTTGTCAGTAATATATAATATGAGGTATAAAATATGGAGAGATCATATGTTTATAAGGAGTACAGAATTTGACTTAATAAATACAGAGCTGTGTGTGTGTTTGTGTGCGTGTGTGAGTGTGTATGTGTATGTGTACGTGTGTGTGTGTGTGTGTGTGTGTGTGTGTGTGTGTGTGTGCAGCATTTTGTGTGTATAATGTATATCTTTCGGCATTGGAATTATTTTAATGTTACGCCAGAGGTATGTATGTGTAGGTGGATAATGCATTGTCCTGACCTGGTCAATTTTAATATTTAGTCAGAGATAACACAGAAAAATTATTATTTTATCACATATGTATTTAAGGAGCACAGAATTTTTTTGATTTATGAAATGCAGATGTACATATGTGTATCTATATAATGCATAACTTGATGTTGGCTTCACTTCAGTGTTCAGCCAGAGGTATGTGACATTCAC
The DNA here is from genome assembly GCF_023864345.2 of Schistocerca serialis cubense. Classification (NCBI taxonomy): domain Eukaryota; kingdom Metazoa; phylum Arthropoda; class Insecta; order Orthoptera; family Acrididae; genus Schistocerca; species Schistocerca serialis. The sequence goes on from NC_064642.1 coordinate 240,765,147, forward strand.
AGAAGTAGTGAACAACTTTGGCTTTATATTGAGGGTTATGTTACTTCTTACTGCATATCTAGCACATCATTTTAATAATATGCTCTGATCGGCAGGAGGGAGATATAAAGCATACAATTGATCTATTTCCACAATTTTTATTGGCTGGAGACAAAAAAAGGGGAGAGGAGGAGAGGGCATAATTGATGTGGAGCTCGGTAATTGTCTAATGTGCACCATTTTACGCATAATTTTAATACTGTTGGTTGGTGTTTTAAATTCAACAGTACGACAACTGGGCTATTTCCGCCATCTTGGTTATTTTATACTGTGCTATGATTTTCTGTAGGTAGAGGGAGGGGAAAAGGGTTTTTGCTTTCCCATTTACACTTCTGGGGTATTTTCTTATACTAAACTCTGATTATTTGGGGATAGAGGGAAGAGGGCAAGGAGTAAAAAGCACACATTTAATATCTTTCCATCAGCTTGGACTTTTAACGCTATACTGTGACTAGTTGGAGATTAGGAGGTAAGGGAAACGGGAAAGGGTTTTAAATTTTTCACTAGCACAATTGGGCTGTGTTTTTCAGTGTGATTTACTGGAAATATAGGATACAGCACTGTAACTGTCTGGAGATATGGAGGGGAGAGGCTTCCAACTTTCCACTAACACAGTTGGGCCATTTTAGCCATCTTGGGTCTTACATTGGCTCTTCTAGTTTTAATATTGCGCTGTAACTGGCTGGAGATGAGGAAGGGGGATGGCATTCAACTGATTAGGATTATATCACTCATAGAGAGATGATGTCATGAATTCAGGTTCATAGTCATGTATTAGCTTTATGATCATGTGATGTCCTTGAAAAGGTCAGTGACGGAATTCAAGGGTCAAACCGTGCCAGAATGCCAAGAATGAGCCAATGCCAGAGGGTTCATTGAACCACTTTCACAATAATTCTCTGTCTGAACCTCGAACAGCGCGCAGAAAAAACTAACATAAATATCTTTCCGTGCGATCTCAGATATCCAATTTTATTAGGATGATCGTTTCTCCCTTCGTGAGTCGGCGTCAAAAAAATATTTTCGCATTCGGAGGAGAAAGTCGGTGATCAAAATTTCGTGAGAAGATTTTGCCGCAACGAAAGCCGTCTTTCTTTTAATGATGTCCACACCAAAACCTGTATTGTGTCCGTGGCACTCTCTCCCCTATTTCGCGATAATACAAAGCTTACTGCTCTTTCCTAGGTATTTAGTTAAATTTACGGCCTTTAGATTTGATTGATTTATCGTGTAGCCGAAGTTTCGCACCACACAAATACTGTATCTTTTCTAAATCGGTTGCAATTTTTGATCTTCTGATAACTTTACGAGACGAGAAACGACAGCATCATCTGCAAATAACCTAAGACGGCTGCTCAGTTCGTCTCCTAAATCGTTTACATAATAAGTAACAGCATAGAGCCTATAACACTACCTTGAGGGTACGCCAGAAATCACTAGTGGTTTACTTAATTACTTTCCGTCAATTACTACGAATTATGACCTTTCTGATATCGAATAACTGAGACAATATTCCATAAGCATGCTATTTCCCTACAGGACTCTTGTGTTGTACAGCGTCACAAGGTTTCTGGAAATCTAGAAATACAGAATCAATTTGAAATCCCTTGACAATAGCACTGAACACTTCGTCTGAGCAAGGAGATAGCTGTGTTTAACAAGAACGATGTTTTCTAAATACATGTTGACTGTGCGTCAATAGACGGTGCTCTTCGAATTAAGACATAATGTTCGAAAACGATATATGTTCCAAAATCCTGCTGCATATTGACGTTAATGATATGGGTCTGTAATTTAGCGGATTACCCTTACTACCTTTCTTGACTCTTGTTGTGATGTGAGCAACTTTCCAGTCTTTGGGTATGAATATTTCGTGTAACGATCACTTTTTTATGATTAAATATGGATCTATTGTGTCAGCATACTCTGAAAGGAACCTAATTGGTATACAGTCTGAACCGGAAGGCTTACTTTTATTGAGTGATTTAAAGTTGCTTCACTACTCCGACGATATCTACTTTTAAGTCAATCATGGTGACAGCTGTTCTTGATTCGAATTCTGGACTATTTACTTCGTCTCATGTGGTGAAGGAATTTCGGAAGTCTGTGTTTAGTAACTGTGCTCTAGCAGCACTGTCGTCGATGGTATTTCCACTTCTGTCGAGCAGAGAATGCGTCTATTGTGACTTGCCACTAGCATACTTTACATACTACCAGAATCTCTTTCGATTTTCTGCCAGATTTCGAGGACAAGTTTCTTTCTGGATACTATTACAAGCATCTCGCATTGAAGTCCGCGCTAAATTTCGAGCTTGTGCAAAAGATCGTCAGTTTTGGAGATTTTGCGTTCGCTTAAATTTAGCATGCTTTTTTCGCTGTTTCTTCGAAATTATTCTGACCCGTTTTGAGTACCAAGGGTGATCAGCTTTATTTGGTATAAATCTCTCAATTGCTGTCGATTTTAATTTTATAAATTCAACTCAATTTGGTCTACATTATTAATTTAGAAGGAGTGGAGATTGTCTCTTAAGGCATCAAGTGAATTTGTATCTGGTTTTTTGAATATGTATATTTTTCGTTTATTTTTGGAGGATTATCTGTTGCTATGAGATCAAGTGTGTTTTCACAATCGCTTACTATTTGCATGGGCTCATGAACGGAATGCTCGAAATTATTTTCAGAGAATACGATTAGTACAATTGCGGATTACGTTTTATGCATACCTCCGGATTTAAACACGTATTTTCATCAAAGTATCGAGAGTAAATTAAAGTCAACACCAACTATAGTTGTATGAGTAGGATACGTGTTCGAAATTAAACACAAGTTTTCTTTGAATCTTTCAACTGTGGTGTCATCTGAATTGGGAGATCGGTAAAAGGATCCAACTATTATTTTATTTCGGTTCCTGTAATGTCTGGTATTATCAGCAGAAGATGGCAAACGTTTTCTTTTCCAGAATAATGTTAATACTCTAGTGTGGAGTCACTATAATGCTTGGCGGACTTTGGAAGTACAGCAACCCCCGTTTTTTACCTAAAAGGGTGTGTATTAGTACCGTTACTTATGCTATATCACTAAAGTACTAATTAGAAAATTGATGTGCTTCGATAAATAATTCAGCCAGATCATTGTTAAGTTTCCCATTGAACCAAGACTGGGTAAAATCACGATACTGGGAAAATTGTTTCAACTCACCACTTTCACAGGTGTGTTTGTTACTGATGTGCATAATCGACATGGCATATCAACAAAATCATTTGCTATTTTTAGGCAACATGATCATATTGCAATGCTGCTGTAAATACACTCCAAACATGAAAATATGTACGAATAAATTGTGAAATAGATGAATCAGATTTTTGTGATTACTGTGGGAATAACATTGTTTATTTCGGTGATTAAATTTTCGGTGTTTTTTAATAGTTTATTTTGAGAAATACAGACTGTAGACGTTCTAGATAACCTTTGAGCAATAGTTCTTGGTTGGCAAATATTGCAGCCTTCCTCAAAAGTTCGTTTTGCACACAACCTTATGTAGATGTAGATCAAACGTAAATAAAAAGCATATTAATGTATTAATATCATCGATTTTATTTTTCAAGTGCAGAACATGATGCTTTAAATTCTTTCCCCCTAAAATGTTGCTTCTACATTTGAAACATTACTGAAAGCCTTTAAAACCGCAACATTTGACATGAAAGTTGTTAATTGCTAACATATTTTTTTCGTTTTTACGTCATCAGGAAAGAACATTGACACAAACATTGCGAATCTGACGATTTTTGCAGATATTTTAGTAATTAAATTAACACTGTCACACCTGATAAGCCACACAGAACAATTTAGATGTGGAAGTATCTAATTTTTGCGGCCCCTTTGCGATACACCTAGCGTGGACCTCAAAGTGAAATTTATTAGTTTCTTCCAGTAGCTGGAAGTAATTCAGACTGCCTATTGGTACGTGTCCTTGGCTGCTTAGCGTAGTACTTAAGCAAACATGTGTTCTGAACAGCTGTAAGCTTCATAAGGTGTGTTTTGATGCTTTACCTCATTTGCACCTAAGCATATCAACTGCCTTTTTAGCACATCATTTTTACCCATATGTATTTTCCAAATATTTAAGTATGGGAATGTCACTGGGGCACTTCATCTCAGGGTTGACCTGTTTTTGGCAGCTTTTTTTGTGCAGATACGTATATATACATAATGAGTGTGTGTGTGCTTCAAACTCACATATATTTTAATATGTAAATACTGCATGTCTTTGAATATTACGTCATTTTTACGCAATTCAAGTGATTGGCTGCCTCACTTTAGTACCGACTATAATATTATTCTATGTATGGCTTGAGGTGAGAAGGGAGGGGGAGGGAGATGCGATGAGAGGAGAGAGTGGTTACAAAGTACAACTGATCTAGTTTCGCCATCTTGCATTTTTCAATTTCCAACCCTACTATCTTGCTTTTTTCTTAAATTTCCCACCTGTCCCACGCTACATTTCTAAATTTCACAACGCCACCTACCTGGATTTGTTAATCTTTCGCCGCCATCTTGCCGGATTTGAGTAGCTGCAATACTGATTAGTGATAATCGCTTCAAATGTGTATCAAAGTTACCTTAGATGTATTGCTGACGCTTGGCGTCATTTGACTGAAATCAAAAATGCAGACAATTCGTTTTTGGAAAAATATTCTCAGGTAATGAGACTTGCACTTATGAATACGAACCTAAAAAAAAGACAAAGTGCAAAATGGATCTCAGATGGTTCAGCAAAACTGAAAAAGCTACTGATGTGATTCGTGAGCTGTACAACATTCCAAAGAACGACTTTTCTGAGAGTTTCACTTGGTTATACGATTGTTACGTGCATTGTACCCGAGTGAAGGAGAGAAGGAGACTATGTACAGCATATGAATCATTAAAACCGCCATCTTAATTATTCTCTATTTTTTATTAATCCAGTCTCTAAACTTTCGACAGGTGGTGTATAGTAATTACCATATACCGCACAGTTGGTAAATTCTATTTGTATTTAGTGTCAAGGTTAGAGTAGCTTCGTACGTATTCTGGAAAGGCAAGAAAAGACCTTTGTACTTGGTCTGACTGCCACAAAATTTATTACGCCATTATGAATAAGGTGGAGCTGGCTTTCAACGTATGTTACTAATGATGGACATAATTTATAAAGAGGAAAACAAAAACGATAACGTGAATCACATATTGAGAGCTGCTGAACTAAGTATCAGTAAAATATGGGTATGAATATGGATGGACAATTTTATGCTGTAGCCGTAACTGTCTGTCATGTTACATCAGAATTAACTTCTGTTACATGAAACACTAGTGATCTTCGATAGAGAGCCTTCTTTCTGAAACAGTCGATTAGACAGTCATCGAGTGCTTACATTCGATCTGATACTAGCAAAATAAGTTTCCACCACACTCGCCGACTGTCATTCGAGGCAGTGCAGGAGTACACGACACTACTCATCAGCAGTCCAGGCCTCACCATCATGTCATCACTTCAAACGCAGCCGTTTCTTTTTGTACTGTTTACAGCATCCTACGCATGGGATGGTAATTCCCTAGTTCAGTTATCGGTAGTCTCCGTCCAATACGGTATGACAGAATATCGCAGGGAGTATAGTCCATTATTTGATCTAGGATGGCGGGCACCAGATGCGAAGGGGTTATGATATACTTAGTTCACAATGTTGTGGTTCCCCCATCCCTCTTCCCCGGTGGTCAGACCTGGTCGAGCGGAATCTTGACGAAGAGTATGCCTGCCCAAAATCTGGATATTGCACAACTCGACCAGCCGTCATACTGGAGACCCACAATGATGCACTTTTCATTCTCTTTCAGATGCTGATGACGTTATCTCACAGGAGTGCGCGGCATGTCTTTGCCTTTCACAATGATCACACAACATCTGAAGCTTTCCACCTACCTGGTAAACCCTACCAGGCTTGGTAACAATACTGAAAACAAACATCACTAATGCGCTCTTGTGGCTGTTTGACCCGTCACAGAGAATTGCATCTCATTTCCAGGCTCTGTTATGATATTTATATGTACGAAATTACACTGAAATCCGACGATGTCTTGTGGGTACTTCAGTTTTTTTTTTGTAAAAAATTGTATTTCACACAGGTTAGTGCCGTTTTGAAAATTTCCCTATGAAAATTACTGAAGTTTCGATGAAGCCCCTCACAGGGCATTTACGGTTTCTCGTAATGCACTCGTTATTGTTAACCTTTAATACTTGAACCAGTGTTATCGGGAAGCAACTTCTTTAACGACTTCCCGTTAAGCTTTGTCTGGTTTCTTAATTAATGTTCATCCCTTTCAAGCACTTCCGCTTCTTAACTCCCGTCAGCATTTATCCCACATTCAGTATTCACTAGAAGTCGATACAACTTCTGTCCAGGCCAATATTCTGTTCACCTCTGCTGGCGACGCGAGCTACTGGCTCGTTAAACCGCATTCGATTCCTAATTTACAACTGAAGAAGTTCTTTAACATTGTACCCTACAAGGTGTATTAGGCGCCCATTTTGATTCGCAAGATACACGCCAAAGAGATACCCATGGCTTATAAATACAGCAGTAGACTGTGAGTATTAACTTAGTAGGCGACACAAGTGTTGAACAGCCGCGTCAGCGGCAACATTTTACGGCCAAAGTCAGTTCTACTGCACGCAACGCGCGCCGCGATTGCACATCCCCTTCAGCATCTGCTACCCGCGTCGCACGCCTTCCATCCACTGGCACAGCTCGCAGACGTCGCTGGCCAGTCATCGTGGAGCTGGTGGAAGCTGTGAGCTCCACTAGAGGCAAATACCACCACTACCACCACCACCGCCACCACCGCCACCGCCGCCGCCACCTCGACCATACACTTTGTATGGTTCCGTCCGAGCTCGAGTCATTTTCACCTCCCACGTGTTGTAGGCCAGTTAAGCTAGTGCTCGATCGCTAATGATCACCATGTATACCAGAGGCACTAGGTTTATCCTTTTTGTCGTAATAACACCAATATATCAATAATTGATACAGGTCTGAATCCTTAAATACTACGAGTGTGAAAGTGAACTCAGGTAACAAGCTTTACTCGCTTGAAGACAATGGTACACAACAGCTGAGAATGACATTACACAGTGAAGAATATCAAAGCATGGATCTGCAATGATTATAAAATTCGTATTTTTCCCACATTGTTCTTCAGACAGCAGTACTTTGATAATTTCTCCTGAGAGACCAACTGAAATTTTTCGCCTTTCGCCTCTCTAGCAAAACAGACCTCAAGCTGTTGGATGATACAGAGAGGTGAAGGTTATGGCACTCATTATGGTTCAGAAAATAGTCAGTTAAAGCAGGATGGCGAATTAAGCGATCATGGTGTGCCAATGGATCTATCATAGCATGAGGCTGAAGTTGTTACACTGTTTTATACTTACAAGTCGCGCCTCATTTAAATTTTGGAGGTTATTATTTATTTATTCTTTCATACTGCTCATCTGGGAAGCTATTCAGGAACATGTGAAAATTAGTCATATAACACCTGTTCGTCGAATAAAACAAGTAAAACAATTATTTTCATCTCTTCTCCAATCATCGGCATCAGCTCGCACGTGAGTGAGGAAAACTTACTTTTGAATATGTACATAGGATGTACTGCGGTTTTCGTTAAGTTGTATACACTATCTGAGACACCCACATGAAATGCTGAATAATTGACCACCAGATGTAAAGAGAGTCCGGCCTGTCTGCATAAAAGGAGGCAGGGAGTACTGTGTAGCCAGTAGAGAAGCAGTGACACCAGAATGGGTCGATCGGGAGAGGCCAGTGACTTCGAACGTGGACTAATCATTGGATTAACCTGAGTGACAAATCTATAAAATGCTTCTCAGTCTTTCTCATGGTAGCCAAAATGGCTCTGAGCACTATGGGACTTAACATCTATGGTCATCAGTCCCCTCGAACTTAGAACTACTTAAACCTAACTAACCTAAGGACATCACACAACACCCACTTATCACGAGGCAGAGAAAATCCCTGACCCCGCCGGGAATCGAACCCGGGAACCCGGGCGCGGGAAGCGAGAACGCTACCGCACGACCACGAGCTGCGGACACATGGTAGCCAACTCGATTGTTAGTGATATGAGTGTGAAGTGGAAACGCGCTGAAACTGCCACAACCGTACCCTGTGGCAATCCGGTGGAAGCGTTTGCGTTTAGCAAACGCCTGGAGAGCGCTACCTGCCTTCATGTGTAGAAACAACGATGAAGTAAGGAGGAGATGGTGTTACAGTAGGGGCAGTTTTTCTTGCTTAGGATGTCGTCACTGAACTGAGTTACGACAATGATAAATGGTGAAGGATATGATCACATCACCAGTGTTACATAGGTGGCGGCACGGTATCTGCGCGTGTTCGGTCAGAGGACTGGGTGCCCTCCGTAATAAAAAAATAAGAGAAGTACTCAACGATCAACTTGGACAGGTGACATCCGCCCACACCAAATGCCGAGTGCAATTCACGGAAGAAAAGTGGTAACTTCTTTGACCAGTAAGCAAAACGCCTTGGGCTCGAGTTCGAACCTAATCGCTACTTAAATCCTGAATAAAAATTATCAGCAGTGACGAAGACTTCCACCATAAGAAGTCACCCTCGTTCTGCCAGTTTCCTTGTCAAAGTCGACTGAGGAGCTACCAGAGGTTCGGGTCACTCTGTCGCTCTTGTGACGCGAAACTGCCTTCCCCAAAAAGGTGGAAGAATCGGCAACGACCAACGCCATGAGATTCAGAAGACAAAGGAAACCACTGCATTAAAGGCAAATAATGTGTATTCACACGATATGTAGCTTGTAAATGAAAAGGTGTCATGATGATCTCTGTATTGGCAAAAGATTCCGAATTAGTCCCCCATACTGATATTTTGGGAAGCGACAGCCGAGGGGGAGATAACCATTGGAGAAAAATATGGAATAATCAAGGAAGTAATAGTGTTCTACGAGTCAGGGCATGGAATGGCAGAATTCTGAAACCAGTAGAAAATCTAGAAATAGTTGGGGTCAGTATAACGAAATGAAAATAAGACAAAGACTTCTGACCAGACGAATCTAGGGTAAATTCGATAGCAGAAGAAAATCGTGTAACGGGAAGAGGATTTGTTGTGAGTGGGAAAGTAATGCAGCGAGTAATTTACCGGAAACAGTTCATCGAGGGGGATATTCTCTTCGGATTCGATAGGAAACGAACGCCATCAGTGATATTTAAGGTATACACAGCTACGTCGCAAGCAAAAGACGAAGACACAGAGAAAGTATATGAGGATGTTGAACGGGTAATTTAGTATGTAAATGTCATAATCGTCATGGCGTTTTGGAACGCGGTTGTAGGGAAAGAAATAGAAGAAAGGATTACGGGAGAATATGGGCTAGGTAGTCGCAACGGGAAAGGAGATAGGGTAAAGTTCCTGCAATAAATTTGAGATGGTAACAGCAACTACACTGTTCAAGGACGTCAGGAGGAGGAGGTATACTTGGAAAAGACCCGGAGACACCGGAAGACTCCAGCTGGATTACTTAATAGTCGGACAGAGAATCTGAAATCAGCTTTTGGATTTTAAGGCATGCAGTGGAGGAGATACAAACTCAGATCATAATTTAGTAATGTTTAAAAGTAGACCGGCGTACAGTAGAATCGTTAGGAAGAATTAGCGTGGAAGGAAGTGGTATACTGAAGTACTGCGGAACGATCAGAGACGTTTAAATTTCGCTAAAGATGTGGATACTGCGATAAGGATTATCACGGTAGGTAGATCAGCTGAAAAGGCGCGGACATCTGTAAAAAGGTCAGTCACAGACGTTGGACGGTCAAACATTGGGCAACAGAAGAAATATTTGAATTGATCTACGAAAGGAGCAAGTAAAAAAACGTTCAGGAAAATGGAGGAAAAGAGAAATATAAATTACGTAGGAATAATATAAACAGGAAGTTCAGGAGACCCCAGGAGAAATGGTTGCAGGAAAAATGTGAAAAAATCGAAGAGGAAATGGTCGTTGGTAGGACAAACTCACCTTATAGAAAAATCAAAACAACCTTTGGTGAAATTAGAAGCAAGGGTGGCAATATTAAGAATGCAATGGGATTTCCACTTTCAAATGTAGAGGAAAGAGAGGATAGGTAGAAAGACTACACCGAAGGTCTCTGTGAGCGAAGGACTTGATAGAAGAAGAAACAGGAGTCGATAAGGAAGAGGATAGGACTCAAACATTAGAATCAAAATTCAAAACAGTTTTGGACGAAATGTGATTAAATAAAGCAGAAGGAAATTCCGTCAGAATTTCTAACAGCATTGATGGGGAGGGGGGGGGGGGGGGAGAGAGAATGGCAACCAAATGACTCTTTAAGTTGGTGTGTAGGATCTGTGAGACTGGTGATGTACCATCAAATATTCGGAAAAATAGTACGGCCAGCTATGTGAGAAAATTACCGCACAATTAGCTTAACATCCCATGGATCCAAGCTGATGACAGGAATAATATACAGAAGGAAGGGAAAAAAGTTCAGGAGCTTTTACATGGCGATGGTTTTGACTCTAGGAAAGATAAAGGCACCAGAGAGGCAATTCTGACGATGTCCTTTATAATGGAATCAAGGCTGAAGGAAAATTGAGGTATGCTGATAGGATTTGTCGATATCGAAAAAGCGTTAGACAATGTGAAATGATGCAGCGAGTTCGAAATTCTGAAAAAATAGAAGTAAGCTACCGGGAATGACAGGTGATACACAATATGTACATGACCCAAGAGGGAACCATAAGGGTGGAAAGCTAAAAGTGATGAGCTCGAATTGAAAAGAATTTAAGACAGGAACGCAGTCTTTCGCCCCAACTCTTCACTCTATACAATGAAGAAGTGACGATAGAAATAAGAATAAGGTACGAGAGAAGTATTAAAATTCAAGGTGAAAAGATGTCAGTGCTAGGATTTGCTGGTGACATCGCTATCCTCAGGGCACATGAAGAAGAATATTTCAGGATCTATTCGATAGAATAAATAGGCTAATAAGCACAGAATATGGATTGAGAGTACGAGTTGTGTGAGAAAAGTAATGAGAATGACAACATCCTCAGTCCTGGTTTTAGCCCCATACAGCCATCACGTCGTTTTTGAGAGCGCCGTCAGTGAAGATGTGTTTTTGTTGTGTGCTACGAAAAAGGAAGAGCAGAGTTAAGAACGGCATTATGTAACTCAGTTTCGTTTTGAGCTTGAGGAATCGGCAAGGGTGAACGTTGAAAAGGAGAAGTTGCTCTATGGGGAACACTCCTCGCCAAGAGCACAAGTTTTTCGCTGGAAAAATTATTTTTCAACCACATGTTTTACAAAGATGTCCTAGAAAGACTCAGGAAATGTATGAATAGAGTGAGACCAGACATTGCAGACAAGTGGAATCTGCATTTGACAATTCCCCACGTCACGCGGCCAGTTCTGTCACAGAATTTCTTACCTCAAAATGTTTTTCTGTTATGAGACTTCCTGCCAGATTAAAACTGTGTGCTGAACGGAGACTCGAACTTGGTACCTTTGCCTTTTACAGGCAAGTGCTCTACCAACTGAGCTGCCCAAGCACGACTCACGATCCCTCCTCACAGCTATACTTTCGCCAGTACCTCGTCTCCTACCTTTCAAAAACAGAATCTCTTCTGCGAAACTTGAAAAACTAGCACTCCTGGAAGAAAGGATATTGCGGAGACATGTCTTTGCCGCAGCCTGGGGGATGTTTCCAGAAAGAAATTTTCACTCTACAGCGGAGTGTGCGCTGACATGAAACTCCCCGGCAGATCCCCCAGGCTGAGGCAAAGCCATGTCTCCGCAATATCCTTTCTTCCAGGAGTACTAGTTTTGCAAGTTTCGCAGAACAGAATCTGTGAAGTTTGGAAGGTAGGAGACGAGGTACTGGTGGAAGTAAAGCTGTGAGGAGGGGTCGTATGTCGTGGTTGGACAGCTCAGTTTGTAGAGCACTTGTCCACGAATGGCAAAGGTCCCGATTTCGAGTCTCGGCACGGCACACAGTTTCAATCCGCCACGAAGTTTCATATCAGTGCACACTCCGCTGTGACCTGAAAATTTCATTCGGGTATTTCTGTTGTTCCACAGCCTCCTGTTACACCTGATTTAAGTGTTGTGACTTTTTTCTTTTCTCGAAACAGAAAAAAGTCTCAACAAAACCTCATTTTGCGACTCTGGATTACATTCAAAAGAATATGACCGACATGTTAAACGTCTTACCAGTTGACGCCAGTGCTGCTACCAGGACTGGGAACAACGACTCCGCCGATATGCAGCTGCCGAAGGGAACTACTTTGAAGCATAGAATATTGTTGTTTGAAACAAATAAAAACTTTGTTGGATAAAAAATCAGTGTCTTTACTTTCCTTACACACCTCGTAAATCGTAAAGAGCAGAAGAAGCAGAAATGAGAATAGCGAGAAATTTAACATCAAAATTGGTAGTCACGAAGTCGACGAAGTTAAGAAATTTTTCTGTCTTGTAAGTAAAACAACCCATGCTAGACGAAGCAAGGACGACATAAAAAGAAGGCAAAGAGGGCATTCCTGGACTAGAGAAGTCTACTGGTATGAGACATACGTTTCTAATTTGGGGAAGAAGTTTCTGAGAATGTACGTTTGGACCATTGCATTGTAGAGTAGTGAATCATTGACAGTGGGTAAAACCGGAACAGAAGAGAAACGTGGTGCTGAAGACGACTTTTGAAAATCAGATGGACCGACAACATAAGGAATGAGGAGGTTCCGCGATGAATTGGGGAAAGTAATAACACATGGGAAACACTGACAAGTAGAAGGGACAGGATTATAGAACATGTGTTAAGGCATCAGGAAATAACCTCACTGGTACTAAAGGGAACTGTATGTGGTGAAAGCTGCAGGGGAAGATAGAGATTGGAATAAATCCAGCAAATAATTGTAGATATTGTGTGCAAGTGTTACTGGGATAGGGAGAGGTTGATACAGGAGAGAAATTCGTGGTGGGTCAAACCAGTGAAAAGACTGACGATTAAAAAGAACTGAATTAAAAAAAAAAACACACACACACACTTTTCACATCAAAGTTTGCTGTGTACAGGTGAAAAACAGTTTAGAGACAATTATTGCTCGTATTTGCACGACAGTGCACACTGTCATAAAGGAGCATCTATGAGACAATGTGTGGACTGCAACATTCCTGAAACAGTCTGGCATGCACAGAGACCCCAACTTCATGCAATGTAACACCTTTAGAATGAGTTAGAACGTCGACCTCGGTCCAAACATCAGCGTCCAAAATCAGTATCTTCTTCGTTCTCTGCTCTGGGACTGCCATTCTTCCACAGGTATTACGACACCTCAATGAAGGTGTGCCCAGCTTGTTCTAACAGTATTTATGACCACATGTTAATGACCACTAATAATTTCCCGGATACGGTTGGTCAAATAGTGTATGACGAATTTAACAATGTAAGCAAGTAATTTTGAACGTTTGTAATTCCCAAATTACGAGGTCGATATACTTTGTTCTGCGGCCTTGGAAAGGCCCTTCAAAGGGGAGTTCAACAAGGTAATATGTGTGAAACATGATCAGACAGTAACAAGATAACAGCACCGCATATCTCTGACCCGCCAGCAGGAAAAGAGGCCACACAGACGTCTGACTTCTGGTACGGTTCGGGTGTTTATTATTTTGAGTGTCACATCAAGTGTGACCTCCAGCACCGATATATTTACTACTGGCCATTAAAATTGCTACACCAATAAAAAAATGCAGATCATAAACGGGTATTCATTAGACAGATATATTATACTAGAACTGACATGTGATTACATTTTCACGCAGTTTGGGTGCACGGATCCTGAGAAATCAGTACCCAGAACAACCACCTCTGGCCGTAATAATGGCCTTGATACGCCTGGGCATTGAGTCAGACAGACTTGGGTGGCGTGTACAGGTACAGCTGCCCATGCAGCTTCAACACGATACCACAGTTCATCAAGAATAGTGACTGGCGTATTGTAATGAGCCAGTTGCTCGGCCAACGTTGACAAGACGTTTTCAATTGATGAGAGATCTGGAGAATGTGCTGTCCAGTGCTGCAGTCGAACATTTTCAGTATCCAAGAAAGGCCCGTACAGGACCTGCAACATGCGGTCGTGCATTATCCTGCAGAAATGTAGGGTTTCGAAGGTATCGAATCAAGGGTGGGGCCACGCGTCGTAACACATCTGAAATGCAGCGTCCACTGTTCAAAGTGCCGTCAATGCGAACAAGAGGTGACTGAGACGTGTAACCAATGGCACCCCATACCATCACGCCGGGTGATACGCCAGTATGGCGATGACGAATACACGCTTCCAATGTGCGTTCACCGCGATGTCGCCAAACACGGATGCGACCATCATGATGCTGTAAACAGAACCTGGATTCGCCCGAAAAAATGACGTTTTGCCATTAGTGCATCCAGGTTCGTCGTTGAGTCCACCATCGCAAGCGCTCCTGTCTGTGATGCAGCGTCAAGGATAACCGCAGCCATGGTCTCCGAGCTGATAGTCCATGCTGCTGCAAACGTCGTCGAACTGTTCGTGCAGATGGTTGTTGTCTTGCAACGTCCCTATCTGTTGACTCAGACATCGAGACGTGGCTGCACGATCCGTTACAGCCATGCGGATAAGATGTCTGTCATCTCGACTGCTAGTGATACGAGGCCGTTGGGATCCATCACGGCGTTCCGTATTACCTCCTGAACCCACCGATTCCATATTCTGCTAACAGTCATTGGATCTCGACCAACGCGAGCAGAAATGTCGCGATACGATAAGCCGCAATCGCGATAGACTACAATCCGACCTTTATCAAAGTCGGAAACACGCATTTCTCCTCCTTACACGAGGCATCACAACAACGTTTCACCAGGCAACGCCGGTCAACTGCTGTTTGTGTATGAGAAATCGGTTGGAAACTTTCCTCATGTCAGCACGTTGTAGGTGTCGCCACCGGCGCCAACCTTGTGTGAATGCTCTAAAAAGCTAATCATTTTCTTATCACAGCATCTTCTCCCTTTATGTTAAATTTCGCGTCTGTAGCACGTCATCTTAGTGGTGTAGCAATTTTAATGGCCAATAGTGTATATACTACAAAGCGATTCCCGACAGATAATAGTGCACGGTGATCTTCATCTGTACGTATAACAGCTCAGCCCCGTGTTATGTGGAATTTCATGCGCCTGGGACTCGTCGGTATTTCCTTGCAGATATATTGTCAGTGTAACCACAGAGATAATAGTCAATGGTGCTGAGCATCAAAACTTTTCATTGTTTCCTGCGACTGATCCAAAGACCTTAAATGTTCTGTTAGATGGCCTGTAATTATGCGTGCAGAATGGGCGGGGAATCCGAAGTGCACTACAGCATTGTATGACTACTAAAAATATGTTACTCAGAAAGCGGTCAAAATTATGCATAAATTGCTTGTGCTGGTACTGCTGACTATAAATTAGCATTTCATGTGGTGTGTTCATATCACGAAGCTAATTTCGACACCATTGACTCTGGAGCAAGCAGAAAGGAAGAGAGGAAGCGTTTGAGATTTGATGCTATAGAAGGACGTTGAAAATTATTTGGACTGATAAGATAAGGAATGAGGAGGTCCTCAACGAGATCGGTGAAGAAAGGGCCATATGGAAAAGAGCGACAAGAAGAACGGACAGGACGATAATACCGGTGTAAAAAGATCAGAGAATAGCTTATTTGGTGGTACAGGGACTTGTAAAGTGTAACTACTGTAAGAGAAGACAGATATTGGAATAGAGGAATAGATCCAGCGAATAATTAAGGACGTAGGAAGCAAATGCTAGTGTGAGATGACGAGATTAGCGCAGGAGAGGAATGTGTGGGAGATCGCATCAAACTAGTCAGAAGACTGATGACTCCTTCGCCCCTCCCCCCCCCCCTCCAATAAAAAGTGAATTTTAAGACTTAAAAGTCTAATGATTATAAGGAATCCGCCTCGATTGCAAATTGAAACCGGATGTTGACCTAGGTTTCGGCACGGATAACCACGCCTTCTTCAAAGCACACTAAAACTACAAAATGCCTAAAGAGTCATGATCATTAAATTATTCACGATTGCTGACGCGCTGCAATGTTAAAAGTTCTCACTTAAAAGTCTCATGAGCACAGAATGATGTGACTCAAGCGAACAGATGAACTCACGAACTGTACAACCGTACCCGAACTGCGTATTTGCTAACGTTTGATGAGGTCGTTTGTGAGACCTATTCTGCTGATGATGCTGGTTTGCGGTGCTGTTATCTTGTTACTATTTGATAAAGTCCTGTACTTGTTACGTTGTTCAATAAATCTTCATAGAGTCTTTGCAAGGCCACAAAAATGTAAAGAGTTCAATTTAAGAAATGTTGGCGTCTAAATTCAGAGACATAATTGTTAAAATAATGTTATGTGCTATAACTTAGCGAAACGTTACCTCAGTATAGTTAACTGTTGTCGATGGAGTGGCATCACTTAACTGCTACACACTGTAGTTGAATACAACATATTTGTTTGCAGTTAATATGCAGCCTCTGATGATTCATTGTCATGCAGCCATCTCTGTAATAAAAGTGGAACCTTCATAAACCATCCTATGTCTTTTTAATATTTGACCCTCAAAGCGCAGTTCATCTCCAGCCCATGAAAATGAAGACGTCGTAGAAGTTATTGCTGAAATGGTTGAAAAGTTAAATCATGATGGCCTAACAGCTATGAGAACTTTGTGCTAGACGTTACTGCGTTAAGCTTATTATTAACCCTAAAGTTATACCTAACTTCTTGCACGTTAATCTTTGGTATCAGCAGTTATTCACCCTGAATATTCTTAATTCTGTAGCAGCGACGGCTTTGTAAGGCGAGGAAGGCAGAAGCTACCGTGGAAAACTTGAGTTTAAATTCTAGATTGAGACGGATGAAACCCTGAGACCATTTTATACATTAACATGGAAATCGAATTAAGACGGGAAGCTATTCAGGAGATGGCGGCTATGGAGTGTCGCGTACTAATAGGATGCTTAGAGGTAATTTATAAAAGTTTGGAAGGAGAAGAGGAATACTACATCTTAATTGCAGGCTCTCAGAAGTGGCTGAGGTTGATGGAGCTCGGTAACTGATTTGGAAGAAAAGTCTTGTAGAGAGGAATCTCGAGATAATGGTGACACAGTTTTGTTTTTGTCCATCTAGAGCGCTTCAGTTTTTTGAAATGAGTAGTTTCGGTTCAACGTGAACCACCATCAAAGCTGTAGAATAAAGGGAAAATAACTAACCAACGTGTTCTCTACGACATTCAACGTTGTTGTCATGTCAAACCACCTAACACAGTGATTCCCATCCTTTCTGAGAACAGTACCCCTGATTACAATCAAATGTTAGCTAGTAACCACGACGGAGTAATGCTGCTTTATGGGGGTTGCAGACAACAAGGGGCAGGGCGGCACGTGAGGTGGGACAGCTTCTTTGTGTTTTACTATCCCATTTCCACACATCGCTAAACCGAATATCGCAGTAGACTAACTAAGGATCGCGCTATCGACTGGCCACGTGAGATTCCGCTTTAATTTTCTTTTTTTTTTTTAATGGTAAGCAAACAAATACTTTCCGTCGACACTGAGCATCACATAAAAGAAGTGATGCGTGCAATATGTTTGGGCTCACTCCATCTACATATGGCAAAACTAAATCTCAAATATAGGCCAAAACACCACTGTAGTTTTACAGGATGACTTAGGAGAGATACCAGGTATACACTGAGGTAACAAAAGTCGTCGGATAGCGATATGAAGATATGTAGATGGCGGCAGTATAGCGTACACAAGGCATAAAACAGCACTGCATTGACGGAGCTTTCATTTATATTCATATGATCCATCCTGTCACACGCGAGTCTGGATTTATAAGTGTAAATATCATCAAACGATTTAAATTATACATTAAATAACTTGCTATATATCTAAAGTTTACAGTACTACCGCTACTTTTAGTGTTTCTCTATTTATTTGGTAAGAAAAGCTGTTTTTAATTACGCGAAATTCACCTTTCGGTCTCTCATTTAAATATGTGAATAATTTCAGTGAATCGACTATATCAGTCCGATACAGTTTTACTAGCTGTATCTATAGACACTGTGGAATCCTGCCTACTCGTCTCTTATAGGGTGCCTAGGAAGCTGTTTTCTCGGATAGTTAGACAGCATACAAGAAAATCACATTAATTCAGTTTATTACAGTTATTGAATTGACAATACTTAACTTTGGGTTGCAAGCAATTGGCGACATGCAAATATTCAGTATGTTTCGGAATATAAATTTTCTATGCAAGCTAATCACACAAGTTCATAGGTCACTGCTATCGTTAATGTCACTGCTCGTCTTCTAATCCGGCTGTTCTAGTGCCGCTCTTCTAGTGCGACTCTCCAAGTTTGGGTCTGCTGGTGCCTGTCTTCTAGTGCGGCCAAGGCTAGGCGGCGCATCGCTTTTATTCTCTTCGTGTAGAGGCCGCTACTATCGTGATGACGTCCCAGTAGGCGTGCTATGGCTGACGTCGTCTCACAGCCCTCTGTGTTGAATCGTTCTTTATCTCTGTGTCGGCGCTTGTGTTACGCGGGAACAGACACCTCGTTTGTTGCAGTTACATTTTTATGCCGATACTAAATCAATTGCTAAATCCAAAATCACTTGATAATTAAATCAAATTACTGCAAAAAGAACATTTAGTTTAACAAAACTTACATATAACACAAAGAAAAAGTGAATAAACAAGCAAGAATAAAAGTTTTAGGAACAAAAAATAAGAAATTTAAAAATTAATGAAAATAGGAAAAAAGGATAAACACAAATACTTAAAGAAAAAGAAAGAAAAAAAATTACAAATAACAGCAAAAAAAAAAAAAAAAAAAGAAAAGAAACAGAACGCCGAGATATTCACTTCTACGGTCAGGAATTAATTTTAACACTTAACTTACAATAACTTATAAATTAATATGGATATCCAAAGCGCATGTTAGCACACGTAATCGTCCATCTTTTCCGCTTCAGATGAGCCTACTCGCTCTTCAGTGACACATGTGGTTCACTGTTTATAAATTTTGAAGTAAGATTTAATTTTGCACTGGACTCAGAAAGCGGCCATGAGAAATGAGCAACCATTCTGCTGCCCACGGACGAGTTTTCCCGGTGACGCGGTCACCTTAGCGGCCGGTGGAAGTACAAAGACACCCCATCTGTGGAGCACAGTATGAAACTGGCCCTCCACGTGATACTGTCAAGCTGATTTGAGCTACCAACACGAATGTGACCAGATATTAGCCGGTGCCTGTGCATCTGCAGTCGTGTGTTTGTGATTGAATAAAGTGTCTCTTTCCTTTGCAATAGGCTGTCGTGTTACAATACTCCCACTGGCTACACCATATAATAGTAAACTGTGTCGAAAGTAGTATCGAACACAGTACTGTATTATTATAAATAACTTACTCCAAAAAGTCGCACACGGAACCCAAAAGAAAATGTATCAATGAACGAAATTATGTGGTAGCACCTTCTACCTTAATCTTGTCATAATTATCCTGGACAGATATGAATAAGATTATACTGTCTGACCAACAATAAGTGAACAAATGTAATGTTCCACCATCAGTTTAACGTTGCACTTTTACTTATTTATTTCATTGTAATTAATTTGCACAAATACCACATAACGCCTTTCACTGTCTTCATATATGCTTCGTCGTAGCTGTGATGCAGCTTATACCTTTGGCACAGTTTTCCGAGCTCTCCTGCCAGCCAATTGACATAACACTAGTTAAAAATGTAAATCAACCAATAAATTTCCTATCATCAAAAGCATGTAGGTACCAAGCACCAGCCCGATTAAGGGCCGAGCTCCTTTGCCATCCAGCCTTGACACGATCAGACTAAATTTCAAGGCGAAAACTAACACAGAAAAACATATGAACAAGTGTGCAAGAAATGCATGATACGTAGATATTTTTCATATCGGTAGCGACAATTTGTTGTATTCAAGGAATGAAAAGCCCAAATCATTGCAATTATACAACACAGGGGCAAAGTTTCTCCAATCAAAGGGAAATGAAAATGTGACGACTACGGTACTCAGAATGTCTAGACACAGTACGGTATAGTTATCAGCTATAGTCTTGGCTACTCCTTTCGCAAACATGAAGTTGACAGCTGTTCGTTACTATTTGACGTAAATTTTATGCAAATGTGTAAAAGTAAAAAGTGATAAATATCCCATTACAACACAGTACAGTATCTCATTCTATCCTCACTGAATGAAGTAACCTACAAACAAGTGAACAGGAAACTATGTACTACAAAAATATTTTTATAAATTCATATAACTTATTGTACATTGGTTCATTGCCATCCTCTGACCAGTCAATCCCATCTAAACTACAAACTTCACTCGTACGCACCAAAAAGAAACTACGTATGTGTGACTAAGACAACCATATATGCAAGAATGCAACTCTTTGTGTCATATTCCAAAATAACAGTAAGTAAAACTTCATCTACAAAATTCCTCAACCTTCTGAAAATCCTATCATACTCATACGCTGCACAGTAAACACTATTGCTGTAGGTTGCAGCAAACCAGTCTTAAGCTCTTCACTAGCTGTACCTCATCTGTTACCCCACAGTTCTCATCCACCAGTATATATATATATATCCCAAAATCCTTAAATTTAGGTTAGACAGTAAATATTATCCCTCTAATAAACAAACAGGTACCAATATAAAAAATGAACCTTCCAAAATTCTTAAGCTAAACACACATATATACACTAAAGTGACTACCACAAAAATATTAAACGAACATTCACATGACAAAATAACCCTAAATATTAACCTAAATTTATACAATTTATGATCAAAATTATGTACCAGGAATTACATTAGCTGTCAGTACAGCTGGAGCTCAGTCACATTCCTGGGTCCCAATAGTCTGTGTCACTTGGGGTTCTCCAACCTGTAAGCATTTGGGTGAGTACAGCTTACTACAGCAAAAGGGCCATCGTACAGTAGAAAAAGCTCTTTGGTCTCACTGTCTATTTCCTTTGACTGTTCCTTCCATTTTTACTAGAACCAGGTCCCCAGCGTTGTACTTTGTTGGCATATACCTACAGTCATGCTTATGTTTCATCTGTAATGTCCTTGTAGCCATTTGCTCCACGATTAATTTCTGACTCTCCTGTTCAGAGAATGATGTGCCTGACGGAAAACTCACTGCCTGAGTTATCAGGTCGGCTGCCTTCTCAATTTCAGAAATCCTGTTAGTATTACTGATTTTTTTCCTTGTCCTCCTCAACCTCCATTTCATCCATTAAGCACTATGCCCCATGCAAACCACTAAATCATCATCAAGTGCACTTTTAAATTTTACCCTTATTCTTACCTCTACAGACTTCAGCTCCAACACCTGGTCCTTACAGTCTACATGTGCCTCATATTTACTCAAAAAATTAGTCTCAGACACCAGATTTAAACTCAAATTTGGGGCCGCAAGAAATTCAGGACTAAATAATTCTCCACCAATAATTACATCTGACGTCACCTCTTTTCTTATAGGCTTACTGTGATTCCCCATGTCATTTTTAGTTCTCACCCCTGTGACGGGAAATTCAACAGTTTTCTGATTCTTAATGTGTCCGTAAATACCCTCTGTCACCCCATATATAGAACTACCAGTGTTCACTAGAGCAGTTTCACAGGTCACTTCTAATTTAATATTTATTTTTGGCTGTACTTTCTACATAAACTTGTGCTTCAATTCTGTTTTAACTAATGACTCTTTCTCTATCTCATGTATACAGACTTTAGTCATAGTAAACATATGATCTTCACTAAAAGCTTCTATATCATCAAACCCCTACAAATATTACTTCAAAAGCCTCTCTAAATTTTAAACGTCCTTCAATGAATCTCCCTAGCTTCATGGCAACGCTATATTTCTCTTCCTCCAATATATCTGGTATTAACTGCTGATGAAATTTTGCGAAGTTAGTCCTGTTATCAGCATCATAATCACACTCTCCCTTCCCCATCCCTTCCCCATCCCTTCCTCATCAATTCTCATCTATAGCCATTTGCTGTTTATCACTAGGAATGAGAAAAACTTTAATTTCATCCTTATCCTGACCACTAACACTAATTAAACCGTTACATTCTGGATCATCATTGCACATACTGCCTTTTCCCATCACAGACACACATTTTCCCCCACTAGCTCAGAATCTTTATCCCCACTGAATATCTCCTTAATTGCAGTTTTATACACATGATTCATTTCATTTAATTCCCTAAATTGCCTACTATAATCATGCTTGATTAGAGACTAGTCCTCAAGTGCCCACTTCTGAAACCACTTGGCCCTGGTTACTCAATCATTTATATCAAAATCACTTTCCTTTTTATTCTCCTAAGATTCTTCAAATGAATTTGTCTGCTTCGCTTTTCCATTCACACCAATTGCAACAGAAATACGTCACTGGAATCAGTAGAACTACTCACAGCACGTATCACAACACTATCCTTTGTAGTCCTATTCTGCACATCATAGCCACTATCAGTGATCATATTTAATACAGGGTCTCCAGCATGCTCATCATTATCATCATCCACACTGTTAATACATGTTCTTTCCTCCACATTTTCAATCATAACAACACCAGAAATAGGCACTGCTGCCTTCGCATAATAAATATCACCTTCCATTGGAGTAATCTCAACTTCACCCAATTCAATGACTTTCATGTCTTCATTCACACACTCATTCTCTTCCTTACAGCACACATTCACCTTATCTAGTTACACAGCTGATACATTTTCATTACTTAATATATCTCCAATCCAGCACTGTTTATTTCACTGTCTGCCACATTATGATCACTAAACAAACCTCCAACATTAATCACCACCCCTTGATTCTTGGGTTTTCTGTTAAAAATATTTCTTACCATACTGATTACACCCCCCCCCCCCCCAAATAGCTATTCTTGGCCTAAGACGGCCTCCATACCGCATATTCTTTCTTCCCTTACTGCCTTACTTCTTACTTATTTTGAAATCCCCCCTTTGTTTTTCCTATAAGTATTTTCCTGTTACTGTCATTGTGACCTGTTCCAAATTGGACCCCAGTTGAAACATATCCTGGTTTAAAGAACTCTGTTCCTGTTGCCCTCTGTTATTCTGTTATTCATCTTCCGCATCCTATGTCTACCTTCCTGCACTGGCCTTTGTTCATTATGGTGTTCATTCCTCCCTGGGCCCCTTTCGTTCCTATTTTTATCATTGTATGTTAATCTGTTTTCTCTCCAATTTTCATTTTGATTTCTATCCCAATTACTGTACTTCCTCCAGTTTTCGTTTTGATTTCTACTCTGTTTGAATTTTGGTGATTGTTACGCCCAGCTCATATTTTTCCTTTTCTCCCCATGCTCCCTATGGTTATTTCCTTTATCATATTCCCCTGAGCCTGGCTTGATCCATCATTTCAATGAAATCCTGAAAGTTTTCAATAGAATCAGTGGAAGTTTCCACTGCAAGTTCTCTGGTAATCTCCTCATTAAAGTAGAGATTTCAGTTGTTACTCCCATTGAACTGTCTAAATGTACTAACTTCCTTAATTATTCCTGACAAAATTCCTTCGTTGATTATTTACCAGCCTCTTACACTCGTCCAATATGGAAATTCATTCTGTAGCCTACTCTGCCTTGCTTGGCTGCAGTATCTTTAAAAACATTCGTTCAAAAATTTCATATGCGTTGAACGGTTCAGCAGACTGGTTTGCCTGTCCCTGAGTAGTACCGTCCAACAGAGTATTAACAAATTTAATTTTACTGTTATCGCTGGCCGGGGTGGCCGAGCGGTTCTAGGCGCTGCAGTTTGGAACCGCGCGACCGCTACGGTCGCAGGTTCGAATCCTGCCTCTGGCATGGATGTGTGTGATATCCTTAGGTTGGTTAGGTTTATGTAGTTCTAAGTTCTAGGGGACTGATGACCTCAAAAGTTAAGTCCCATAGTGCTCAGAGCCATTTGAACCATTTTCTAGTGTTATATCTCATTCCACGTATGAAACAGTCTTTGCATGCTGCAAGAAAATAAACATCATGGTATTTACTCTCCATAGAAAGGTTTTACCACTGGGTACCTGCATCATAAGCCACCCCACATTTCGCTGCAGTCTGGAACCGCAAGACCGCTACGGTCGCAGGTTCGAATCCTGCCTCGGGCATGGATGTGTGTGATGTCCTTAGGTTAGTTAGGTTTAACTAGTTCTAAGTTCTAGGGGACTAATGACCTCAGCAGTTGAGTCCCATAGTGCTCAGAGCCATTTGAACCATTTTGAACCACCCCACATTTCCATATGCACTACATAATTATAAATTTCTTATCCTATTATTTACCTTTTTAATTTCATTATTATTAGCAGCAACTAAGTTCTCCATCATTTTCTCTTCTCAGATTGCCAGGTGTGACTCCCAGTTAACCCACAAATAAAGTTTTTGTTTCCTCACAGCCAGCCACAATTTTTCTGTCCACCTCAACAAGAGCTTGCCTTCTCTCCTCAATCCTTGCGTTACGTAACTGCCTGCCTGAACCAATCTCAGCCCTCAATTCAGCCTCAACTGTATCAATTCTCGAGAACACACTGTTTTCCATCCACCAAAATTTTATGAATAAACCCTTCACTTGACAGGCTAATGCCTCAATTTTACCACCCAGTTCATCTTTTAATCTCTCCACATTTAATCCGTATTCCCCGATATCCGTTCTCAGATTTCAAATCTCGCTCATGAATGGCCCAATCATGTCCATCATGGTTGTATATTTATTATTATTATTATTATTATTACTATGTAGTATTCTGCCTAGTGGCAGGTCCATGTCTTCGTACGGAGAATTTTTCCAACGTTCAGGAAATATAATAATGTGGTAGGCCATGGTTGTATTGCCTACTTTTTCCTATTTCTGTGTGCTCTGAGGCACACTTCCACGAGTTGTGGATTGACAATCACCATAAGTGCGAGTTGTATCACTCAAAACCTGAAAAGTAACAGTTTCATCAGGTGCCAAAAAATATCTATGTCTGAAAGTAATCAGAATAATTCACACACGCGAACTAGTAGCTATTTCACCGCTCATCACATGAAACTTTTTCCTGAGACACCCCGACCGCCTCCAACGGTATCCGAACCTAGACTCCGTTATAAATTGCCGCTGTTCACTCAGGATAGCTCGATCAAACACCACTGACGTCAGTTAAACTACTGAACGTGAAAATTTATGAAATTCATAATTTTAACCTTTTATACACATGTGATACATCACATCACACGGAAATTTTCCGAGAAATGTTGTGCTATTATTAGTTTTCTTTAGTCTACCATAGTTTGTTTATAAACCATCATTTCTATGGTTTTCTTCTGCTTTTAGATTTATAAGTGTAAATGTTAACAAACAAGTTAAATGATACGTTAAATAATTTGCTATATACCTCTAGTTTAGAGAACTGCTGCTACTCTTATTGTTTCTCTATTTATTTAGTAAGAAAAGCTAATGGCGTGAAATCCACTTTTCGGCCTCTCAGTTATACTGAAGCGCCAAAGAAATTGGTATAGGCATGCTTATTCAAATACAGAGAACTGGCAGAATACGGCATTACGGTCGGCAGCGCCTGTATAAGACAAACGTCTGAAGCAGTTGGTAGATCGGTTATTGCTGCTACAATAGCTGGTTATCAAGATTGAAGTGAGTTTGAACGTGATGTTATAGTCGGCGCACG
Source organism: Schistocerca serialis cubense (assembly GCF_023864345.2). Classification (NCBI taxonomy): domain Eukaryota; kingdom Metazoa; phylum Arthropoda; class Insecta; order Orthoptera; family Acrididae; genus Schistocerca; species Schistocerca serialis. The sequence goes on from NC_064642.1 coordinate 240,791,102, forward strand.
AGTGACGAGACACAGCGTCTGCGAAGTAGCGATGAAGTGGGGATTTTTCCCGCACAACCATTTCACGAGTGTACCATGAATAACAGGAATCCGGTAAAACATCAAATCTCCGACATCGCTGCGATCGGAAAAAGATCCTCTAAGAACGGGACCAACGAAGATTGAAGAAAACCGTTCAAGTGACAGAAGTGTAGCCCTTCCGCAAATTACTGCAGATTTCAGCACTGGGCCATCAACAAATGTCAGCGTGCGAACCATTCAACGAATCATCATCGACATGGGCTTTTGAAGTCGAAATCCCACTCGTGTGCTCTTGATGACTGTGCGACGAAAGCTTTATGCCTCACCTGGGCCTGTCAATACCGACATTGGACTCTTGATGACTGGAAACATGTTGTCTGCTCGGACGAGTCTCGTTTCAATTTGTATCGAGCGTATGGAGACAACCTCATGAATCCATGGACCCTGCATGTCAGCAGGCGACTGTTGAAGTTGGTGGAGTCTCTGTAATGGTGTGGGGCATGTGACATTGGATTGTAATGGGACCCCTGATACGTCTAGATACGACTCGGACAGGTGACACGTCCATAATTGCTACAGAGTGGCTCCCTGAACACTCTTCTGAGTTTAAACACTTCGTCTGGCCACCAAATTCCCCAGACATGAACGTTATTGAGCATATCTGTGATGCCTTGCAACGCGCTGTTCAGAGGAGCTATCCAAAGCCTCGTACTCTTACTGATTTATGGACAGTTCTGCAAGATTCATGTCGTTAGTTCCCTCCAGCACTACTTCAGACATTAGTCGAGTCCATGCCACATCGTGTTTCGGCACTTATGCGTGCTCGCGGGATCCCTACACGATATTAGGCAGGTGTACCAGTTTCTTTTGCTCTTCGGTGTAAATATATGAATAATTTCAGGTAATCGACTATCGTAGTCGACATAGTTTTGCGAGCTGTATCTGTAGGCATCTCGTTTGTTCCAATAGCATAATCGATTGCCGAAATATTCACTCTTAGAGTTCAGGAATTATTTATAACGTTTGACTTACAATAACTTATATCGAAAGCAGCGCGTCTTCACACGCTTAATTGTCGTTTTTTTCCGCTCTTCAGTGCCACGTATGGTTCAATATTTATCAGTTCTGGGGTAAGCTTTAATTTTGCTCTGGACATGAAAAGCGGCCGTGAGAAATGTGCAGCCATTGCACTGATCAACGGACGGAGCTTTTCCGTTCACGCGGTCACCATAGCAGCCGGTGGAAGTCCAGAGATACCGCATTTGTGGAGTCCACCTACCAGTCTGCTGAGCAGATCTGCCCAGACCCACTCGTCTAAGTTTGGACAGTGGGTTTATGTTTGGATCTGTGGTCCAGGTTGGTCAGTTTTACTGGTGGATCTCTGAAACTTCCTGGCAGATTAAAACTGTGTGCCAGACCGAGACTCGAACTCGGGACCTTTGCCTTTCGCGGGCAACTAAGCTACCCAAGCAGGACTCACGCCCCGTCCTCATTGCTTTACTTCTGCCAGTACGTCGTCTCCTACCTTCCAAACTTAATAGAAGCTCTCCTGCGAACCTTGCAGAACTAGCACTCCTGAAAGAAAGGACATTGCGGAGACATGGCTTAGCCACAGCCTTGGGGATGTTTCCAGAATGACATTTTCACTCTGCAGTGGAGTGTGCGCTGATATTAAACTTCCTGGCAGATTAAAACTGTGTGCTGGATCGAGACTCGAACTCAGGACCTTTGCCTTTCGCGGGCAAGTGCTCTACCAACTGAGCTACCCAAGCACGACTCACGCCCCGTCCTCACAGCTTTACTTCTGCCAGTACCTCGTCTCCTACCTTACAAACTTAACAGAAGCTTTCCTGCGAACCTTGCAGAACTACGAGGGCTGTCCAGAAAGTAACTTCTGATTGATCGCGAAATGGGAACCACAGTGGAAATCAGAAATGTTTTATTTGTAACAGTTAGCTACACCTTCCAGCTACTTCTCTACGTAGTCGCCGTTCTGACTTAGACATTTTTCGTAGCGTTGTACCAACTTTCCAATACCCTCATCACAGAAGACAGCCGCCAGCGCTTTCCGCCAATTCTCTACGCTGGCCTACAGCTCGTTTTCTGTGCCAAAATGTTGTCTTCATAGCCAGCGGTTCATGTGAGCAGAGATGAAACTCAGAGGGAGAAAATTACGGGATGTATTGTGGGTAATCGAACATTTCCAATTGAAAACGATGCAGGAGCATCTTCATTGGCCCTGCAGAATGCGACTGAGAATTGTCTTGAAGAAGAAACCGCAATCAGTTACGTAATGTTGGCTCCATAGCTTCAGGCGAAATTTCTCACCAGGCCCTCGTACTTGGTGGGAGACACTATTTTCTAGACATCTTTACGCGCTCACTGTGAGCTTAGAAATGAGAAGAAGCGACAGTGATGCTATCTAGGGTCATACTAGAGACACTGCCCAACATATCTGTGCAAAGCTTTATCGGATTTTCATAGTCGATTCCATTTCGCGACCGATCGGAAGTTACTTTCTGGACACCCCTCGTAGCACTCCTGAAAGAAAGGAGTGAAAATCTCATTCTGGTGGATCTCTGCCTGCTTTCCCGAATGCTACCTGCCAGCCTTCAATCTGTCAGTGCAGGCAATTATGGTTCACAGAGCAGTTGCAATGTCTACACACTCTCGGATGGGTCGGCCAGCAGGTCGGCGGATGAATATGAACGGGCACCTTAAGGCTTTATGACCCCCTTTGCGCAACACAATCAGTGCATGCATCCAAGCCAGAGGGGGTGCAACGACACTGTTAAGTGGGCTTCTGCTGCCTAGTGGTTAGTAAATTTGACGCGATTTTGTAATAAATGAAATAACGCCTCTTATTCTCAACCTTTCATTTCGTTTTATGCTCCGCTTCTGGGCGCTCCACTTTTTTTTATCAGGCGGTGTATGTTGGTCGGACACACATGTCCAACTGGTCAAATGTTATGTTATCATAGACTTGAATGGAAGTCTTTGAAAAACAATGTCTGTTGAGCGGGGGGTTGGGGGGGGGGGGGGGGTGGGGGCACTGTGAGGAAGTCTGCGGTATTTTTTTTTTTTTTTGGGGGGGGGGAGGTATACCCGTTCCATAAAGGATTTCCTTTTTGTGTACCTTGAAGTCTTTACTGCTGACACTTTTCAAAGCAACTGAAGGAGACAGTTGGTCAGAGTACATGTTTACGGTATTGAGCCCTAAGTACACGACTGATAATATGGAAATTTCAATCTTCATACAAATACAGAGAACGAAGAGGTATCTAGTCACGAAATCAACACTGGAATGGGATTTCGGTAATAGTAATTTCGACTTTAGTTCGTGGGATGCGTAGCACATTGAGTCTATTTCTCTCTATGCTAAGCTGCTTTGCTTATGGTTATTGATTTAACGCTAATACTTGTATTATTTAAGTTTAAGCGGTATTATGACTACCTGTCGCTTGTAAACTTGACTTTTACACCCTTATATCGCTACATGTATACTCCTTTACTGTGCAGGGGCCTGAAGATGGAAACATTGAGTGACCGAAACTGGTAGCATTTAATATATAAAATAAAATGACCCAAAGTATACGGCTGTTGGCAAAGTTTTTTGAATCGAGAAAGTAGTAGGATATGTAGAATGTGTTTACATTAATTTGAATGAATTTTGATGATTCCAAGGAGGATGGAACTCCTCGGAACCTACATCTACATGTTCATCAGTACTCTGTAATTCACACTTAACTGCCTGGCACAGGGTTTTCCGAATAACCGCCATAGTCTCTACCGCTCCACTATCTAAAAGCGCGAGAGAAAAATGAACACTAACATCTTTCTTTACGAATAATTCCTCTTACTTCATTTCTCCCTATGTAGGCTGCTGATAGTAAAATATTTTCATATTCAGACAAGAAAGTTAGCGACTGAAATTTCGTCAAAAGACCTCGCCGCAAAGAAAAACGCCTTTGTTTCAATGATCGCCACCTTAACTTGCTCATTATATCCCTGACACAATTTCCATTACGTCGCTATAATCGGAAACGAGCTGCCCTCCTCTGAAGTTTTCCGATATACTCCGTCAATCATGTCTGGTAGGATCCACTCCGCACACTAGTACAGTATCAGAGGACGAACAAGCGTAATGTAGGACGTCACTACAGTAGACCTGTTGCATCTGCTGAGTGTTCTGCCAATAAAACGCAGTCTTAGGTTTGGCTTCCCCATAACATTATCTATGTGATCACTCTAACTTAAGCTGGCCGTTACTGCAATTCCCAGGTATTTAGTTGAATTGACAGCATTTAAATTTATGTGATTTATCGTGTAACACGAAATTTAACGGACTTTTTTTTTTTTTGTACTCATGTGGGTGATCTCACGATTTATCTTGTTCAGAGACGATTGCCACTATCCGCACCTTACAGACATCGTCTCTAAGTCATTATGAAATTGGTTTCGATCTTCTGATGACTTTTCTAGACGATAATTTACAGCATCATATACGAACGATCTCAGACGACTGCTCACTATGTTTTCTAAGTCGTTTATACAGATTACGGAACAGTAAAAGGCCTATAAACTTCCTTGAGTAGTGCCAGGTATCATATCTGTTTTACTAGAGGATTTTCCAACGATTACTACGTACTTTAACGATTCTGACAGGAAATCACTAATCCAGACGCACAACTGAAACGATAATCCACAGACAAGCACTTTGTTTAGGAGTCTCTTGTGAGGAATGGCGTCAAAATCCTTCTGGAAATCCAAAAATAGGGAATCAATTTGAGGTCTCCTATCGATAGCAGTCATTACTTCGAGCGAATAAAGAGCTTGTTGTGTTCCACAAGAACGATATTTCTTGAATCCGTGCTGACTATGTGTCAATATACCATTACCTTCGAAATAATTAATATATTCTCAAAATCCTATTGTAAATCGACGTCAGTAACATGGGCCTGTCAGTTGTTATCGAAGTGCTCCTATTTCCTTTCCTGAATACTAGTGTGAGCTGTGCAACTTTCTACTCTTTTGGTACGCATCTTTCGCCGAGCGTGATTACTAACTACGGGGCTATTGTATCTGCATACTCTGAAAGGAACGTAATTGGTATGTTGTGTAGACTGGAAGACTTGCCTTCATTAAGCGCTTTAAGCTGCTTCGCTACACTGATGTTACTCATGTTGGCTGTTGTTGTTGGTTCGAATTCTGGAATATTTAGTTCGTCTTCTTTAGTGAAGGAATTAAAAAAAAACGTGTTTGGTAACTCCGCTTTACTGACAGTGTTCGAGGCAAAGTTTTGGAAGCTATTAAAAGAATCTCGCATTCAAATCCGAGCTAAATTTCGGACTTCGGTAAAACTTCTCCAGTCTCGGAGATTTCTTGTTCTTTTAAACTTGGTACTTTTTTCTATAGTGTTATGACCTGTGAATGTAAAACATGTGCCTGTGATACCATAAATTGTAGAAAATATCCAGTCAAATCTTGACAAATATCAGCTTGGTCCGAAATGATTAAAAAACTAGTCACATAAGCACGCCAGTCACAAAACTAGTCACTACCCAGGAGACGTGCTGCTAATACCGCGCAACACTGTCGTAAGCCTTTATAATGATGTGCGTTCGGTGTGTGAGAGAGTCTACCACTTTCTTCAGGTATGTCAATATCCAGCTGAGGCCAACCACTGACTATGCGATCCCGCACAGCAACCAGACTGCGAGGATGTTGATTGCTGCATTTCACCCAGTACTCAACCTAGCATATCCCCATATTTTTTTTGCAATTTAGATAAGGCTATTTGATGGGCCAGTTATTGGAGGTATGAGTGTTTTCCAAACCGTGAACGTATGCATACATCCCTGTGAGAATGCAGAAGAAGGGACAACACCAAGAATTTTGAAATAAACATCGCGGTTCGCGTTAAAAGTAACCCGAATGAGAGAGACCAAGTCGTGCGACGTTGAAAAATATCCCTACATCTACATCTACATACATACCCTGCAAGCTACCGTATGGTGCATGGGGGAGGGAACTATAAAATTTCCGTAAGTAGCAGAAGGGTAAACAAATTTTTCTTTCAGTAACGTTTGGATTTACATTTAAGATGGGACAGCGGAAACATTATATTTAGCAACCCCGTTACGTAAGTTCAAAGTACCTAATTTCGCTTCAGTTAGACACACAGAACTGCTAAAATTAAAATGATTCTTCACAGGATTATTTCCATTGAAAGGTAGAGTGAAAACTCGGTACACTTTCATCCAGCTATGTCTGCACGGGCGTAAAATACATCGTTAGCAGGCTTCAGTAAATAATTACGTGCGGGAAATTTAAACTACTGCACTGTATGAACATTGATTTGAAAAGATCTGATTATTACCAGCTGCATAAGAAGCAAGGTTACTTTTCGAACAAGATTTATGGTTAATGAGTTTCAATCTGTGGCTGCTGTCATCTGACCGAATATTGTAGTCAATGTAATGCTACCAAATACTGATAACCTGCAAAGCGATTCTTGTTAACATTTATCAATATGATATAGTTTCATACTCCTTGAAATAAAACAAGTTATTATATGAATTAATTATTACTCAATCAATGACATTACGCTGGTGGATTAAAGCTGTTGCTTACATACTTGACTTAAGATACCAAAGTGAAGAGGACAATAGTCGGTAACGCTTTTTATCGTCCTTCAAAAATATTAGAAAGTCCACTGATACCACATCAATCACATCCTTCCTTTCATTTTCTTAGAACTGCAATTCATCTTTTGGAAAAATCAATGAACTAATAATTATCACTGTCCAATGCAGTATTCATAAACCATGATTTCATAGAGAAATTTCTAAGTCCGTTTGGAGGCATAACACATCCCCCTGAATGGCAGCGGCTATACACGATCATAATGTCTTTGGAGCTGCTAGTTGTATTACTGTCATTGTACAAGTCACAGTCTGATAGCTGCTTCATAATCACAATATGAAAAACCAACTGAGTACATCACAGCACATATCATCACTTCTCTACTAGTGTTTGGAGGCATAAAAGTTATCGTACCACTTAGTACAAATTAACAAGGGACAGTTACTATAATTTGCCGATTGGTTTGATCAAAAAAGTGTACAAATATCGATAGGCATATTCCCTTACAGCTGAAGTAAAAGTCATGTACAATACTATACTGAAAATGTAACTGTGGCTCATTTTAATAATTTAGTATCTTTGTTATCCAAAATTATTTATAAAATCCACAAGGGTTTACTGTGTTAGCGTTTTTCTTTCTCCAAGTAAGAAATCATTCATCACCGATCATTAGATTATATGGGGTGAGTTAGTGCATTTATAATAATCACAACATACAGAAATCAGTGAATTTTGGTCTGGTTGTACACAGTAATTATGCTTGTAGACTCAAGGAAAATTTTACATATTGCGCTTTCACCAACAGAAATAGGTAGATTTAAAGAAGTAATTTTTATAGAGCAGTAAAGTTTCTTCCAGATATGATAGTACTAATTTCATTCGTTACACATTCATCAATTTACTTTGATAAGTTGAAAGTCATGTTAATTTATCTCATTGATCTGTTTTGACCAGAACTTTCTGAAATTTAGTATTAAGCATTTTACTTTAATAACACGGTTAAGCAAAGCCAAATTTACCACAAGTGTTTAACAATTTCGTTCAGCAAATAGATCACATTTGCATCACAGGAAAGTGTTCGGAAAATTTCTACAAATATCTATATGATTAACGATCCTCTAATAGCTTCTGTTCAGGTGTATACACTTATGAGTACATAATTTTAACATAATACGTTCACCAGTTTAAGTTTTTGAATTGTATTGCACTGAACGGAAAGTTTCTCAGGCTAATGAATGGAGCATGTTGATAGTCGCTTGGAGCCGTGCGCCATGGTAACTGGCGTCCGAAGTCAAGTGGGGTGAAGGCTCAGGAATCTGCACGTACCGTGGGCTACAATGGGTTTTCCTCCCACTCATAATCTCTCGTCTCAGCATATTTACCCAGGTTATGACTAGTTGCCATCACTGCTCGCCATCAGCCGTAGAATACATGTAAAATTACGCAAGAGCGATAGTGTACGTACTACATTTTTACAACATATTATAATATGAACGAGAACATGTGCTATCACCTTAAGTCTTATAGACACAATATATGGCATCACTAATTTACGTAATTCCTGGCATAGTCTATACTAGCTTGAGGATTGTAGTGATCTATATTTTAGACTGCATTACAAATATAATTATGCATTAAGAACACTTCATTACATAATAATATGCACGCTCATCCAGACATGTACATCAGGTTATATCGTAAAGTGTGAGTCGATCCCCAGCGGGCTGGCCATGAAGTTGAATTATTCCTCCTAGAGCTCTCCAGAAACAGTCCGCCAACAATCACTTAAACTTCGCTGTACTTCGTCACCATCTGCTTATACCCATCAAAAGTGTAGCGCGCTGTAAGCACCGCTACAGATAACATACTCACTGACACATTAGAACGAAAAATGTCGTTGCAGCAATTTTCATATTCGTTTACCTGGTATTAGACTAACAGTATGTGTCGGGTACTCATATATTATTTTCTGTCTAGCACTTCTACAATGTCTCACTTTACTCACGCTCAAAAACTGGTCCAGATCGTTTACTGTTCAGTATAATACTGGTTTACTGCCTTCATACTTGTGATCAAGCTATATGCAAAATCCTACATATTAACAATATTTACATACAATTTCACTCTATAAATAACGATCAGTGCTGATTCATTTTTCTCTATTATATCAGCTTCACAGAGGACGTTAATGATCATCAAACCCATCAGTCTAATCGGTGTATTTTCGCCAGCATTAATCAAGGGCTGTGCTAGAGGAAGGCAAGAATAACTTCATGTTGGTATCCCCAAGATTATATACCTATTGGCCTTTGACCCTTTCACTCTCAGATATTTGCTTACAAACATAAACTGCCTACCACAAACAAACGCACTGTGACATGAAGTAATTCTTATCACAGTAGTGCTAAGCATGGACAGCAGATGGCTAAATTCATCAGATACATCTCTACATCCACCTCACATTCATTTAATAACTAAAGAAAATAATCTCCTGTCATGTATATATTTACAAAATATTATGGTGTTCTTTCACTAAGCCTCTCAAGTATGTATCTTTTACAGAATACCTAAGAGTAAGGTTCAAGCATACAAAATAACCTAGTTCAGGAACATTGACTTCTATGACATAGTTTAAGTTATGACTACTTTGTAAAATTACTACACAGCGTCCAGTGAGGACCATGATTTTCCTGAATATTCCCCTACTGTTGTGAAAAAAAATCTTAAGACTAAAGAGAATGCTATTACACGCATAATAAAAAATCTATTCTACAAGGAATATTTCCATACTATGGCTTATTTCTGCCACATCATTGATTACTAGAATAGATAAACAGTTCACTTGGAGCAATGTAAATCACTGAAAAAATACAAATACAAAACATAAGATTGATAAATATTGATTGCTTAGCACTATCTTGTGAGAAATATCTCTTACGATCCTGAAAGTGATATAGCTCTTTTATTTCATTGGTTTTCGGTAAAGCCAGCAGTTAGCTGTTACGATGTGATTTTCATATGATTTCACATGGAAATATGTATAACAATTGCTACTTATCATTTGTTTAATTTCTTTACCTACTTCTTCACCTTTCGACCAAGGAATGTAGTAGTCTGTTTTCCAATATGCGTGCTGTGGAATTCCATATATATGATACACATAAGTTTTGATGACAGCCCGTTTTTTTTCCTCAAACAGTTGCAGATATTTCAACAACACGCGCTCTAAATCATTCTGTTGGGTCCTATCAATCCCTACAATTTCGGAAACTTTCCCTTTAATTGTCATTTTTAAGTCCTCTAACTCATAGCTGCCACCAGTTATATCCCCATGTGATATCGTTTCAGTTTTTATAAATTGTCTTCATACCTTGACAATAATCCCCTTGCAAAGCCTCAGTACATAATAGTTCTGCTACAATTTCTTGGTCCTTAACCAAAAAGTAGCATTTATCTGAAGAAAGGTCAATTTTTCCATCCCTTTCTCGAAGAAAATCAAGCCTGTAATCAGTTTGTCTACTACAAGGAATGGGCATTCAATTACTCCAAGTTCTATTTTGATCCAGGCTTTCCACTTTATAGGTTGTGACCTGCTGCCAAAAGCACCAACTACTTGACAGTTCCGTACATGATACTTAGGGACTTCATAAATATTATTTATTTGGTCAGATAGGCTCTAGGAAATTACACTGATAGCTGCATCTGTATCGAGAACGACAGCTGTAGGGATATTGCCTACCACTGCATTGATTTTTCCTTGCACAACACTTTTGCGTTTGTCTACACAGTCATCATATCCTTCCAGTTATTCTTGTCTCATATCGGTATTCATTATATCGCAGAAGATTAGCTTCATAAAAAATTTCGCCCTCGCTCCATTCCTCGGCCAACATGTTAGGGCAAGACGTTGCCAACCTTAGTTTGTCGAATTTCTCACATGAAGACATGACTGCTCATACACTTCAATTACGTTCACAGGCGCTCTGAGAGGTTGCCACCATTGGTGATTGTAATTGTTACTCGTCACTGGCTTATGCACCAAGTGAACATTTCTACTCTTATTGTTGTTACATGGTGGATTTCCTCCAGGAAGACCAAACTTTTTACCTGCAATCACTGTTGTTACTACTGCTATACCATGAACACAGTGTTGCGATATCCTGGTTGAAATTTAATGTGAGATTTACGTTTTTTCCTAGGTACCCTTAGATTAAATTGAGGGGTCTGAATTTTCCCACGCAGGATTAAAAACCTACCCACCACCGTTCACACTGGGGAAAGATGACCTATCTTGACTGTTACGTGGTGGGCATGGAACATTTTGAAACCTTAACCACTGCCATTAGTATAGTCACCATCGTGAACAGGTCTGATATCTTTATAATACCCATCAAGAAAATCAAGCAAAGAAAGAACATTTTCCACATTGGTTACGGGTACATTGATGAGCTTTCCCCTAATAGCAGAAGAAGAATTATTTTTTAGTAGCCCCAATACATCTCGTTGAGAAACCGGTTCACATGAATACTTCATCTTGTTCAAATACTGCTCAAAATATTTCCGTAAATTATCATTCTTGCTAATGTAGCTCTCAGGGTTGAAAACCTGTTGATACAATAGCTGCTGAATACCTTGCGTCCAGTACTTAGCAAGAAAAGCTTGCCTAAACTGTTCAAATGTTTGATAGTATTCAATGGTTTCAGTTGCCCATAGGGCCCATCGCCTTGGATAAGTCCTACCACGTAGTGTATCTTTTGTTGATCTGATAATGAATTTGGTAAAATACCCCTAAACGATCATATGAACACTGCAGAATGCAGATTACGCTTTTCAGGAATGAAAATCGGTGATTGTCGATTCTTAAAAGAACTTCTTCCCTTAGCAAAGAAGACAATGTTGGCTTGAACCCTATACTACATATAGAGAAAGCAGAGGCCACATAGTAATCGTTTGCTGTTCCCACTGGAAAACGCTCCCTTGGTATCACATGATCATTTAAATTTGCTAAATTGGGACTATCCAGACCTATTTCTCTAACACCGAATAATTCCTTTTGTAAGTTACCGAGTTTGATATTAACTCTATCTGACCATTCCAGTATCTGTTCGAGTTTGCCTAATGTGATTGAGATCGGTTCTACGTGACTGCTGTGCTTCTGTCTGTTCTGTGAGTATGTCATTAACAGAATTGCATACAGCTTGCTTTACCTCTGAAGCAACAACCTCATGAACTGTTTTTCTTTCTGCGTCAAGAATTGATTAAATTTTCGTTCATCAGTTGCAACAAGCCTCTCTAGCACGTCGCTACGTTCCTGAATATTAGTTTTCATTGATTGTTGTTCGGTTTGTATAGTACTCACTCTTCTGAAAATTTTCTGTTTCAGGAACTTCACGGTAAGCAACTTAGAAATTACAGATATCAGTTTCTACTGTATCTTCCCTGACCGTGAGTCTGACAAATTCTGAGGCTTAAGTCGTTTATGTTGATATAGTCTGTTGTTCCTTGTTAATTTCCGCTGATGAGATGCCTCGCATTATATTTTGAGAAATATCTCTTACGATCCTGAAAGTGATATAGCTCATTTATTTTCTCGGTTTTCGGTAAAGTCATCAGGTAGCTGTTACCTTGTGGTTTTCATATGTTTTCATATGTAACCGTGTATAACAATTGCCTTTCTGTGCGACTGTTACTGGAACAAGTTCAGAACGTAGATGTCCAGTAACCTGGTTAGCTACAAGTTCGGTTACCTCATCTTTTATTTGGTTCAACTGAGAATCCAAACGTGCAGAGACTTCAGTTTTAAAATGATCCAAGTGCTGTTTATTTTTATTTCTGAGATGGTACAGCTGCTGTCTTATCTGATCCAACTCCTGTCTCATCATTCCCATGACTATTACCAAAGGAGAAGCCTGTTCGGCCTTCGAAGTATCTTCAGGTAAGCCAAAACTGAGATCGGTGTTTGCTATTGCTACGTGATCGCTGTCGGTAGTGTTCATGTTTTCGTTTCTATCTCTGGTGAATTCACCATCTGTTGCTTCAAGATGACAAACATTCAACACTTGAGACACCGTTGCTATTAATTGCCTGCGCGTCCTTACCGTATTCATAAACACAACACCAGTACACAAATATTTATCACTTCAGGTTACATGTTTGGTATGTCAACCAATTCACAGTCATTTACCCCTCTATCGACACGAAAATCAACAACTGAAATACACTCTCTGGGTGGACACAGAAAGAATATCTCTGACCACTTGCTGCAATTTAGTATTTCCGCCATATTGTGGAAAATAAACATATTTTGAAACAATAAAATTTTGTACACAGACAGTACAAGCACTGACAAATTATTTTTCTAACACATTCTCCTGACGCCAAAAGCAGCAAATGCGATACCAAAGAAAAACGAGGATAAAGTTTATTTTTACCTTCACGGTGTGCCGCGATGTTGCAGCCCGACAAATTTTCTGTTTGAGTCAAACTCTTACAAACCGTCAAAATTATGTCAGTTGCTCAGCTTCTTATTCTCTATTCTTTTAACAATACTCTGAATATTTTCTCCGGTAGTGGTTACAGTCGAAGAGCATGAAAATTGGGAGCAAGTTTTAGTACAAAGACCGGATAAAACTTTATACATACATAATTACACAAAATTACCTATCTCAAGGGTGCTACGCGTTCGGGCGCCACTTTTAACGTTTCGGTAAGTAGAAGAATGGAGAAATAAACCTTTCTTTCAGCAATGTTTAAATTTATATTTAAGATATGGGAGGACAATAATGTTATAATTAGCAGTCCTGTTACGTAAGTTCAAAGTATGTAATTTCGCTTCAGTTAGACACAGAAACGCTAAAATTTAAAATGATTCTTCAGCTGATTATTTTCATTGGAAATTAGAATGAGAAGTCTCTACAGTTTTATCCAGTTATGCCAGCCCGGGCATAAAATATATCGTTATCAATACGTAATTGACAACGAGCGGAAAATTTATCTGCCGTGCTGAATGAGCATTGACTTAGAAAAGATCTGATTATTATCTGCTGCATATAAAGTAAAGTTACTTTTTGAACAAGATTTATACTTTAAGAAGATTCGATCTGTGGCCGTTGTTGTCACACCTAATATTCTAGTCAAAATAATGCTACCAGATACTGATGAACTTCAAAGGGATTCTAGTTAATGTTTATCAATATGATGTAGTGTCATACTCCTTGAAATAAAACAAGTGATTATATGAATTAATTATTGTTCAACTACTGAAATTACACTAGCGGATTAAAGCAGATGCTTGCACCCTTAGTTCAAGATGCCAAAAGGGAGAGAACAATAGTTGGCATTAGCTTTTTACCATATTTCAAAGACATTATAAAGTTTACTAATACTAGATCAATCACATCCTTCCTTTGATTTTCATAGAATTAAAATTCATGTTTGGGAATTATCATCAATCTAATAATTATCACCGTCCAATGCAGTATTCATAAGCAAAGATTTTATAGAGAAATTTCTGTCCATTTAGAGGCTTTACAGTATCACGCACCACTACCAGTCAGCTCATTTCCTGCTCCACTCGCAAATATAGTGAGGGAAAAATGCCTGTTCAGAAGCTTCCAAACGAGCCGTAGTTTTGTGCATCTTCGTGGTCCTTACGTTGGCGATAGCAGAATCGATATGCAGTCGACCTCTAAACTTCCGCAACAGTGAATCGTGAAAAGAGCCTCGTCTTTCCTCCAGGCATTCCCATTTGAGTTCATGAAACATCCCTGTAACGCTTGCGTGCTGACTGAACCTATCGGTAACAAATCTAGCAGCACACCTATGAATTGCTGCGATTCTTCCTTTAATCCAGCCTGGCGTGGATCGCAAACTCTCGAACTGTACTGAAGAGTGGGTCACGGTAGAGTTCTCTAAGCCGACTAATTAAAAAATTCTCACTATCCAATATTTTAGGGGCTGGTAGGATGCATCAAAACAAGACAAAGATGTCTTATGACCATGGGTCCTACAAAGCGTATGTTCCGACATAACGTATGATATATTTACATGCGTTCATAAGAGGTGCTCTTGTGATGTCATCCATAGCAATAGATACTTGTCCTACTACGACGACTACCCGATAATACACGTTAATTACGAACCCTGACATGGAATACTGCGAGGTAGGAAGGCGTCACTAACTTGTACTTGCGGATATAAGTATTGTTCTTGTATTGGGGCTCCGTGTCATAACAGGGTCAACAGCGTGCTGGGCTATAGCCGTGCAGTATCGATGTAAACAATAGTTGGCACAGTGGTCTGCAGTAAGTGGTTCCGTTTACTTGCTGTGGTCAGACTGTAGTATTGTTACATCTGTTTACGTTCGCATTTTACGTTCGCGTATATTTCTCCTAACTCTGAGTGCGTACCGTGTTGTTTGGCTTACCTACAGGTCACTTTTAATGTACATGTTATTGTGATATTTGTGGTGCGGTACAATACTTTTTCTCTCTTGCAGATACTCTGACATAACCCAGCAATGGAACCTTTTATTTCGCAAGGGAATTGGCAGACATGATTTACTGCTATGGTTCAGCAGATGTAATTAGTCTGAGAGCCCGTAACCTGTCCACTGAACGATTTCCGCCGGCCAGGGTGGCCGTGCGGTTCTAGGCACTTCAGTCCGGAACCGCGTGGCTGCTACGGTCGCAGGTTCGAATCCTGCCTCTGGCATGGATGTGTGTGATGTCCTTAGGTTAGTTAGGTTTAAGTAGTTCTAAGTTCTAGGGGACTGATGACCTCAGAAGTTAAGTCCCGTAGTGCTCAGAGCCATTTTGGACGATTTCCAGTATGCAGGATACCATCTTTTAAGCTGTTCAGTCGATTGTTCTAGCGTCTTGGAGAAACAGGTTCCGCAGCACCCTACAAATGAGGCAGTGGAAGGCCTCGTTCATTTCGCTTGACTGAAATGGAGGAACGAGTTCTAGGTGCAGTTGGAACCAGTGTGCGACGAATAGTAGCAGCTGAAGGTGTTATCCGTCCTCTGGTCTGGACCGTACTTCATGAGCGGTTGTTGTATCATGTTCTCCACTCCCAGGCCCTTAGGGCACAAGACCATTCTGCCAGAGTGCAGTTCCGCCAATGGTTGTTGTGGCATTGTGATGCAGATCCACAATTTGCCTACAAGATTTTGTTTACTGATTAGGTATGATTTACAAGAAATGGCATTGTAAATGTCCATAATCAGCATGTGTGGCCCGATGAAATCTCCACGGGTTCAACAAACGAGGCATCAGGCAGGATTGTTTCTCAATCAGTGAATGGGTAGGCGATAAAAAATTCCTATGGCCATACGTGCTACCACATAGATTAACCGGGTCTCGTTAACACTGCTTTCTGAGGAACATACTGCCTATCTTGTTGGGGAATGTGGCATGTCAGGACAGACTACAGATGTTCATACATAATGGCGCACCAGCACATTTTCTCTGCGCTGCACGTCGGCACCTGATGAGGACACTTGAAAACCAGTGTGTTGGCTAGGGAGGTCCCATATCTTGGCCTACTCGTTCCCCGGACCTAAATCCACCAGACTTCTGGTTATGGAGACAAATAAAGCAACTGATCTATGCCACTCCAATAAACTATTTGCAGATACTACATAGTCGTGTTTTCCATGCATCTTAGCACATTTAGAACCAACCAGAGCAATTTCGAAGAGTGTGTGAGTCGTTACATCGAAAGACAGAGGCAAGCATTGAGAGGAATGGACATTTAGTTGAGCACCTCCTCTAAACAAGTCGTCGTCTATCAGAATATACACTTTGGAGGACCCGTGGTTACAAGTTATTTAAGTTATTTTTTCTTGTTTTGATGCATATAATTATCTCCTGATATATTGGACAGTCTTTTTAACACCCTACAGAGGAGTTACTCTTCCCCAAAATCCTCCCAATAAAACTAAATCGATCTTTCACCTCCTGTACTACCAGCCTGACGTACCCAATCTATTACGTATCACTTTTCAATGTCACGCCTAGATATTTTTTTCGACGTGACTGTCTCAAGCAGCAACTAATGTTGTATTCGAACGAGGTCACAGCGAGACCTGCGCCCTCTACTCACTAAGAGTTAAACGCCTCATTCGGCTGTCGATGCCCTTTTTGCATCATTTGCAAAGAGGCGACACTACGATTTGCAAAACCACATCACACGCCACCTGTCAGCAATGTCCTATTCTGTGTTGTTGGACCCACTGAAGACGTGTGTCTTTATATTGCTGCTGTGGACAATGGACTTTCCAGAGGTAACTGAATCCAAATGTCCGCTGCCTGCAGTTCCCTTCCAAATGTCAGTTCTTAAATGGATGGACCGGCATTCACAGGTACCAGGAATTACTGACGCGTTTGAAACTGACTGCCACTGACTCGGAGTGATACTCGTCACTCATCCCTGTCCCTCAGGACCTTTTCTCGACCACTGTTCTGATGGTGCTGAACCACTCTCCAGCGGTGGAGTGTCACATGGCCGCCTACTGTCAGTTCTATACGGTCTGCAGCGCTCCAGAGCCACCAGAGCACTCTTTTATGGAGTTGACCAATATTTTGTCCGTTGAGATTACGTAAACCTAATACCGCGACTCCGTAATTGTCCATCTACATTATGAAAATATAAACCAAAAGATGCGTTTATACTGACTTGAAACTGGTAGATGAGAATAAATTAGCTTGATAGGTTCCCGGGAATTATGCCGGATAATATTGTAAAAACCGCACAATATTTCAGCGAGACAACTGCCCGCCATCTTCAGGTGCTACTGTCGCGTCGCTGAGAAGCTCGCCAATTTGTATGTTGACTTTCTAGAACAGCGCAGGCGCCAGCGGGGGCATAACGTCATTGAAGACCAATCGTAGACGGCGTCGAATACCAGAGCCCTCTGCTGGAGAAACGGGTCGCGGTCTGCGGAAGCGCGCCGAAGCGACGGACCCCGTTCGCGCGCTCTAGGTGTTGGCGCGTGATTTAAGCATCTGCGCTAAGGTTTCCCATCTGCGTGCAGTTGCTAATCTGCGGCTGACGATTCCTTAGTGCCGCCAAGGCTGGCTCCCAGGCTTTGCTCAGGTGTAAACCCGTGGCTCTGTTTATTGATCATTGCTTATACGTATTTCGACCTCCTCTTTCACGATGGAGCCGCAGTATGTGGAAGCATACGAAAGGATCTTGGTTTCTTCATAGTTCATTCCGTGTCCCGTGTCAAGGCAGTGTTCAGCAACCGCAGATTTCTCTGGCTGACCCAACCTCGTGTGACGTTTATGTTCGTCGCATCTGTCTTTAAGCGTACGACACGTCTGGCCGATATAAGACTTCCCACAGTGGCACGGGATTTTATATATTCCTGGTCTCCTCAGGCCGAGGTTGTCTTTAACAGAGTCCAGCATTGATTGCACTCGTGCTGGAGGCCGGAAAACACATTTAATCAGGTATATCTTAAAAATTCTACCCATCTTAAATTACCTTCGCACAGATACGTGGCTTTTGGAAACACCTCACAATTTCTGACTTTTTAAATTGTTGTAATTTATATGACAATTTGAATGGTTTTTGAGTGTTTTAATTGTTACTCATAAATCTAAAGTTTTGCGTTTCACGACACATAGACTCTAATAACCTTTATCGAAATTTCTAATGAATCACATCTTCAGTTGTCAGATCATGCAAAAATCTGGGAATACTAATTAGTCGGATCATGAATCCGGAAGATCGCCTAGGCTTTGATGCAGGCAAAGAAAATGATAGATTTAGAGTTGCTGGTGGTGCAGCGAGAAGCTGTACTTAGCTTCAGAAAGAAATTTGTCACATAACACATGCATGAGTTTTCATTGTACAACGATAAAGCGGGTCGCACCAGTTTCAGTTCCTATAATCCCGACTTTTATCGGTTGAAACAGCGACCAATACAAGAATAAACTTTTTATTCGCTTTAGTCTGCTGTTACGTTTTTACTTTGTGAAATGACTACCGATTTGGCAGCAAGTACCATATTAATGTCATCCCCTGACACGTAGTCGTCAAGATCACTTACGCAACTAATTGTGTAATTATAACATAGCAATATAAGGGGCCATTAAAATGTTTCCGTTAGAAGGCCGTACAATCCACAATCGCTATGCCAAACAGACAAAATCGTCGTGAGCACAGCAGCAATCATCCCATCAACACACCACGTTGAAGGTACCAGTTAGTTAAGACCCCAAGTCTTGCAGCGTGAAGAAGTCCTTAGGTTAACTGTCAGCTGCACATGCTTGTCCGACAGAAATCGTCGACCGTTCCAGGCGTTTTTTAAAGCCTAGTTTACACGATGGCATTAGGTTGCAGGCAACTATGCTACCGTCCACTGCGCATGCGCGCCGCGCGTTTGCGCAACTCGTTGGTGAAACTAAACACTTTCGCCGTGTTCCAACTTTGGTGACACTAGTTGCATTAGTTTTGTTGTTGTGTGTGTTCGTAGAGTGCAGACGAACTGAAATATGAAGTGGGGAACGGAGAATAATGTTCGCTTTTTGGATATCTATGCTTTGCATATGTGTTTGTCGGATTTCAGTGATGCCGATTACAAAAATAAGCAACATATTGCTGCTCTTGAGCCCGCCATGTGTGATCAGAACATACACTCCTGGAAATGGAAAAAAGAACACATTGACACCGGTGTGTCAGACCCACCATACTTGCTCCGGACACTGCGAGAGGGCTGTACAAGCAATGATCACACGCACGGCACAGCGGACACACCAGGAACCGCGGTGTTGGCCGTCGAATGGCGCTAGCTGCGCAGCATTTGTGCACCGCCGCCGTCAGTGTCAGCCAGTTTGCCGTGGCATACGGAGCTCCATCGCAGTCTTTAACACTGGTAGCATGCCGCGACAGCGTGGACGTGAACCGAATGTGCAGTTTACGGCCTTTGAGGGAGGGCGTATAGTGGGCATGCGGGAGGCCGGGTGGACGTACCGCCGAATTGCTCAACACGTGGGGCGTGAGGTCTCCACAGTACATCGATGTTGTCGCCAGTGGTCGGCGGAAGGTGCACGTGCCCGTCGACCTGGGACCGGACCGCAGCGACGCACGGATGCACGCCAAGACCGTAGGATCCTACGCAGTGCCGTAGGGGACCGCACCGCCACTTCCCAGCAAATTAGGGACACTGTTGCTCCTGGGGTATCGGCGAGGACCATTCTCAACCGTCTCCATGAGGCTGGGCTACGGTCCCGCACACCGTTAGGCCGTCTTCCGCTCACTCCCCAACATCGTGCAGCCCGCCTCCAGTGGTGTCGCGACAGGCGTGAATGGAGGGACGAATGGAGACG
Organism: Schistocerca serialis cubense; assembly: GCF_023864345.2. NCBI lineage: Eukaryota > Metazoa > Arthropoda > Insecta > Orthoptera > Acrididae > Schistocerca > Schistocerca serialis. The sequence continues at coordinate 240,811,105 of NC_064642.1, forward strand.
TGTCGTCTTCAGCGATGAGAGTCGCTTCTGCCTTGGTGCCAATGATGGTCGTATGCGTGTTTGGCGCCGTGCAGGTGAGCGCCACAATCAGGACTGCATACGACCGAGGCATACAGGGCCAACACCCGGCATCATGGTGTGGGGAGCGATCTCCTACACTGGCCGTACACCACTGGTGATCGTCGAGGGGACACTGAATAGTGCACGGTACATCCAAACCGTCATCGAACCCATCGTTCTACCATTCCTAGACCGGCAAGGGAACTTGCTGTTCCAACAGGACAATGCACGTCCGCATGTATCCCGTGCCACCCAACGTGCTCTAGAAGGTGTAAGTCAACTACCCTGGCCAGCAAGATCTCCGGATCTGTCCCCCATTGAGCATGTTTGGGACTGGATGAAGCGTCGTCTCACGCGGTCTGCATGTCCAGCACGAACGCTGGTCCAACTGAGGCGCCAGGTGGAAATGGCATGGCAAGCCGTTCCACAGGACTACATCCAGCATCTCTACGATCGTCTCCATGGGAGAATAGCAGCCTGCATTGCTGCGAAAGGTGGATATACACTGTACTAGTGCCGACATTGTGCATGCTCTGTTGCCTGTGTCTATGTGCCTGTGGTTCTGTCAGTGTGATCATGTGATGTATCTGACCCCAGGAATGTGTCAATAAAGTTTCCCCTTCCTGGGACAATGAATTCACGGTGTTCTTATTTCAATTTCCAGGAGTGTAGATGGTTTGACAGAATCTGAGCTGCAAGGGAAAATTTATTGGGTTAGGAGCACATATACAGCTGAATTAAGAGAAATACAAGCGAGTAATTCTAGTTGTGGCAATGCTCTCGTCTACAAGACCAAAATCCCATCGTTCGAGTTGGCCGACTCTTTGTTAAGGAATATTGTTGACAGGAGGGAAGGTTACACAAATCAACAAGCTGCATTCTTTATTCAATATTCATCTATTTAAAACGTCGCAGAAGTGATCCCCATTCACATTATGTTAGAATTTTGAAATATTGCCACTGTACAGTTCTCTCTTAAAGAGAGTAGTTTGTAAACCATTCTCTGTTTAATGCACCCTGCTTCGAATAATTATTGCTGTTAATGTTAATAATTATTACTGTTAATGTTAATAATTATTGGTGTTAATGAAAAAGCGTCATCACCAACTAAAACTGCATCTTATAACATGCCAAGTGTTCTCGATTGCAATGCACGCAATATGATATGAAATTTCAGTTCTGGCAACAGTGCTTCGTGCATTACAGTATCTTTATTCTTATCGCATAACGGGCAACGGCCTTGCTACAGTGGATACACCGGTTCCCGTGATATCACCGAAGTTAAGCGCTGTCGGGCGTGGCCGGCACTTGGATGGGTGACTATCCAACCGCCATTTTTCGGGCTGCACTCAGCCTCGTGATGCCAATTGAGGAGCTACTCGACCGAATAGTAGCGGCTCCGGTCACAGAAAACCATCATAACGACTGGGAGAGCGGTGTGCCGACCACACGCCTCTCCTATCCGCATCCTCAGTGAGGATGATACGGCGGTCGGATGGTCCCGATGGGCCACTTGTGGCCTGAAGACGGAGTGCTTATCGCATAATGAACTCTAACTAGAAGAAACGTGAACAGTTCTGGTGACATTCTAACATAACTGAAAGAACTTCTTGGGTCTTCCATTATAAATTATTTGAGCAAGGATGCTGAGCAACCGAGCTGACGTGTGTTCTTCATCCAGTCACGAACCGAAACGCGTTTCTTATTTATTTCTTATGCAGCGATTCCACTCAATTAGATTTAGCTCCATCACAACTCGTGCGACGTGCAGCTGCCAAAACTATCATTTCAGACACGACTCAGAGACCCTCAAAACGACGAAACTGAAGTGTATACTGTTGGCGCCGTGTCTACAGTCAAACTTGAAACCATTTGCGTGCCACTCATTCCACCCAACGAGTGGCGCAACCCAGTGTCGTTGTGTAAACTAGGCTTAATGGACAGAAGCCTTGATAATCGCATGCGGAGAGATCAGGGCTAGAGGGGGAGTGCCCAAGTGTTTCCCACTTGAGTTGGTATCAGTCGCCATCGATGAGGCTGGCCTCCCAGATCGACCGGAGTCTTGTGTCGAATTTTGAGCAACACGGAAATTAGCACACCATTCCACAATGGTGGATTTCAACTAACATGCTACCCACACACAATCGTCATTCTTCGATGCATGCCTATTGGTGTCTGTCTTACTTGATGGTCCACGAAGTCCATGTGAATATTTTACTACATTCTTCATTAAATTTTGACTTGTGTGTCGCATATCTGCAGTATAAATTTGAACGTTTCATCAAACGCTTACCGTCGAATAGATAAAAAACAATTGAGGAGGAAAGAAAAACGTTCGAGCACGTGGTGAAGAGTAACGTCCCCATCTTTTTTTGTGAAAGATCTTAAGGCTTGTTAAATACAACAAATATTATTATCGTTCTGAAAGCTTGTTCTTCATGTCTACACACATATTTCTCAGTTATGTCACCCTGAGACCGCGCGGGATTAGACGAGCGGTCTTCGGCGCTGCAGTCATGGACTGTGCGGCTCGTCCCGGCGGAGATTCGAGTCCTCCCTCGGGCATGGGTGTGTGTGTTTGTCCTTAGGATAATTTAGGTTAAGTAGTGTGTAAGCTTAGGGACTGATCACCTTAGCAGTCCATAAGATTTCACACACATTTGAACATTTGTCACCCCGAGGCAACGGCCTTGCCGCAGTGGATACACCGGTTCCCGTCGGATCACCAAAGTTAAGCGCTTTCGGGCGTGGTCGGCACTTAGATGGGTGACCATCCGGGCTACCATGCGCTGTTGTCATTTTTCAGGGTGCACTCAGCTTCGTGATCCCAACTGAGGAACTATTCGACCTAACAGTAGCGACTCCGGTCAAAGAAAACCATCATAACGACCGGGAGAGCGGTGTGCTGACCACACGCTCCTCCTATCCGCATCCTCAGCTGAGGATGACACAGTGGTCGGATGGTCCAGATCGGCCACAGCACAATCTCATCCTGAAGACGACACATTTCTTCCAAAGAAAGTGGCTTCAGTTCTGGAAACTGATGAAAATTGGATGGGGTGAAATAGGAACTGTACGGAGGATGATCGATGGTACTGAGCTCAAGGCGTCGGATTGTTACAGATATCGCAGCGCTCGTGTGTGGTACGGCTTTGCCATGTTGAAGGAGAGGGAGCTCCAAGTGTGGACGAACTCTTCAAATTCGAAACTCTATTACAGCTCTCTGTTTCTCGCGCACCGAGATAGTTACCTTACACAATAACATGTTACACGCTACAAACCGGAGCGTTCTAGCAGCAATGACCGGCAAATATGTAGAAATGAAGAATAAAGATGCAGAATGCTTATAATGTTCGTTTTATTCGGAAAGCGTTAAGAGATTTTACATAAAAAATTCAGAGGCATTATTTTTGAACACGCCTTCATAATACGCCCGTCGATAAAACACACACACCCACACATTTTTCAGCACGCCTTCGTAATACGCCCGACATACACACACACACACACACACACACACACACACACACACGAGTGCGCAGTCACTTGGAGTTGTCGCGCCATGTCACGGATTGCACGAACCCTCCCGCCGGAGGTTCGAGTTCTCCCTCGGGCATGGGTGTATGTGTTGTTCTTAGCATAAGTTAGTTTAAGTAGTGTGTAAGTCTAGGGACCGATGACCTCGGCAATTTGGTCCCTCAGGAATTCACGCACACACACACACGCGCACATGTGTCCTTAGCGAATTTGCTTGATTTTGCTGTTAGAGATGGCCACGTGTAGTACTAAATTGCATTTTTGTGAAACCCCCACTTCTGTTTCCACGTAGAAATTATAAAATGAATATGCTATATGCATCACAAATAATTATAAATTCAATTTATACATACTAATTAAATTACTTTTACTCTGTTCACGTCATATCAGATAAAACACGCTGAGCATCCCGTAGGGCTTTAATTTAAATTGACGAATTTATAAAAGCGTGAGTTTTGTAATTAAAATGCCAGCAGCAATATTGCTTTGCTTAGGGGAGGAACTCGCACGAGCACTGCGCTGACTCCTGGTCTCTTACGTAAGTAGGATGGAGCTTCAGAGCTTAAGGTGGCATCGAAATTGAACCAGTTTCAGATGCAGAATTAGGTCTGACAAGCAAGAGACTTTCATATAAGTTACTAATCTGGTAAAAGGACTACGAAACGTGAAGAGGTGCAAGATATTTGAAATAATCAGAAAACCTATAGGGAAAACCGATAATATATACGCAAAAAGCAAGACCGAACAATGGGAATGGATGACAAGTAAACATTCTCGGATTATAAAATAGTGTAACTCAAGAAGTTAGGCTGCTTCATTCGTCCTGTAACTCGAAAAGCGATGCCAAAAATAAATAACGGCTCAGAAGTGCGATTAAAGTCAAAAGTGAACTGATAGCAATGATATGATACGTTAACAACATTGATATCCCTTGTGAATGTGAAGAAGAATTTTAGGTCGTTTTGAATGGAGTGTACAGTCTACTGCACACAGCATAAGGACTGGAAGTAAACTAAAGAAAGACAGTAGTGGTGAGGAGTAACAGAAATGAGATTAGCTTCAAAGCGAACACCGTAATTCGGAACCATGTAGTAAAGGAAGTGAAAGAATTCTGCTACCTATGAAGCAAAATAGCGTATGGCGGACGAGGCAAGGCGATGTTAGAAACAGTTGGCACAGGCAGTTGTGGTGACCTTCGATAAATATTGCATGAGGGCTTCATGAGACGTAGCGACCATGTTCCGCTCTTGTAATGAAACTCTCATCTTCGCCATAAAATATTTATTTTACTTCTTTCTGACGCGTAAGTAAGATACAAAATAAATATTCTACGGTCAGGATAAGAATTTCACTACAGGGACGCCCTTCGTTCCAAGAAGACTGTTAACATGAAAATAGGTCTTACTTCAGAAATAAAATTCGAAGAATTGGCGCTTGAAGCTAAGCATTCTATGAAAGTGAATCATGGATTGCGGGGAAACTCGGAAGTAAAGGAATCGAAGCGTTTCAGATGTGATGATAGCAGAAGCATGTTTAAAAGAAGTGTAATGAAAAGAAATGAGGACATTATTCTAAGAACCGGTGAGGGGAGTAATTATGTGGGAAACATTAGCTAGAAGAAGTTATAAGATGACAGGGAAAAGCTTGCATAATACTAGAGCGAGTCTCAGTGGACAAAAACTGATGGAGAACATGTACAACGAGTAACTGAAGAAGCTGGTATCGTGCCTGTCATTACTACCACAGTTCCATGGAAGCCCATATGAATGTCACCAGTAGCATAACGCTGCCTCCAGCGCCATGTGTCGGTGGAGCGTTGCATGTTTCGAACAGCTCTTGCCAAAGATGAAAGGGTAACCGGACACGACGGAGAGTAATAGGGAAAAGTAATTCAGCGAAGAGGCGACACGTCTCCACTGACCCACTGACCAATCGCGATGATTCCGTGCTCACTGCAGTCGTAATTCACGATGTCGTTGGGTCAAACTAGAAACTCGTGAGGATTGTCTGCAGCGGAGCTGCGTGTTCAACAATGATGTCCGCTGAACAACGTACTTCAGAACACTTATGCAAGCACTAGCATTATATTCCGTCGTCTGCTCTGCCACAAATCGCTGCTTCATCTAGTGAGCAAGCCTCCGACCCCAGCGTTCAGCAATCAGGCGTTGACGTCAACTCCCCCTTGGTTTCACCGTCTCACAACTCACAACAAGTTTCTTCAAACGCTCACGACAGTAGGACGCGAACAGCACACCAACATCGCCTTTCCAAGATACTCATATCCAGATACTGGACCATAATACTATGCTCTTTGTGAATGTCGCTTATGACATTGGATTTTCCTCTTGCGGCCCGCATCATCGCTAGAATGACTCTCCATTCATCATCCTTGTGCCTCTTGTACAGGGTATTTGTCTTAAGATGAGGTTACTAAATATTTCGAAAACGACGCATCATACGTAAACAATGTTCTAGGTATAAAGTGTTGTATACATGGAAGAACCCTGGAGATATTATAAGGTATCAGATAGATTATATAATGGTAAGACAGAGATTTAGGAACCAGGTTTTAAATTGTAAGACATTTCCAGGGGCAGATGTGGACTCTGACCACAATCTATTGGTTATGACCTGTAGATTAAAACTGAAGAAACTGCAAAAAGGTGGGAATTTAAGGAGATGGGATCTGGATAAACTAAAAGAACCAGAGGTTGTACAGAGATTCAGGGAGAGCATAAGGGAGCAATTGACAGGAATGGGGGAAATAAATACAGTAGAAGAAGAATGGGTAGCTTTGAGGGATGAAGTAGTGAAGGCAGCAGAGGATCAAGTAAGTAAAAAGACGAGGGCTAGTAGAAATCCTTGGGTAACAGAAGAAATATTGAATTTAATTGATGAAAGGAGAAAATATAAAAATGCAGTAAGTGAAACAGGCAAAAAGGAATACAAACGTCTCAAAAATGAGATCGACAGGAAGTGCAAAATGGCTAAGCAGGGATGGCTAGAGGACAAATGTAAGGATGTAGAGGCCTATCTCACTAGGGGTAAGATAGATACCACCTACAGGAAAATTAAAGAGACCTTTGGAGATAAGAGAACGACTTGTATGAATATCAAGAGCTCAGATAGAAACCCAGTTCTAAGCAAAGAAGGGAAAGCAGAAAGGTGGAAGGAGTATATAGAGGGTCTATACAAGGGCGATGTACTTGAGGACAATATTATGGAAATGGAAGAGGATGTAGATGAAGATGAAATGGGAGATATGATACTGCGTGAAGAGTTTGACAGAGCACTGAAAGACCTGAGTCGAAACAAGGCCCCCGGAGTAGACAATATTCCATTGGAACTACTGACGGCCGTGGGAGAGCCAGTCCTGACAAAACTCTACCATCTGGTGAGCAAGATGTATGAAACAGGCGAAATACCCTCAGACTTCAAGAAGAATATAATAATTCCAATCCCAAATAAAGCAGGTGTTGACAGATGTGAAAATTACCGAACTATCAGCTTAATAAGTCACAGCTGCAAAATACTAACACGAATTCTTTACAGACGAATGGAAAAACTAGTAGAAGCCAACCTCGGGGAAGATCAGTTTGGATTCCGTAGAAACACTGGAACACGTGAGGCAATACTGACCTTACGACTTATCTTAGAAGAAAGATTAAGGAAAGGCAAACCTACGTTTCTAGCATTTGTAGACTTAGAGAAAGCTTTTGGCAATGTTGACTGGAATACTCTCTTTCAAATTATAAAGGTGGCAGGGGTAAAATATAGGGAGCGAAAGGCTATTTACAATTTGTACAGAAACCAGATGGCAGTTATAAGAGTCGAGGGACATGAAAGGGAAGCAGTGGTTGGGAAGGGAGTAAGACAGGGTTGTAGCCTCTCCCCGATGTTGTTCAATCTGTATATTGAGCAAGCAGTAAAGGAAACAAAAGAAAAATTCGGAGTAGGTATTAAAATTCATGGAGAAGAAATAAAAACTTTGAGGTTTGCCGATGACATTGTAATTCTGTCAGAGACAGCAAAGGACTTGGAAGAGCAGTTGAATGGAATGGACAGTGTCTTGAAAGGAGGATATAAGATGAACATCAACAAAAGCAAAACAAGGATAATGGAATGTAGTCAAATTAAGTCGGGTGATGCTGAGGGAATTAGATTAGGAAGTGAGGCACTTAAAGTAGTAAAGGAGTTTTGCTATTTGGGGAGCAAAATAACTGATGATGGTCGAAGTAGAGAGGATATAAAATGTAGGCTGGCAATGGCAAGGAAAGCGTTTCTGAAGAAGAGAAATTTGTTAACATCCAGTATTGATTTAAGTGTCAGGAAGTCATTTCTGAAAGTATTCGTATGGAGTGTAGCCATGTATGGAAGTGAAACATGGACGATAAATAGTTTGGACAAGAAGAGAATAGAAGCTTTCGAAATGTGGTGCTATAGAAGAATGCTGAAGATTAGATGGGTAGATCACATAACTAATGAGGAAGTATTGAATAGGATTGGGGAGAAGAGAAGTTTGTGGCACAACTTGACCAGAAGAAGGGATCGGTTGGTAGGACATGTTCTGAGGCATCAAGGGATCACCAATTTAGTATTGGAGGGCAGCGTGGAGGGTAAAAATCGTAGAGGGAGACCAAGAGATGAATACACTAAGCAGATTCAGAAGGATGTAGGTTGCAGTAGGTACTGGGAGATGAAAAAGCTTGCACAGGATAGAGTAGCATGGAGAGCTGCATCAAACCAGTCTCAGGACTGAAGACCACAACAACAACAACAACAACAACAGGTATAAAGTTTATATTAGTAAAGGGAAGATACATATCCTGTACAACTGGCCACTTCCTAATCACCCTTCCTGCACGGGTTGGGTCAGCTTTGTACTATCAAATGGAAACCACCATTTTTTAGCATATTCGAATTATGAGCCAAAATATGTATGCTTTCGTCAAACCATTGTTAATACCATTCGTGGTAGATGGCGCTGTAACCGATAGATATCAAGTTTGCCTGTTTTTGTTGTTAAGAATCGACGCAATTTATTCCACATTTCATTTACGATGTAAATGTAACCCTTTTTTGTCTTGACGGTTGATATTTATGTTCGAAATTTATTTTAGTCTTGCAAATTTGATTGTACAGTACAATATGGTTAGCCGTTACAGTGTCTAGTGGGAAATTACGTTTAGCGCGATCCAGGAACAACGGCTTGGACGTAATAGCTTTCTATTCACATCGAGATGCTCGATCTTGGTGAGCCCTCTTGCGTCTCAGTTTTGGTGAGCCCTCTTGTCTCTTACCGTTGGGGTGCTTGATTTCGGTGAGTCACCTTGCCTCTCGCCATGGGGTGATTGATTTGGTGAGTGTCCATGGTAGGTGCACCTGTTACTATCGCTTCATGGACATTTTATATATTACGACTGTTATGGTTTGTAGTTCGTCGCGTAGCGGTCAGCGCGAAGTTTAACGGTGGTGAAATGGACACACACACCTAAATCAGTTACCCTGATGGCGGAATTCGAGGGCGGCCACTGAAATCAAGCATTACGATTGTGTGAGGAATCATCAAAATTAACCCTGGTGGGGAGAGAAAACTCAGTTATCATGTAAGTAACTTATTACCCGCCCGGTTAGCCGAGCGGTCTATCGCACGGCTTTCCCTGAGTGGGAAGGAGCGCCTGGTACCCAGCACGAATCCGCCCTGCGGATTTGTGTCGAGGTCCGGTGAGCCGTCCAGTCTGTGGATGGTTTTTAGGCGGTTTTCCATCTGCCTCTGCGAATGCGGGATGGTTCCCTTTATTCCGCCTCACCTGCACTATGTCGGCGATTGCTGCGCAAACAAGTTCTTCACGTACGCGTACACCACCATTACTCTACCACGTAAACATAGGGGTTACACTCGTCTGGTGTGTGACGTTCTCTGGTGGGTCCACCTGGGGCCGTACCGTACAATAACCCTGGGTTCGTTGTGGGGCGGCGAAGGGGTCAAGTGGACTGAGGTAGTCGTCGTGGGGTTGTGGACCACTGCAGCTGCTGCAGGGACGTAGCCTCTGCGTCGTTTCTAGGTCCCCGAATAACATCCAACATATATACAACAAGTAACTTATTTGCCAGAAATGTCAATGTCCAGTCATATTACAGTATTTGTACAGTATAAACACATTTTGCATCATTCAAGTAACGTGTGGAAACCAGTATTAACCGTTATTACCAAAAGGTTTATATTTACATCGAATGAAATGTAGAATCAAATGTGTCGGATCTTAATTTGTCGATTACAGCGCCATGAACCCGAATGGAAAACAATCGTTTGACGAAACTGAACGTATTTTTTGGCATAGGGTTCGAATATGCTGTAAAATGGCGGTTCCCATTCGAAAAAACAAAGTAAACCCCGACCACGCAGGAGGGGTGGTTAGGGCGTGGCCAGCTGTAGCACAGACAGATATTCCCTTCACTACCATCAACTTTTTACCTTTAACGTCACAAGGTGGCATTCAATCTCGCGGTAAGCAGCTTTCGTGATGATTAGGCTCATATACTCAGAAACATTTGGATTCTTCTAAATTTCACTCTCATAATCTAACTATAAAACAATTATTTCTTTACTACTCAATGCTTCCTAATGGATAAAGTTAGACCTTCCAGGTAAACATCATCACTAAATCGGGAAATACTTGAAGAAATGCAGACGATACTACTCCGGGAGCAATCGAATTACAATAAGTACGAAATTGCTTACTTTTCTTCATCTAATATCCTACCTCCTTCACGTTCCACCCATGATTTACAGTCAGATAGACACATTCACGAGCCGCGCGGGGTAGCAGCGCGGTCTAGGGGGCTTCGTCACGGTCAGTGCGGCTCCCCGCGTCGGAGGTCGAGTCCTCCCTCGGGCATGAGTGTGTGTGTTGTCCATAGTGTAAGTTAGTTTAAGTTAGATTAAGAAGTGTGTGGGCTTAAAGTAATTTATGCTAAGGGCAACACACAGGCCGATGCCCAAGGGAGGACTCGAACCTCTGACGGGGTCAGCCGCGCGAACCGTGGCAAGGCGCCCTAGACCGGACGGCTAACACATGCGGCTACCTGTTTAATGGACGCAAGGACAGAAGCCGGAATTCGGAAGACTGTAAAATGGCTTAGACCGGGCCAAGGACAGTCACATCCGCGCCGGTTTCACTGCCCTACAAACAAAAGGGGCCCACCCTGAGACACAGCACTAACGCAGGGGGTGTGGGCGGGTGGGCGGGGGATGTGAGCTGAACCAGCAATGACGTGGCCGCCAGATCAGCCTCCGTCGCGTTTAAGTATGTGTATCTATGACTAACCGTACCTGATAATAATTACGCAGCCTAATATTATTTTCTTTGGGGCTTATTAATTTTGAGAAGAAAACAACTTTATGAGGAATTTAATGACCTCTGAAAGTAGTAGTATAAATAGGTACTGCAACGTAAAACTACAGACACCACACAAAATATGATGACAGCAGTTCAGGGGCTTGCCTCAATACTGCTTCGCGAATAATTTTACAATTTTCTTTTTTTTTACGTAAATGGACTGTACGGATGCCGCAGCTGATGAGAAATATTCAGAATGGCAAATTTCGTCACGTATATTCCGAAACAAACCCTTGTATCGCGATTAAGTTTATCCATTACGTATGTTTCAGAATTCGTAACTGTTCAGTATCATTACAGGAAACTGCAACACGTCACTTTTTCGAAATATTTATTCTAAAGAACGGATTTCTAATCTTTTCAGGAGCATCTTCAGATTGTGCACTGGAGGTTGCACTACTACTCCAATGCGTAATGCTGAACAGTTGTTGTCTGTTAACTGAGCAACAGTTGTACAGCACATGCTGGATGCCGGCATAGTTTCGTAACTACAGTATATATGTATACATATCCTGTGAAAAATGAGTGATGTGTTACCAGCTGTCCATCAAAACGATGGAGTGGATGTTAACAACGAAGCCGCCCATACTGTCGCAAGCCAGCACCCAACAAAATTGGCGTTGAAATAGTCATGTAACTTACTGTGCACCTTCTGACGATTAGCCCGAAAAGGTTCGAAAACTGGTTTATGGAATAAATAACTATTTCAGAAAAGTGTCTGTTGCAGTTTTCTGTATTTAAAGGTTCTATCGCGTCTCCCTACAGCCACCAGCATGCTTTCTCAAGCAAGTGCAAGTATCCGGTCTACCGTAATTCTGCAGCCAGTTGCCTTGCTGTCATCGATGGATTTCGTCGTGCAGCTTTGCACACATATTACTCCCATTGTAAATTAAATAGTCTTCACTGAGATTGCACCAGGCTGAGGCAAACATTTCGTGTGCCTGAGTACAGTAGCCAAAGAATACTTTAGAGCACATAGAACGACACTGCATTTGCTATCTACGTCTCCTCTATTTCACAACGGCCTAAACGGCTTTGTGGAATTTCGTTGTAAACCTGATTGCAACGAGACGTGAAACACCAGCTACTCATTACAGTCTTCGGTCACTTCCACACTTTGCTAATCGTTATGAAGTGCGTACAGGAGAATACTTTTATCGAACCATACACAAACTGCCCAAACGTTAGGACACAATAATGTGATGGGTTCACCGTTCGCCTTAATGACGGCCTGAACTCTAATGGGGAGAGTTTCAGTGACGTGTCTTAATGTCTCCGAAGAAATGAGAGTTCATTCTTCCTCAAGAGCCGAAATCAGATAAGGTAGCGAAGTTGAACGCTGGGTTCTGGAGCGAAGGCGACTTTATAACTCATCCCAAAGGCGTTCCATGGAGGTTAGGTAGGGATTCTGGGCAGGTCGGTCCATTTCAGGAATCTCACTGTCGAAAAATCTTTGTCTCTCAGACGATACTTTATGACAGAGTGCACTGTCATGCTGATACAATCATCGTCACAGAACTGTTCCTCTGCTGTACGTAATACACACTGCTGTCAAATGTAACCATCCCCTTGTGCATTTAACAGTAAGGGGAGCACACCACAAAGACGAAAAGCACTCCCATACCACAACACCGCCTCCACGTACTTCACTGTTAGCACTACACATGATGTCAGGTAACGTTCTCCATGCAGTCACCAAACACTCGCTCTGCCACGGGATAGCCACGCATTATAGCGTGATTCATCACTCGTTTCCAGTCATCCACTGTCCACTGGTGTCGCTCTTCACTCTAGCTCAAATGTCGCCTACCACTGACTACACAAGTGTGTGGCCTACAAGGAGCTGCCCGGCCATTGTGACCTATTTATTGCAACTCCGTACTCACAATCATTGTGCTAGCTGAACTGCTGGTAACACTTTGGAACTCACCGGTGATTGCGATTTCTTACAACTACTCTTTACAATGCTCGACTGCCCTGTTCGTCAGTCCATGAGATTTGTCTGGTCTTGGTTTAGTTGTGTATTCCTTCGCTGTTTTGTTTCACAATCACATCACCAACAGCTGACACGGGCAGCTTTAGAAGGGTTGAAATGACCCTGTTGGATTGTTACTCGCAAGGGAAACTCCCCTTCGCGCTCCCTCACATTTACATTTAGTGGTAATATGGCCCAGTGGGTAGCCCGTCAAAAGCTGAACGCTGATCAAGCATGAAAACAGGAAGAAGGTGTACCGAACTGTGAAAAAAGAGTGGCCGAACCTCAAGACGTGCAACATCGATCGATTGACACGTATTTCGGCGTCATGGTTGTGTGGTCACGGTGTTGGACTACAAACAGCGAGGCCTGTGTTGAAATCTCCCTTGTGCCCTAATTACTTTTTCACAGGATTATGAAGTTTCGGTTCGGTCTTTTGTAAACCCTCGCCGGCAGTTCTGTAAAGGCCTTGTCGCTGCTATTGTGGAGGCCGAGTTTCCACTGTTGTTACGGAAGGCCGAGTTTGTGAGTTCGTCAAACGCCTTCTGGTGCAGTACACCGCTAAGACAATTTCTCCGTGCCACTATCACACAGTTATGCCCCAGGGTCAGGTAATGGGATAGGAGAACGAAAGTTCTACAGCACTCCAACAACTTAGTAACAAAGTCACATAAATTAGTAAAAAAGGTTGAGCCGTGTGCGGCTCCTGTTCGTGCCGTTTATTACTTGACATCTTGTCTTTGCGGTACTGCCGTCCCGTTTATTATTCGATTTACTGGCGTCACTAAGTTGCTGGCTTGCTTGCCCGTGCATGGCAGCAGCAGCGCTTATCGATAAGAGCATTGTCGTACTATCTTTGAAGCGACCGCTAGTATTTCTGGGTCGTCGTGCGTCGCGAGTTGAGTCGGGACGGAGCACCAGTGAGGTCCAGACAGCCCTAAATTGCCCGACCGTTGCCGACACACATGACTTTAGTGGGGACGACCTTGGTTGGTCGTTCTGTCGGTCGTCTCAGCGGACGACGTGTATTTGGTCGCCGACTGCTTCTGGGTTCTCTGTGTGTGTCGACTTGTAGACTTCTGATTTGTCCTTGTTGTTCGACAGTCACAGTTTTAGTATTGTTCGAGTTGTTTGTGGAAGTGTTTTCACGCAACTGTGTGTAGCTTATGTTGTTTTGCATGAGCAGTTACTTTAATGCTCTCTATTTGCTGGATTGAGTCAGTTGGTTGGGACGGAGCAGCAAGGAACTCTCCGCGGCGCAAGGCCAGTCCGGGACTGCAGGCGGCGTGCATGCACTGTCAGATCGTGAGGCGCTAGCTGCGAGAGCGACAAAGTTCGTTGCCCACCGAACCTGGACGCTGAAGCTGTGTGATCAGTTAACCTGTTATGAAACCTCGACTATAGTGACATCTCTTCGTTCATTTTAGGGTTGTTGCCCCCTGGGCCATTCCGGCTAGCAGCAATGTATGATGTGTTGGAGTTGGCAAAACCTTGCAGCCATCTTCCTATATTGTGATTTATTAATTAATTATTAAATTGACTGTTACTTACCAGTGACGTGCACCAGCTGTGGCCGTTAACGCCCCAGTTACCTGCCCTGGTCGTTAGCATAGTTCCCAGCAGTGTGCCTTTCCTCATCTTGTTGATGCTGTCTGGCGAGGCTTGTATTTCGACAGCCTTTTAAGATGTTTGGTTCATATTTTGCTGTTTTTAGACACCAATTTCTGAAGACGTAGTGCTGTTGTATCCTCATCCTTGGCTGATATTTTCCACCGTTGTGCCCTTGGTCGAACGGAAGGGAATTGGTTAAACTGTTGGTCGGTCCTTGGACTGTCCCCAGCTTGGGTTGCCATCTGATTATTTATCTTCAACTCTTGGCTGCCTGTCTCACCTCACCTTACATTTGAGCTACCTTCTCAGGCCAACCCTTGGTACACTTCTGAGCACCACTTGTTCCGTTTGTTTTAGATTGTGATTTTAATTTTAGTTTGGAGTATTGTGCGAGACTTTCGGCCATGTATTAATTCAGTTCTTTTTAAATTTAGATAAAGGCCTTCAGCTGTGTTAAATTAAAATTTTTGATATTGATTTTTTTAAATTTTCCTTAAAATTTGTTCTATCTGAAATTGTTTGTAAACCAGGCCCTAAGCCGTTAGTTGTTCTATGTGTTATGTGTGGCCTTCAGCCGAGGATTTACGTGAACGCCTTTTAATAAAGCCTTCAGCCCTGTGTATTGTCTAAAGGAAAATTTTTTTATAAAAAGGAAGGGGTTTATTTCAAATTGTTTTTTCTTACTTGTTGTTCAGGCATTCAGCCATTGTTTGAAATTTGTTTGTGGCCTTCAGCCGTACAATAAGTTAATATTTCTTTAATTTAATTCTGTTGCAGGTTTAAAAAGAAACTTCTTGGTTAGAAAAATTGTTTATTAATGTGTTTTAATTATAGTTGTCCTTCAGACGTGTAGTGTAGGCCTTCAGCTGCTAATTGTTTTTAATTGGATGTTTTTTTCTTTAAATTTCTACCTTCTATTTTTAATTGTCTTTTAATTCTAAGGCAGGCCTTCAGTTGTTCTTGTTTTTGGTGTGGTTTTGGGCCTTCAGCCCAGAAAGCATCTCAAGTTTTCTTTAACTAGGCCTTCAGCCGTATTGTCTAGTTGTGATCTTTCAAAGCAATGTGTAAGTAAGTGGTTCTTAGAAAAATAGTGTGTCTGATTGTGCAACTCACAGTAACTGTTAATGGCCCCATCCACAATTGTAACCATGTCCTGTGCGCTCTCTCAGTACCTACCAAGTAGGTTTCAAAGGTTTACTTATCTTGGTGACTTGTTGAATAATGCAACTTGCAAAACTGCATGTAATATAATACAAAAAAGGACCTCAATGGGTGAGTGCAAGTAATCGCAGGTATGCTCCACAATACATAGCAAATGCAATTTACAACCACTGTCTGTTCACTTCTAAGAGTCCACTAAACGATGTTCCCTTTGTAAGTCAGGCCTGGTCGATGATCCATAACCAAGTGAGCGAGAGATGCTCTTTTGTCTTCCGAGTAGGTTTCTGTCCGTTGTCGTCCGGTCATTGGCGAATAATACTCAGCCAGCAATTGTCCGAGGCGAAGACAATATCTTCATCCTCAGCGCCGCCGCTGGCTGAGTCACTGACGTGTCTGTTCTCTTCTGTAGTCTTGGCAACTGTCATACTATACACTGGTTATAGAATATGAGTCATGTGATAAGAACATATTACTGTCGTAAGTAAATGTGATGAACAATGAGAGCAGGCGAGATACAGCATAGACCGCTCACAGGAATGTGAGCTATGCTATAACAAAGGAATTCAAGAGTCAAAACTCCCAAAACGGAACGCAAGAGTCATGACATGTGGTACTTGTGTAGAACAAATAGGGGTGCGCACGTCTGGAGGTCTTGGAAAGAGAAATGACAGAGGTGAATGGTTAATTGACTTCTGCAGGGAAAGGCAGCTGATAGCGGCAAACACATGGTTCAAGAACCATAAGAGGAGGTTCTACACTTGGAAATCACCAGGGGATAAATACAGAAACCAAATCGATTTTATACTGGTAGAAGAAAGGTACAGGAATGGAAACAAGAAGGTGCACACATTACCAGGTGCAGATATTAATAGTGACCACAACTTACTTATGGCAGAAGTAGAAATAAGAATGAAAAAACTGAAAAAGGCGACAATGGTGAAGAAGTGGGATTTAGAGAAGATAAGATCCAACAAAGAACAAATTACAGAAATGCTGTCTCGGGACTTTCTAAACACATTACGAGACAAAGAAGCACCTGATAATGCCAACGAGTACTGGAATATGCTGAAAGAAGGAATCATTAAAGCAGGGCAGCAAAATATAGGATATGTAAAAGGGAAAAGGTCAAAAAAACCATGGGTCACACAAGAAATGATTTACAAGATGGAGGAGAGAAGAAAATTGAAAGACAAGGACACTGAAGATGCAAGAAAGGTATACCGAAGGTTAAATAACGAACTGCGAAGAGAAACAGAGCAGGCTAGGAAAAAATGGCTAAAAGAGGAATGTGATGAAATTGAAGAACTGGACAGGAAGGGAAGATACGACTTACTATACAACAGAGTAAAGACTATGACATGGGAACAAAACAGAGCAGGAAGTGCTACTTTGGAAATTTTGAGTAAAGACGAAGAGGTAGTGTACAATGATCGTGACGATGTCCTCCAGAGATGGGAAGAATATATATAAGGGCTATATGACACAAATAGCAAACCAGAAACTCTGGAACTTGAATCACACAACAGTGTAAGTGATGAAGAGAAAGGACTGACCATCATAATGGAAGAAGTAAAGTCTGCCATTGCTGCAATGAAAAATGGCAAAGCAGTAGGTACAGATACAATACCGGGAGATATACTAAAATGCTTGAACCACAATGGAATAAGAGAAATATTGAGGTTATGTAATAAAGTATATGACAGTGGTGAATGGCCTGAGAACTTTTTGACAAAAGTAATGATTCCATTACCGAAAAAACAAGGAACCAAGAAATGCAGCGAGCACAGGACAATCAGCCTCATTTCACATGCAGCCAAAGTGATGTTAAGAATAATTAATAAAAGACTTGAAAAAGTAATAGAGGAGAATCTCGGCGAGGAGCAGTTTGGCTTTAAACGGAATACGGACACCAGAGATGCAATAGGGCTCCTACGAAGCTTGGGAGAAAGGTTTATTGAAAAAGGAAGAGACCTATATATGTGCTTCATCGGTTTAGAAAAGGCATTTGACAATGTGGTTTGGGACAAGCTGGCGACTATTATGAGGGAAAAGAGAGTGGACTGGAAAACCAGAAGACTTATAAACTCATTGTACCTTAATCAAAAAGTTTCAGTTAAAGTGAGAGGAGAAAGTACAAACTGGATCAGACTAGGGAAAGGAGTAAGACAAGGATGCTGTTTATCACCTACTCTTTTCAACCTGTACTTGGAAAATATGATTGACCAATACTCATTAGATGACAAAGGAGTAGAAATTGGAGGAAGAAGAGTAGAGTGCTTGAGATTTGCTGATGACATGGTCCTTCTAGCCACAGGGGAAAAAGAATTACAGGATTTGGTGGACACCATTGCAACTAACGGAAAAAAATATGGAATGAAAATTAACACAAATAAAACAAAAGTATTGGCAATAGGAGGAAATAAGGAAATACAAAATTGTGCTGAATGGAGAAACACTAGAACAGGTGCAAAATTTTAAGTATCTTGGAAGCAGGACAGACACCGACTGGAAGTGCACCACAGAAATTAAAACAAGGATAGCAATGGCAAAAGAGGCGTTTTATAAGAAAAGGTGAATCTTCTGCAGCGGTCTGGACAGAGAACTCAGAAAGAGACTCATAAAATGTCTTGTATGGAGTGTTCTTCTATATGGCGCTGAAACATGGACTATGAGGAAAAAAGACAGAGAAAGGCTGGAGGCTTTTGAGATCTGGACATGGCGGAAGATGGAAAGAATAAGTTGGATGGACAGAGTAAAAAATGAAGAGGTACTGAGAAGAGTGGGAGAGAAAAGACAGTTACTAGATGTAATAAAGAGAAGAAAAAGGAACTGGATTGGGCATATATTAAGAAAGAATGACGGACTGATAAAAACAGTTTTAGAAGGTTATGTAGAAGGGAAAAGGAAGCGAGGAAGGAAGAGATTCCAGATACTGGATGACATGATGGACGGTACAACATACAGCAGCCTTAAGAAGGAAGCAATGGATCGCAGAAAATGGAGAGGCAAAGGACCTGCTAATATAGCAGATAACTGATGATGACGTCTGGAGGTACCGTCCTTACACCAAAACATAGACACAAATTTAATTACAGCTAAAAGACACGTCAGTGACCGAAAGGACAATCGGGAGGACGACGGTTCAATCCCGCGTCCGTCCATCCTGATTTAGGTTTTCCGTGATTTCCCTAAATCGCTCCAGGCAAATGCCGGGATGGTTCCTTTCAAAGGGCACGGCCGACTTCCTTCCCCGTCCTTCCCTAATCCGATGAGACCGATGACCTCGCTGTCTGGTCTCCTTCCCCAAAACAACCCAACCCGAAAGGACAGTTCATAATGTTGCGGAAAAGAAAAGGGCAGGAGGGAGACTTAAACCCACACCTCCCCCTTCGGAGTCCCACATCGTGACCACAGAGCCACGACGCTTTGCTTTTCGATGGTTGCTTGATGGTACATATCTCGAGCTTAGACTGTTCCGACTTTGCTTCTTTTTTCACAGTTCGGTACACCTTCTTTCTGTTTTCATGCTTGATCTGTGTTCGGTTTCCGACGGGCTATCTATTGGACCATCCTACCACTAAATCTGAATGGGGTGCGATGGACAATTTCTCTTTTCAGGTTACAAACAGCGACTAGTGTGCATCCAAAGTCCTGCGCCTCCTGACCCACCAACTCCGTTGTTATTGCCTCCCTACCGATAACAGAACGGTCGCTGCCACTCGTGACGTCTTGTGAACAATTCCGGATAACGTAGCGGTGTTCCGAAAACATTGGATCAGTTAATGTACTTCGAGGTTTCTTCCGTTCCTCTCACGGGTGCACAGTGAAAGAATGACTGAACGTTTGTGAGCGAGCTGTTATTTATGTAATTTTACATCCGCTGTCACTGCGGGATATAAGCGCGGGAATCTGCGGAATATTTGTTGCTTCGGTCTTGACCAACGGTCGCCATATTTTGTAAGCAGGTCCCTGCAAGATATACAGACTACTCTTCTAGCTTGCCCCCGTTTTGATTTTTCAACCTTTCTTTAATACTTCCTTGGCAGTTTAATAAGTTCCTGGAGCTTGTGTGCATAACTGACTGGAAATAAACTATATACCGTGGGAAAATCGAAGAAGAAGAGTTTCTATAGAAAGTGTGAAATCCAAAGTCGGATCCATGCTAAAACTTTCGAAATTCGTTAACACTGTACGGATAGGAACAGCAGATAGGAGATATAGGAGTAATTTAAATGTAATCCAGCCAAAAGGGTTTGAACACCACAGTGCATTCTTAGGTGGTACACCATTCTCACAGTGTTGAACTGACCCACAAAAAAAAAAAAAAAAAAAAAAAAGAACTTAGAACTACTTAAACCTAACTAACCTAAGGACATCACACATATCCATACCCGAGGCAGGATTCGAACCTGCGACCGTAGCGGTTGCTCGGCTCCAGACTGTAGCGCCTAGAACCGCACGGCCACTCCGACCGGCGAACTGACCTACACAGCCGGTTATAGAGGAACCAACAATTTAACACATTTTAACTTGGCCTTGTGCAACCCTCTCGCTCTGGTTCAAAATGGCTCTGAGCACTATGGGACTTGGCATAGGAGGTCATCAGTCCCCTAGAACTTAGAACTACTTAAACCTAATTAACCTAAGGACATTAGACACATCCATGCCCGAGGGAGGATTCAAACCTATCATCGTAGCGGTCGCGCGGCTCCAGAATGAAGCACCTAGAACCGCTCGGCCACTCCGGCCGGTCCGTCTGTCCCATTTTCCAACTTACTGACAGAAAGAATAGCAACTCGAAGAACGAGTTGTTCCACAAAGAAGAAAACAGGTGGGCGTGTTTCTACATATGAAAGATTATGTCTGTTCAAATTTCATGCCAATCGCATAATAGTGATGTTAGGTTTGCTTTCATTAAATAAATGCTGTAACGGTGGTGAGCGTTAGCTATTTTTAAGTTGGATGTGGTCAGTTGATGTTCGTGAAGAATGCCTTTAAGGCGACAAAGATGCCATTATCACCACTACATTGAGTTTGAACGAGGTCGTGTAATAGAGCTACGAGAAGCTGGATGTTGATTCTGCGATACTGCGGGGGGACTTGGCAGAAATATTGTCTCTGTACATAATTGTTGGCAACGGTGGTGACGCCAATGCACGGTCGGAAGATGACCGGACTCCGGACGGCCGCGTGGCACTTCCAAGACGGAAGACCATCGAATTCGGCGTATATGTCTGGCACATGGTACTGCATCTGGAGCAGCAGTCTGAGTGGTAGGCGGCGCCACAGCAACACAGTGGATTATTATAAATCGGATACTTCAGAGATAGCTCTGAGAAAGGTACCCTGTTGCCTGCGTTCCACTGACCCCAAACCTCCGCCATTTACGACTGCAGTGTTGTCAAACGAGAGCTTATTGGAGGGCATGTAAGAGGTCTGTTGTGCTTTCTGACGATTCTGCCTCGCTGAAAGTGACAGCCATGTGCTGGTTAGAAAGAGGCCAGCTGAGAGCCGGCAAACAGCCTGTCTGCTTACTAGACACACTGGACCTACGCCGCGAGTTATGGTTTCGAGTGAGATTCGTATGACAGCACGAGAACTCTCGTGGTTGTCCCACGAACCGTGACTTTGAATTTGTACGCCAGTCTGGTTATTCGGCATGTCGTACTGCCATTCGTGAACAGCACACCATGGGGTGTTTTCCAAAAGGATAACGCTCACCCACATATGGCTATTGTAACTCAACATGCTTACACAGTATCGACATGTTGCCTTGGCCTGCTCGATGACCAGCCGGCCGTAGTGGCCATGCGGTTCTAGGCGCTTCAGCCTGGAACCGCGTGACCGCTACGGTCGCAGGTTCGAATCCTGCCTCGGGCATCGATGTGTGTGATGTCCTTAGGTTAGTTAGGTTTAATTAGTTCTAAGTTCTAGGGGACTGATGACCTCAGATGTTAAATCCCATAGTGCTCAGAGCCATGAGAACCTTTTTTTTTTTTTTTTTGCTCGATCACCAGATCTTTCTTTATTCTAGCACATGTGGGATATCATCGGACAACATCTCCAGTATTATCCAGAACCAGAATTAGCTGTCCATCTATTGAGCGACAAAACGCAACAGGCATGGAACTCCAGCTCACAAACTGTCATTTGGCACCTTTACAACACGCTGCATGCACGTCTGCACACTTATATTCAACATTCTGGCGGTTACACTGGTTGTTAACGTACCAGCATTTCACATTTGTAATAGTTCCTTATATTAACCTGTGACCTTGCAGTGTAAATCACTTACATATGTTACCTAGACAAACGCATTCCCTAAATGTCATTACTCTATATTAATTAGTTGATGGTGTTGCGATTTCTTTTTTCGTCAATGTCATTTTCAGAGTTGAGAGAAGTGGGAAGCTACAGAAAAGATTCTAGTACCAAATGAAACAGAGCCGTTGAGACATAGAGCCGTATTGTTCCTGTACAAAAAGTTTTAAATAAGGGAAGTGCACTATGACATGTGATGTTACATTACATTTATCGTTCTCCATGGATCCCTTGGAGAGGAGTCTCTGGGATGTGGAAAGAGTCATAAAGCTGGAAAGATTAATGTAATACAGGAAGAGACCGAAGATGGTATGAGTCTTGAAAAAAAAATTATATCTACCAATTAACTATAAACAGAAATAACGTAGTACGAAGTTTGCAGTAACTGGAGCATCAGCAGTGGTCAACCTGTTGCTGTGAAACTCGTAGCGTAATGTTGTTTGATACCTCGAGCTATTTCCTGTAAGATAGTCGGCGTTTCGTAGTACGACGGCCTAGCAGGACTTGCGTTGGCTGACAGTTGTGTGCATTCAGGAAATTTCCCCAGCACAGAGATTTAGTTCCTTCCGCTACCCTCCCTCCCTCCTCCCCTACTTTCCGCATCAGTTGTCTGGCTTCGTGGCCCGCTAGACGTTCACCCTCGCCCTACCTGCGCCCCTTTGTCCGGGCTAAGATAATGGAACGCCCATATTTAAGCTCTACGACTTAAACTTCCCCAAAGTGCCGTAGAGGAATTCCTTTCAAATACGAGAGCGTCTTGTAAGAGAGACGAACAGAAAGTGAAGTAAGCTATTCACACTCGGGCGATAAATGTACTTTCGTTGGACTAGATTTAATTCTCCTATTGCTGTTACATTAAAATTACTATTTGCTTCCTAAGAGCTAGTAACAAAATTCTACTTGCTTTTTAGTTCGACTACAGTCACACACAGACTCACGCACACACACACACACACACACACAAACACACACACACACACACACACACACACTCACGCACGCACACAGGCACCCACGCTCGCGCACGCGTAGATATTTAAACGACATACTTGCAGATATAATCCAAAACATAAGCTTTATTTAAACTAAATGTACAAAGTACAAGACCTTACTAAGTAAAGAAAACACAACCTCTAAAATAAGGCGTACATGAACAGAACACGAAAAATATTGCAAGTACAAATGAAATTTGAAGTAAACGCAGAGCTGCAACACACATAGTCTACGAATTTCAGCTGAAGGGAAAGTTAAATGTACGAAATATATCAAAATACAAGCCAGATAAAAAGGTGAGAAAGAAAAATCAGTCTGCTACTTCTACAACAACAAAACATTTGAGATACGTTTAATCCTTATTGGCACGGATCCTTGTCAGCGTCTTAGACTGTTCTCAAAATAGTGGCTCTGAAACTTGATCCCATTACCGAAATAGAATTTCAACCGCATTTTTGACAAAATCTTACATCCCCAACAGAACGTACTTTAACTTTTGATAAATTTCTAATGGGTGTGAAGCCAAATGTGAACAATTGGGTTCCCCAGTCGAATGAGATACGGAGACGTTGCCAGACGATACATACAATGAATATCTTCAGCAGCAAGAAATTTGTCCACGAGTTCGTCTCAAGGTAGATAGGCCTTATCACCTAAGCTGACGGTAACAAGTTATGCTTGTATGCTGCAGACCGCAATAATACACAGAAGACTAAAGAGAAAAATTTCAGGAATACTGGGCGTAGATCACTCTGTTTTCAAGAAAGTTAAAGAAGAAGTTATACCGTTGCGCCCAGTAACGGAACGTTGTGGCCGTTTATGAAATGTATCACGTGACAGAAGGATAATCGTTGATTTATTTTGATACTTGTGATAACAAGACTTTACCAACCAACGATTTAACTCTGCTAGTTTCCATTCGATGGAGCGGGAAAGAACAATTTCCGAAACAATGAGACCAATATTTCTGTTCAGAAACATTGGAAATTGTGCAGTGTTAAACATTTCCCTGAAATTTTGGTATTTGGTGGAGATCATACAAATGTAAGAATTCCTATGGGTACTAATATTTTTACTGTTGGTCTGTTGGTTTCTGTGTTTACGTCCAAATATTGTGCTTAAAGATTATGCTTGTGTTGCAGAGGACTACGTCGTTTTGTCCTGCTTCATGACACCATATTCACTGCTGAGATACAGTATTTATGCTTATAAAAAAGACATTTTCAGACTAACATATAAAGTAGCAGCTACATACACTATTTCTATGCCTTTCTGAAATATTTTTGGGACGACGGGGGATAGATACATATAGACTTCAGGTTGTCACGGAATGAAACTGTCATGATATTTGCCATTACTGCCGTTAGAAGGCGTATGTGAGAGGGTTTAAAGCGTGTTGACCTTCAGGTTGAAATATCTCCGCCGGCGGACGCTTTCGCCATTTCCCAGCGCCAGCAGCCCAGGAGGAGGGGAAGGTACGGAATCATACAGCGACTCCCATTCAGGGAGCAGCCTTGCGGATGTCGTCAGATCACGTAAGAATACACACTCGACGAAGGGCCTGGAGGTCGATGATAAACTTGCCGATGAATCGTGGACCCCTGCAAGCACTGAGACACACGTGAAAACGTGTGAAACTCTAGGCTTGCTGCAGCAGTTTTGACATACCTTCAGAAGCAAGAAACGTGCCGATAATTCATGGAGCACTGTAGACAATGAGACAGAACACAGACAAAAAAGCGCCAAGAATGCACACAGGGAGGGGAGACTGTGGACTGCGGAAGAACAATTAGCCGGCTTAAAAAAAAATGTTTGCTGGACATTAAGAAACGCTAGCAGATTCTTAGAGGAAGCACAAATATAAGACTGTCCAAACCTCACAAAGGGACCGCCGTTGTGAAGGAGTCTTGTGTGGGTACTTTCACAGCAACTAACGAATGTGGAAAAACTTTGGAACAATGGTCTGGATTAATTGCGACAAATGCCAGGAACAGTGTCGACAGTGGACATGGCAGAAAAACGCCAGTTTCCGAATCACACACCAGGCCATGGGAGATGTAAAATTTCCACCATACACTGGGAGGTAAGGTCACAGAATGGCGAACAGTCATTCGGTGTCATTTTAAACTTAGTAACTTGCGTTACATGTACTGGAATAGAAGTAACCCTTCCATGTTTTAATCCTCTAATTAATTTACTCCATTCGCATATTAATCCCTTAATCTCACAACATTTCGCTGTTTGATTTCACTGTATGATCGTAGCAGTTTATTATTGGCTCCCAGGATGTGGCAATCACATTAGATGTCTTCATATCATGTCATGCGGGACATGTGGGTGTTGAATTCACTGCAAGGTAAAATTATGAACATCCGTATGCATTAAGCAGCGCAACAGGGCAGGCACCTCCCATAACAGCCCAATCTACCTTATCAACACATGAAGTTTTTTGAACAAGCGAAAACAGAGAGTACGTCCTTCACGTTCACATGTGACCAAGGAACGAAGTGCTAATAAGGCAGCAAGGAGCTTACTACAGCCCCAAATTTGCAAGCACCGAAGGATTAAGACCTTCAGGAAAGAGAAAAGACCTCAGAAAATCCAGCTAATCAGCAGTGAGGCAATGAGTGGTTCTAGTTTGACCGCAGAATGAAGTAGAAGATATTTTTACTGGTGAAGAACATGCAGCTTGTTTTTCAGTTTCGATTAACTCACCCAACCAAATGGAAAGGAAGTGCATCAAAAGCATAAGAGGCTTCTAATGGAGTCTTACAAATGGCGCTGTTGTTTCTAAGCAGACAAAACAAGTTGTGAAGTGTGTAGATAGGACAAAGTTCGTCCCAATATCTGAATTGAAATTACTATTCAGTACTTGAACACAGTTTATATTTTACGTGTAAGTTCTCAGCTTTTAAGTTCCACGATATAATGTCATAATATTTTTAAATCATGTCAATGAACATGATTACTTCGTTAACACTAAAGTTCTAATGCTTATTCAGATATTGTTTATAGCATCGATCTGCTAATTGTATTACAGCAAGAAAAGAAAAGGTGCGTCGTTTTGCCCTAGAATGTAGCCCAGAATGGCACGGTGAACGCAGCATTCAAATTGTGGTTTCATGGGGAATATTCTATGTTAAATTCCTCATGCATATTCTTCTCTTGAGAAGGTAACGTAATGTAAAATCGCACTTCCACAACGTTAATTAGCCTAAGTCAAGTGCGAAATACAGATGAAAGTTATGTATTTCACTTTGGGACACCTAAAAATTAAAGGCAAATTGATAGAAAATCAAGACATGTTCCCATCATTTGTGGACCTAAGGAAAGTCTTCGACAACGCAAAGCGTAATGAGGTGCTCTCGATGTACAAAAGTCTGTGGTTCGAAATACACTGATAGTCGAGCGACATATAACGTGTACAAAACAAAGTGCAAATAATAAAGGTAGAAAGCCAAGAATGACAGTTCCTTATTAAATATGACATAAGAGAGCGTCGCAGCTTATCACCATTGTTCAAGTAGGTTTCCTGATGACATAGGTCTTCTGGTCAGATATTAGTAACACTTTCGATTCTGACACACCTTGGCAAAGATTAATCTTCGACAAAGTAAGTGTGATGTCTGTGTCTCTGCATCGCCACATGGTATCTGGGATTGCGGAAAAACAAAGCCACCTTTGGCCGCCCTTCTGGAACGGATGGTGGAAGTCTTAACGCAAAAAGTTTGCTCGAGTCGGCCGAAGAGGAAGGTCTGCTACTGAGAAGACGCCACACGAGATCTAGGTCAGTGCGCAGAATCAAGAACTGGAGTTCTTTGTCACGTTGCGATGTGCACAGAGCCAAAACGAGCGACATTTCGGTTATGTTCTACCTTGAATTCATTTTGTGAAAGATGTCCCAGCTACGACGCCTTTACTTAAAGCATAACTCCAAACAATCAATGTTTTTTTTCAAACCATAACTCATAGTTTTCACACTAAGAAACTGACTATGTGTTTCGAAAATCAATCATCTTTTTGTCCCACCCGGTTTCCATGCTTAAAGCGAAACTATGCTGTACACCAATGTTTTCAGTTTGCTGCATATCAAATTTTAAGTACGTTAAACTTATTTGACCAGTTCAAACACTTCAGTACTACATTTAATAAGAGACAAACGTACCTCAGAAATCTCTTTGTTTACTCCCATGTGTGATATATTTTCTTTAAGTATAAATTTTTTCTTTACGTATAAATTTTATTTAATATTTGACCTTGGAAGCTTGTTTTATTGTTAATTTATTATAATGTAAATATCCCACGCAAAAGGATTATGTATTTTAGAATCGTGCTTCAAGTAAATATCGCTGTGCGAAAAACCTGTAAAATACGGAAGAAAATAGTTTAACAATCACCATCCAATATTACTGTTTTTTCTCAATTTTTATTTCCACTGATCATGAAATCAAGCGTTCTTTAACCATTTGAGATTTATCAAAGTACCCCATTTCAATTCAGTCTTCCTCGATGTTTTAGATGCAGTTTTCACGGATTACAGAATTTCTGATGAGCAAATATCCCTCGATGGGGACAGAAATCCTCCTACCTTCCACCAGTCTCCCAGTCGTTTATGTAATCCTGGGCTGGAAAAGTATAATTCAATAATTTTGCTTGAAAGAAGCCTGCTGTCTAGGAAGCACGATCATGATAGTGAAACTTCGACCATAGGAAATGCGGAGTGGAAGAAAAGCATTTGAAGTGCGTTGCACTGAATGCTTAAAAATTAAGTGGACAGATAAAATACATATGGAATAAGTGCTGAAAAGAATGGATGGGAAAGGAACAGGTTAGTGTGAGATGTGCTACAGCGTCAAATAATAATAAATCTGAGGCAGCAGAGGGATAATTAGAAGGGGAATGTTTTGCAACAGTACTAACTTTTACAATATTTTCGTTTCTTTTCCAGCATAATTTAATAAAGATTGTATTTTGCATACGTAGAATGTTAAACCAGTAATTTACCGTTGCTACTTACGCAATATGTACTCAGCAATTTGCTTTATTGAAGACATCAGATAAATCAAACTGTTTACGTAATTAATAATGCAAATATGTGTATATACTGTGTATAACCCGTCCCTTCCTGAGCGAACGATGTACAAGATTTGTAAACGCGATCTTCAGCCACAGAAGTAGGGAATGTACTTCTTTTTTTTTTTTTTTACTTGGCGCGCAATACGGAAATAGACATGCAGTCAGTCGTTGTCAGACAGGAGTGTCTCGCGTCCGTCGGCCGTCGTAATTTAATATATATATTATTATTGTTATTATTATTTTTTGATTGTTGCCGACTTACGTGGTGGGCCTTAATAAAAATGATATTTAAGTTGAACAATGTAATAAACTTTTCATATTACTTTCCTCGGCTAGTCAGTTCACTTTAAAGCAAGAAATCTTTAGTTATTAATTAAAATTGCGGCCCACACACGCGCGAGAGTATTTTTCTTACCTCCGTTGACCATTGTATTGTAGTCGGAGTCCTGGCTCTGGCTCTCGACTATGGTACTGAAAATAAGAATCTTAAAGCTAAGTATTTCTGCAACTTCGTGCGGCT
The DNA here is from genome assembly GCF_023864345.2 of Schistocerca serialis cubense. Taxonomy (NCBI): domain Eukaryota; kingdom Metazoa; phylum Arthropoda; class Insecta; order Orthoptera; family Acrididae; genus Schistocerca; species Schistocerca serialis. Next base: position 240,839,759 of record NC_064642.1, read on the forward strand.
GTGGAGAAAAATTAATATTATGCTACTAGCGGGCTAGTTTTCCGCTTCCGCTAATTTTTCATAAGTTCAATTCGCCACGTAATGGCGTCGTTGGCTGCATCGGCCGCTGCGATTGTTGAGCTGCAATTTACTTGAAAGCAGGTTAATTCAAGGAAGGCGAACATGAAATCGGGATCACCTCTTACAAATTAAAAGTGCACAATAATATTAAATCGGTATATTATATGCTTAACTCATACAAATATGCTTACATTTGTCAGCACACGCAAGATGTCCCTCTAGACACATTCAAGACAAAAGAATAAGTGAAGTCGACTAAAAAATTAACAAAAGAGCGTATCTTGTCTCTTTAGATCATTCTGTCATAAATTATTTCTTTGCAATCTAAACCTACACAGAGAAATTATTATTTTACGGCTACACGATAAAAAATTTGGCACTGGGGACGCTATATTGCCCCCCGAAATGTTTATGTCATAAAAAATGTTCGTGTTTTTTGACATAAATATTTCCACTTTCATGTCCACAGTGTCCACACGTAGATTTTTCTTTCACAGTTTACATATGTCACATCGTATGTTGTAATTACTGAGGTGCGTTGCACACAAATTGTATTACAGATGAAGTTCAAGGTATACAACCACGAGTTAGTCCGGAATATTTGAAGTCCCAGGGGTGTCAACTGTTCGCTCCCCATTTGGCGCGGCCGTAGGGAAACCTGGGGAAAACCTCGGCGGAGCGACAGAATAACTGCTTGGGTCACTTTCACTTAAACGTTTCTGGGATGTCATTGGAGTACAGGATGTGCATACTTCGTCAACAATTTTTCGTTGCACTATGCAAAGGAATGAGGTCATTATAACACTTGATTGCGGTGTCGTTGATGATCTACGCCGCGACGTTTAGCTCGCGACGGCGTCGGTTGGTGTGTTCGGTGCTCGGCGGTCGCGGCGGCTGCGGAGAGGTCAACGCCCGCTCGACGCCAGCGTGTCTCTCGCCGTCGCGGAACGTCAGAATCAGCTGATCGGCTGCACCGTTGGCGATGCGCTTCTGTCTCGCCCGGGTGTGGCGGAGTGGAATGATATTCGCCCCCCGTTCTTGTTAGCAGGAGTCAGCTCTGCTACGCATCTCCGACGTAGTACATGAAACATACACACAACCAACGTAATATTTGTTTCCCGCTGCAGATGGTTACGCTAGTGGGAAAGAAGAAATTATTAGTGCGGCAGTTGTTGTTAAGTTTTCGCCAGTTTCCGAGTGTCAAGCTAGCATTGTCTTGCAGAATACATGACATGGACCTTCTCCCGTGAATGAAGTTTTGATGCGCCACTGTTTCCATTACACGTCAGTTTTTGTCTTGATAAAATTATTTGTGTTTTCGCCGCACTCGCAGGCACTGGTGAGTGTCCCAATACGAGCCTAGCACAAACATTCGCCGTTTCTGCGGTCGCTGTTTTGCAACAGTCCACGCATCGCATTCCAATCTCGCATTGTTGTACTCACTGAAATTACAGGCCGTCCCAAAAATATTAACTGTGGGTTCACTTCACGTTAACAGTTCACATTTATAAGCAAATTCACAGTTTTTCGTGCGTAATATTGGCGTTTGGCGTCTTTACCGCTGTTGAACGTTCAATACTAGCACTTCACTGTCCATATCACAGTTTCACCTTCACAGTTTTTCACCCTGTTTAAAGTAACTGTTTCGATTAGTTCACAAACACTAATGTATTTCATTCAGTCTGAACTGGATTTTGGCTTGTGCTGGATTTTACCAGTCTCTCGCACTAATTATCTCTTTTTATTTTCCACTTAGAGTCGTACTTGCCTTCAGATTTTTTGACTATACAATTGTATTTCCGTCTCATCTGAGGTAAGTCCCCATGTCATGTCTGCCCACTCATTGCGTACTTGCCCTCCAGAGCCAGGCTCGACTTTACAAAACTTTGCCTCTCGCATTATCGTACACATTTTATAATCTAGGCCTAGCGTGCAAGTTCCTAGATTAGTGTTTGATTTGTGACTTTTGTTTACACTATAAATTCGTGTAAATCTCTGCCTTAGCAGATGGCAATATATTTTAACAGTGCTTAGCGGCAGTCGCATTTACTGATTTGCTTTGTACCTCGTCCACAACACATGAGGTACCTTGGGTGATGTACACCCTGCACTCATATTGTTAAGTAAATTATGCTTGAGCATATTTCAAGATCGGTATAGACATAAATACATGGACCAACATATACATTATAATATTAAATTTTTATAAGTTTCATTACTACTACAGTTCAATAATATTCATGACACTCTAATGAAAAATTCTTTCATCGTTACATGCTATTGAATTTTTTTTTTTAATATTTTTTAAAGCATTTTTCAACATGAAATTTTTAACATATTCTTAAACCTACGTTCATTTTTTTTTCTTCGAAATGCAATTGTTTAAAAATACTATTATTCCTTAACATCTACAAAACTGAATCGCACTAATCTTGTGTGCCTCATTGTCTTTAAATGTTACACTAAAATCTTAACATTTACACACAGAAAAAAAACACTATAAACTTAACCTACTACACACAAATGTAAACGTTGCTCTACTGAGCGAACTTCTTTAAGTCTTTGTAAGTATTTTTCTTGTTTCCTTAGTAATTGCCTCCTTATTCGACCACAGGATGGTGTAGTTTGCGTGACAGAAAGTAACGTGAGGTACCACTTCGATGTTATAGGTGTAGCCCTCGATAACACCAGGTTTTTCCGAAAACACATTCTCATAATCTGTAAGTAGCTGAGTCAATTCGTTTTGTTGTGCTTCAGTCAAATGTTCTGACTCCCTAACTTTCATGGCTATCAGTTTCCTTTTTTCCTCTTTATCTTCAGTAATGAATTCTTTATAATATGCTTGTCTTGTACTTAAGTCAGAATATAAATTCATTACCTGTATTCCTTCGAATCTCGTTTGAAAGCTCCGGCAATATTTACCGTGCACTTCCCGTGTCCTCAACAATGGCAAAATTACACGTCTATCCTCATTCATAAGGCTTACTTCCCCGCACAAGAGGTCGATTTTTGCGTCCCTCTGGCGTAAAAATTCTATCCCCAGGATGCAAGCAACACCTAATCTCTTAACTACTAGGAACGAGCTTTTCATTGCTTCATTTCCTACCGTAAACTCGACTTGCACCTGGTGCTTTATGATATGAGATTGTGCACCTATTGCACCTGTTACACGACAATTCTTCACTGGCAATACTGGTATTCTATTATTTTGACTCAAGTACTTGTAAAAATTTGCGCTCATGACATTGGTTGACGCACCGGTATCGACTATTATGTGTATTGGTGCTCCATACATATCTGCTTGCAATATAGCCTGCACAACACTTTTGTCGGTTCGGTTACATTTCTGCGGTATGTCTACAAGTTCCTTTTCTATTTTTGTTCCTTCATTGTATCTCAGCATACAAAGTTTATGGCTGTCATCCGTGAATGTGCCCTCACTACACCATCCTGCAGCCAACAACGGAGAGCGTATTGTGGCTGTCTTTAGTTTAACGGATGAGCATTAGTGGGTTGACAGTTGTCTGTCACTTCCACTAACCTCACATTGTGGTTCTGGTTGTTGTTGTTGCTACTGTTGGGTTGGCCACCCTGCCTCCCCGATGGTGTATTTTGATATTGTGTATGGCTCTGGTTTTGCGGTGGTCGGTTGTAACTCCCTGACATGTTCTGTGACGGACCTGGGTTGGCGTTCCATTGTGGCGCTGTGTTTTGTTGCCACTGTGGTGTCGGTTCGTTACGACCACGCCACTGGTTTCGGTTGTTCCGCCATTGCGGATTGCCGTTACCATTATATCCATTACTCATGCGTCCATCATTATGTCTCTTTCGATTTTGACGATTATAACCGTTGCTGTTATAACCATTGCCATTGTTTGTGCCTCGATTCTGTTGCCGGTGCTCTTGCCTATTCCCGTTATCATTTGGTACTAAGTTACTACCATTACTGTGGCTGCTATTGTAATCGGCTTTTTGTTGATTACAGCCTGCATGGTTCCACTTGTTTTCGGTTTTCATATCTTCGATCAATAAGTCAACAGAATCCACTATTTCCATGAATTGTTCTATATCGTATTCCGGCACATTGATGAAATATCTTTTAATTTCACTGGGCAACTTCATTTTTATTAATCTGATTATGTCACGATCGGACATTGGCTCGTCCCAGTACCTGGTTTTGTTTATATACTTTTCGAAATATTTGCGTAACGTTCCCATCTTAGGATTGTACATTTCTGGACTGTACAACTCCTTTCGTAATCTTTCTTGGACACTATCGGACCAGAATTTTTGCAAGAATGCACCTTCAAACTGTTGCATCGTTAGACATTTTTCGGACACGTCGGTGGCCCACAGTGCCGCGTCACCTTGAATAAAGGAGACCACGAACTGTATTCTTTGTCTTTCCGTCCATGTCCTGGGAAACACATTCCTGAAGCTCTTAATAAATACAACAGGGTGGACATTTCGTTTTTCGCTATTGAAGGGTTGGAATGTCCTGTGTTTTATTACATTGTCCTCTTTTTTGCATATCTGATTGCTACATTCTGGGACATTCATCACTTCGTGATGTGGGCTGCACGGTATCGCATGTTGTTCGTGCTCATAATTCGCATTAGGTTGCGGTTGCGCACTCGCACCCTGCCTACCGTCAGCGTTATTACAGTAATCAGTACGCGGAGTCGGATTCATGATCTGTCCGCCACTGTTTACATTGCTTTCCAACGCAGACAGTCTCCGCGTGACCTCCTGTTGCCAATTTGGCAACTCCGCTGTCACACGGGATTTGATCTGTGTTAATTCGGCATGTAGTGCAGCAGCGCTAGCGTCAATATTTATACTCGTGGCCGCAGTCGCTTGTTCTACAGCTGTTTTTACGTCGCTTTCAATCTTTGCAGATATCTCGCGATCCTTTACTTCATTTAATTCTCTTTCTACTTTTTGAGCTTGCACTTCCAAATATGCGTCAATACTTTTCCGTGCATCTATCTCCACATTATCCACGCGGTTGGTTAAAGTCTGGACATTGTCTTCAAGCCTAGCCTGCGATATCTGTAATTTCTGCATCTCGCCGGCTAAGCTTTGCACAAGATCAGGGATTTCTCTGCAAGCGTCCCGCATCTCGGCAAGTTCGCTTTGGATCCTATCTAGTTTCGCTTCATTGCGCTGCTCTTGCTCACGTAGCATCTGAGCAAGTTTTTCGTCTCTTTGTTTTTCCCTCTGTTCTGACATTCTTTCTTTTTCCCTTTCTTTCTGTTCTCTTTGTTGCTCTTGCTCATAGAGCATCTGAGCCAGTTTCTGATCTCTTTCCCTGTCTCTTTCTTCTAACCTGCGCAGAAATTCTGCAAATGGGTCTGCAATCGGTGAGCATACTGGTGCCCCGCTTAATCTAGCACTCGATTGGCCCCCCTGCCCAGGCAGTGGAGTTGTTACTCTATTCCCATTCTGCTGTGGAGCGTCATTCACCGTCCACAGATCCTCGCCCCCCGCTCCGGAAATTATGTTATCCGAGGCGGTGGCTTGGGATTCGTTTACGTATTGCAAATGATCCTCACTTTCCATATTAACAGAATTTTGTTCTTCTGGTACGGATGCTTTAGGTTGCCCTATCTTACCCATACTAAATTCACTTTAAGCCACTGACGAATCTTTAACACTGATACATACACGATTAATTATCCCCTCCAAAAATAAACATATAAATAAACAAAACGAATAATTATCCCCTCCAAAAATAAACACATAAATACACAAAACACCGAAGGTATCTCATGTGCACATGGGTTCGATATTCCGCACAGAGCTACACAGGATGCTTGCACAATAGGCCTTGCCTTACTTATTTTTCTTTCTCGCAATCCTCTTTCTTTTCTACACTTTTTCCTCTCCAGATCTCCTCAGGGTGTGGTTTTGTTGTTGTACATGTAAAAGAATTCATACAAGCATTAATATTTTACAACAATTAGACACATACATAATTACATTCAGTACAATAGAATCATATTAATCGGGCCCCAAAGTTGCGGCGCCAATCTCGCGTCCGTCGGCCGTCGTAATTTAATATATATATATTATTATTGTTATTATTATTTTTTGATTGTTGCCGACTTACGTGGTGGGCCTTAATAAAAATGATATTTAAGTTGAACAATGTAATAAACTTTTCATATTACTTTCCTCGGCTAGTCAGTTCACTTTAAAGCAAGAAATCTTTAGTTATTAATTAAAATTGCGGCCCACACACGCGCGAGAGTATTTTTCTTACCTCCGTTGACCATTGTATTGTAGTCGGAGTCCTGGCTCTGGCTCTCGGCTATGGTACTGAAAATAAGAATCTTAAAGCTAAGTATTTCTGCAACTTCGTGCGGCTGTGGAGAAAAATTAATATTATGCTACTAGCGGGCTAGTTTTCCGCTTCCGCTAATTTTTCATAAGTTAAATTCGCCACGTAATGGCGTCGTTGGCTGCATCGGCCGCTGCGATTGTTGAGCTGCAATTTACTTGAAAGCAGGTTAATTCAAGGAAGGCGGACATGAAATCGGGATCACCTCTTACAAATTAAAAGTGCACAATAATATTAAATCGGTATATTATATGCTTAACTCATACAAATATGCTTACATTTGTCAGCACACGCAAGATGTCCCTCTAGACACATTCAAGACAAAAGAAGAAGTGAAGTCGACTAAAAAATTAACAAAAGAGCGTATCTTGTCTCTTTAGATCATTCTGTCATAAATTATTTCTTTGCAATCTAAACCTACACAGAGAAATTATTATTTTACGGCTACATGATAAAAAATTTGGCACTGGGGACGCTATAAGTGCAAAGCAGTCAGTATGCATAATGAGTGACTATTTTAGGGGGTAAATGTATGTACCCGTGGTCTAGGGAAAGCGTCATCGATTAGTAATCAAAACGACCTCTCAGGTTCGAAAGCTGGCACCGAATAATTTTTATTCAGCTTTGGTGGACGAAGACTTCCGGCCTAAGAGGTCAACCCAATTCTAACAACGGCCTTGTCAAAAAGGGCGGATGTGCGGACAGAGGTTCAGAGCACTCCCTTGTTCTTAGGGTGGGAAACTGCCCCTAAACGCCAAAGAACCAGAACTGATCAACGGCATGAGGATACAGAAGGCAATGGAAGCCACCGCATTAAAGACTCATGAATTGTATCCACAGGAAATATGGCCTGTAATTGAAAAAGTTTCATGTTGATCTCTCCATTGGCAAAAGATTCCGGAATAGGGAGGGCAATCCCAAGGGGGAGGTGGCCGTGAGGAAAAGATTTAATTATCAACGAAAGGATAACGTTCTACGAGTCGGGGCGTAGAATGTCAGAAGCTTGAATCTGGTAGGAGCTAAAAAAATGGAAATGTAAAGGCTCAATCTAGATATAGTAGGCGTTAGTGAAGTGAAATGGAGAGAAGTCAAGGATTTCTCGTCAGATGATTTTAGGATAATATCAACAGCAGCAAAAAATGGTATAACAGGAGTAAGAATGGTTGTGAATAGAAAGGTAGGGCAAAGAGTGACTTACAGTGAACAGTTCAGTGATAGGGTTGTTCTTATCAGAATCGACAGCAAACCAACACTGGCAATGATAATTCAGGTATACATGCCGACGTCGTATGAAGATGAAGACATAGAGAAAGTATATGAGGATACTGAAACGGTAATACAGTTCATAAAGGGAGATGAAAATCTAATAGTCATGGGGACTGGAATGCAGTTGTAGAGGAAGAAGTAAGAGAAAATGTTATGGGGGAATATGGGCTTGGGACAAGGAATGAATGAGGAGAATGACTAATTGAGTTCTGTAATACATTACAGCTAGTAATAGCGAATACTCTTTTCTAGATTCACAAGGGGAGGTGGTACACCTGGAAAGGGCCGTGAGATACGGTAAGATTTCAGTTAGATTACGTCATGGTCAGACAGAGATACCGAAATCAGATACTGGATTGTATGGATTGTAAGGCGTGCCCAGGAGCAGATATAGACTCCGATCACTATGGGGAAGTGATGAAGAGTAGGCTGAAGTTCAAGAGATACGCAAAGAAGAGGGTTATGAAAGTGCAAAGGGATGACGAGACACGCTTGAAGTTCACTAAGGCTATAGATGCAGCAATAACGAATAGCTCAGTAAGCCGCACAATCGAAGAAGAATGGCCATCTCTAAAAAGGGCCACCACATAAATTGGAAAGAAAAACAAACGTACAAAGAAGGTAACTGCGATGAAACCATGGGTAACAGAAGAAATCCCTCAGTTGATCGATGAAAGAAGGAAATAAAAAAATGTCCCGGAAAATTCAGGAATACAGAAATATAAGTTGCTGAGGAATGAAATAAACAGAAAGGGTAGGGAAGCTAAGACGAAATGGGTGCATGAAAAATGTGAATAAATCGAAGAAGAAATGATTGTCTGAAGGGGTGACTCAGCATAAAGGAAATTCAAAACAACCTTCAGTGATATTAAAAGTAAGTGTGCAACTGGAATTCCGCTGCTAAATGCAGAGGAGAGAGTGGATGGATGGAAAGAGCACATTGAAGGCCTCTATGAAGAGAAAGATTTGTCTGACGTGATAGAAGAAGAAACAGGAGTCGATATAGCTGAGGTAGGGGATCCAGTATTAGCATCAGAATTTAAGAGAGCTTTGGAGGACTTATGGTCAAATAAGGCAGAAAGGGTAGACAATATTCCTTCAGAATTTCTAAAACAATTGGTTGAAGTGGCATCAAAACGAGTATTCATGTTGGTGTGTAGAATGTATGAGTCTGGCGTCATACCGTCTGACTTCCGGAAAAATATCTTCACAATTTCGAAGACTGCAAGAGCTGACAAGTGCGAGAATTATCGCACAATCAGCTTAACAGCGCAAGCATCCAAGTTGCTGACAAGAGTAATATACAGAAGAATAGAAAAGAAAATTGAGGATGTGCTAGATGATCACTTTGGCTTTAGAAAAAGTAAAGGCACGAGAGAGGCAATTCTGAAGACTAAAGAAAAATCTAGACACGTTCGACAATCTAAAATGGTGCAAGACGTTCGAAGTTCTGAGAAAAATAGGGGTAAGGGAGAGACGTGTAATATACAGTATGTACAATAGCCAAGCGGAAATAATAAGAGTGGACGACCAAGAACGAAGTGCTCGGATTAGAAAGAGTGTAAGACTCGGATGTAGTCTTTCGCCCGTACTGTTCAATCTGTATGTCGAAGGAGCAATGATGGAAATAAGAAGAAAAAAAAACGGTTTAGTAGTGGAATTAAAATTCAAGGTGAAAGGATTTCAATGATACGATTCGCTGATGACATTACTGTCCTGAGTGAAAGTGAAGCAAAATTACATGAACTGCTGAATGGAATGAACAATCTAATGAATACAGAATATGGATTGAGGGTAAACCGAAGAAAGAGAAAGTAATGAGAAGTAGCAGAAACGAGAACAGCGAGATACTTAACATCAGGATTCATGGTCACGAAGAAGGTGAAGTTAAGGAAATACGTAGGCAGCAAAATAAGCAATGACGGACGGAGCAAGGAGGACATAAAAAACAGACTAGCAATGACAAAAGGTCGTTCCTGGCCAAGAGAAGTGTACTAGTATCAAACATAGGCCTAAATTTCAGGAAGCAATTTCTGAGAATGTACGTCTGGTGTACAGCATTGTATTCAAGTGAAACATGGACTGTGGGAAAACCGGATCATAAGAGAATCGAAGTATTTGAGGTGTGGGGATACAGAAAAATGTTGAAAATTAGGTGGCCTGATAAGGTAGGGAATGAGGAGGTTCTTCTCAGAATCGGAGAGGGAAGGAATATGTGGAAAACACTGAAAAGGAGAAGGGACAGGATGATAGGACATGTGTTAAGATACCAGGGAATGACTTCATGGTACTAAAGGGAGCTGTAGAGGGCAAATACTGTAGAGCAAGGCAAAGACTGGAATACATCCAGTAAATAATTGAGGACGTAGACGGCATGTGTTACTCTGGGATGAAGAGATCGGCACGGTAGAGGAATTCGTGGCGGACCGCATCAAACCAGTAAGAAGACTGATAACCCAACCCCCCCCCCCTCCCCGCCCCCAGAAAAAAGAGAATTGTGGGCGCCAGTCGGACAGGTATTCCACCGCTCTCTGGGGCGCCTCCAGACATGTCTTCAGAGTGGAATCTCATTGTATGGAGTAGAATTGTTTTCAGTGATAAGTCCGATTTCGAACTGAGGCCTGAGGACCATCGAAGACGTGTCTGGAGTCGCACCACACAGTGGTCGTATACCAGCATGACAGTCGCCCACCATACAAACCGACAGTCAGGAGTGACGGTCTGAGGGGCAATTTCTTTTCGTAAGAGGATCCGTTTGGTTTCATACGATGCACAGCACAGCGGTACGCCAACGATATTCTACTCTCCGTTTGTTGTCCTTCATGGCAAGCCATCTTGAGCTTACGTTTCAGTAAGATGATGCCTACATGAAGTCTTTCAGTCAGTGCCAAACAGAATAACTTCTTTTTTTTTTTTTTTTTTTTTTTTTTTTTTTTTTTTTTTTTTTTTAAAGGTTCAGAGGTGGAACAGTGTGTTTTCGACTTTATCAAATTGTAACATCCTTTCTCTTGAATAAATCATCAATTTGTTTGCTTGTACTTGTCCATCACATCAGATGTACCGAGTTTCTTCCCATTTTGATAATCCCTTCGTGGTGTATCGTCGTTTTGTCTTAGAGCTTTATACCAACTAACTTTGATGCCAATGGAGTAAATAACATTGAGGCTGAAATAGTTCAAGTGTTCACTACCTGACAAATATGTAAAGAACAAGAATAAATGCTACAAAGCACTTCGGCTGTCAGTCCACTGCACTGTAAACTAATTTCTTATATCACAGAATTCAGAAATCCACCTACGCTTATGATTAAGTGAAATTCTTCCCGTGTACAAGAGGAGAATTTCTCCCTCGACTGAAAAAGTTTGTCACGTGAATTCAAGAATACGTCCCTGAGGTTAAACACACGTACATCTCCCTGGCTAGGCGCACGCGGCGTGCCACGTGCTGCAACCTGGCTCGATGCTCTTAGACTGTTTGCAGGTGGTGCTATCGTGTATTGCCGGATAAAATTATCACAAGGTAAAATGTACTACCAAATGATTTACACAAGATACCTGCATTGTGCGAAGGCCATTGAGCCTGAGCAATAAACAGTGTGAGGTCATTCGCATGAGGACTAAAATATAAAAATAATCCTTTAATTTTCTGTTACACGATAAATCACAGAAAATTAAAAGTCGTCTAGTCAACTAGTGATTACAAGCAGGATAGCTTTAAACTGGACCCACTGCGTAGAAATCGCTTTTCGAGGAGAGACCAAAGATTATGTATTATTGGTAGCATAGTTAGAAGAAGCAACAAATAGGCTAAAGAAACTGCTTCAGTACGCTTCTCCGTCCTCTTCTGAAGTACTTCTGCGCGCTATGGAATCCTTACCCAATACGGCTGAAGGGAAACATGGAAAAATTTCAGAGAAGCTCATTTTGTATTATCACGAAGTAGGGAGAGAGTGTCACTGCTATGATATGCGAGTTGGGATGGCAGTCATTAAAGCTAAGGTGTTTTTCGTTGCGACGAGATCTTTTCACGAAATTAAAATCTCTAACTACTCTTTTCCGAAAATGATAGTATTTTGTTGACTACCGTTTAGATAGAGAGAAATGACTATCGTGAAAGAAATAAAAGAAATCAGAGCATGGAAAGATTTACGTATTATTTTATCCACGTGCTGTTGGAGAGTGGAAGTAGCGAGAAATAGTTCGAAGTGCATTTATAAACCTTCTGCCAACAACTTGAAAGTGACTATTTGTAAAGGACCGTTTTGATAACAAAAAATGGTTCAAATGGCTCTGAGCACTATGGGACTTAACTGCTGTGGTCATCAGTCCCCTAGAACTTAGAACTACTTAAACCTAACTAATCTAAGGACATCACACACATCCATGCCCGAGGCAGGATTCGAATCTGCGACCGTAGCGGTCACGCGGTTCCAGACTGTAGCGCCTAGAACCGCAAGGCCACTCCGGCCGGCCTCCTGATAACATAAATAGTATAATTCACATTTATCGTTTACCATCTTCGGATCTGTTACAAACAGAAAAACTGTTGTATAACAATCTAAGTTCAATTGGCTGAAGCTATTTCTACAAGAGGCCTAGTGATACACAAGGAAAAAAAAATTAAGATGTTAAGAGCTGTGCATACCAACCAGACACACCATAAAAATATTCTGATGTGATTTTCAACCCAGTTAGTGCTGCTGATTGTCTTGGTAACTCTTTTATTTATTCAAATAACTGAGGCTACTAAAGGGTACCATAGGTATTGTACACGAGGAACCAGTACCATGAATTCAATAGCTGACATGCAATATGCGTAGTCATTGATTAAAATTATTTCATATGACAAAATGAGCAAATAACAATAAAACATGAATATACAAGATGTGGAATAAAACCATACTTAAAAACCACGTAAAACGTGTAAAGAGTAACAAAAGAAAGCTCCTAGCCTGGAAGAGTAAATAACTCGTAAGTGTGTAAAAGTCAAAATAAAAAGTTTGAAGGCAACATCACATCAATAAAACTAAATATTTGAGCGCGACAAAACAATTAAACATATAAGTGTAGGAGTTGTGCGATACAACCGAAATTTGGTAGACGTGTTTCTACATCTCAAAGATGACATCTATTCAAATTCTTGCTAGGCGCTTAACAGTTGCGCTAGTAGCCCCACTATGCGGATGAAAATCAGACTTGCTTTAAATACAAGTTGCAACGGTCGTGAGCGTAACTTACCTCTGAGATTCGATGTGGTGAGCTGATGTTACTCAAGAATGCCTCTAAGACGACAAAGTCGCCATTATCAACACCTCACAGCGTTTGAATGAGATCGTGTAGTAAGTCAACAAGAAATAGGATGCTCCTTCCACGATACTGCAGAAAGTCTTGGCAGGAATGTAGTCACTGTGAACGACTGCTGGCAGCGGTGGACACGAGAACACCGAGCTCAGCACGGCCACGTGGCACTATCACGGGGGAAGATCATCGTGTTTGGCATATGTCTCTGGCTCATCATACTGCATGTGCAGCAGCAATTTGAGCAGCAGTAGGCACCACAGCGACGCAACGAAGTGTTACAAATGTGTTACTTCAGTTCCAAGCCAGACGCCCTGTAGCGTGCATTCCACCGACCCCAGACACCACCATCTGTGACTTCAGTGGTGTAAGTCGAGGGCTCATTGGATGGCAGGGTGTAGATCTGTTGTGTTTTCCGATGAAAGCTGCTTCTTTCTCAGTGATAGTTACAGCCATTTCTCGATTAGATGGAGGCCAATTGAATGCCTGCAATTAGTCTGCGTGTTAGACACACTGCACCTACACTTGGAGTTATGGTCTGGGTTGCGATTTCGTACGACAGCAGGAGCGCTCTCGTGGTTATTCCATGCACTCTGATTGCAAATATGCACGTCAGTCAGGTGATTCTACCTGTTGTTCTACCATTCATCACCACATCTGTCTCTAATCGAGCAACGGGATACCATCGGCCGACAACCCCAGCGCCATCCACAGACTACATTAACCGTTCCTGCATTGACCGACCAAGTGCAACAGGCATGGAACGACAGTCCAGAAACTGACATCCGGCACCTGTAAAGGACAACTAATACGCGTCTGCATGCTTGCATCCAGCATTCTGGCTGTTATTAATGTACCAGCATTTCACGTTCGCAATGGCATGTCCCGTGCTGACATTAACCTATGATCTTGCGATGATAATCACTTAAATACCTGGTCACATGTATTTTTGAAATTTCATCACTCTACATTAATTACCTTACCGTGTTACAATTTTTTCCGTCAGTGTACTTTCGATGAATGACTACACGTATTGCAATTTAACTATTGAATATATGACACTGCTTACTCATATACCCTATCATTAGTGCTCTCTACTTGCCTCAGTTATTTGCTCGAAAAAAGAAAGGCACCTAGAACTTATTATGTCCTAGATATACAGATATTGACGTTGCTACACCAAATTACTTTTGTGGTGTGTATCACTGATATTCATGGCTGTTTACCAAGCTAATATTTTTTATATTTATAATCTTTCACAACGCCTGTTGCAGAAATTGCTTCTGCTGACTTAACTTGGGTTGTTACACTAGTGGTTTTCTATTTCTAACAGATCTGAAGATGATAATGATCGAAACAAGTAATTGTGAATTGTATAATTTATGTTATCAAGGTGTACACGATTGCGGGCATATTTACAAAATTTATGTCTTAAAGTGAAAATATTATAGTGAATTTAAAAGTAATCATCCGGATGTAAACGTATCTTTCGGAAAGATGTCTTATAATTAGAATAAAGTCCGAGTTTCATTCATAATAGCGCCCTTCACATCCAGTAGTGTGCACTAGTAGTCTCCACACAAATTCAGAGGAGCTATCGTGGAGGTAATTTCCTAGGAACTATGGAAGAATACCTACTAAAAGTATTAATTTATAATTAGTGTCATGACAAGTACAATCTTTTTTTTTCCTTTATTGCAATTTCATGTCCCTGCCCCATATGGCAGGGGAGGGCTGACAGTGGCACAGTCCACCTCTCTTCTGCCAAATGGTCTTACAAAAATACGTGAAAGCAGATCTCTTTCATAAGAGGAGGATAAAATAGGGACATAAAAAACACAGTAAAAGGAGATTATGAGAGTTAAAAATATACACTAATACGGGAACATGAACTGGGGGACAGCTAAAAGCTTGAAAAAGTTAAAAGACCGCAGCTGGAAATTTGCTGCGCACTTAAAATCACTGGAGTCAAACACAAGTTAAAAGTCGGCCACAGTATAAAAATCACACAGAGTGAGACACTTAAAAAACGACAGGAAACGGCGGTGAACGCACAAGGAATGAAAACCGCTGGGAGGGACCTGCCAAGAGACTGGAGACCAGGGAGAAGGGAAAAAGATGGGAGGAAGGTGCGGTGGGGGCTGGGGGGGGGGCGAGGAAGAGGAAAAAGGGGGCAGGAGGTGCACCAAGAGGCAGGAGACAGGTGGGGCATAGATGAAGAGAGAAGACAAGGCAGGAGGTTATGTAGAGAAGGAGAAGGGGAGCACAAGAGTGGGAGGGGGTGTAGGAAGGGGAAAGCCACTCAGGGAATGGAGGGGGAGGAGAGGAGCCCTGAGGAGGAGGTAGGAGGAAGGTGGGGTTAGATTTGGTAGAAGGGGTAGATGTCAGGGCAAAAATTATCGTCTGGGAGGGGTAGGTACTGGAAGTTGCATTGGGAAAGGAGGTGGAGGGTTTGGAGATGGAGAGAGGGCGGCACACAGCGGCAACAGGCTGGGGGTGGAGAGGAAGAGGGACACCAGGGGTTGGGGGGGGGGGGGGATCGAGTCAGCAGATGATATACAGGGTGCGGGTGTGTTCAAGGAAAATAAGAAGGTGGGGGAAGGAGATGAGGTCGATGAGGATGCGTTTGGGGGATGGAAGGTGGGTACAGAAGGCGAGGCAGAGTGCATGGTGTTCTAGGATTTGGTGGGCTTTATAGAATCTGGGGGCTCAGAAATCCAGGTGATGCTGGCATAACAAAGGATGGGTCAGATTGAGGATTTGTAGGTGTGAAGGATGGTGGAAAGATGCAATCACCATGTCCAGCCAGACAGGAGATTCAGGAGGCAGAGTCTGTTGTGGGCTTTGTGTTGGATCATAAGGAGGTTGGGAGTCCAGGTGAGGTGGCCATCAAGGGTGAGGCCAAGGTATTTTAGAGTAGGAGTAAGGTGGATAGGATGACTATAAGTTGTTAGATAGAAATCATGGACATAGAAGGAATGGGTGGGTCAGCCTATGGTGATTGCCTGGGTCTTGGAGGTGTTGATAGAAAGGAACCACTTGTTGCACCAACTGGTGAACTGGTCTAGGTGGGTGTGGAGGTATGTTGGGACCGTTGAAGGATAGGATAATGGGCCAGGAAGGTGGTGTCATCAGCAAATTGGAGGAGATGAATAGATGGGGGATGTTTGGGCATATCAGCAGCATACAGTACAAAGAAGGGAGGTGAAAGGACAGAGCCTTGAGGCATGCCAGCAGAGGGATAGAATGTACTGGAGTTGGAATTGTGGATTGATTTTGATTTGATTTGATTTTGAAAGGGAAGCTAAAACTGCTTTGGTCCAGCCCACCACTCCTGCACTGAAATCGAGTTTATTGTACATATCTCTCCCTGTATATCTAGTAAAGCCAATCAATGCCCTTAAATTGTGCAAGGAGCCCCTTCACCAGTTTTTTGTTAGACACAATTTCTTCAGGTCTAGTTGTTCTGAAGATTCTGTATCTTTTGCTCTCCAATGCCATGTATTTGAAGATTAGGTTTGATGCAGTTTCTTCACCCTCATCACAGATTTTATATTTAGAGTCTTCTTCCATTACACAACTTGTGTGTAGATGTTTTTTGAAATTTCCATGGCTGGTCATCAGTCCAGTCATAAGTTTAATCCCTTTCCTGTTCAAATCTAGGATGACAGAGATTCTTTTAAAACATGGCTTGCCGGTGCTGTGGCCGAGTGATTCTACGTGCTTCAGTCCAAAACTGCACTGCAGCTACAGTCGCAGGTTCGAATCCTGCCTCAGGCATGAATGTGTTTGATATCCTTAGGTTAGTTACGTTTAAGTAGTTCTAAGTCTATGGGACTGATGACCTCAGATGTTAAGTTCCATAGTGCTGAGAGCCATTTCAACCATTTGAAAACACAGCTTAGGCATCATTACCTTACTATGTCTTTGTTTATGGACCTTGGTCCAATATTCTACGTGCTGTTTCCTAAGCCAGCTCCATAGTTCTAGTCTGATCATAGCCTTGGTGATTGTCAGGACAGGTTCCAGTCCAATAAATGGAGTCACTGCCCCAATCCAGGCGAATCTGTCAGCTTGTTCATTGCCATAGACCCATCAGTTGACAGGGACCTACACTAGGTTTACCCTATTGCTTCCCCCTTGCTCCACCAGGGCCGTGTGGCATTCTGAAACAATCTCAGATGTCTTTGCAGGAGTTCCCAGTGATTTCAGGACTGGCTGGTTGTCTGAATAGATGTAGATGCTACGGTCCTTGTAGCACCTACGCATATTCTCCTCCACACATGCCCTAATTGCAGCTTGAAATACCGAGGCCAGTTTTCCTAGAGAGATGATGCTCTTCAATCTTGGCTGAACCCCATACACCCCTGCTCCAACGCCTTGGTCTGATTTCGACCCATCAGTGAACTAAACAATGTCTCCCTTAAGGTGTCGAACTGTTTTTTCCCACTGGTCCCTGCTTCCAGTTATTATATTGTAAGGCTTATTGGAGCTGTTGGGAGTTATTATATAGTCGGCCGGCATTTCCCCAGCCATTCCTATATTTACCTCACTCACTATCTTAATATGTGATTCTGGATATCCCAGTGATATCCAGTTTTTACCAGTTTTAGCTCTGTATGCCCCAGCTGCTGCCTCAATCTTGACCCAAAGGTGTAGTGGAGGAGGTCCAGCATGGCTTCTATCCCAGTGGTTGATGTGCTGCTAACTCTACTTGTTATGGCTAAGCATGCCGGTCTATGCACCTTAGCAAGCTCCTTAGCTGCAACTCGCTGTTCTACCTTCTTCCACCAAACTACAGCCCCATAGGAAATCCTAGGTCCAGCCACCATGGTGTGCATACAGTGTATACCTTTGGGGCTTAGACCCCAGTTTTTAACAAAGGACCTTCTCGTACTCACTAGGGTACCTTACACCTCGGAGCAGATGCTCTTAACGTGAGGGGCCCATGTTAGTTTCTCATCTAATGTTACCCGTAGATATTTCACTATCCCCCTCACAGGTAGAGTTTCACTGAAGAGCTTTCCATTCCAACTTGAGTGATGGATATGTCTCTTTGTGAATGGCGCCACAACAGTCTTCTTAGAGTTAACCCTTAGATCCTTTTTGATACATCAGTCATACACAATGTCCAATGCATCTTATGCTACATTTCTGTGTCAATAAATTTGCCAAGTATTACCATGACAAGGTCATCTGCGTATCCTTGGCAAAAGCATTGTCTAGAATTTAGTTCTTCAATGAGATCATTCACCGCTAGATTCCTCATTAAAGGGGGCAAAACTTCTCCTTGTGGGCATCCTCTAGTGGTGTTAGTTACCATCTTTTCATTCATAATAGTAGCCTCTACGTTCCTTCCACAAAGCATGGCCCTGGTCCACCTACATGTAGTGGTCCCTAGGTCACGCATCTGTGCTGTCCTTACCATGGAATCGAAGGTCGTGTTACTGAAGGCCTCCTCGATGTTTGATGTTTGATATGGGTGTTGGTTTGAATGTAGAGGGGCCCTAATAAGTCTCCTCTCCCCAACGTATATATTAACCAGATTTTCTAATGTTTTGAGAATGAAGGAGGACAGACTGATTGTTCTCATATCCTTGGCCTTGGTATGATCTGTTCTCCCTGGTGTTGGAATGAAGACAACCTTCACTGCCCTCTAAGCTTTGAGAATGATTCCTACTGCTAGGCTAACCCTGAATAGCCTGTATAGGACTCTTATGAGATTCTCTCCTGTCTGTTGCAGGAGAGCTGGAAAGATTCCATCTGGGGCAGGTGACTTGAACGGTTGGAATTTTCCCTCTGTTCACTGGATTTTATTGAAGTTCACACACTCCTTGGCCGATTCCCAGTCTCTCTACGAGTGCCTCTCGCTACAGAATCACATTCTGGTCTGTGTTGTCTGGCAGAGCATATTGAGGAAAGTGAGTTTTGAGGAGCAGTTCCAGCATCTCATGTGCTGTCTTTGTATATTCCCCGTCCACCTTCCTCAACGTACCTCCAGGATTGGTTGGTACTCTAGTGAGGATTTTGTGAAGTCTGGCTTGAGCAGCTGTACTCTCCACTTCCTCGCAGAATGCCTTCTGGGATTCCTCCTTTGCTTGTGTAATTGCAAGGTTGTAGTTGACAAGAGCCTCACGAGATTTTACCCATTGTCGATTGCGTCTCTCAAGATTAAACAGTCTTTGTACCTGTTTTCTTTGTTTTTCCAAGTTATTATTCCACCAAGGCACACTCCTATTTGTGCACTTCTTGATGATTGCGCAGTTGTCCTGATATGAGGTCACTATGGCAGGGTGGATTCCCTATCCAGGTTTTAATTTTAAGTCAAGGTCCCTCCTATATGTCTCCCAGACTGTTTTCTTGGGATTCCTATAGGTCATGGTCTGTCTGATTCCCCTTTCAACCTTGAATTTGATGTACATGTGGTCCAATGAGGATAACTCTAAAGCCACATGCCAATCCATCACCATGGAACCGAAGGTTATGTCAATTACTTTTTCCCTTCTGCTATTACTGAATGCAGGGTCATTGCCCCTATTCAGGACCTCCACCTTGTAAGCTAAGAGAAATTCAAGAAGGTACTCACCTCTACTGTTCATGTCCTTGCTGCCAGACACTAGGCTGTGGACGCTGGTGTCACATCCAACCAACATTTGGTCATCTTGCCGATGGCAACCTTCTATCAGTCTCCACACCTCCAAAGAAGGAGGAGAGCTGTCTTCATAAAGAAGGTATGCTGAGGCCAAAACAATTTCCGTCGTGATACTTTCCTCTCGTCACATTGCTGCATTCTCATGGTCACTAGGTCCCTGGAGCAGAAATCCATCATTGGCATGAAAGTAATTCCATTGCTGACGTAGATGCATGTTCTTCAGTTTCTTAGATTTCTAGCAGAAATCAGCTTACCTCCAGTGTCAGTGAAGCCTGATATGTCCCCTTTATATAAATAGGGTTCTGCATCCGGGCCACATCCACTTCTTGCCTCCTGTCTTCATCTTGCTGCCATCATTGCCTTTGAGGTCTTTGATAACCCTGACGGTGACCTGTGAGAATCCTAAAAACAATTTCAGGTCTTGCTCTCGAGATGCCTTCAGGGACTTCTCTCCGACCTCCACCACCAGGGTTCGACCTTCCGGTACAACCTTCTGTTTCATTACTCTCCTGTCCTCTGGCGAGACTTTTGGGTTCTGGACCCCTATTTTTTTCAAACAGAGTCTTAGAGGAGACATCCTTAAGCATTTTTTGGTACTCATATTGATATCTCTGCGGTCATAAGAAGATCTGCTGCGGTCTTGACCAGCAGCTTCACATCCTCCCACAGGGATATCATGGGCATCTTGTCCTTAAGCCATTCCAGTTTGTGCACCCTGTCACAGACAAAAATGAGGCCACCACAATCAAGATAGACCCTCCTGAAGTTGGATCCTGGACCAGCATCTCCCCCAATTTTTTGGAAGAGGGCCGTCTGTACCAGTTCCTCCTGCTGCAAGGTGATGGCTACTAGTGGATAGCCTTCCTGAATAACTGCCATCCTAAAAATCGAGACTGCAGTAATATAGGCCTGCTTCTCTATTTAATGTGTCAGCTTTTTCTGGGCTCGCTTATCCAGGAAGAAGGGAGTCTTAGACTCCTCCTTTATTCTCTTGTTGCCTGTCTTCAATGTTGTGGGGGTCTGCATATCCCACTCAACTGGAGACAATTTTTCTTGGGGATCTTCGGCACAAGCCCTTTTAATTCCCTCCAGTTGTCTTTTGGGAGACATTCTTTCCCTTCCTTTTGTCTCTGCCCCCTGAGGAGTTTCCTCCTCTGGGCCCCAGACAAGGCTTTAATCTTGATTTGGTCCAACTTCTCGGTTACCATTCCCACTTCCGGCTCTGGTCTACACCCTGATTCAGTTGTGAGAATGCCTTCCACTGGTTAGTGTCTGAGGTCTCATTTGCCCCTCAGTTTGTTTTAATTTATTTTCTTTAGACATATCCATCTTGGTCCCATGAGATTTGGGGATATAAACGGTCCACACCACGAATACCCCAGACGGTGTAAGACTACTTAGTCAGGGAGGTCGCCTGGTATCCCTGAGGTTCTGTTTCTGACACATCTTCCCATGTGCCACGCACCCCTCACCACAGATCGCATCACACCTTGGGTTGGTCAAGGTAATTGGGTAAGGACTAGGAGTGGATGGGAAAGATACGATGTTGTGGGACACTCTTAGTCTGATCCATCAGCTAAGCCCTTTTGGCAGTAGGTCTTCTAACTTTGGCATAGCCCTCAGTTTCACACGGATATGCAAGCCTCTCCACCTCCATGGACAGTGCTTTGTCAAGATGGTGTCCCCCAGATAGGTGTAATTGTGGATAGTGACATAAGAGTGACGACAGGAGAGGAAGGAAGCAAAGAGATGGACGAAATTGATAGGGAGAGCATAGGTCTGGAGTTTGAAGAGGAGCACAGGATGCTAGACGCAGCCGTAGGCGTTCTGGAGGTGAAGGGAAACAGAAATAGTGGAGCGACAGGAATTAAGTTGGAGGGAAAGAATATTGGTAAGGTTAAGGAGCTGGTCCTCGGCTGAGAAGGAGGGCTGGAAGCCACACTGGGTAAAGGGAAGGAGGTGGTGCTGGTTAAGGTGGCAATGAATACAGCGGGAGAGGATGGACTCAAAGACCTTACTGAATGTGGAGGTGAGGCAGATGGGACAATAGGAAGAGGTGTCAGAGGGGGGTTTGTTTGGTTTTGGTAACAGCAGCTCATGGGAAGTCTTCCACAGGTCAGGGTAAAAGCCAGTGGAGAGTTTTTTTTTCTTTATTCAATTTCGAATCCCGCCCCCCCCCCCCACCCCCCGAATGGGGAGGAGGGGGGCGGGCTGGCAGAAGTGTAATATGCCGCTCTGCAGCCTACAGAAGAGTTAAAAACATAATGAGGAGATAAGAAAACAATAAAAACAGGCGATAAAACTGTGAATGTTTAGAACAGTAACTTGGCGAAAAGTGAAAATATAAAAGCAAAGGTTTGGTGGTGCTGGTTAAAACACATAGTAATTAGACAGGTACAATTAAAAAGCATGGCGATAGTCTGCTTTTTTTCACAAAAAATACATCCAGCGACAGTATGGCTTCTGTTTGCAACACTTAAAAAGGGGATGCACAATACTGAACACTCACGTAAACACTGCACAATAGAGAAGACACGAAGGCCGATGGGGGAGGGGGGAGGACCCAGAGAGATGAAAGGAAAAAAGGGGGAGGAGAGTAAAAGCACAAAAGGGGGGAGCCGATGGAGGGAGAGTACACAGAAAAGAGGGGGGGGGGGCAGGGCAGATGCGAGAAGGAGTGGGGAATGCAGTGGATGGGAAAGCAAAAGGACTTGGTGGAGAAAATGGAGTCAGAGAGAGGGTAAAACAGGATGGTAACGGGGAGGGGGGGAGAGGGAGCCTGGGAAAAGGACAGAGGGATCGAGGGAGAGGTGAGGATCAGAGTTGATAGGAGGGTTAAATGGAGATAGAGAAGGCATCATCTGGGAGGAGGAGTTGACAGAAGCCACCTTGGTAAAGAAGATGAAAGGTATAGAGGTGGAAGGTAGGGCGGACACAACACTGAAGGCGCAGCAATGGCTGGGGGCTGGAGAGGAGAGCAGCAACCAGGGCGGGGGGGAGGGGGGAACAAGTCGGAGGGAGGTGTACAGGACTCTGATATGTTCGAGTAAAAGGAGTACGTTCGAGCACAGCTTGGGTTGATATACAAAATCAGTTTTACAACACTCGCGTAGAAAAGAAAAAGTTTTTGCATGAAAAAAATCATTTTAACCCTTTCAACCAATTGGTCTCTGCCTGAAACTGCCACTGCATTAATTTTTTTAAGTACCAGAGCCTTCCACATAAACCAAAGATGGTATTGCAAGACAGTGACACCTAGTGGTACACTGAGATATTTCTACGAATGTAGTGCATTGTAGTAATCACCTAGTGATCACAGCAAGATTCTGCGCAGAGATTTATCTACGTGATAGCATGAGATTGTGACATGTCTTTTTTTATGGTGATCATACTGAGCGGATCACTTACTGTGAAATATCGGTATGTATAAAGTTACTGAAAGGTAAATTTGTGTATGTACTACTGGAATTATGAGTGATTTCCAACTGAAACCACTACAGCAGTATGTACTTTAGATACAAATTTATTTCCTTGTTATTTGGGTCTATAATTTGTTTTAGTCGCTATGAGTTCATAGAAGTTTCGAGATGTGGGACTGTGTCAAGGAAAAATGTGGGACTGCTTTAAAATTTGTCTCAGGAAATGCTGGTTGGTTGATTACTGTGTCCCAGTTGTTCCAAAACGAAATTACAACTTTAAAGCTATTGATGGTTTACTTTATGCCAATGTCTTCTTCTGTTCGTTGCTTAATGTGATGATAAAGGTTCATTCTGTAAAAACTTTAAAATTATTATTTTCTTACTTTCTTGGAAGTAAAAGAGTGAAATCGAAATAGAAAAAAAAGTAGTTAAGGACTTGTGGTCTCAACTGCGTTGATTCAACACACGTCCTGCACATCCGACTTCCCGCAGAACGCCGCAGTAAAAGCCTCTTGACTGTGTGATCATCTACATTCGACATTTATCAAATGTGCTAAGTTTACACGATAATTTCGATCGCGTGCTACATCTTGATTCCCGAAAAGCGACACTGTAGTACGGTATACCTTCGTAATTATGTGGCTGGCTCAATGAATATTTGGTTTGGAAACAATGAGGCCTTGGTAGGTCGATGGGGGTAGTTGTAACCACATCTGCACACACAAGTCACCTAATTCCCGTAAATTCCGGGGAGCTATGCGATGAGCTCATGCACCATGTTCAGTCACATCCCAGATGTGTTCGATCGGGTTCAGATCTAGCGAGATGGAGGGGCAGTACATCAACTGGGTCTCGCCAGAGTGTTCTTCGAACGCATTATCTTGTTGAAAAATGCCACTGCCGTCGGGAAACGTGATCATCTTGAAGGAGTATGTATGGTCTGCAACCAGTGTACGATACTCCTTGACCGTCATGGTGTCTTCACGAGTTCCAATGGGCCCTTGGACGCCCACGTGAATGATCCCTAGAGCCTAATGGAGCCGCCGTCAGCTTGTCTCCGTCCCGCAATACAGGTGTCAAGGAGCTGCTGCCCTGGAAGACGACGCATACGCGCCCTCCCATCAGCATGAAGGTATCGAGATTCGTCATCGCATGCAACCCTCTGCCACTGCACCAGTGTCCAGTGCCGATGGTCACGTGACCATTTCTGTCATAGTTGCCGATGTCGTGGTGTTAACATCGGCACATGCATGGGTCATCGGCTGTGGAGGCCCAGTATTAGGAGTTTTCGGTGTACTGTGTGTTCAGACACACTTGTACTCTGCCCAGCATTACAGTCACGCCACAGTTTGCCACCTGTTCTGATTTACCGGTCTGCCTAGCATGCGACGTTCGACATCTGTAGTAAGGGGCGGCCGCCCAACA
Source organism: Schistocerca serialis cubense (assembly GCF_023864345.2). NCBI lineage: Eukaryota > Metazoa > Arthropoda > Insecta > Orthoptera > Acrididae > Schistocerca > Schistocerca serialis. The sequence continues at coordinate 240,864,221 of NC_064642.1, forward strand.
TCGCGATGTCTGGCTGTGGTTTCACTTTGGTTTCACCCCGTGTTGAAGACATTCACCACAGTACTCCTCGAACACCCGACTAGTGCAGTTTTCGAAATGTTCGTGCCGAGCTTCCGGGCCATCAGAATCTGTCCTCGGTCAAACACAGATGGTATGCACACCTTCCACATTCGCACGGAAAGGACGCTCGCTGATACTACATGCACCGTGGGTGTATCTGACGAGCAGTCATTTGCTCCCAGGTGAAGCTGCTATCGCCTGGACGGGCTTAAGTCGACAGTACATCGGTGGTCATAATGTTCTTGCTGAACAGTGTACGTAAATGATTTATCAGGTAGGGTCAGGAGAAATATAGGTTTGTGAGATATACTTCATCGTAGGTTGTTCGCTAACGGTGCTGTTTTCTACAGAAAAATAAGGAAAAAGCAGAAAGACTTGGACAAAATTTCCGATTGGAGTAATGAATGGCAGCTCTCTATAAAAACAGATAAATGGAAGGTAATGCCTGTAACAAAGAGAAAGAATCCGATGTTATTTGATTATAACATAGTGGTGAACTTGTTTAGTACCAATTCGCGAAAGTATTTAGAGATAATATCAACAGGCAATGTAAAGTAGGACGATCAAATAAATTCATTGATAGGAAAGGCAAACGGATGACATGGGTTTGATGCAATGATTCTGCCTTAGTGCAATTCATCTTCGGAGGAAATCGCATAGAAGACGGTGCATGAGTTTCGGTGTACTGTTCGATGACAATAGACATCGACCGAACTCAGAGGCGCTTAACAGGACCGTATGGCCCATATGAAAGAGTATAGAAATGTTTGGCGATGTTAAAAGCAAGTCCTTGGAAAAAAGATCACCTAGTTTTTATGAAAACCTGTTAGGTATAATTAGAGAACCTGTATCCGAAAAATGAATGTGCTGCCACTATGCTGCCTATATCTCGCGTAGTGATCATGCAAATGCAAAAGAAGAGATTAGGGGATGTACGGAGACACATGAGGTGCGACAATAAAGTAATGAGACTGACGTGAAAAAAATGTTGCTTGCCGTTTTAGTCAAGTTTAGTGCTGTCTCCTTCAAAGTAGTTCCCTTCTGGTTGCACACACATTTTCCAGCACTTCTGCCAATGATGGTAACATTTCAGGAATTCATCTTCTGTAATATCCTCCAAGAACCTCGTCACGGCTTTTTGGACATCTTGTGTTGTTTGAAAATGGTGTCCCTTGACTGCTGTTTTGACTCTTGGAAATAGAAAAAAGTCGCGCAGAGCGATATCTGGTGAATAAGGAGGCTGTGGTAGTACTGAAATTTGTTTTGAGGTTAAAAATTGCTGTACTGCCAGAACAGTATGGGATGGTGCATTATCGTGATGCAGAATCCAATTATCACCAACATTGTCACGGACACGAAGAACTCTTTTACGAAGTCTATCTAAAATTTATTTGTAGTAATATTGGTTAACTGTTTGTCCAGGAGGCACCCACTCTTTATGAACAACTCCCTTGGAATCAAAGAAGCACACAAGTATGCACTTCACTTTTGACTTTGACATGCGAGCTGTTTATGGTCTGGGTGATCCCTTTGAGCACCATTGCGAACTTTGGCGTTTTGTCTCTGGATCATACTGATAAAAACCAACTCTCATCTCCAGTGATAACACGGCTCAGCAATTCTGGAATGATTTCCCTTTGCTCTAACAGATCGGCTGCCACATTTTTCCGTGTTTCTCGCAGTTGTGGTGTGTGGTGTTTGGGGACCATTTTTGCAGAAATCTTTCTGATACAAAGACCTTCAGTTATTACTAGACGAACCATTTCTCGATTGATGTCCAGTTCTTCTTCAATCATTTTCATGGATAATCTTCGATCAGATCGTATAAGTTCACGCACCCTGGCCAAGTTGACATTCGTCCGTCAGGTTGATGGTCGTCCACTGCGGTCTTCATCTTCAACATTTGTTCTGCCTTCACTAAACATTTTATGTCAATGAAAAACTTGTGCTCTTGACATAACCTCCTCTCGAAAAGCCCTTTGAAGCTTACCGTAAGTTGTCGTCGCGTTTTGAAATAATCTAACGCAAAAAGAAATGGCATACCGCTGCGCAATATTATGCGGTTCCATTTCCATGACGAGAGACACAAACAAATGTGCACTCCGTGCACTCCGTGTGCATACCGGTGGGAGTCATTCCAGATGTGGAAAGGGTCCTTCCGGATGCCATGAAGGGTACAGGGTGCACCCATCTGCAGGTGGTCGCTCATGTCGGCACCAATGATGTGTGTCGCTATGGATCGGAGGAAATCCTCTCTGGCTTCCGGCGGCTATCTGATTTGGTGAAGACTGCCAGTCTCGCTAGCGGGATGAAAGCAGAGCTCACCATCTGCAGCATCGTCGACAGGACTGACTGCGGACCTTTGGTACAGAGCCGAGTGGAGGGTCTGAATCAGAGGCTGAGACGGTTCTGCGACCGTGTGGGCTGCAGATTCCTCGACTTGCGCCATAGGGTGGTGGGGTTTCGGGTTCCGCTGGATAGGTCAGGAGTCCACTACACGCAACAAGCGGCTACACGGGTAGCAGGGGTTGTGTGGCGTGGGCTGGGCGGTTTTTTAGGTTAGATGGCCTTGGGCAAGTACAGAAAGGGCAACAGCCTCAACGGGTGCGGGACAAAGTCAGGACATGCGGGGACCAAGCAGCAATCGGTATTGTAATTGTCAACTGTCGAAGCTGCGTTGGTAAAGTACCGGAACTTCAAGCGCTGATAGAAAGCACCGAAGCTGAAATCGTTATAGGTACTGAAAGCTGGCTTAAGCCAGAGATAAATTCTGCCGAAATTTTTACAAAGGTACAGACGGTGTTTAGAAAGGATAGAGTGCATGCAACCGGTGGTGGAGTGTTCGTCGCTGTTAGTAGTAGTTTATCCTGCAGTGAAGTAGAAGTGGATAGTTCCTGTGAATTATTATGGGTGGAGGTTACACTAAACAACCGAACTAGGTTAATAATTGGCTCCTTTTACCGACCTCCCGGCTCAGCAGCATTAGTGGCAGAACAACTGAGAGAAAATTTGGAATACATTTCACATAAATTTTCTCAGCATGTTATAGTCTTAGGTGGAGATTTCAATTTACCAGATATAGACTGGGACACTCAGATGTTTAGGACGGGTGGTAGGGACAGAGCATCGAGTGACATTATACTGAGTGCACTATCCGAAAATTACCTCGAGCAATTAAACAGAGAACCGACTCGTGGAGATAACATCTTGGACCTACTGATAACAAACAGACCCGAACTTTTCGACTCTGTATGTACAGAACAGGAAATCAGTGATCATAAGGCCGTTGCAGCATCCCTGAATATGGAAGTTAATAGGAATATAAAAAAAGGGAGGAAGGTTTATCTGTTTAGCAAGAGTAATAGAAGGCAGATTTCAGACTACCTAACAGATCAAAACGAAAATTTCTGTTCCGACACTGACAATGTTGAGTGTTTATGGAAAAAGTTCAAGGCAATCGTAAAATGCGTGTTAGACAGGTACGTGCCGAGTAAAACTGTGAGGGACGGGAAAAACCCACCGTGGTACAACAACAAAGTTAGGAAACTACTGCGAAAGCAAAGAGAGCTCCACCCCAAGTTTAAACGCAGCCAAAACCTCTCAGACAAACAGAAGCTAAACGATGTCAAAGTTAGCGTAAGGAGGGCTATGCGTGAAGCGTTCATTGAATTCGAAAGTAAAATTCTATGTACCGACTTGACAGAAAATCCTAGGAAGTTCTGGTCTTACGTTAAATCAGTAAGTGGCTCGAAACAGCGTATCCAGACACTACGGGATAATGATGGCATTGAAACAGAGGATGACACGCGTAAAGCTGAAATACTAAACACCTTTTTCCAAAGCTGTTTCACAGAGGAAGACCGCACTGCAGTTCCTTCTCTAAATCCTCGCACAAACGAAAAAATGGCTGACATCGAAATAAGTGTCCAAGGAATAGAAAAGCAACTGGAATCACTCAATAGAGGAAAGTGCACTGGACCTGATAGGATACCAATTCGATTCTACACAGAGTACGCGAAAGAACTTGCCCCCCTTCTAACAGCCGTGTACCGCAAGTCTCTAGAGGAACGGAGGGTTCCAAATGATTGGAAAAGAGCACAGGTAGTCCCAGTCTTCAAGAAGGGTCGTCGAGCAGATGCGCAAAACTATAGACCTATATCTCTGACGTCGATCTCTTGTAGAATTTTAGAACATGTTTTTTGCTCGCGTATCATGTCATTTCTGGAAACCCAGAATCTACTATGTAGGAATCAACATGGATTCCGGAAACAGCGATCGTGTAAGACGCAACTCGCTTTATTTGTTCATGAGACCCAGAAAATATTAGATACAGGCTCCCAGGTAGATGCTATTTTTCTTGACTTCCGGAAGGCGTTCGATACAGTTCCGCACTGTCGCCTGATAAACAAAGTAAGAGCCTACGTAATATCAGACCAGCTGTGTGGCTGGATTGAAGAGTTTTTAGCAAACAGAACACAGCATGTTGTTATCAATGGAGAGACGTCTACAGACGTTAAAGTAACCTCTGGCGTGCCACAGGGGAGTGTTATGGGACCATTGCTTTTCACAATATATATAAATGACCTAGTAGATAGTGTCGGAAGTTCCATCCGGCTTTTCGCGGATGATGCTGTAGTATACAGAGAAGTTGCAGCATTAGAAAATTGTAGCGAAATGCAGGAAGATCTGCAGCGGATAGGCACTTGGTGCAGGGAGTGGCAACAGACCCTTAACATAGACAAATGTAATGTATTGCGAATACATAGAAAGAAGGATCCTTTATTGTATGATTATATGATAGCGGAACAAACAGTGGTAGCAGTTACTTCTGTAAAATATCTGGGAGTATGCGTGCGGAACGATTTGAAGTGGAATGATCATATAAAATTAATTGTTGGTAAGGCGGGTACCAGGTTGAGATTCATTCGGAGAGTGCTTAGAAAATGTAGTCCATCAACAAAGGAGGTGGCTTACAAAACACTCGTTCGACCTATACTTGAGTATTGCTCATCAGTGTGGGATCCGTACCAGATCGGTCTGACGGAGGAGATAGAGAAGATCCAAAGAAGAGCGGCGCGTTTCGTCACAGGGTTATTTGGTAACCGTGATAGCGTTACGGAGATGTTTAATAAACTCAAGTGGCAGACTCTGCAAGAGAGGCGCTCTGCATCGCGGTGTAGCTTGCTCGCCAGGTTTCGAGAGGGTGCGTTTCTGGATGAGGTATCGAATATATTGCTTCCCCCTACTTATACCTCCCGAGGAGATCACGAATGTAAAATTAGAGAGATTCGAGCGCGCACGGAGGCTTTCAGACAGTCGTTCTTCCCGCGAACCATACGCGTCTGGAACAGGAAAGGGAGGTAATGACAGTGGCACGTAAAGTGCCCTCCGCCACACACCGTTGGGTGGCTTGCGGAGTATCAATGTAGATGTAGATGTAGATGTAGAATTTATTGCAGCACAACTTACGACTGAGCAGTAGCATCGATGTGCTGCTTGGACTAGAAGCTTATAGACCAAGTTCAAAGATATTGTGCCTATGCAAGCCTACAGGGTTGCCACATCTTGCAAAGAAAATCAGTCTCATTACTTTATTGTCACCCCCCGTATACAGCGTGGTCCATTGATCGTGACCGGGGCAAATCTCTCAGTAAATAAGCGTCAAACGAAAAAAATACAAAGAACGAAACTTGTCTAGCCTGAAGAGGTAAACCAGATGGCCCTATGGTTGGCCCGCTACATGGAGCTGCCATAGGTCAAACGGATATCAACTGCGTTTTTTTTTAAATAGCAACCCCCATTTTTTATTACATATTCGTGTAGTACGTAAAGAAATATGAATGTTTTAGTTGGACCACTTTTTTTGCTTTGTGATAGATGGCGCTGTAATAGTCACAAACATAAGGCTCACAATTTTAGACGAACAGTTGGTAACAGGTAGGTTTTTTTAAATAATAAATGAAAAGCACCAGTTTGTTTTTGTTCTACAATACTACTTTTACTGCTAACCGGTTTTCGGCTTACAAGGCCATTAAAATGCTGAACTAGGTACGTTTCAACATTTTATTTCGGTTGTTCCAATGTGATACATGTACCTTTGTGAACTTATCATTTCTGAGAACGCATGCTGTTACAGCGTGATTACCTGTAAATACCACATTAATGCAATAAATGCTCAAAATTATGTCCGTCAACCTCAATGCATGTGGCAATACGTGTAACGGCATTCCTCTCAACAGCGAGTAGTTCGCCTTCCGTAATGTTCGCACATGCATTGACAATGCGCTGACACATGTTGTCAGGCGTTGTCGGTGGATCACGATAGCAAATATTCTTCAACTTTTCTCACAGAAAGAAATCCGGGGACGTCAGATCCGGTGAACATGTGGGCCATGGTATGGTGCTTCGACGACCAATCCACCTGTCATGAAATATGCTATTCAACACCGCTTCAACCGCACGCGAGCTGTGTGCCGGACATCCATCATGTTGGAAGTACATCGCTATTCTGTCATGCAGTGAAACATCTTGTAGTGACATCGGTAGAACATTACGTAGGAAATCAGCATACATTGCACCATTTAGACTGCCATCGATAAAATGGGGCCCAATCATCCTTCCTCCCGTAATGCCGCACCATACATTAACCCGCCAAGCTCGCTGACGTTCCACTTGTCGCAGCCATCGTGGATTTTCCGTTGCTCAATAGTGCACATTATGCCGGTTTACGTTACCGCTGTTGATGAATGACGCTTTGTCGCTAAATAGAAAGCGTGCAAAAAATCTGTCATCGTCCCGTAATTTCTCTTGTACCCAGTGGCAGAACTTTACACGACGTTCAACCTCGTCGCCATACAATCCCTGGTGCATAGAAATATGGTACGGGTGCAACTGATGTTGATGTAGCATTCTCAACACCGACGTTTATGAGATTCCCGATTCTCGCGAATTTATCTGCTACTGATGTGCGGATTAGCCGCGACAGCAACTAAAGCACTTACTTAGACATCATCATTTGTTGCATGTCGTGGCTGAAGTTTCACATGTGGCTGAACACTTCCTGTTTCCTTAAATAACGTTAACTATCCGGCGAACGGTCCGGACATTTGGATGATGTCGTCCAGGATACCGAGCAGCATACATAGCACACACCCGTTGGGCATTTTGATCACAATAGCCATACATCAACACGATATCGACCTTTTCCTCAATTGGTAAACGGTCCATTTTAACACGGGTAATGTATCACGAAGCAAATATCGTCCGCACTGGCGGAATGTTACGTAATACCACGTACTTATACGTTTGTGACTATTAGAACGCCATCTATCACAAAGCGAAAAAAGTGGTCCAACTAAAACATTCATACTTCTTTACGTACTACACGAATATGTAATAAAAAATGGGGGTTCCTACTTAAAACAACGCAGTTGATATCCGTTTGACCTATGACAGCGCCATCTAGCGGGCCAACCATAGCGCCATCTGGTTTCCCCCTTCAAGCTAGACGAGTTTCGTTCTTCGTAGTTTTTTCGTTTGATGCTTATTTCGTAAGATATTTGGCCCGGTACTATCAATAGACCACCCTGTATATACCGTCGTTTGCCATCGCTCAATACGCGAATAGAAGACGACAGAAACTCGATAATACTTCTATGAAATACTCTCCACTGCACACTGCAGAGTTTCCTTCAGAGTATATGCAGTAAACATATTTCCTAGCATCCCAGAATCCACGACAAGCAGAACGTATGAGAGGAAAGGCTGACAGCGGCCGGTCGGCCTGCCGCCCACCAGACGGCAGCACAGTGGGGGCGGTGCCTCTTCCCTCGGCCGCATCTGCCGCCTCTGGACTGACTTAAAATTCACCTCACGACGCGTCGTGCTCTTTCATTCGCATCCCCGACTGCGGGGCGGCCTCATTTACATCGACAATGGCGGCGACGCCTTCTGCTCTTTGTTTTCCGCGCCACCGTACTGTCCCAACCTCAGTGTTTTGCCAAGAGGACCCACCACCCTTATCCGCACGATTTTGTCCCTGGATTGTGTTTCTTCACTTCTGAAAAAAAAACACAGTCCTTCGATAAACAAAGTACAACTACAGTTCTACACAGTCCTTCGATAAACAAAATACGTACTTTCTCACTTACGTATCTAGCGTTTATCGACCTTGAACATCATCTGCCGACCTCACAATCCAGTGCCTGTGGCCCTGAACTGTTTGCATCTATTTCGATTCCATCCAGCCGTTGCAGATGCTTCATGATTTCCTGAACTACAATTTCGTGGATCAGACAAACGGACGCGTTCCTTGGTGTCTTTCCGCTACCGCAGCTTTAGCTCTAGGGAGAAGGTAGTACTACCCAACGCTTACAACTGAGGTCAAAATGACTTGCCTTCCATAAAACTCGATGCGACCATGAAACTCGATATCAGTTGAAAAATGTAGAAGTATGGAGAAGCCGTGTTGGATTCTGTCATATTCCACTGTTTTCGTATTATACAGAGGGGTCCAAAAAAATGTATCCACTGTTTAAAAGTCCATAACTGACAAACTAATTGACAGAGTTGTCTCATCTTTGGTAGTGTAATAGTTCGTAGTTCCGGCAATCGCCACACAAGCGTTATATTGCGTTGTTTTGTTTTGTCAAAAAAATGGCTCTGAACACTATGGGACTTAACTTCTAAGGTCATCAGTCCCCTAGAACTTAGAACTACTTAAACCTAACTAACCTAAAGACATCACACACATCCATGCCCTAGGCAGGATTCGAACCTGCGACCGTAGCAGTCGCGCGGTTCCAGACTGTAGCGCCGAGAACCGCTCGGCTTTGTCAGATGACAGTCGCCAGATAGTCAGTTTTTTTTTCTTAGTTGCAGCTAGTTACTCGAGTAAACATGGCTGGCGCAAGGCTTGCATTCGATGAAAGGAAGTCAGTTTTGAAGTGGTGTTTTAAGTACGAAAACATTAATGAGGTTCAATGGCAATGGCGAAATGATTCGTCGCATTCGAGACAAATTTGAAGCCGGAGGTTGTGTTAAAGATGTACACAAACGACGATCTGGACGACCTGTAACAGTAACAAGTCCAGCTAACTCCAGTCGTGTGTTACAACTGTTCACTCGCTCACCACTGAAGTCTGTGAGACAGTGTGCCCCTGAAACTGGAGTGAGTCGCTCAAGTGTTCGGCGAATTTTGAAGACAGCGGAGTGGGAGTGCTACATCCCACGAATGCTACACGCGATGAACGAGGACGACCCAGATCGTAGAATGGAGTACTGTGAGTGGTTTATAACACGGTGCGCAACGATGAAGAGTTTGCAGGGATGATTGTGTGGTCTGATGAGGCACAGTTCAAACTCAATGGTACAGTAAATCGCCACAATTGCATCTACTGGAACGCCGAAAATCCGAACGTCCATGTAGGCAAAGCTGTGAATTTGCCAGCAGTAAATGTGTGGTGTGGGTTGTCTTACCGGGGCTTGATTGCGCCATTCTTCTTTGTTGGCACAGTTACCGGTGAAGTGTACCTTCAGAAGCTTCAGACATCCATTTTACCTGCCATCCGAGACTTGTGTGGAGACGAAATAGTTTACTTTCAACAAGATGGTGCCCCAGCCCACTACCAACATAGTGTTAGGGTGTATCTCGACGAAAATCTACTAGGGAGATGGATAGGCCGTAGAGTTACTGTGGAGTATCCACCACGTTCCCCAGACCTAACTCCTCTGGACTTTTATCTGTGGGGAACATTAAAGGACGTCGTTTATCGACAAAAGCCACGCACATTGGCTGAACTTCGAGAATCCATCGTACATTCGTGTGCAAATATCCAACTCAACACGCTGCAGTCAGTAGTTCGTGCTGCAGTCCGGCGGCATCGTTTGTGTGTGGATGTTAATCGTGACCATTTCGAACACCTACAGTGATATCTTTAAGTTGGACTTTAAGCCACACTTTCACCAAAAATAAGGCAACTCCGTCAATTAGTCTGCAAGTCATGGACTTTTAAACAGTGGATACATTTTTTTGGACCCCTCTGTATTTGCATGTTAGTTTAGCATGCCGTTTGAAGGCAACGGTACACTGAACATTTGCCACAGTCCGTCGCCAGCGGTTCGATTTGTTATAATTAGTCAGTTAATGACACACTGACGACAATAGCCCTGAGGTGATCCTAACGTGAAAAGCTTGTTGAAAGTTGTGTGCGCTCACTGTAATGTAGTGGTTAGAGAAGTGGAGTTACGGAGTCGAAAGAAGAGAGTTCACATCCCGCTGTATTCAAATACTTTTTACACATCTTTCCGCTTTTAAAAGATTTTGGGACTTTCTTATTAATGGAATTGGTCTGCTTTTACATAAGAAACAATATGGGATCCTGGGTCCGCCTCGATCCAGAACACAATCGTTTTTATTTATTTTGTTCCAAAATTAGTGTCAATGACTATATCCCCATCTTCACTAGGTTCCTAAATTCTAAAACACGAGAAAATAGCATAGTTGGTTCCAAATATAGTGTTCTGCGAATAGTTTTATAATATCTTATCTACATACTCTGACTTAAAATAGATAACGTATTGTGAAGCTATTCACAGAACAGAACATTTGGAACCAAACAGGACAAGCGCAATAACATTTATAGTGTTTATAACAATGCTGTTTTTTGCATGTCTTAGAACTAAAGAATAGATTATGATGCCGACACTGTCGCTGAAATTAGTAAATAAGTAAATAAAAAGCAGAAAGTGTTTATCATTGAGGTGAACGCACAGTCCCATATTGTTTGGTCTCTCTCAGCAGTGATTTTTTTTTTCGATTTGACTGATTAAAAAACAAAAGATTAAATTACAGTGAGTGAAATGATTAGCAATGACACTTGTGTTCTTGCTTGTCACAAATATTTGACTGGTTCTTCTGAATATGTCACGATTTCCGGGGGTTTTGTTCAGCAGAACCCTACGAGTACGGCTTAAATTTCTGCGAGTGACATTTATATTCTTGCTAGTCACAACTATTTATCTGTTTATTTCCTTGTACACCGTAATTTTCGAGGGTGAGTTTACGCAGGAACCTGTGAGCACACCTTAAATTCCTACGAATGAAGCGAGGAGCAATAATAGTTCTATTCTTGCTTGTCACATCTATTTAGCTGCTTTGTTTCGAATTCGCCACAATTTTAGAATATCCACTCACACACATGAGTTCCGCAAAACTCGACGCGACCACAAAGCTGGACAGCAGTCGACAAATGTGCTGGACAAACATGCATCATTTTGACGCCACTTCCTTCTGAGATTCGAGTGAATCCAGATTCTCCTTAGTTCTACTGTGGTCAGGCTTGTGAGTCACACGGTCTGTCCACTCAAGTCATTTTGCCTTGATTTTCCGGGCAATAGCTAGATAGCACATCTTCTCGTAAAGTTTTAAGTTCTTCCTGTTTCTGTTTATATTAGCATCTCACCCTTGACCAAGGACCCTCCTTAAGATATTTCATGCAAATATCTTCAGTTTCACATCGTTTTCTCTTGTGATACTGAATGTCTCTGTTCCAAAAACCGTCAGTGGAAGCACAGGGTGGTTGAAAAATATTCATCTGTTTTCATAAGTCTGCATTTTCTTCACGAATCAATACAGAAACTATGGGTGGATTGTAGCTTATACATCTAAACCAAACGTTTGCTTGGTACCAGTTGGAAATTTCAAGTTCATGTGGTTTTAGGAGTCTCCCTGGTTTGCAGAGCCCGTTAGCTCGTTCATTATTCAAACAGCATCAAGTTCGGATGCCGACAATACAGCAACAAAAGGCGTTTGGCTTTATCAGTTTCAATAAGTACAATCCAGTCGTCAGTGGTTGAGAGTGATTTGGTTTTCGGGCGGCCGGTGGGGCGGGGGTGGGGGGGGGGGGGGGTAGGGGGTAGTGGAGCCAATGCTCCAGCCGAAAAGTTTTTCAGGGCATAAGGGCACAGAAACTGTAAAATACAATTTTTATAATACAATAAAATACGGTATTTCAGAGCTTTCATATAGTCCACGTCATAGCTGATGTCCCATGTTAATGTTTTTTCGACAGTTAATATTTTACATGATCGATCGGGAGAGTGGGGGTCAACCCCGACCTTGAAAAGGAGGATCCAGTGATCCATTGGTCAGAGTCGCTCGCTTTCGCCCGTGGCGCATGCGAAATAAATATACTCTCGCTTGATTCACGAGTCTTTTGATGTGTTTCTGTTACGTTACCCCTAGTTGCTTACATCAGGACTAAAATGACATAACAAAAAGTAGCCTTTAGATCCATAACACAGGTAAATAATATGTCTGTATTATAGAAGGGTGCATAAGTAAGTTTATTTATTCATAAATTTCTTTTTGCATTGAGGGACCAGCAGCTTTTTTTTATTGCCAACGCTTGGCCATAAAAAAGCTGCTGTTCCCAAATTAGTTTTGTAAACAGTAGCTGTTGAGTTTGGCCTTAATCCTTTAGTATCTGAGATGGGCATCTGACGAGGAACCTCTTGAGTGCGAGGTCGCAAGTTCAGTCTTTACTAAGGCTCTTTTGAGAGTACTGCGTTAACAATTATGACAGGAAAAATATTAACTGCTAATGGCTGACCATATGCATCAGGACGGCGATAGAAAATGAGTGTCCGGTAGGTAGAGAGATCAACCTTGTACGAGACGTATGCATTATACTTCAATAAATGGACATCATCGACATTCAAGAAATGTTCAAAACAAACCATTGATTTGCTCAATGAGCACTAAATGAGAAATGGCGGGCCACAGTGATCACAAAGGTTCGCACATCAAGATGGAAGGCGAATTCCTTGGGAGTTACAAACCGTGTAAGATGCTCGGCTAGGCATCCAATCCTATAGGACGCAAGTAAAATCATAGTGGCACAAGGGGGTGATGAAAACTGATGGAATTTGATGGCACGCAACCGATTGTGGAACAGTCTGTCTAGGAGCTTATCGTGCAACTGACTTTTCTTTAAGGCGAAGCGGAAAATAGTGCGATAATATGTTTTATTGGCACAGAAAAAACAAACATCCAGAGGCTGAATTGGTCCAGTGGTTCAAGGTGGTATGAATTGCCATGTCACACACTTTTCAGGAAGGATAATTTGCTCTAAAGGAGTATGGTTCTTATATGCAGACCAGGAATCGAGCAAAATTGAGTTATTTTGACCAGCTATTGGCCAAACACAGTGCTCCTGCCATAGTTGGAGTTCTCTGACGCCCATTTTTCCACTGTTGCTTGATGTGACTTAAATATTCCCTACTGCTCTTGCAAGATCAAGCACACGAGAAAGAATCGTAGGGGGCAGTGACCCTCCAATTTCTGGCAGCACAAAAAGTAACGTTTCAACCAATTTACCATCAAAATTAACAGTTGGCATAATTTATACGAATGCTTTAAGATACTGATCTTAGTTGATCTTGATACAAACCTCTTGATGCCCCTAATTTTCAGGGTCCCATTCATATGTATTTCCTCTTCATACCATCATTGGTCGGAATTGAACACAAACTCCTTACTGAACGATGGGATGAGTTGTTCTCTCATCTACAAATTTTCAGGTGGATTTCTCAGTTTGCTATGCATCATCAAGTTGAGGCTTTGTTCAAAATTCTGTTATCTTACATCCTCCAATTCTCTAGTAGTATTTGAAGTTATACAGCCTTACACTGTTTCCCTTGAAATCCCTGTAATGTATGTTTCGCGCTATTTGATGTGCATAACGTAGTAGATTACTATCAGGCACATCCTGCATATTGTATCAGCATCTTTCAGACGCCCAAACACCAGTTTTTGTAACAAGTGCGCCTTGTTATCCCTTGAATATCTATAGTTTTTCTTACGCACTACACAGTCATACTGTTGCGAACTTATTTGATATCTGCTCATAATTTTCTTTTTTACTATGCTGCGGATGATGTTCCATCTGTGAAACTACGTTTAGTACCCGCTTCTTAGGCAATGGTTGTCCTTTACTGCGTTTCACTGGAGAATAGATTTGTAGCTCCCTGTTCGACAAGGATGATAAACTATGTGGCTCGACACCTTTTCACTATCAGTGTCACTTGTTAAGCACTTATCGTCATTACTGTGCTCCTCACGTACATTGTCCGCACATTAGAACGTGCACGACACCACGAATTCCACTGACTCATCTAGCAGAAACGCTGACATTTCATCTGCCACTTCTTTCTCACTCTGCGGAATTCCTTGGGTTCCTTTCTGACGAAACGTCAACTTCAGCAACTTTTGTTGCAGACATAATGAAATGTTTATTTTCTTTATCGTTGGCATTGCTCCGCGTTGTATTAGACCCACTGACACTAGCATTGTCGTGGGTTAATCGTCGATTAAGCATTCAGCTTCGCTCCATAGCCTCATGCTGTGCTCGAAACCTCCAGTCCTGCCCCCTGTTCCCATTACCATCAATCAATATTCTGGTTGCGTGGTAGACAATATGGGGGGGGGGGGGGGGCGTCGAATGCCGCAAACATCATTGGTCTTTTGTGACACGCATTCCTTGTCCATCTCCGTAGCTGAGTGGTCAGCGGGGCTGACTACCATGTGAAGGACCCAGGTTCGAATGAAAGACGTCGTCATTATGTTGAAGCATTTGAAAACTGGAAAGAACTTGAAATGCGACTACAGATACGTGAAACAGTCGATGGAGCTGTTCAAGTAGAGCAACTTAAATCATTTGAGAAATGGAAACCTGTATTAACTAGAATTATTGATCCTACATTCTAAGCTAAAAAAAAAAAAAAATCAATGAAAAATGAGGCACCACAAAGGATTTATCCGAATGGGGCGGAAATCTGTAGATGTAATGTGCATATACAGTGAGGCGAATGATTACGGTTTCAGAAAACTAGGATGATTTATTGAAGGAAAAGAACTTCACAAATTGAGGAAGTCAGTGACGCGCTGGTCCACCTCCGGTCATTATGGAAGCGATTATTCGGCTCAGCAGTGACTGATGCAATTGTTGGGGCTAGATAAATTTATACAACAAACGGACAGTATCGAGTAAGAAGACAATATGATTGGGAGAAGACATTTGGTAACGTATGTTGGTAAAATGACAGCGCCGGCCGTGGTGCCCGAGCGGTTCTAGGCGCTTCAGTCTGGAACCACGCGACAGCTACGGTCGCAGGTACGAATCCTGTCTCTGGCATGGATGTATGTGATGTCCTTAGGTTAATTAGGTTTAAGCAGTTTTAAGTTCTAGGGGACTGATGACCTCAGATGTTAAGTCCCATAATGCTCACAGCCATTAGAACCATTTGAAAATAACAGCCCCGCCAGATTCGGAAGCTAGGATAGCATAGAAAGCGAGTGACAGCCCTGGAGACAAACAAAGTCGGTCTGAATATCAAAGCTGAGATGTGAGTATGCTCTCAAGAGGAGCGGAGTAGAATGGCCCATTGCTAGCTGCAGATCAGAGTTTGGGACGAGGAAGAAACTTCTTGAGTACCTGGACACCTGGCTCAACAACCACAACTTAAAGCTGTAGGCAGGATGCGCATTAATAACGCACTTTACAACGTACTTGAGTATGAAAAAAGATAACGGTATCAAGTGCATTCTTAGCAAAACCAAATTCAAGGCATATACTGCAATAAAACTAGCTGTTTCAAAGATTTTCGTCGGTTTTTACAAAGCTATATCTTCTGAATGAAGATATGAAGTTGCAGTATATTTCAATTTCCCCAAATCTGTTACTTTGATAACATGAATCGTACCTCACAAGCGAGCATTTCGGTTAGAATCTACAATTACATTTTGGATTAAAGAGTTCATTTAGCTTTCACAAATGTTCTATAGGCCCTCCACAGGGTGCACATCAGACATACACACGGTCGTACAACGTATCACTTAGTTTTGCAAGAATATTTAGTGTGACAGAGTAATATCCAGTTGTCAGTTGCACAGCTGTTTTTAATTCACTTTATCTGTATCAATAGATTAATCTATCACCTTCAGAAGCCTACTAAATTAGGGATAGCATAACTAGTCAGGCCTTGGTCATACTTTTATGTAAAGTATAAAAAGTGTATTAATTGGTTTAGCAGGAGTAAGTATCTTTTTAACACAATCATAACGCAGTTTATGTCCAAAAATACACTTATTGTATTTGATTATTGTAAACACGGACTGACAGATTGATACTGTACAGTAAATGAATCACATTTATGTACATAGTCAAGCTGTGCTAGCAGTAACTAACATATACAGGGTGATGAAAATTCGTGCACTCGAACTTCGCAACGCGATCTCTCACATATTAACAGTACAAAAAAGTCTTTCAAAAAATTTCGTCCTGCGCGTATTTGCGGCAGTAAATGGACGTCAAAGATTGGCGGTTGGCAAGACTGTAATCACATGTACGGAAAGTATCTCTGTCAGCACATAGAAGTAGTGTTGTGCAATTGGTGCAGTGGATATTGTTTGTGTTTGCTTCTGGCTCGAGGCGAATTTGTTTTTATTTGCTAAATGTAGTCTGTGTGATACAATATTTGGTATCTTAATCGTCATACAGTGATTACGATGGGTCTTCTACAAAATATTTTCACTTACATACTACGAACACAGATAAGGAAGTACAATCGTTTTCATTGGTCACCTTTTTGCTCCTCGTGGACGCGTACCCTCTCCCAGTGGTCCGATCGATTGGTACCAACTATTGTTCGTGTCGCGTTCAGGTCCATTACATATCGTTAGGAATGTACTATGTAAGTGTCGTGTGGCTTAAGGAAAGGTGCATACTACAGTATTACATGGCAGAATGAAGTTTGCAAATAAAAATGGATATGCCTCGAACCATATTCGAGCTCTTGACCTCCTGCACGCTAATCCAAAACGCTATTCACTGCAGCAACTACACAGCAGTCCTGTGATCTGTTGACAGAGGTAGTTATCGGACACGTGATTAGCGTGTTGCCAGATAGCTAATCTTTAACGTCCGTTTGCTGTAGGAAGTATGTGCAAGACGGAATTTTGTGATAGACATTTTTATATTGTTCGTATGTGAGGAATACCGTGCGAAATCCGAGTGCGCGAATTTTTGTTCACCCTGAGTAAAAGCATATAAAAAGTATAGCTGCTGTATATCAAGGGAGTTACGTATATACAACACATCTGAAAAAACATGGCACATTGTTCCACAGCAGTTATTGCTGTCATTATTACCCTCAGGAATGGGCTAAATTTGCAGCGCAAGTTAATGGTTCAACAAATCTTTTGAATTTAGGTAGGACTACTTACATATTTCCAGCTCTGATGAGGTTCATTTTATATCCCTAGTCAAGTGTATGCTAAATTTCCACGTTAAAAAAGGATGGAGGAGCAAGAATACATTTATCGATTTTGAGATGTCCTGCAAGAGTTAACGTACATGAATTCTCACCATCTTTGTTGACAAAGTGCTCACGAAGACGGTTCTTAAATGTTCTCCCTGTCTGCCCCATATAAAAACTCGGTCATTTATTACATTGCATTTTATAAACTCAAAATTTTA
This sequence comes from Schistocerca serialis cubense, assembly GCF_023864345.2. NCBI lineage: Eukaryota > Metazoa > Arthropoda > Insecta > Orthoptera > Acrididae > Schistocerca > Schistocerca serialis. Next base: position 240,881,818 of record NC_064642.1, read on the forward strand.
TAAATTTGTCAGCTGAAGGTTACTCATTACGCAGGGCAAACATTAATAAAACCGACAAACTTCAGGGCGAAATCGAGGAAAAAACGTCCTATGAAAATGCTTCCGGGAACGCATCTTTGCCACGGAAGATGGCGCCGACAAAAGACAGTTCCTCTGACTACTTACCGTGAGTTTCTTGTACATTGCAGGCTGTGTGACTGACGCAGAGTACTGTAAGCATCAGAACGGTCCGGTATTCATCTCGGAAACAAGCTGAGGTGGTCTTTGTGTACGACCAGGCAGATGGAAACGGTCGAGAGGCAACACTGCTGTACCAAAACACGCACCTTCACAACCACCAAGCACATCACACAATATCAAGCTCTTTCTGAGCACTTGTGTGTGTGATTCTGGGCCCTTTCAGACTTGCAGGGAGGTGGTGTACTCTGTGTACACGATATATGGAACACCGGGTTCTATAGGATACTGAGACGAATCCCAGTATACGTTTGGGAGTACATTTGTCAAGGTAACGAACTTAAGTGATTAACTTTGCAAGATCACAGGTTAATGTAAGTGCGAAACAAGCCAGTGCGAATGTGAAATGATTGTACATTGATAACTGGTGTAGCCGCCAGAATGTTGAATGCAATCATGCAAACGTACATGCATTGTGTTCTACTCAATCTGCTAATACGGTGAGGTTTAATGCTGTTTGTGGATGACACTGCAGGTGTCATCCGATGATGTCGAATATGTGCTCAATTGGAGACAGACCTGGTGATCGAGAAGGCCAAGGCAACATGCCGATGCTCTGTAGAGCATGTTGGGTTACAACAGCGATATGTGGGCGAGCGTTATCCTGTTGAAACACACCAACTGGAAAGCTGTTCAAGAATGGCAGCACAACAGCCCAGATCTCCAGATTAACGTACAGTTTTGCAGCGAGGGTGCTTGGGATAATCACAAGAATTGTCCTGCTGTCGTATGAAGTCACACATCACATCATAATTCTAGGTGTATGTCCAGTGTGTCTAATACACACACACATGTTGGCTGCAGGCCATCAGCTGACCTTCTTCTAAGCAACATACAGTCATCGTGGCACCGAGGCAGAACCAGCTTTCATCAGAAAACACAACACAACTTCACCCAGCCCACCAATGAGCTCTCGCTTGACACTACTGAAGTCTCTAATGGCGGCGGTCTTGGGTCAATGGAGTGCCGCTAAAGGGAGTCGGGCTCAGAGCTGTCCTTGAAGTAACCGATTTGTAAGAGCTCGTTGTGTCACTGTGGTGCCAACTGCTGCTCAAATTGCTGCAGTACATGCAGGTACGATGAGCCATAGCCATAAGCCGAACACCGTGGTCCTCCTGTATCCGCCAGTAGCCTAGTCTTCATGCTACGGTACATTCTCGTGATTACCGCTGCCAGCAATCATGTACAGTGGCTACGTTCCTGCCAAGTCTTTCTGCAGTATCGCAGAAGGAACATCCAGTATCTTGTAGCCCTATTAGTCGGCCTCGTTCAAATCTAGTTAGTTGGTAATAATGGCGTCTTTGTCGCCTAAGGGGCGTTCTTGACTAACATCAATTCACCGTTTTGTATTATCACGTAATAGGGGAGAGAGTGTGGCAGATATGATACGCGAGTTGGGATGGAAGTCATTAAGGCATAGACGTTTTTGGTCGCGGCGAGATCTATTTACGAAATTTCAGTAACCAACTTTCTCTTCCGAATATGAAAATATTTTGCTGAGCCCAACCTACATAGGTAGGAATGGTCACCAAAATAAAATAAGAGAAATCAGAGCTCGAACAGAAAGGTTTAGGTGTTTGTTTTCCCGCGCGCTGTTCGGGAGTGGAATGGTAGAGAGATAGTATGATTGTAGTTCGATGAACCCTCTGCCAAGCACTTAAATTTGAATTGCAGAGTAATCAAGTAGATGTAGATGTAGACCGCGTCCAATCTCAAAGGAAACTAACCCTCATAACCGTTACAGCGGTATTTAAAGTAATCGTGATGTGACGGAACGTCACATAAATTGACATTTCAAGGAAAATTAAAACTGTTTCTTGTGTAATAAAAAGTATGAAAGATTACGTCCGTTTGCGCGATGTATATCAAACATCAAAAAGTAGAGTTTATTATCTGTAAATCTCGCAAACAGCGATGCGTTTAACAAATAGCCCTTTTGTATATAGTATCTGTGTAATGTACAGGGTTATTACAAATGATTGAAGCGATTTCACAGCTATACAATAACTTTATTATTTGAGATATTTTCTCAATGCTTTGCACACACATAGAGAAACTCAAAAAGTTTTTTCAGGCATTCACAAATGTTCGATATGTGCCCCTTTAGTGATTCGGCAGACATCAAGCCGATAATCAAGTTCCTCCCACACTCGGCGCAGCATGTCCCCATCAATGAATTCGAAAGCATCGTTGATGCGAGCTCGCAGTTCTGGCACGTTTCTTGGTAGAGGAGGTTTAAACACTGAATCTTTCACATAACCCCACAGAAAGAAATCGCATGGGGTTAAGTCGGGAGAGCGTGGAGGCCACGACATGAATTGCTGATCATGATCTCCACCACGACCGATCCATCGGTTTTCCCCTTACAGAGGCATCCAGAAGCTTTAAACTGCGCATACCATCGCCGAATGAAGTTAGCAGTTGGTGGATCTTTGTTGAACTTCGTCCTGAAGTGTCGTTGCACTGTTATGACTGACTGATGTGAGTGCATTTCAAGCACGACATACGCTTTCTCGGTTCCTGTCGCATTTTGTCTCACTGCGCTCTCGAGCGCTCTGGCGGCAGAAACCTGAAGTGCGGCTTCAGCCGAACAAAACTTTATGAGTTTTTCTACGTATCTGTAGTGTGTCGTGACCATATGTCAATGAATGGAGCTACAGTGAATTTATGAAGTCGATTCAATCATTTGTAATAGCCCTGTAGATAAAGAAGAACAGAGATAATGGTTTTTTTTGTTTAGATTTTTTTTCCTAGCTTGGTTCGTCTAACGGAAGGCCGCCATTGTATGAAGTCTGATATTTGATGTAAATCTGTCTGTAACTTATCAGAATATATGTCCAATTGTTATTAGAAAGTGTTGGTTATTGAAGTAGTGAGCACCTCCCATAATAGCCACCATTAATTGTAATTTATAAGTCTATTTCATACCTTCGTGTTGCGAGGAGCTCTCTTTCCCTAGCACCATTTCGTCGGCCATTACGCTCACGATATTTTTTAGACAGAAATTCAGTCTGTAATGTAAAATGTAAATGCAGGAGACTTCTCTATTTTGATCTTTTAATAGTTTCAAAGCTAGTAAAGTAAAGACAAATTCCATTCATTAATATTCTCGTACTGAATGAGTTCAGCATGTTTAAGATTGACCGCTTAACGGCAGATGAGATTCTCCTCAGATTTTGCCTTGCAAATAACGAATGGTAAATACAGAAAAATATTCCGTTTAATAAGCATAAAAAGTATCTCAGTTTTTTTGTGAAAGTTGGTACATGAATGAGCAGTAGCCCCTGAGAACCAAATTAATCATTACCGGTTGTGTAAAAGCACGCATAATTTCTCTCCATAATAGCAACGCTCACGCGAACTATCTGTTAGAAGGCGGTGAGTCGCGCGCTGTGTATAAAATGTTATTTCGTCTGTATTTCGGAATAGCCGATGTCTGTACGTATGTTATCGTGGTATTGGGTTATTTCAGAGTCTCATGCTAGCCCACAATATTTAACAGAGTAAATAATATTGCAGTACAGAGTAAATAACATTGCAGTATTCAGTATTTATTTTTTTGAGTAATCACTGCAAATATAAAATTTAACAAAATTCCCAATCCCGAGTACCGTGATAGTGATTTGTATTCTTAAAGCGGCACTACAGCGCCACTCTCGTGTGACTGGCGCGAAAATGGAATACAGATTATCTTTCACTTGTATAAGAACGCCTACATACTTTCGTTACGTCGCACAACTCCTTCTTGGTGTTGTGATTCTTTTTTTCCGTCGTGTTGTTCGGCCAGGCAGATTTATGGAAACTGATTACCTCAAGCAAATTATTATTTGTGGGGACTTCAATGTAGATTCTCTGAAAGAGGGTAATAGAAAAAATGACCTTGAAGTATTACTCGGTTCTTTCAATTTGACACCCGTTATTGATTTTCCTACTCGGGTGGTAAAGGATAGCAGCTCACTGATAGATAACTTCTTTATAGACCAAGATAAGTTTAACCAGATAAATGCTCAGCCTGTTGAGAATGGTCTTTCTGATCATGGTGCACAGCTAGTTACAATATATGACATAGCTCCATTCAGCAATACTAAACAGTCCTCCAAAGTAGTACGTTCAGTCAACGATTTAACAATTGCAAATTTCAGGGAAAGCCTACAGCAGTTAGACTGGGATGAGGTGTACCATGAACCTGATGCCAATTTAAAATATAATTTATTTCATGACATTTTTGTAAATGCATTTGAAAACTGCTTCCCCAAGAAAATAGTTAAATATACTCGTAAGAAACCTTGTAACAAACCATGGCTTACTAAGGGTATAAAAATATCTTGTAACCGGAAAAGGGAAATGTATCTGACAGCAAGAAAGAGTAGTGACCCAGATACTATCAAAAATTATAAAAACTACTGTGTTATATTAAGAAAAGTTATTAAAAAATCCAGGAGTATGTGTATCATGTCTGAAATCAGCAACTCTGATAATAAAATTAAAACAATTTGGAATATTATTAAAAGAGAAACAGGTCAACCAAGAGCAGAGGAAGACAGTATTACCATCAAATTTAATGAAAACTTTACAAACAAAAAGTCAGAAGTTGAAAATATTTTTAATAATCATTTTCTAAATGTTGTGGATATAGTAGGATCCAGGTGTTCATTAGAAGATGCTAAGCTGTTAATGGAAGAGGCCATACCTATGCAATTTGATACAATTGAAATCTCACCCACTTCTCCCTCTGAAATTAGGAACATAATAAACTTGCTTAAAAGCAAAAACTCACATGGAATTGATGGCATTTCCAGCAAAATACTAAAAGCTTGTTCTCAACAGATAAGTAAGATTCTCAGCCACCTGTGTAATAGCTCTCTGGAACAGGGCATTTTCCCTGATAGACTGAAATATGCTATTGTTATACCTTTGCATAAAAAGGGGGATAGATCTGATGTCAACAATTACCGTCCAATCTCCCTTCTAACAGCTTTATCCAAAATTTTTGAGAAAGTAATGTATTCAAGAGTAGCTTCACATATCTGTAAAAATGAAGTACTAACAAAATGTCAGTTTGGTTTCCAGAAAGGTTTTTCAACAGAAAATGCTTTCACCAGTCAAATTTTGAATGATCTGAATAACCGAACACCTCCCATTGGGATTTTTTGTGATCTCTCAAAGGCTTTTGATTGTGTAAATCGTGAAATTCTGCTAGACAAGCTCAAGTATTGTGGCATGAGTGGGACGGTGCACAAATGGTTTAATTTGTACCTAACTGGAAGAGTGCAGAAAGTTGAAATAAGTAGTTCTCGTAACATGCAACGATCAGCACATTCCTCAAACTGGGGAACTATCAAGAATGGGGTTCCACAAGGGTCAGTCTTGGGTCCTTTGTTGTTCTTATTATATATTAATGACTTGCCATTCTATATTCATGAAGAGGCAAAGTTAGTTCTCTTTGCTGATGATACAAGTATAGTAATCACACCTGAGAAACAAGAAATAACTGATGAAATTGTCAATACTGTCTTTCAGAAAATTACTAAGTGGTTCCTTGTAAACGGACTCTCACTGAATTTTGATAAGACACAGTACATACAGTTCTGTACAGTGAATGGTATGACGCCATTAATAAATATAGACCTTAATCAGAAGCATATAGCTAAGGTAGAATATTCCAAATTTTTAGGTATGTCCATTGATGAGAGATTAAATTGGAAGAAACACATTGATGATCTGCTGAAACGTTTGAGTTCAGCTACTTATGCAATAAGGGTCATTGCAAATTTTGGTGATAAACATCTTAGTAAATTAGCTTACTACGCCTATTTTCACTCATTGCTTTCATATGGCATCATATTTTGGGGTAATTCATCACTGAGGAATAAAGTATTTATTGCACAGAAGCGTGTAATCAGAATAATAGCTGGAGTCCACCCAAGATCATCCTGCAGACATTTATTTAAGGATCTAGGGATATTCACAGTAGCTTCTCAGTATATATACTCTCTTATGAAATTTGTTATTAACAACCAAACCCAATTCAAAAGTAATAGCAGTGTGCATAACTACAATACTAGGAGAAAGGACGATCTTCACTATTCAAGATTAAATCTAACTTTGGCACAGAAAGGGGTGAATTATACTGGCATTAAAGTCTTTGGTCACTTACCAAATAGCATCAAAAGTCTGACAGATAACCAACAAGTATTTAAGAAGAAATTAAAAGAATTTATGAATGACAACTCCTTCTACTCCATAGAGGAATTTTTAGATATAAATTAAGAAAAAAAAATATTAAAAAAAATAAAAAAATAAAAATAAAGAAACACAAAAAAATAAAGTTGTTATATTAACTTAAGTATGTTGTTAAATTAACCTAATTATGTCATGTATTGGAAAATTTGACTCGTTCCACATCATTACGAAATATCGTATTCATGATCCATGGAACTAGTATTAATCTAATCTGATCTAATCTAATCTAATCTAATCAACTTGAGAGGAGCTGGAATGTAGGACAGAAATATTCATTCTTTTCCGATCGTCATTTAACAGAAACCACTCGTACGTTGTAGAAAGCGAGGTTTTTCATTCTATTAAACATATTACACAATACGCAAGCTTAGTGTTAAATGACTAAACACATTTTCTATATCCCAGTCTGGTAAATTAAGTTTATGAGGAATGTTCAATAAGTAATGGAAAATTTTTTTTGTTAACCACTTTCGATTGAAAAAAGGCGAATTTGTTGTGGGACAATGCGGAATATCATCGGTTCAGCCCCTACTCTTTCATGAAGCTCCGATAGGCGGCGTTATACGTATCCTTCAAAACTGAATCTGTAACGGAGATGCATTCTAAGCAGAGATATATCATTGAGCTTCTTTTGGTTGAAAACTAGAGCATCGCAGATATTCATAGGCACTTGTGAAATGCCTACAGTGGGGTGATGGGTGAGGCGTCTGTCGTCGTCGCCACAGGGCCGCTCAAACCTGCTCGATCTACCACGTGCCGGCCGGCCGTACCACAGCCGTGGCTCCTGCAATTTTGGAACGTGTGGACACTCTCATTCGAGGTGATCGGACGGATCACAGTCGAACAGCTTGCTGCGCAACTGCACGTCTCTATTGATAGTGCTGACACACTCGTCTATCAGTTCTCAAAGGCTTGTGCTCTTGTTCCCTCGCCTCTTAATAGAAGACCATAAAGAGCAATGAAGGACTATCTGTGTAGAATATTTTGCGCGTTACAAGGCTGATTGTGACAATTTTTTGTCGAACATTTGAGTGATAAACCATGGGTTCACCACTTCGAACCTGAGACCAAAAGGTAATCCATGGTGTGGCACCACACCACCTCTCCTACTGCCATGCCGATCAAAGGCCGGTGACGTCACTGCGAGGTGTTCTGCGACTCTGAAAGGGTTATTCTGTTTGATATTCTCCGTTGTGGAACGATCAACTCTGAAGCGCATTCTGCTACCCTCAGGAAACTGAAGGAACGACTTCAGCGTGTTCCTCGTCACAAAAATGCAAACGAACTTCTACTTCTCCATGACAACGCGAGGCGTCACACAAGTCAGCCGACCAGAGAGGAGCTCACGATACTTTACTAGACGGTTCTTCTTCGTTCACCCTACAGTTTGGATCTCGGATTTCTTCTTTCACATCTGTTTCACACGTTAAGGCGTATCTGCGCAAGTGATCTGTATGGATCAAAGATTCATTACGACTGCGAGAGGCAGATTATCTCTGACTCGTAATATAAGAACTCGGTGGATATAACGCGGAACATATGCGCACTAGTAACTGTCGACAATACGATCGCGGCGGAACTGTAATCAGAGTCATTGTTGTATGCTGCCATTTTGATTACTTAATGTAATTTGCTTAATTATGATAACATTTCATTTTATACAAGAGGACGATATATCCTGAAATGTATCTATGAAGATCACTTACGGAAAAATATAGTTTCGTGAATGGGAAAGGTACGTTTAATTATTTGGTTGTTTTAATTTCTCCTTTGTCTGTGGCTCGGAACATTATGTAGTGCGTCATAACACAAAGGGAAATGTGTGTCCTGGGAAATTTTAAAGACTGCACCAGTGTGGTTGAGGCTCCATTTTGAGAGATTAATTTCTGGACTTTTATCGAAATTAATACACTGATTCCCATGGTGCTGAGTGAGTGTGTCATAGCACTGAAAAAGGCTTCCCCATCGCGAAGGATTGTGCTTCTGACTATTTGAAGAATTTCCAGAGTCGACGATCACCGGAATTCTGCAGAGCCACAAAAATTTTATTACAAGCGTCGACTTCGACTTGAGAGGCAGACAGAATATGATTGTGAGCTGTAACTGTCTAATCATTTTGGTTTATAGACGTGAGAGTTCAAAGTAGGAACTAACTTTACAGCTGGGAGTGTGGGAGACATTAGTGTCAAAATACTGGGCAAGCGACTTCTCTCACCCAAAAGTTTTTATTCAGGTTACTAGATATTATTCAGTCATAATAATTTAACTTCAATTTAATGGGGAGAGAAGTCAAATTGGCGATCGTTCATGCCAAGACTCTGCGTATAATATTTGTTTGTATCTTTCTCGTGCCACGAAGAAAGGAGTTCTGCTGCTAATCCTTGGCTGCAGACTACGCAGGTCCGCCACATGCGAATTTCAGACCAGATACAACATATAAGGGCTGGACCTCTACCCAATTATCTTTCTGCATCTTTTATGCCACCAACTTGGTTCTTGTAGAGAGTAGAAGTGACACGGACTCTGTTGCTGTACTATGTAAAGGATAATTTTACATTTTCCAAGGTGATTTATAGTCTTCATCGGAAGCATTTCCCAAGTGGAATACTCACCTTGGATATACAAAAAATTGTCTTGTCTCGCCTATGAAGGATGATAATGTAACATCGATGCAAAAAGAGAAGAATTGCTAAACTGAAGGATGATCGTTCTTCAATATCAGCTCATACGAAAAACTAGTATGTCTCGAGCTAATTAGAATAAAAAAAAGTATTGGATAATCTGCCGACTTCGTATAGTCCATGAACACTCGAATTAAATGAAATGATCATGAGCAATGATTTAATTTGGAAACATTTATTTAAAATTAAATGAAATCGATTGGTGTGAAGTGGATACTGCAGTGGGTCATACTTCTTCCGAATCTACTGAATTCACGAAGGATCCGATGGAGAAATGTGCTACTAACCTTTTGCAGTGTCTGAGCTCTCTGACTGACTGCTCCAGTGTTTGAAATTGTTTCATGTCCGATAGTTCCTGTCTGGCGCTGTAAGGTTCGAGATCATCCCACTTTCCTACACCTTGGTTCCTTGTTCCCGCAAGATAGATTCGTCCTATATCAGGCTCCAACAGTTCCAGTCAGCCTCCAGCATCCAGCCATCCATCAGACTATCAGCTACGTCCATCTCCATCAACCTTCATCGAATCCGTCTGTTCAAACCAAGAGATTGTTATTTTGTATTTACTGAGTGAATTGCTTTAAACACATAAACTGTAGTTTATGCCCTATTATTAATCTGAACATTCAAACACTTAACCACACAAAATTAGTTAACGCTTTAAAATATCCAAGATTCCCATGCTGCAGAGTGAGTGCGTCATAGCACCCAAGACGGCTTCCCCACAGCGTAAGATTGAGCCTCTGCCTATTCTACACGTTATTTTACTTTTATCTTCTCTGAGTGTAATTTTAAAAATCTTAATATCCATCTTATCTATATATCGGATCTAGGTCAAGAATGCGGGTCAATACTCAGGGGTTTTCCATGGTTTCCCTCTGGAATACACAGCTCCCTAATGGGTAGACGTGAATTTGAGATCTTCCTTGGTTTTGTGGTAAAGTGAGATATAAGCCTCTCCACGCGTGAAACTCAGCAACCTTCGACCAAATGAGGTAGATTTTTGTAAACCCATGCTAAGCTAAAAGAATGTATACAAATATTGTAAAAAATGGTTAAGGTATCAAACTCTGATCTGTTTACAAATGAACACGGTTAACAGTTATTCATTCTCAGTAAATTAATAATATCGGACAATCTCTTTTTAAATGTTAGCAAACAAATTGAATTGCCATTTAAATTTTGATGCTACCACGGAAGGCATTTGTAGTATCACCCTTTTTTTGTCATCTTTTCTCTTCTAGCGCAAACATTTATGTGTAACTGCCCAAGTGATCGATATGGATAAAAGACTCATTACGACTGCAAGAGACATTATATCTGACTCGTGATATAAAAATTCGGTGGATATAACCTGGAACATTACGTCTACAATGGACCTAATTACTTTTGATTTAGCAGTCGTCGAGAGTAGGATCAAGGCGGAACTGTAATTAGCGCCATTTTTGTAAGCTGCCATTTTGAATACATAATGTAATTTGCTTAATTATAATTTACATTTCATCTCATACAAGAGGATATTGTTACCTGAAATGTAGCAATGAAGATAATTTACGGAAAAATATAGTTTCATGAGCGGAAAAGGTACGTTTAATTTTTTGGTTATTTTAATTTCTCCTTTGTCTGTGGATCGGGACATTTTTTGGTGTTTCGTGTCTCGCAGGGAACTTTATATGCTGGGAAATTGTAAAGCGTGCACCACGGTCGTCTAAGCTCTACTTTGAGAGATTAATTTCTGGACTTTTATCGAAATTAATATACAACTTGGAAACTGATTCATCCCCATGCTGCACAGTGAGTACGTCATAGCACCCAAGACGGCTTCCCCTCAGCGTACGATTGTGCCTCTGACTATTTTAAGAATTTTCATAGTCGACGATCCCCGGAATTCTACAGAGCAATAGAAATTTTATTCCAGGTGATAACTTCGACATCTAGAGGCAGACAGAGTATGATTACGAAGTGTAACTATCTAATCATTTTGTTTTATAGACTTGACAATTTGAAATGGGAACTAAATTTACATCTCTTAGTGTGAGAGATATTTTTGTTAAAATATTGGGGAAGCGACTTCTCTCACCCAAAAGTTTTCAATCAAGATATTATTCAATCATAATAATTTAACTTCAGTTTAATGGAGAGAGAAGTTAAAGCATAAATCCATTGCAGTGAACGGAGATTATATTGAAGAATAGAGTTTTGTAGCCAAGAGAGTGGGATATAATATGGTGTACTGGAATCCTGAATAAAACCAACTATGCTTTGAGAAAAAACCTGTTGTATTACTGTCTTCGTAGTTAAAAATACTGCGTCAGATTGAAAGTTCAGCTTCATTTCACAGCAGTTGTCAAATGTGTGCCGACATGAATAATTTGATGTATCCCTTTCTGATTAATGTACCTATATCTTCGGGATGTAAAAAAATAGTCTCCTTTATAAACACACTACATGTGATAATTTCTGCGTATTCTCTATTAATAATATCGGTGTAATCGTACGTCATTTTATCTGTGTTAATGACATTCAGTTGTCGTCTGACGATGGCTTAAGAAGCCGAAAACCAATTCACGAACAAATAAATATAATTTGAACAGTTCTCGGGTATCCGACAGGGTAGCGTCGTAATTATTAAAAATTACGACGCTACCCGGTCGGATACCCGAGAACTGTTCAAATTGGAAATACGCCGAGAAAACTTCAGATCGCAAATAAATATAATTTTGAAGAATACTGTATCCCGTTTAATATTGAAGACCTAATGTCCACAGGCGACCATGATCACTTCAAATATACAGAAAGGTAAACACCACCTAGATCGCTATATTGTTTCAATGAAAAATTTTAGGTCATCCTCAGATGCTTCAATTACGAATTACTGCGAAGTGTCGCTCGTCTGTTACCAAAGATCCACTTAAAATTAGTAGTAGTCCTCTTCATCCTGACTGTCATTTAACCGCTTTAAGAAACCATGGAAAACATAAATCTGGATAACGGGACGGGATTTGAATCACCAATCTCCCGAATATGAGTCTACTGGCTTGACACTGCCTTAGCCACTTCATTGCCTCACAGAAACTTGCAACGAGCACGTATGCGGAACGCAACGCGGAAGAACAAGTACCTTGCGGAAATGCTGCGCAGGTAGTTTTGAGTGCGAACCTTCCAAGACAATTGCAGAAGGATGTGGTATTACACGGACGCTTATCAGTATTAATTATTCCTTTACAGCATTCTCGAAAAGAAAAGGTGGAGTTGTTACAATCCGTCAGGCTCAGTATGTAAGTTCGTCTTACTAGTTCAAACACGAAACTTTTGTCTTTCGTAGTACTTCAACGGAAGTTCTGAATTTTGAAAAACTCTGCCGCCGACCTCTATTAGAAAATTCGTCCCCTCTCTAAAACATAGATTACTACAAAATCAAACAGCGACATTGCAGAGAACACAAGCGAAAATTTTAACAGTGTGCTTACATTAATCCCACTCTGAACAGAGACAGCAGATTGCCCATATTCAAACAGACTGCCGCTTATGTAATTGAAAACACGTGCTCGTGTGCAGTATGTACATTGTAAATTGCTTGGGTCGACCACCAACCTACACTTTTAATTACTGTTTCCTCTGCTGATACAGAGCGCTAACAATCAGTGACACTGCAGAGAGGAATAATGTCCTGTAACACAGAACGATGACTGAAACTCAAGATAGTGTAAACTTCTCCAATGGGTTAAGATATAAACTACGTAGATCATGAGTAACTCCGACAACCTTTCTCTAGATTATTGCCAAATCTTAGCTCTTATGTGGACTGGACAGTCTTACCAAGCAGAGAGTTCATTTGCAGATTACTTATTGCTCTGAAAGAAACAGGCTTTACTTCAGACCGTCTAGTAAAATTAGACATAGCCGCTCAGAATTCTCTCTGAATCCTAAATAAATGTATCACGTATTCCACTTTTTTTCTGTATTCTTGGTAAAGTCGGCTGTTCGAATAATGGCCTATTGTAAACTCAGGGACCTTTCAACGAAATGCCAGAAAAGCAATGTAAGGCAAAGGGAGTCCCATTAGAAAATATAAAATGCTACCACAAGCTTACAGGTAAGAGGCCGGCGGTTTACTTGTCGCTGCATATAGTTTCAACTTGGTAGCAAAGATAAGAAAAACCACAGTAAATCAAAATGCCATCGAACGTGTTTCATATTCGTGAAGAATAGCATTTTGCTTATCAGGGATAGTTTTGTACGGTAGAAATTCAGGAAACAGTTTCTAGAAGAGATAGATTTAACAGCTGCGAACTACAGCAGTTGGTTACTGCCACCTCGTTACGATTAATAAAATTAAAAATACTGCTTTTTGACATTTTTTTGAACACTTCAAATTAAGTACTCTATCGATGGCTCACAGAATAACAGCGTAGTACTGACAATTTTTCCCGTGAGGCACTCCACGCTGACTAAACAATCCCCTAGCACCAACTGATCTCTCTCTACTGATAAACCACATTCGTGACCCAAAAGATTGGTAAATTTCAAGGGATACCGCCAAGCTCAGCATTACTTAATAATGTTCTAAGAAAGGGAAATGTTTTGTGAATTGTGTGTTTCTTTCCACGAGAGCGTGGTGCGAGAGCAGCTAACGCTAACCAGCAAATAGATTGGTGAGACGAAGAATCTTTGCTGCCAAATCAGATGTTAGGAAACGCACAGAGCGGCTTTTTCAGAATGTGAGGAGAGAGAAGATGAAACACACCTTCGCTGGCCAACTTGAATGTTTGTGTCGCTGTTTGCAGCGTAATTGTGGTTGTTGTGATTAATTTTATTAACAAAAGGGTGGGAACAACATTTTGTAAAACTTAGCGCAAAGTAAATTAAGGTAACTTGATTCAAACCAGCCGTCTGGTGCATATATTATCTGTTTACTCCCTCTAAGGAAATATCTGTGATTATTGTACGTTGCAATCTCTATCGTAGGAAAGAGAAGTTCCTTTACGTTCTTCTTCTTGTGTTCTACAAATCATTAACACTGAAAGCAACTCAACTCAAATTCATTTACATTTATTCTAGTAGGTAGACAGTACCACTTCTACCACCTAAGTACATCACCAGTGGCGCCACTGATGACGTCATCGATGATTTAGCGAAAATCATTATCCCCCTCCCCCTTCCACTCTGACATAACCCAAACGACCTGTGTATATAACAGTGGAAGATTCAAAAGCTGGTGGAAATTCGAAACTATCGCAATTGTGCTACTTCGTTTTCCCTTCCACTCCTACGCATCACAGTGGAAGTAGGTCTGTTGTCCAAAGTATAAATTGGTTGGAAATTTAAAAATCTGAGTTGTTGCGTTGTCATGCTGCTGGAAGTAGGTCATTGGTGCTAAATACAGAACTAAAAATGGCCACTGGATTTTCCCCCGATGTCAATATATAAATATATGCAAAATTGCAAAATTCTAGGGCAAAGGAAGTAACCATTCTTAAGACCAACTTCACAAGTTTTCCCTAAGCTACTCTTCGCTCTGATGTGTTTTATGTAGCAGCCAAGTCGCTTATAGAATTCTAGGGTTTCCTCCTATGATGTCACCTTTGAAACCTTAAATTAGGTGGAAAAGTCAAAATGAACAACACATATGTCATACAGCATCATGTTGTTTCAATTCCAAAAACATAAGCCCACTTTTCCCCTACGTTTAAACAACTATCCTCGTGACTTACAGTTTAAAGAAGTTGTTTAGGAGCTTACTTTAGAACAGTAAGGTTGTCACTATCATGCACGCTCATCTGTTCTCGTTTACTATTCCTATATTTAAAAAATAACGGTCTGTCATTAAAGTTTAAACAGTTCACTCCTCACCACTCTGTCATTAAAGCTTACAGAATTTAACCTCCATCACTTGGATTACGTTTCAAACTCAAACATCTCTTATGTTTAAAATGGAGGGAAAAATTACAAAATTCGCTTGTCCTAAGTTTGAAAATGACTATAAAGTCAAAGTATGCTCACCTAAGTTTCAAACGATGGGAAGTCCACCGCTATTCAGAACTATAGACAGGCACTTTTTATGACCCGACTTGTCCTAACTTTAAACTGTACAACTCACTGATGGAGTCAGCTACTGCTCATCGCACACCGCACTGCCCGGTGCTGTATTGGGATGTGTGCCACGTCAGAGGCAGCCACGCAGGCCTGCAGGCCAGCTGACCACATCAAACTCAGCACTAGTATCGCTCGGAGCGTACCATATGACGTCATGTGGTGCCAGAATGAATGGCTAGAAAGAGGCTGCTTCTACCTACGTGTCTAGGTCAGCTGATGTGATGTCACACAGTTAGGAAGGCAGATGGACGTCCCTCACCTTTCGTCCGATACAGGCTAAGCGGCTAGGCACAATTAGCATGCTCTATAGTACAACACGGCTTTCTGATGTACTCCGAAGACTACAAAATTTTACACACAAAATTAATCTAATTTTACAAAAGTCTAATGACATCAGACGTTTTTATGGAACGTCGAAATATAGCGACCGAAATGTTATCTTATCTACAGAAATCAGGAAACATATCTGATTTGTCGGCAGTTCTTGAATAATGGGACTAGCTGTCAAATCGGTATAAATTACAGCATCGATTCTGTGTTACACAAGAGGATACAAGGTGATACAATCCGAATCTGGCATGCAAAACGTAGAATCCATCCTTCAATGCTTATTATTTTCCAATGATAGCTGGAATTTATGAAATCAAAGAACGATGCCACAATAATTGCGAAGAGTTTGCGTGATCGTAATCGTCTGACGATCTGTGGGACTTCTGATTGCGGACAGGGTATGTTTATGACAATTTTACATGGCATTTTGTAAAATTTTCAGGACTGTTTGATGATCACGCAAGATCCTAGTCTATTCTTTCTCTTTAGCTATAGTAATGCGAGAACCTATCACTTTGATTCCGCCAATGATGAACAGAGAAACGTATGGGTACTGCTGACAGACTCATCACTTTGTGCCGCTGATTTTGATTCGCTACAGCTATGAAACTGAGCAATTCGGCTTATTCCAAACTTGCTAGGGGGATAGATGTGACTGAAAAAATTCTTTTTGGAGTCTGATACAGCTTTTCACATTAGGACGGTTCCTGAAATTTGCAGAACACAGTTTGTTATATAAGAGTACAAATATCCCAAGACTCAATAAAAATAGCCGCGTGGTTAGAGGCGCTATGTCGCGGACTGCGCGACCGCTCCCGCCGGAGCTTCGAGTCCTCCCTCGGGCATGAGTGTTTGTGTTGTTCTTAGCATAAGTTAGTTTAAATTAGTTTCAGTAGCGTGTAACTCTAGGGACCGATGACCTCAACAGTTTGGTCCCTTAGGAATTCACACACATTTGAACACTCCAATAAACATAAATGGCAGACACAGCTTTCCAATCAGCCCCCACATAATGTAACCACTATAACTAAAGAATTGTCGCTAAATATAGTTATGCCACCAGTTTTAAAACTCAGAAAAATGCTTTCTTGCTTCTAGATGGGTTATTCTTATAACCCAGTGGACACATCATAGAAGATTGTTAGACAGTCTACATCACACAGAAGCATATGCCATAAGACGCGTTGAAAATAGAGATTCTGATGGTGAAAAAAGTGCACCCGTCGTCTAGGGGTAGCGTCTTTGACTAGTAATCAAAACGTCCTCGGTCCTGGGTTCGAAACTCGCCACCGCTAAAATTTTAAAGAATAATCAGCATAGATGGCCGAAGACTTCCGTCATAAGAAGTCACCCTCATTCTGTCAACAGCCTTCTCAAAGAGGGCGGAGACGCGGACACAGATTCAGGACACTCTCTTATCCTTGGTGTGGAAAGCTGCCCCTAGTGGAAAAATCAGCAACGATCAACGGCACGAGGATGCAGAAGACAATGGAAATGACTGCATTAACGACACATAACGTGTATCCACAGGATCTGTGGCCTGTAATTGATAAAGTGTCATGTTAATCTTTCCATCTGCAAAAGATTCTGGAATAGTCCCCCATTCGTATCTCCGGAAAGGGACTGACTAGGGGGAAGTGACTATGAGAAAAAAACTGCATGACCAACGAATTGATAACGTTCTACTAGTTGGGGCGTGGAATGTCAGAAGCTTGAAAGTGATAGGGGAGCTAGAAAATCTAAAAACGAAAATGCAAAGGCTCAATCTAGATATAATAGGGGACAGTGAAGTGAAATGGAAAAAAGACAAGGATTTCTGGTAAGTTGAGTATAGTGTAATGTTAACAGCAGCAGAAAATGGTATAACGGGAGTGGGAAACGTTATGAATAAGAAGTTAAGGCAGAAAGTGTACTGTTGAGAACAGTTCAGTGATCGGGTTATTCTTATCAGAAGTGACACCAAACCAACACCGTCAACGATAGTCCAGGTGTATATGCCGACGTCACAAGCTGAAGATGAAGAGACAGAGAAAGTATATGAGGATATTAAAAGGGTAATGCAGTACGTAAGAGGAGATGAGAATCCAATAGTCATGAGCGACTGGAATGCAGTTGTGGGGGCAGGCACAGAAGAAAAGGTTCAAATGGTTCAAATGGCTCTGAGCACTATGGGACTTAACATCTATGGTCATCAGTCCCCTAAAACTTAGAACTACTTAAACCTAACTAACCTAAGTATATCACGCAACACCCAGTCATCACGAGGCAGAGAAAATCCCTGACCCCGCCGGAAATCGAACCCGGGAACCCGGGCGCGGGAAACGAGAACGCTACCGCACGACCATGAGCTGCGGACAAGAAAAGGTTTCAGGAGAATATGGGCTTATGGCATGGAATGTGAGAGGAGAAGGACTAACTGAGTCCTGTAATAAATTCAGCTAGTAATAATGAATATCTGTTCAAGAATCAAAAGAGTAGGAGGTATACTTGGAAAAGGCCGGATGATACGGGAAGATTTCAGTTAGATTACATCATGGTCAACCAGAGATTCCGAAATGAGATACTGGATTGTAAGGAGTACCCAGTAGGTAATACAGACTCAGATCACATTGCAGCAGTTATGAAGAGTAGGCTGAAATCTAAGAGATTACTCAGGAAGAATCAACACGCAAAGAACTGGGATACGGAAGTACCAAGGAATGACGAGATACGCTTGAATATCTCTAAGGCTATAGATACAGCAATAAGGAATAGCTCAGTAGGCAGTTCAGTTGAAGAGGAATGGACATCCCTAAAAAGGGCAATCACAGAACTTGGGAAGGAAAATATAGATACAAAGAAGGAAACTGCGAAGAAACCATGGGTAACAGAGGAAATCTTTTAGTTGACGTATGAGAGAAGGAAATACAAAAATTTTAAGTAAAATTCAAGGATACAGAAATATACGTTGCTGAGGAATGAAATAAATGCGAATGTAGAGAAGCTAAGACGAAATGGCGGCATGCAAAATGTGAAGAAATCGAAAAAGAAATGATTGTTGGAAGGACTGACTCAACATACAAGAATGTCAAAACAACGTTCGGTAAAATTGAAAGCAAGAGTGGTAACATTAAGAGTGGAATGGGAATTCCAATGTTAAATGCAGAGGAGAGGGCGGATAAGTAGAAACAGAACATTGGAGGACTCTTTGAATGGGTAGATTTGTCTGATGTGATAGAAGAATAAACAAGAGTCGATTTAGAAGTATTAGAACCAGAATCCTTTGGAGGACTTAGTATGAATTAAGGCAGAATGGATAGATGACATTCCATCAGAATTTCTAAATTCATTGGGGGAAGTAGCAACAAAACTACTATTCACTTTATGTGCAGAATGTATGAGTCTGGCGACATACCATCTGACTTTGGGAAAAATAATCAATGATATGATTCGCTGATTGCATTGCTATCTTGAGTGAAAGTGAAGTAGACTTACATGATCTGCTGAACAAAAACAACAAACTAATAAGTATAAATATGGATTGAGAGTAAATCGAAGAAAGTCGAAAGTAATGAGAAATAGCAGAAATAAGAAAAGCGAGAAAATTAACATCAGTGTTGACGGTCACGAAGTAGATGGAGTTTAGGAATTCTGCTACCTAGGCAGCAGAATAACCAATGACGGATGGAACAAGGAGGACATTAAAAGCAGACTGGCACGGGAAAAAAGGCATTGCTGGCCAAGAGAAGTATACTAGTATTGAACATACGCCTTAATTTGAGGAAGAAATTTCCGATTTGTACGTTATCAGCCCAGCATTGTATGGTAGTGAAACATGGACTGTGGGAAAATCGGAACAGAAGAGTATCGAAGTGTTTGAAATGAGGTGCTACAGGCGAATGTTGAAAATTAGGTGGACTAATAAGGTAAGGAATGAGGAGGTATTGAACAGAATCTGAGACGATAGGAATGTGTGGAAAACACTGACCAGGAGAAGGAACAGAATGATTCGATATCTGTTAAGACATGAGGGAATGACTTCCATGGTACTAGACGGAGTTGTAGAGGGCAGAAACTGTAGAGGCAGACAGAGATTGGAATACATTCAGCAAATAATTGAGGACGTAGGTTGAAAGTGATACTCTGAGATAAAGAGTTTGGCACAGGAGAGGAATTCGTGGGGGGGCTCCATCAAACCAGTCGAAGTCTGGCGACTCAGAAGAACAAAAATAGTGTGAAGAATACCTAGCAGCGCTGTGGCACTGTGGAATTTGCCAGTAGCAACTTAATAATACGTCCCTACAGTTACGGTACTTTATAAGTCCATAGAAAAGTGGATGTACGTGTGTATGTATGTATGCATATATGTTGTATGTTCCATACCTCCTCCTAAATCACTGCACGGATTTCAACCAGACTTGGTACACATATCACTTTGGCGATAATCACTTTAGAGGTAAGAACCACCCACCTACAGAAGGTAGGGCGAAAATGCAGTGTAGCCCACAACGCCAGAATATCCATATTTTACTCATACAGTAATTGAGAAAGAGCACTTCTGGAAAACAGAATATCACTTGCTACATCTTCACTGTTCATGCTGTAAAACTGCAATACGATGCATGTCGTTTTAATTCATTACTTCTTTACTATTAACTGTATTCGTGACATATTTTGCAAACAACATTCACATATACCGTTGAATGTATCAAATATATTACGTCATTGTATGACAGTTCGCTATACCTGACATCATATACACTGAGATGGGTGAAAAACTAGAGTGTCAAGCAAGACGTTTAAATTTTTACTCCGTTTCTATTCACTATATTCGCAACTCTTTTCTCAGACAGTATCCATATCTGCCGCTGAATATACATACGACGTTATTATCATTGCGAGACACATAGTTCACGAGATGTGATCTCATAAACATTGAGATACGTGAGGAACTGCGCATCGTTCTTTAATATCTTTTTCTTTACTACTAACTCTATTCACAATACGTTTCGCAGACAGTAGGCCCATATATCACTCGATGTACCTGCAAAATTATATCACTGTACAGCTCATAGTTCAGGAGATACAGGCGTGAAAATGAAACTGCTGGGTGAAATTCGCTAGACATGCAAGTGAAACATGTGTACAAATACACGTGAAATTTGTTAAGTATGTGTGAAATATATTTAACAAGTGTGCATGCGGGCGAAGTCACAGGTAGAAGTTCATCCTATAGCCCTCTAAATATTTCAATCAAGTTTGGTATACATATTAGTTACAATTTCGAAAAAAAATACTGTAGGAATATGAGCCGCCAGAGTCCTATCGGGGTGTGTCTAATAACGTGGAGAGAGAAGGGAGGACAAAGAGAAGGGCAGACACCGAAGGAGGAGGAGGACATAGGTGCAGATAGGATAAGGAAAAATGTACAGAGATAGAGGAGGGGGAAACGAAGAGAGATAGAGAGAGAGATAGAGAGATTGGGGAGGAGGAGATTGACAGACAGAATGGGGGGGGGGGGGTGAGGAGGAAGTGAACAGAGTAAGAGAAAAGGAGGAAATAGGCAAAGAGGGGGGGGGGGAAGAGAGGAGATGGACAGAAGAGGGGACGAGGAGATGGACAGAAGAGAGGGCGAGGAGATCGAAGAGAGAGGGGGAGGAGAAGATTGACTAAGAAGAGGGAGGAGGAGATGGACATAGGAGAACTGAGCAGATGGACAGAGGGAAGAAGTAGGTTTACAGAGATAAAGGGCTGGAGAAGATTGTCAGAAAGTGGGGGTAGCGGAAGCGGATAGAGAGAATGTGTTGTACACATAGACAGAGAGACAAGGAAGAAAGAGATGGACCAGAATATGATTCTAATACATACATACATGGGCAATGATGGGGACTCAGCTAGTCCATCTATAAATCGCGACTACCTAGACAAAAGTCAGGAGGGGTAACTTCACCACAACGTCGCCTCCAGCCACTGCACGCCAGGTGGAAAGCTGACTAGCTATTACAATGCGACACTATTCGAGGCACCCCACGTTTAGATCTACGTCACCACTTCCTGTTACAACACGGATGTAGAAATGGATAGCAGTCTTCTGTGCTGCAATAAATGTAAGGTAAGAGTTTCTTAGCCTGACAGAAGAATCACGCAAGTCTTGTACACACACAAGGGTTGCAAACGGCACTAGATTCGTTGATGTATCTTTCAAATGTCTGTAAGTCCAGAGGAAGCTACTTCATCTCAGTTACATATGTTTTACAAACATGCTTATGCTTTTTACCATAGCATTTGGTATTTTTTTATTTATTTACACGTCAAGTTCCGTAGGACCAAAATCGAGGATCAAATCTCCAAGGTCATGGAACGTGTCAGTACATGAAATTACAACATAAGAGTAATAAAAGATAAAAATAAATGTTCATGAACCTGAAAAACGTCAGTCCATAAGTTTAAGTAAACGCTATCACCATAAGAATCAGCTTAATTTTTCAAGGGACTTCACGACAGAAAAGAAGGAGTGACCCATGAAGAAACTCTTCAGTTTCGATTTGAAAGCGAGTGGATTACTGCTAAGATTTTTGAATTCAAGTGGCAGCTAATTGAAAATGGATGCAGCAGTATAACTACCCGCTTTTCACAGTTCGTTACCAGTTCTACTTAAAAAAGCCGATTATTATCAATACACTTCTCTCTATCCAACACGTCGAAAGCGAGATCATCGGAGACATAGACAAATGCAAGGCATCGTCATTTGACATCCGAACGTAAACAGCTTGCCGCTGTAACGTTGTGAACAAGAACGGAATGTAAGATCACGACATTATCTTTCTGACAATGGCTCTAGAAATATATGCACAGAGCTGACAGATTCTCACCACTTATTGTCACTGGCTTAGAATCACTAAAGTTATCGAAATTAATTACTCGATTTGTAGCCAAAATATAATAGGGACATGGTGTACAGGAACTTCACATCATCCACTGATGGACTTCGATACAACCTGAAATCTCAATTTTGTGTCGCAAACAAGGAATTTTGCTTTGAAATTTGGTTTTCGGTGGTTTGTACCTCATCTGTAGCAATCACAGCCCATACAGTCACTTTTCTAAGGTCTTAGCATGGACGTACAAGTGTAGCAAATAGCCCTAGACATATCAGAATACCTCTTTTGATTTAAACTATGGATATCCCAAGTTTTAACATATACATAAAACATATCTGAGGAATTTCTAAATCATTTCTGATGAATTGTAACGGTTTTGTGCAGGACAATGTGCTATAATAGTTCATACAGACGTCTGGTTGATGTGGCTCATTCGGTATCATAGTAGTGGAGCTCCAGCAATGGATTCAGCAGATTTGAGCAGTAGGTCCAAAGGCGAAATCAATGAGGTGAGGTAGCAGCAGCGTCATACTACAGACTGCAATAGGTTCCCAACTAGCTGCAGTAGTAGGTTCATAATCATGGATTCTAAACCACCTCTACTACTGCGACTACACACACTTCTGATGGTTACAGCATTATTTTTTAACGAATACTGATTTTCGCTATAGGTACGCCTTGGAGAGATGGAAATTTGATGTCGATGTAGGTGAAACGATAACTCTAACCATCCTTCCTATGAAGAGAATGCAATCTGGCATGAGATTTTTAAGTTACTCCTCAGATAAATCGTAGGTGTTTTACGTTGTACATGGGAAAACTAACATTTCTAGCAGATTTATAGACACCACCATGTAATAGTGTCCAGGCTTACTAGCTATCAAAAAACTACTGGAGCAGCTTGGAGAATTGTTTCCAGACAAGGTGGTTCGTTGAACCATCTGCCAGGCACTTAAATGTGATTTGCAGAGTATCCATGTAGATGTAGATGTAGATGTACACAAGCTCCGTGATTCACTGGAGGAACAAACACACAATTTTCTGAGACTTGGAGCTCCACCCAAGAACAGTAAAAATACACATCAAAAACGAGAATATTACACAGTGCACTCCCTTTCAGAAATCTGATGCATTTCTGCAAAATCATCCAGTATGTGATATCCCTATGTGCACAGATTTTATGGAATTTTATAGTGAAGCCTCATAGAGCTCGTCTGCCTGAAAAAATGAAAACAAGTCTCTGGTACGCCAGGTGGGAAGTGAAGGTGGCCTGTAGAGTGGAGTGGAACCGAGCCCCTCCTGGACCCACTGCAGACCGCTGTTACGGCCCTCTCCAAGTTACAGGCTGTCGTTCCGTCGCGCTCTGGTGTTGTGTTCCTGGAAGCGGAATATAGACTGAACAAGTACATAGAAACAAAGTACAAGTTTATGTCGAATACTTGCAACATTGCTGCCAGACTGGCCCCTATAAGCGTAGACTAGTGCAGGTCCGTCCCAATGCTCGACTAACCTGGTACACCCTGTCAAGCTAAAATTGCTCGTCTATTTACATTGGTTTTTCCCTCTCTCCTGACATAGTGTCAGAGAGAGACAGAATCTCTATGGCAGGGATAAATTCCCACACGCCAGCCAGTTACAAATCGCCCTCCTGGCTCTGGCCTAGTGCCCCGCCTCATACACCACAATAACTTAAAGCAATGCTGCAGTTTCCTGCCTCTTTGTTGCTCCACTCAAAACAAATCATGCGTGCAATACCGCAGTCGCAGCTCCGTGCCACACGAATGCCATGTTTACCTTGCCTGGCCTGCTGGCTGTCGTCTGTGACCACACTCTGCCAGCGGCCCCAGATTTCATCGCCCAACCGCGCCTGAGACGCCCTGCTAAACACGCAGGACAGGACAGGTAGTTTGAATTGTGGAAAGGGGCCAAAATAAGCGGCTGTCAGTTACACTCGAACATACAACTTTATTTATTTGACCAAACATTACAAGAGCCAAGACATTTTTTTAAAGGAACACAGCATTACTTTTTGGAACTTAATAACCGACTGAATACGCTATACCATCTCATGCCTTAAGGACAAGACCACTTTAATTTAAAATCGGCTGAAAGCCAGTAACTTAAGACTCATACCAAAATAAGAATTTCTTAAAAGGCAAAAGTCTTATCTTAAAACAGTTCTGACACCTTAAGAGCAAAACAACTTTAATTTAAAAATCAGCTGAGGGCCCATCACTTAAGACTCAAAATTAAATTTTTATAAAGGCCAAAGGTCTTACTTAAAACAGTTCTTTAAATTAGGCGCCGGCCGGTTTGGCCGTGCGGTTCTAGGCACATCAGTCTGGAACCGCGTGACCGCTACGGTCATGGATGTGTGCGATGTCCTTAGGTTAGTTAGGTTTAAGTAGTTCTAAGTTCTAGAGGACTGATGACCTTAGAAGTTAAGTCCCATAGTGCTCAGAGCCATTTAAACCATTTTTTAACTTAGGCTGAAGGCCCAAACAATCTTACGCCTTAATGGCAAAACAACCTTAATTTAGAAATCGGCTAGAAGCCATACAAATACAAACAAAAAGAACAAATAAGAAAAGGCAGTACACCCAACAGCGCTCAGAAACTTCCGAGGGTCGGCCTGGAGTTCAAAGACTAACGCTCGCTTAGGTGAGACAGGCAGTCAGCCCAACCATTCTGGCTCCGACGACAACCCAGCCGACAGACAGTCAACGGACCCACCGACAAGATAACTTCCGCTCCACCCGATCAGCGCACAACAGGGAGTTCAATGGAGCAACGTAGAAAGTATTGGCACCCACAGCCAATTAGACATTGAGCTGTCAAAGTAAATACCGTGCTGGACAGCGACAACACGAAGAGGAAAATACACTGCCTGAATTTACGTCAGCAGCCAGAACAGGTTACCAGAACGTTAACGGCCACAAGGAAGGAGATTCCGCTGGTGCACTTCAATTCAAATAACCAAGTACAGTTAAACTCCGTCGGAGGGTAGCTAAAATTTGACAACTTGACAACACACGTTGTTGCTCGCGGAAATGCCCCAACAGCCTGTAGGGAAGCAGCCTACTCACGCTGTAGTAAATTCACATCAGTTTCCATTTTGTGTGCCAGCCAGTCTGCTGTAACTAGCTCTGACGTCATAAATGTTGCGCAATACCTTAAAAATCAAGCAAATGAACTAAAACTGTTCTAGCATGTCAGGAATAATACTAAATTAATGTGTGTTAAATATCAGTTCGATAACTTCAGCCATTTTCGAAATTTGGACGTTTTTCTGAAGAAATCATTGGCGCAACAGAAAAGAGCTAGAGACTTCAAAATTTATATTTAGATTCATCTTTCATAATGATTTAATAAAAATAGTACTTTGGATTTCACAGATTAAGATTTTAGTGGAAATTTATGATTTTCTGGTTTTCGTCTCAAAACTGAAGGAAGCAAGATAGATTAAGTAGGCTAGTAAATAAGGCTAGGATGTTTAGATTTAAATAGGTTGGAGGTCCGCTATGACTATGAAGATGTGAAAAGTTTCTTTTGAATACCTATAAAATTATAGCGATAGCGGATCTCAAGAGGGCCAGTTCAGAGCTCATCTACTGCGTGCAGTGTAATTTAATTAATTCTCTCGCCCAAAATATTTAACTTAGCCACGTCAAAATTTTATTATCAATACTTACCTGCGTGCTTCATCGGCCATAAGCAAAAGAAGCTATAAATTATTATGTAACTTGAAGTGGTGCGTTACTAGCCCAGCGGCTAGTCGAGAGAGCCGAAAAGATCAGGCGTTCCCTTCGCCGTCCGCACCGCGGCTTTATATATAAGGACGCTACGCGAGGAAGAAAGGCCCCAGTTCTCTCCAGACGCTGAATGACACGCCATCTGTGTCGGGAGCCACGTCGCATCAGTGTCACTGCTACATACAGCCTCGGGTGCCGTATTAAGTTACTAGAGATACGCGGAACCATGAAAACATTTCAAGTGAAGGGTTAATTCTGGGATGATTTTCATTATCTAGCTTCAGTTTGCGTGTTGTCGTATTTTCACGTGCCGTCGCGGGACAGACATTCTACCAAATATTTAGCGTGGCGTTTGATGAAATATTTTCATCAAATTATGGCGAGCATTCTTTTTAACATTTAATTCGGACATTTATAGTTGCATCAGCGCATTAGACTCTGAACTGCTCTGTTAGTTAGGTTGTAGGGATACTTGTGTTTTTTATCAGTGAATTTCAGAATATACTCAACTATTTTGGAAAACCGTTTTTGATTAGAAATCCCGGACAATCTCCTAATTCCTCAGAGCTATAAGTTGCAGCTATAGTTGTATCTCAAATGAAGTGGGCACTAGGATCTCTATTACTGGTTCCATGTTTTATTAAATCACTTTCTGGGTGCCAAAAAGTAAATAGAGAGCCAGTGTTGAGAACGGCGAAAGACAGCATTAACAACATTCTAAAAGCCAGAAACTGATTCAACTTGCAAGTGTTTATCCAGCAAGCATTTATTTTTACAAACTCACTCGCCGCCCCACAAGCCGACAACGAAATCCTAACGACACAATGTGAGCAGTCGTGACTTGCTGGTAGATTAAGTCAAAACTCAACTTTCGTGTCGAGGATCGCTGAGCCACGGACCTCGTAGCAACAGGAACAGCACCCCACACTTCGACCGCACGTAGACACCCCCAGCGGTCCCGGCCAAACTACGAGCCGCAGAGATTTCCAGGCTGCTCCACGCCAACCAACCAACTCCTCACGCCCGGAAACGGTGAAAGGACCGAAATACGTAGGCCGATCAGACAACCAATGCACAACCATCCAACGGTCGTACCACTCCAATCTGCCTCCGTCGGACAGTTAGTTTGTGTCGCCAGCAGTCGGCGAGCACAGGCTATCGGCGCCTCACTGGCGCTCCGTCCCCGACTTCACTGCTGCTGCGTCCCGACTGCACTGATGGTCTATCTCCAACTGACTGCCAGACACACGACGACCCATAAATATTACCGGTCGCTCCAGCGATGGTACGACAGGGCACTTATCGATACCCGCTGCTGCTGCCGCTCATGGGCAAGTAAGGCAGAAAGTTAGTGACGCCAGTAAATGGAATAAGAAAACGAGGCGACAGTACCGTAATGGAAGATGACAGTGAATAAATGAATTTAGGTAAAATATCCCTTTCCCTCGACTAGGACTGACATTAGAGCAGCATGACATTCAAGATACGCAAATTCATTGCCGTGAACGAATGATAAATGTGGCCGATGAGTGTGGTAGCAGGCACGAAACCATAGAGGAGCAGTACACAATCGTGAAATCATCTCTTGAAGATATAATTTGGAAATACAGCTCTACCTTCAGTGAACACAAATTCTTCTTGTTTATCATACAAACAAGTGTCGATGAGGTTTCACCATCGTCAGTGGTTTCATTTATTTTATATCAAATAATATGTAAAGAAATAATTTTGCGTTATAACGTATACAGTTTTGAGATCTTTGTTTTTGCATTTACACGTATTGCACTATTAACAGAAAAAGTATGTACCTTTCTGTCGCATATTGATGTTTGTTTGGTTGTCCGACGATTGTAGTAGGGCTTGTATTTTGCTCCAGTTTGTCATCTGCAATTAATTTGGGTTTTTCAGTATCTTTATACATACATTTAACAAAGAGTTAGGGTTGAAGTGCAACTACAGACATTTTAGGCTTTTGTTTCTTTAAAGTGCTGTCATTATCTTATGTACTGCCATCAACACTGATTTGTTTCTTTTTATTCTTTAATTACACAGGCCAAAAAACGTTTAGAGGCCTTTTTTAAATCCAGTGATGTGTTTTGTAGATTGTAGATGTATGATTAACATAATAGAATTCTGTAGTCATTTATCACATAAGAATTCTTAAAAAGTTTACTTAATACAAAACCTTAAACAGACTTGAATGTTTTAATTTAGCATTTCGTGTAAGCTATAAGACCAATATTATATACTAAAAATGAATGAAATACAAATTTTGTTTCACTATTTTCATAGATGAGACAGAATTTAGTGCACAAAAATAAAAAAGGTGTACAGTGACTTGAAACTTATTGTAAGATACAAAATTCAAAGAAAAAAAGACAAACAAAATCCGTTTGTTCATTTAGGTCAACAAGTGAATAGTACCGCTGCTGTTTGGATGAAAAGGTTCGTATGCCAGATATTCGCTTCTGTCGTTCATGACTACCACGTTGCAGTATTCAGCAATAGTCAGCCATCATGGATGGACTCCATCGCCCCTTGTACTATCTTTCCAGTTCTTTGATGTCTTGGTGGAAACACTCACCTGTTTCCTGGAAACGTTTCTAAACATTAGTGAAGGAAGTGTACCTTCAAACTTATTTCCCAAGAACTTCTGAATAACTTCCTTGAAACCAATCCAGGATCCCTTTTCTTGACACACCTTATTCAGAATTTTTATCTTTATTTAGCTTGCTGTTCTGCGTTCCAATAAATATATTCTCTTTGACAATTGCCTCTTAGAGCGAAGAAAACTTGTTGATTAGGTATTTAAAATAATTGAGAGTTTTATCCAGTGCCATTGTAAATTTGTCTTGCTTCATTACTTCCAATTTAGTATGTGAAGATGATAGCAGAATTTTCTGAGGATCTACGAAGAATTCTTGATAATATTCTAGATCCTAAAATCAGTATATTTCTTCAAGGCAATTCTCGTGTTCTTCAATGGTTCCTTCTATCTCTTCTTTGCATAACCCTGTTATAGTTCTAACATCATACACAAAACACTAAAATCGCCGCATATCACCCGCTGATGGTCACTGTAATTTACTTTTTTGAGTAGCAGCTCGAGATTCTCATGAGTCTCCTAGAATGTTGCCACTGTGTAGTGTTCATAAGTTTTGGAATATTATGTGGTATACTAAAGAAATTTTCTGGATAAAATACTGTTCCAAGTCTATCTCTCTGTGTCTCTCAATTAAGTCACTTGCTCCTGGAGCTAGTAAGTTCTTTTCTTTCAGCCCTGAAGCTAGGAGTACTGAGATATCCTCTTGGTTATTTAAATCTCTGGCCAAATCGCTTTACTCCAGCTGTGCAAATAGTTGGGACCTGTAGAAAATCGTCACAAGGCTCATTTGCGTGCGACTTGATTCAAAATACAGTAACTAAAGACTCTTAGGAGAGTTACATACAGGAACACCAATACCATGTCGTACAGGTCTTCCAGCAGACCCCAGATCAGAAAAAAACCATTCATCTTCTGTTTTCATATTGAAGCCCTTCACTTTTCAAATACTACTAACAGTCATCCAAGTGGTTCTTTGGTGAACACTATACCGTTGGGACTCCAGATTTAAGGGACTTAAAATTTCTCTTTGACCAATTTCTTCACTCTTTAACACAAGCGCTACACACTTTATGAGTGGCCCATCATATATTCTGATCTCTCCGTTTCATTCCAAAAAAGCAAAATAACATTTTTATCTCTGAGTGGCGATCATACAACATCTACAAATATAACAAACTATATCTGAATTGTTCACTTTGTGCTCTGCATAATTACAGTTCAACAAACAAACCAAAAAGAAATAGACTCCTGAAAGACTCTGCTGGATACTCCTCCTCGGCACTATTTGAGTACTTGTATCCGATCCCCACGATTATAACAGTCGACAGTGCTGCCATCAGCTGATGTATGCTACATAATAGTTTCATTTTCAAAGACACAATAAGGCAAAATCAATTACTTCTAATTAGCTATTTACTTTTAAATTAACGTTTATAATTGTGTTTCATTGGGCATGTTGCGCTTTTAATATTTTAGTTACAAACACTAAAATTATAAAATAAATGCATGTGATAGCACAAAAATAACAGTATTTTTTTATTCAGGTGAATAAAATCAATGTAAAACAACTATTACTATCAGGAAAGAGAAAGTTATTGTTCACCTGTGCTATCGTTCGTTAGGTTAAAGTAATAGTTTTCGATTATGAGTGAGCTATTCAAATTGATGAGTGGTGAGGGGGCGGGGCTCTGTATGCAAATTGAGTGTACTTACTTTCTGCTAATTCAGGTTTTTAAGCATTTACAGGTAAAGTAAATTGTGCTTTCTACAATACCCTATGGCACTATTTGTCAGATATTTACCCGTTCCACCGTCTTGTTTTAAGTGTTTTTGGTAGAAATTTCATTCTTAAATTTGTAATGACAGCAGGCTTTGTGTGTGTGTGTCTGTGTGTGATATATTCTTGGATCTTCTGATAGCTTTTTTTAAAGCTGTGAAGAAGATTTCGTTTCAGAGTGCTGTGCAATCATTCATTATAACTTTTGCTTCTACTTTATATTTTTATGATAATATTTTTCCGTTATACATTTCTGTGAAGGATTGTTGTTGTATTTTGGAATTGTTACGTCGATGTTGACGCCTGTTCGTCTCTCGTTCATGTACATACGTGCTCTCTAAATGTAAAGTGACTGATGTTACTCGTAAGGGCTCTTCTATGATAAGTGTATCTCATAATAAAATTTCTACCAGTCTGTCTGATATAAATTGAGTACTGTCTTGATATGTGAGTTAATAGATCCCAGATTTGTTGAGTTCGGCTTTGCCGATGTTAGTTGTCCTCTTTTTTTTCTACAGCTATCCTTTATGCAGCCTATTTTCAGTCCTTTTTTGCGTATGTTACAAATTCTGTAATGTGCTTTGTTGTTGTAGGTGCGTAGACGCAACAAATTTGCTATTGTAAAAGTTTCTTGTTCAGTAGTGTTTGTATTCTGTGTTAAGCTCCGTGTGTCTGTGTTTTTATGTTGGTGTTGATCTGTTCGTTGCTGTGCGTTGGTTGACTCTTCCATTTTCGTTTCAGTTTTGTGGTTTAGTTTGTTTATCATATTTGTTTTGTGTTCATTTTCAACAGGTATTCGTTTGTTTGTCCTTAGCTCAATTCTGTAACTGTCCTCATACACACGAGTTTTATTCAATCTTTGTAGCATATATCGGAAACTGTGTTGTTCGTATGTTGCAGGGTAGTTTATGTTTTCATGCGTGGTTGTGCTGATGGTAATGCGTTTCCTGTAAATAGAAAACTGGTTAGGCCCTTGTGGACGTGTTTTGTGATGTCTAAGAAATTAAACGAACTGGTTGAAATAATATATTTTGATCATATCAGCTAGTGACCGTAATAATATGTTATTCTGACCTCATTTGGTAAACTTTATTTTCTGTGAGCATTTGATATCTTGCATGTTCCATTGGTATGGACTAATAACCAATTTACTTAAATACTTTGTGAAGATCGTTACTTTGATAGAAGATCAAATGCACTAACAAACATGTCATTTCAAACTTCCCTGTCACATGTTTTTTTTTCTTCTTTTACTTTTGGCGTACCGCGTGTAGGGACCTTTGAAAATAAGTTACGTATGACGTCCCACTCTAAGACCATTGTGGGTGGCGTCTTGTCAGAGGAGAGTACGTGTTCTGGGTTTCCTGTGAACACAGTTCTGCTGCGGAATGCATAGAAGATGAATCGCAGTTTGCGAGTGAAATGGTGATTCAGTTGTAAAACAAAGTTGAAGTATGTGTGACAGTATAATCCATGTTGGTAAAACATTTAAATAGCACATTGATTCATCGCAAAATTCTGGCGCTATGTGGACAACCAGTTTGACGAAGGCCGCACCGATATGGGCGATGCTAATCAGGACAAAAGGCCATCGATGTTGGCCGCGAACAGCAGTGTCTGGCAATCGAGGAAGACCATCTGGGGTGAAAGTGATTTTGCATCAGTAATATGTTCACACAGCGGTTCTCGAATGGTTCTGTGACCAAGGAGTGGATTTCTGTCATCGAGGAACTTAATGACTGGAAGAACATTCCAACCATTCTTTACAGAGATATGGCAGTCACGTTGAAATTAGAGTCATGTATGTGTGTCAGTTTGAAATGCAGTGCAGCATTCCATTAAAGTTATTCGGCCTGTTATAACAGTATTTAACTTAATTTTGAAGTCTCTAGCATGTAGCAATTTATGACCAAAATTACACAGAATGTGAAGTAGCGAGTGACCACATTTTTCAATCAGAACTCTTCAGATTGCGCGTGATAACTTAATTTTAATGCATCATATAAATAACGAGCTCACCTCCGTAGCTCAGTGGTAAGTGTGTCAGGTTGATGTGCGAAGGATCCATGTTCGGTTAAAGGTTCCGCCAGTTTTCCTTAGTGGGGGGAGGGGGGACTGGAACAGGTTGCACTCAGCCCTGTGATGCCAGTTCAGGGGCTAATTGATTGAGAAGTAGTGGGTTCAAAGTCAACAAAGCCGACAACGACTGAAGGAGCAATGTGCTAACCCCATTCCCCTTACATCGCATCCAAATGATACCATCGGTACAGGATGACACGACACTCGGTCGGTCCGGATTGTCTCGACTAGAGCGTAACGCTTTGCTTTTTTTCTTTATATAATAATTATGAGCATCAATGGAGATATCTCCGTGATAATAAGCACGAGCCATTTAACGTTCAGCGGTGTATAAATGCATCCTCTTGAATTTTTCATGCATTATGGGCCATACATCCATTCATATAGCAAATATACTCCCTGTTCATTACGAAGTGACGGTTTCAAGTCATCATACTAGTAAGAATAAAATTATCTAACAAAACAGAATCCTTAAAACTTAATGAGAAATATTACATAGCAAATAAAATTCACGAATCCAGAAACAAGATTTTTAAATATTTATTTTTATATTCCTTTTAAGGTTACACTGCACCAAGCATTTCTTAATTCTGGTGAGCGTTTTGTAAGCCGAATACTGTCTCATCCTAGTTCTATGGGTGTTTTTCCTGTCCTGTATCCATTTCAATCGAATTTCTGGACACACCTTTAATTCTATTAGTGACTAGAGACGATATGATGTTCCGACGATTATTCTGTACTGATCTCTGTCCCGAATGTCGTAGTCAATTTTTAGTTTGCTGAAGGACTTTCCTAAATGGTCCTGTTATATGACCTTAACGGCTTTTCGCTGGAGACAGTGCTCACAGTCTTTCAGTCGAGCCTCCAGTTGTGTATCTGACCATAGAAGATTAATCTGGTTGGTAGAGTTTCTTGTTGTTGCTGAGTACACAGTAGTCTTTGATAGGATCCATAACATTATCAGAATTTTTCTGTTCTTCAGTTTTAGTCGTCTGACATTTCTCTTTACGACGCTGTACGGGTATTCTGTGGAGTACAGTACAACAGGTACCACTGTGGTACCGGAAGGTTGGAGTTACAGATTGAGGGATGGGGACTGAGTTCCGTAAATAATATTCTTACGAAGATGATAGGTTTTCTCCTGTTTGACACCCATGTTCTCCATGAACAGAGACCCATTGATTTTACGGGGTCATCCACTCTGTCAGCTGTCTGAAGGAATCAATTTTCTGTATTCATGTACTACGCACTGAGGTCGGATGAATCTTCGATGTTTGTGATACACTCTGTCTTGCTGATGGCGGTCTTCAATGCAGCTTTAGCTGCTAAGTGGTGGAAAGAGGATAGCTTGCAATTAGTTTCAATCACTGGACGCAACAAATGTGAGGTAACTTCGAAGGCTAGGAGATTGACTATTTAAATAAATTGTCAGTTTTGTAACCGATTCTTAATCCGGAGTCAGCTGTGCATTTCTTATTTACAAATAACTTCCTCCAGGATGAAGTTAAAGATAACCGGGGACAGCCGATCTCCAAGTTCCTTCAGAGAAAACTTCTGGGACGTCGTATTGCTCAGGCTGGCTTTATCGAGTTGTCGAGGCCTATCTACATGTACATGGATACTCTGCGAATTACACTTAAGGGCCTGGCAAACCACCTTCACAATAATTCTCTATTCTTCTAACCTCGGACAGCGGAAAATACAATCACCCATATCTTTCCGTGCGAGATCTAATTTCACTTATTTTACTATGGGGATCGGCTCCTCCTATGTAAGTCGCCGTCAACAAAGTATTTTCACATTCGGAGGAGAAAGTTTGTGACTGAAATTTTTCGAGAAGATAAGAATACAACGATAAACTCTTTTGTTTCAATGTTATCCGTGACACTATCTCCCCTGTTTCCCGATCATACAAAACGTGCTGCTCTTCTTTGAAGTTTCTCGTTGTAGCCCGTTAATCCTATCTGGTAAGAATACCACACCGCGCAGCATACTCCAAAAGTGGACGAACAAGCGTAGTGTGGGCAGTCTCTCTACTAGATCTGTTGCATCTTCTAAGTGTTCTGCCAATAAATCCCAGTCTTCGGGCCGGCCGGAGTGGCCGTGCGGTTCTAGGCGCTACAGTCTGGAACCGAGCGACCGTTACGGTCGCAGGTTCGAATCCTGCCTAGGACATGGATGTGTGTGATGTCCTTAGGTTAGTTAGGTTTAATTAGTTCTAAGTTCTAGGCGACTGATGACCTCAGAAGTTAAGTCGCATAGTGCTCAGAGCCATTTGAACCATTTTTAACCAGTCTTCGGTTTGTCTTCCTCACAACATTTCCTATGTGCTCTTCCCAATTTATGTTATTCGTGATTGCAATTTCTAGGTATATAATTGAATTTATGGCCTTTAGATTTCACTGATTTATCGCGAATCGAGGTTTCACGGATTCCTTTTAGCACTCACATGGATGACCTCACACTTTTCATTACTTAGGGTCAATTGCCACTTGTCGCACCGTGCAGATTTCTTTTCTAAATCGTTTTACAATTTATTTAGATTTTATGAGGAATTTAACAGGCGATAAGCGACAGCCTCATCTGGAAACAACCCAAGACGGATGCTGAGACTGTCCCCTAATTCGTTTATACAGACAAGATACAGCAGATGGCTTGTAACATTACCTTGGGGAACGCCAGAAATCACTTCTGTTTTACTCGATAACTTCCCGGCAATTACTACAAAGTGTGATCTCTTTGACAGGAAACCACGAAACCAGTCGCATAACTGAGGCAATATTCCGTATGGATGCAGTTTCATTACAAGCCGTTTGTGACATACAGTGTAAAAAGCCTTCAGGAAATCTAGAAATACCGAATCAGTATGAAATCCCTTGTCAGTAGCTCCCATCACTTGGTGTGAGTAAACAGCTAGTTGTGTTTCACGAGACAGATGGTTTCTAAATCCGTGTTGACTGTATGTCAATAGACTGTTCTCTTCGAGGTGATTCATAACATTCGAAGCACAACATGTGTTCCAAAAATCCTGCTGCATATCGACGTTAAAGATACGGAGATTAATTTAGTACATTACTCCTATTGTATTTCTTGCCCAGTGCTGTTAGTGACTGGAAAACGGAGTATCTGTGCAGCAAGTGTATCGTATAATAGTTATAGTTACTTACGAAGAGAATACGACAAGCGCCATAACCCTATTTCCCAGAAACTTCGTTCAACGAAGAAGAGTCAAAATATGCAAACATGTGTCTCGACTCATTTCTAGATATTCTATCGTTTCTGTGAGGTTTTCGAGGTCCCTTATGTGCCTATTTAGCGAGTGAGTAAGTCAACGGTACAGGTGGTACTGTGGCTGGCGTAGAGGCTTCATACTTTTGCGCCGCGTATTGGAAACCCGATTATTACATTTATTTGTATTTTCGTTCTAATTTATCTACCCATGTCCGTAACAGATATGAATATTTTCCGATGCATACTGAAACAACATTCGTCTACTAATTGCATGTCTGGTGAATTAATGCAAAAAAAGTACTAAACTGAATTTAAAATTGCCGGCCGAAGTGGCCGTGCGGTTAAAGGCGCTGCAGTCTGGAGCCGCAAGACCGCTACGGTCGCAGGTTCGAATCCTGCCTCGGGCATGGATGTTTGTGATGTCCGTAGGTTAGTTAGGTTTAACTAGTTCTAAGTTCTAGGGGACTAATGACCTCAGCAGTTGAGTCCCATAGTGCTCAGAGCCATTTGAACCATTTTTTTTTTAATTTAAAATTGTTTTCAGTATTTGTATGGAGTGTAGCCATGTATGGAAGTGAAACGAAGGGATCGGTTGGTAGGACATGTTCTGAGGCATCAAGGGATCACAAATTTAGTACTGGAGGGCAGCGTGGAGGGTAAAAATCGTAGAGGGAGACCAAGAGATGAATACACTAAGCAGATTCAGAAGGATGTAGGTTGCAGTAGGTACTGGGAGGATAGGGTAGCATGGAGAGCTGCATCAAACCAGTCTCAGGACTGAAGACCACAACAACAACAACAAAATTGTTTTCAGTGACATTCCTGTGGTGTATCTTTCTTTATAATCAGTTTCAAACGCCAGTTCTCGCGAAAGTGATCCATTATGCGTGGTTTGCCGCGAAATTATTGACAACGCGTGAAAACTTCAACAATGTTAACGATTTTTCTTTCCCGTGTGAGGTTAATACTAAGAAATGTCGCTGTATCAAACCTCTTTCCTGCGATTCTCGCGGTTTTCGGACTATCTGTGTTTCGAATCTTCCTGCGATCGGTATCATCCAAGGAAATGCAGCAAAACTACCTAAAGAATAAACACAACAATAAAACAAGAATTAAGTCAAACAATGGAAAACCATGGATGGAATGTTACAATATTATGAGAAGGAAAGTTGCTACTCTCCATATAGCGAGCGGAGATGCTGAGTCGCAGATAGTCACAACAAAAAGACTTTCACAAGTAAAGCTTTCGGCCAATGACCTTCGTCAACAGTAGACACACATACTCACAAACACACACACACACACACACACACACACACACACACGCACGCACGCAAACACAACTCACGCGCACGACTGCAGTCTCAGGCAACTGAAACCACATTGGTGCGTATGGGTGTTTATTGTTGGCGATGGCCAACGGCCAAAAGCTTTAATTGTGAAAGGCTTTTTGTTGTGCCTATCTGCGACTAAATAACAATTAAGAATTCATATAAGAATAAGATATAAGAATATGAGAAAGCTGTAGCCCTTGAAAATACCACACAAACACACATACTATATAATAACTATATACCTACTGTGAAACCCAGCTGTAATTTTACGATTGATATAACGCCTTGTATCCCTTTATTTGATAAGAAACGTTCGAGCAGTAATCTTCTATGGACGTGGGTAGATCAATGAAAAAAATAAAACATAACAATAATCGGGTTTCCAACAAAGGACGCAAAAAGTATAACAGTGCGACGCTAGCTACTTTTCCGCCATTTCGGCTGAACCTATGGCGCTCAAAATGCATCTGAAGTACGTAGAAAACTTTTACTACCGCCTTCTCAGAAACGGTCGAATATCTGCGGATAAACCGTTCTCTTGTTTTGGCTCTTCTTCCACTGGGCGAAGTTTCTGGGAAATAGGGATATGGCACTTGCTGTGTCCTGCTCGTTAGATGCCAACGGAAACATGTAACAGTCAAGCAGATTAAAGCGTGCAGAACTCACGCTCACAAACTAGCTGTCTACATACATAGTTAACTAAGGCATGTCCAGTTGTAAATTAGAAACGTAAATGACAGGCAGAGGGGTGAGCAGTTTATAGTAAAGATATAAACACATGCAACAGACTAGACTTAACATAATGAAATTCAAAACCATCCAAATCTCCGCAGTATCTTTATAAATATAAAGTGTGATATACATAACGTAGTACATATCTATCTAAGTATGTGTTGGTAATTCTTTAAATAACGCCGTATCAAGTCTTGCAGAAGATAATATGTATTTAAAAAAGACACCAACATATTTCTCACGTAAGAAAAAGTCACGAAATGTACGATATAGCCATTACTTAGAATCACCGTAACAGAACTTCTGTTAGTGCAATAGCCTTTATGATATACTGGACATGACGCTTCGTTGTTTTAGAAAACAGTGTTCGAAAATCTCATCCGATACAAAGCTACGACACAGTGAGTGCTCAGGACTTTGGGCCGTCTGTGTGTTCCCCATGATAAATTTTCCTCCTGGTAGTAGCAGAATATCTCCCGTGAAATATTCCGGTGGTACATCACTAGTTCGAATTGTGTTCCTCTCAATTTAATTAAACAGCGCATATGAAGTAAGGTTTAATAGCTGAGTTACGTACTGGGAAGAAGACATTGCCGTAGCTGTTTGAGTAATTACAAGCTGTCTCTCATTCAAGCACTTCACTGGAACGTAGATTATTGCGTGCTTGCGAGTTTGAGCGTTATGAAGCTCTGGATTGATATTGCTCCACGCAAACCACAGGAGTTCCAAAGGCCCTTGTCAACTTTCAGGTCAACTTTGAACAGACTGTATTAGAGTCTATATAATTCTGTTACATCAGTTACACATCAGCAAGCGCAATATTACCCCTATTATAAAAATGTTTCCAAAGCTGGAAGGAGATCTTTCTTTTAGTGATAGTGAAAGACAAGAAAATGTAGCATTTTTTTCTTTTATCTATCAGATTTCCCTCGAAATAATTACAATTCCCTCTGAATGAAGTAACAGAACTTCAAGAAAACTGAGAAAAAATGCCTTGTCATGAAAAGCGCAAGAGAGAGGAGATTTCTTGACTTCTGCTAATAATTCTAGTAATACAAATATACTCATAAAAAATCACAAGAGGGGTAGGTATAATTGGAAAAGGCGAGGAGATGCAGGAAGGAAGATACAAGTCGGGCTGAGTGTGCGAAGTACCATGGCGTATATGTAGACCGAGATATATTAATAATAAAGACGTGTCGCAGTACAGTGAAGTGCGATACTGAACTATTGAGGAATGGTCACGTAGGTTCAAAGTTCTCTGAGGCTGTATATATTGCAGTCGTGTGTACCATAGTATGTAATTAAGCTGGGGAGTAATGAAAACCTCCAAAAAGGGGCAATGACAGTCGTTCGAATAAAAGATGTACTAAAGGTGACTGCAAAAAAAGGGTGGACAAGAGAAAAGAGAGGGAGTAAATAAAGAACCTTCAGGAAAACAAAGAATTTTTCGACATAAATCACTTCGAAATGAAACTGAAAATAACTTCAAGGAAGCGAAGGTGAAGTCGCTGCAGGGAAAATAAATATATAATGGAAATTGTCAACTTAAGAACAGGTTAGCATATACAAGAATCAAAACACCTTTCGGAGAATTTAAACGTCAAAGAGCAAAAATTAACAGTCCAATATGAATTCTTTGTTAAACGGGGTGGTAGGAGCTGATATGTGGATGGATACACTCATGCTCATAAATTAAGGATAATGCTGATAGATGATGAAACAGCGCTCTGGTGGGCGGTTTGCGGATTTAAATCACCTCGGGGTATGACCATGCGGTGCATTTGACCAGCGGTTGTCGCATGGTGGCGCTGGCAGCAGTCCACATGCGCAGAGGTTTGTTGGTGCATGTCAAAGTACGGTGCAGCGAGTATGTTTGCAAACGTTTTCAGACGTGCTATGGCTCAAAGAACACATATTTATGATATTATAAGGGATAGAATACTAGGGCGATTGGAGGCTGGTCAAACACAGCAGGTCGTAGCACGAGCCCTCCGTGTGCCACAAAGTGTGATCTCATGAATATGGCAACGACTCCAGGAGAGAGAAAACGTGTCCAGGCGCTACAGTACGGGACGTCCACAGTGTACAACACCACAAGAAGACCGATATCTCACCATCAGTGCACGCAGACGGCCACGGAGTATTGCAGGTAGCCTTGCTCGGGACCTTACCGCAGCCACTGAACAGATGTCTCCTGACACGGAGTCTACAGACGACAGAACTGACATGGTGTAATTGCCCAGAGACCTGCAAGGTGCATTCCACTGACCCCTGGTCACAGGAGAGCCCGTAAAGCCTGGTGGAAGAACACAGCACATGGTAATTGGAACAGTGGTCCCAGGTCATGTTCACAGACATGTTTAGGTATAGTCTGAACAGCGATTCTCGCCGGGTTTTCATCTGGCGTGAACCAGGAACCGGATACCAAGTCCTTAATATCCTTAAAGGGACCTGTATGGTGCTCGTGATTTGATGATGTGGGGTGGGATTATGATTGGTACACGTACTCCCCTGCATGTCTTTGACAGAGGAACTGTAACAGGTCAGGTGTATCGGGACGTCATTTTGGAATAGTATGTCCGCCTTTTCAGGGGTGCAGTGGGTCCCCCCTTCCTCCTGGTGGATGATAAAGCACGGCCCCACCGAGCTGCCATCAAGGAGGAGTACCTTGAAGCAGAAGATATCAGGCGAATGGAGTGGCCTGCCTGTTCTCCTGACCTAAACCCCATGGAGCACGTCTGGGATGCTCTCCGTCGTCGTATCGCTGCACGTCTTCAAACCCCTACGACACTTCAGGAGCTCCGACAGGCACTGGTGCAAGAATGAGAGGCTATACCATAGCAGCTGCTCGACCACCTGATCCAGAGTACGCCAACCCGCTGTGCGGCCTGTGTTCGTGTGCATGGTGATCATATCACATATTGATGTCGGGGTACATGCGCAATAAACAACAGTGGATTTTGTAGCACATGTGTTTCGGGACGGTGTTCTCAACTTATCACCAATACCGTGGGCTTACAGATCTGTGACGTGTGTGTTCCCTATTTGCCTATGCTATCAGCGCCAATTCTGTGTAGTGCCACGTTGTGTGGCACCATATTCTGCAATTATCCTTAATTTATGTGCATAAGTGTACATGGCGGTTCTCTACGAGAGGAAGAACCCGTTGATAACGTGAAGGGTGATGAAATTCATTTCGATGTTGAGGGCGTAGCAGCTCCAGCCTAAGGCACTGTGATGGGGCAAACGCTTTGACGGTATCTGACGTCATGGTAATAGGTGATGTGATCCGGTAACGTTAATGTGCCCACCGTCTGCATTCGGCGTCAAAGTTCAGTAACCACCCGAGATGACAGGTAGTAGTACTATTAGTGGAAGGTATATAAAGCGCGTCGGGGAAGGGTTGCAGGGGAAAGGGGGGGGGGGGAGAACGCGGACAACAGATCATTTGCTTTCGGACCAAGGGGAAAAGCATTTCCGCAACGGCAAAGTGTGTAATCTGTTGGCCTACCGTTGTTAAAGTGCACCATGCATGGCAAAATGGTGCTACACAAAACCGGCGCTGATGCAACGCTGGTGCACCACGGAGCCAAATGACAGAGGTGAACCAAGCCAGTGGAGATGAGTACGAGGGAATTGAAGTGTAGCTCTTGAGTAACTGACCGGTCAGGCGAAAGAAGGGGATACCAACAATGTCTGCTCAACGACCGTTCAGAGAACGTTGCTTTGTATCAGCCTCTGCAGCTGGCACCTGATTCGTGCACCCATTCTGAGTGCTGTTCATCGGTGACGGAGGCTGGACGTCCACTGAGTGCCTACAGGTCGTCTTCTCCGATGAATCACGTTTTATGCTCCATCGGACAGATGGCCGTTGCTGTGTGTTGCCTTGCAACAATCGCCGGAAAGTTGCAGGCCGGATTTGAGAGCCTTATGGTTTGGGGAATGCTTTTGTGGTATTCGAGAAGGTGCAGTGGATCAACACAAGTATGCACGTATCCCTGCAGACCATGCTCATCCCTTATCTGCAGTTCAGTTTTCCTCGGCACAGTGGGTACCTACAAACAGGAAAATATACGCGTGTCTCACAGCTTGCAGCGAACGAGCGTCGTCCGAAGAGCAGCCTTACTGCCATAACTACCAAAACACCGGATTAAAGCCCATTCGAGATTCTCTGGGATTATCTCGGTCAGGCTGTTCTCATCATGGATCCTCAATTGT
Organism: Schistocerca serialis cubense; assembly: GCF_023864345.2. Taxonomy (NCBI): domain Eukaryota; kingdom Metazoa; phylum Arthropoda; class Insecta; order Orthoptera; family Acrididae; genus Schistocerca; species Schistocerca serialis. The sequence continues at coordinate 240,923,993 of NC_064642.1, forward strand.
GGAACGTTGTGCAGCTGACCGTGGTACTGGTGTCGGTACGGCTCTGGACGCCTGTCTGTTTCTTCCAGAGTCTCAGTAACTCGCTCCCAGCTCGTCCGCGCTGGAAACGGTAGTCATTCAGACTATTGGTGCTCTGCTCAGGCTTCTCTTAGGTGATCACATGAATGTGATCGCACCGTGTATTACCGTCATAACTTTTCGGTTCGCCACTGGGATGTATATCGTCTTTGACACACACAGTGGTTACGGTTACTACAAGCCACACTACAAGTTGGGAAACGGAGCCAAACTTCTAGTAGTTTACTGTCGAGTTGAGTTTTTCACAAATTTTTATTTGTATCTTACAGAAACTAGCAGTACAGCAATAAAAAGCCTTTTAAAGACGGCGCTAACGCCAATCAAAGTAATTTATAGCAATACAACAATTTAAAAAAATTAAAGAAGATTAGCAAACACGTTACTAAAGTAAATACAGAACTTTGTTAATAAAGTACGGTGAGGTAGTGAAGCTACCAACACCGCCATTAAAAAAATTAAACAAGTCTCAGCAAACACACGATTAATGGCAACAAAAGGAATTTACAAACTTGGAGGAATTTAAAAAATTTTAATCAAAGTGTCCTGGAACATCAATAGAATATCACAGATATGACGGACCCGCGTAAGGTGGCTACAAATCACCCACTCAGGGATGCTCAGACTAGACAGAAAACTGACCAAATTAAATACGCCCGTAAACACAATTGCCACTCTCAGGCTGGTCACTGCACCGACTTTTAGCCAGCGAAAACTTGTTATAAGATGGCTTAACTTGCTGACAGAATTAGAGCTAACCTCGTGCAAGGAAACATTACACCACACAGTCCTGAATGAGCGACCACATGATCAACCAACAAGAAGCATGAATTTACTCATAACCCACGACAGAATAGCGAAACAATTAAACTGCCCAAAACTACACCTCCCATCGGACAGTAACGAGAGGAGAAGGAAAGATCACTGTCTTCAATTACACCGGTGCCAGGGACAGGAAACCCGGTCGCCGGAGGCCACAAGGCAGAAGAGACGCTGGTTACACAAATTATTACTTAATGATTAAACCTTCCACGAATTTAACTTGTAATTATCCTCGAATAGGCAGTAAACGACCTCCGATGGCAAGGATCCACACATCCGACCGCGCATGCGTCGCCAGCGTACCCAACACGCCACGGTCACGCGACAATACGCTCTGTCACCGGAGTTCACGTCTTCTCTGCAACGTTGACGGTTAGTGACCGCTCCTTCATGTTAGGTGTCTCCTTTTAAACTCCAGTGTTGAAACGGAGGAGTTAAAGAGGCTTGTTAACGTCCCACCAAGGCGAAATGAACAGCAACTGCTCGTGGGGCGATTCTGTATACAACCAACACGCGGGGAGCTCTTCCGTCAACCCGACCCGCTCGTTACACACAACCGACGTACGTCACGTGGCGATTCGGCACAACCGACCACGCCTGCTTCACGCTGGAGAGCCACACTGCCCTCCCGCGTCCGCCACACACACTCTGCGCGCAACGCCCCTCCTTCCGCGCCACCACCCGAGGTTACAACCGGTCAAAGATCTCACTTCCTCCATAGCAGTTTCCCGGAAGCAAAAACGCAGATATCGATAGCAGAGGGAGAATACAACCAAGCAGCCACTTAATGACAGACAACATATGAAACAAACATGTCAGGGGAAGAAAAGGAAAACCAATGCAATCTAAACACAAGGTGTAGCACGAGTCTATACACGGCTCAGTCGTATAGAAGGGTGATTATCATACGCCATTATAAATATTTTCTTATGTGTTGTGTTTCAAATATATGTTGCAGAGTAAAATGAATGAGCGCCGCTGCAAAATCGAATATAGATTTTCTACAGCAGCCTTTCGAGCGGCAGAGACACCTCAGGACACAGCAGTTTGGCCCCTAAAATGAACTGCCGGCCGTCCTTAGTAATACACTGTTTCTCGGAAGTGATAGTAGCGCTGCACTTCTGTTGGCTTTAATGGCTCCAAAAAGAATGAACATGGCTCTTATGAGCAGTTGCAGTTGAGCTCTGGGTACTTTGGGGGCAGAGTAGGTACTAGCCATTGTAACGTTATGCATATGTAGGCGAGCGATTTGGCCTCCTGGAGTTTATCTACATCTACATCTACATTTATACTCCGCAAGCCACCCAACGGTGTGTGGCGGAGGGCACTTTACGTGCCACTGTCATTACCTCCCTTTCCTGTTCCAGTCGCGTATGGTTCGGGGGAAGAACGACTGTCTGAAAGCCTCCGTGCGCGCTCGAATCTCTCTAATTTTACATTCGTGATCTCCTCGGGTGGTATAAGTAGGGGGAAGCAATATATTCGATACCTCATCCAGAAACGCACCCTCTCGAAACCTGGACAGCAAGCTACACCGCGATGCAGAGCGCCTCTCTTGCAGAGTCTGCCACTTGAGTTTATTAAACATCTCCGTAACGCTATCACGGTTACCAAATAACCCTGTGACGAAACGCGCCGCTCTTCTTTGGATCTTCTCTATCTCCTCCGTCAGACCGATCTGGTACGGATCCCACACTGATGAGCAATACTCAAGTACAGGTCGAACGAATGTTTTGTAAGCCACCTCCTTTGTTGATGGACTACATTTTCTAAGCACTCTCCCAATGAATCTCAACCTGGTACCCGCCTTACCAACAATTAATTTTATATGATCATTCCACTTCAAATCGTTCCGCACGCATACTCCCAGATATTTTACAGAAGTAACTGCTACCAGTGTTTGTTCCGCTATCATATAATCATACAATAAAAGATCCTTCTTTCTATGTATTCGCAATACATTACATTTGTCTATGTTAAGGGTCAGTTGCCACTCCCTGCACCAAGTGCCTATCCGCTGCAGATCTTCCTGCATTTCGCTACAATTTTCTAATGCTGCAACTTCTCTGTATACTACAGCATCATCCGCGAAAAGCCGCATGGAATTTCCGACACTATGATATGATCCGAGGTGAAATTGTTGGTCAGCTGAGCAGTAGTGGGTTCAGGGCACAGGACGCCCTAGGCGACTAGTACGAGCGAGTCAAGGTACAAAGACGAGCTACATCGCCGGAAATGGGTAAACCCAAAACTGGGTATTTGGATGACTGTTGCTTCCATAGCCTTTGTGTAGACGATGTTGCAAGAAATGGCAGAGATCCAAACAAGCTGAAAGATGGCCTCTTGCGGGTCTTCAAGAATGCATAACAACACACAATCAAGTATTGAAGAAAATCTGAGTGCATCTGCAACCTCTGAAAAATGAGTCACATCCAGTGACACAACAATATTTCAATGTCTCAAAAAATTGGAAGTTAATATTTCACAACGAATAAGCATTTTCACAATGAACCTCTGAATTAACAACCATTAAATGCTTCATGCGATTTCAACATACGATATCTTAGATCATAGTATTGCACTACAGCTGTCTTCTCTGAAAATTATGTATGTATATCTATTTTATTTCTTGATTTATTACGTTTTTTATATATCTTTCCATTATGCAAATGTTTTTCAGAACGTCGTGTCTTCCACAAATACACAGCAAATGAGTACAGTATGAATACTTCACATTTTGTCATACTTGTGTATTTATTTGACGGGAAGTTTACTCTTTTGCAAGGAACTTAATTTAAATATCGACTACAATTGATAATACAAAATCAAGAGAATTTAAGAAGTGGTTAGTCGCATGTGTTAGCCGACATCATCTTTGTAAAAGAATACCAAAATGTGCTTGTGACAAGCAGGCCTAAATAATTGCTTAAACAATATTTAACGACAATCTGATGTCATTTATCATGAGCACACGTGTGCAAGAACACTGGCTTATTTATTTATGGACAAACTTTTATATTATTTATTGTGAATAGTCGTAGTGTGATCGAATGTTTGTAACATTTCTTTATTTAAATACTTTTGTAATATACTAGTTTAGTCCAAGGAGTGGTTAAGTTGAGCCAAATGATGTCTGTAGAACGAAAGGACGATGTATTTTTGGTGAGGAGAGCCTTCAGGCAATGGAAAAGCAAACAGTAGTGGATTACAACGAGAGTCAAGTGGGGACTGGGGCTCCTTCAAATGAAGAGCTGAAGGGAGCGATTTTCCACTCTATTACGCGAATTCTGGAAGGATGGAGACCTGCCAGTGGTAACAAGTGATATTCGATCATAGAGGCTGTTTGATTCTGGGAGCTGAACAGCTGCTACCTATTTTAGCTTCTGAAGGGACTTGATATTCCAAGAGGTCTGAATGTGCTTCGGGGTAGGACCTTTCCACTTGTGCTCTGGAACTGAGGATAGACAGAGTATGAGTTACTCTTCTTTGTATTGTGAGGGATAATTTTAAACCATCATGTGCAACACTGAACTGCTTTGAAGTTGTGAATATTTCATGTACTATGATAACAAAATAGTCGTAGTTTTCACGTATATTTGATTATTTAGTTTTGTGGTTTTGCTAATTTTCTCATAAAGCTCTCAACGTAATTTTACTGTATTTGATAAGGGTATTTTCTATCTATATTTTAAATGAATATCGAAGAACTTCTTTCCACTTATTTGAGAAGTTCTTTCTTGAATAAACATTATTCAACATTCAATAAAATTATTCTGGGTTTGTGATCGCATTGTCAATATATATATAAAACTACCGACGTTTCGGTCCCTGTAGCAAGCGACCTTGCAACAGGGACCGAAACTGCGGCAGTTTTACATATATATATTGACAGTGCGGTCACAAACCCAGAAAAACTGTATTGAATGTGACAATGTCCACGGAAGCCGACGTTTATATTATTGAACGTAATTCTCTGTCGTCTGCATTAATTACTGGCGTTAGAAAAGAGCCTTTGTTATTAAATAATTCATTTAATTTTATTTTGCATTTCTGTTTGCTTTATTAACTCGCAATTCCAGTCAACGCATAGAATTACTGACTTCAGCATTATCTGTCGGGCGTAAAATCATTCGTGCGTACATCTACCCTCTGACTACTTCGTGCTGTTCTTTTTAAATAGAGTCGTGCATACTCCAAGTACCTACAGTATGAGTAACTACAGGTAAAGACCCAACTGGTTTGCTCGTATGAGATGCTGTTTGGAAAAGCCACTGCACTAGTAGTAACCGTTAGGAACCAACGCACCATATGTGACCGGGGTCCAGACATAGCCGGTACCAAGTTAGAGGTGTGGTAAGTCAGCTATATAGAGAATGACTACTAAGAAATTTTGTAGCTCCTTGAGTTTTCTACTGGTAAAAAATGCGGTAGTGCGGGTTTCGATTATTATTGCCAAAACTGGTTTTAAATGTATGACAGAATTGTTAATATGGGGAGGTCTACAGAGAGTGGGCGTATATGAATTCTTAGATTATAGCAGCGTTTTGTTGGTAGAGCTGTATCTTGACAAAACAATTATTATTGGTATTTTGGTTTGAGCATTTGTTTCTATCAGACTATCATCCAGTTTGTTGTGTATCTTGTTCTTAGTGATCCTGTTTGGCACCCTCTGACGTGATTTCGTGGCTGCTGGATTTATCTTGGGGATTGGTTTGGTGATTTGCATTGAGCAAGATATTAACTCAACTGAGGATATTTCGTTTAACAGGCACTAGAAGGTTTAAAACAGAACTTTGCTTTGGTCATACAACGTATGTTGCCTGAGGATTTTCAAAGCTCATTCCCTGAATTGTTTAAAAATTGTATCGTAAAGGAACCATTAACGCGATCTTTGCACTGAGTTATCATATAGTTACAGAATATTGTGGCAAGTGACCATTCATTAAGGAAACGTTAGTGAGACACGTTTACCAACACCTGCAGAGGTAAAATTTTGATTCGAGTGTGTTGCTTGAAGGCCTGAAATTGTGGTGGTGCCTAGATTTTTGTTCGATTTTTTTATTCACTTTGTTGGGTCGGGAAATTAGCTTTGTTAGCACTCGTTCACAGTTGACAATAAACTGAAGACCTGGTCGGCTCTTCTCATTTGAAGTAAACAGAATTTCCTCTAATCTTGAGCCGTGAGGAAAGAAAGAAGTTATATTTTGAATGATACGTGAAACAGAGTATAAAGATGACTGGGTTTTCCTACAGTGCTATTGATTCATGTATGCAGTCTAAACTGGGAACCTCTCACGGCTGTGGTCGAGTTACTTCCACATCTCGCTGAATAAAAAAGTTTCGAGAATTTATTATACAACATTATACAATGCGTGCTATCATTTGCACAAAATCTCGTTTCGATATATTGAATCGCTAATGAGATATGACGATTGTTATTACCACATGGTTCGCTATGTGCAAGGGCGTGAATGGTAGTGTCACGAGCGACGATCCATCGGATATAAAACCCAATAACTCAAGGACGAAATAAGATATCGTCCTGCTCTCAATTTGAAACCAAATCTAGGTATCTTTTCATTTACTGCAATCTATGAGCTACACTGAACCATAAGTAAAGTTTACGCACATGCGTTTTTTCGTCTGCAAACTCTTTATAGTATTGTTCAGCGTTTTGCCTAATATGATGTAGCGCATTACGTATGATGGATAACGAAGAGAGATTCAGTTCTTTATCGAACGAGTATATTGGACTGTAAGATGTACAAAAATTTCTTTCTTTCACCTGATAGTTTCCCAGAAACCGGGTGACAAGCGTTTCATATCGGCCGGAACAGTGTCTCTCAGCACAGGCACCGGCATTTGGCAAGTAGTATGGCCGTAACAAAAGCCGTCCTCAGCAGAGAATGCAGAGATAATGATTATTTGTGTGTTATTTGATGTGAAGAAATAAAAAGAGGAAATAATTAATTTGTATAAGTGATGGATATAAAATAATATTTGTAATTTTCGTAATAGGAAAAGAACTCGAGAGAAATAGTTGTTTGTAAATGACAAATATGAGAAGGAGACTAATATGATTTCTCTGACTTGGTCGTTAACCTGACCTTTGCTTGGAACTGGCAACATTTATATGACAAAAGAAAGAAGACTAGGCATATTTCGGTAAACTGTAAGCAAAAGAACACTTGTTATCACTAGGTTAGCCCAGTTATTTAGCATTTTAACTATAAATTAACGGGAACAGACTCTTTCTTGAGCAGTAACAAAGTTGATTATACTGTCCCTACAAAACAACGATGTAGCAGAGGTTCAATTGCGCTTTTAAAAAACTATACATCAATTACTGTTAAACTTCGCATGTTGTAATCGGAATACACTGGGCAACAATGAAAATGTTTCTGGCTTAAAAATAGTAAATTTACATGTATTTCCATCTGCTGAATTTAAAAATCACCATAAAAATGACAGTTTAGCTCTTGTTTTGAAGGTAAAGTGATATTTCATTTTTTTGAGTGAAGATTTTAAATTTGGGGCAATTTTTGTTTGGGAGTTGGCACACCTGTCAAATAACAAAACACAAATGCTCTTCAGCTGCTTGTAAGTCATAAACATAGATACTGTTGCTGTGACTGTGAATTACATGTAGTTTCTACTCAAATTAATGCAAAATTTCTGGTTCGCGAGAGCTTTTTTAGTCTAAAATTTGTAAAAATGCCACGAAAAATGTGTAAATATGGTGAATAACTTTTGTTATATTTGTGGTGAAATAACATTTTCCTCACAGAAACACAATCTGACGACTCTTGTAAAGACTGCCTATCAGTATTATTTCGGTATGAAAGTAGGGATCAGGATAAGTCTTGGGCTCCACATATATGTTGCAACGCATGTTCAGTTACACTGTGAGAATGGCTGAAAAAGAAGAAACGATCTATGGCTTTCGCTGTGCCTATGATTTGGCAGGAGCCTACAAACCATACAGATGACTGCTAATTCTGCCCGACTCCACCTATAAAGGCAGAATTGTCTATGAAGAAAAGAAGAACAGTTCTTCCATCTGCTATTCGACCCATTCCACATTCGGATTATTTACCAGTTCCTAATCCACCCGAAAATTGTATGTTTGAAGTATAAAATAAAGACAGTGTGGAACAAGAAGAACCAAACAAGCCTTCGACATCCCATGACCCTGATTTTGAGGGAAAAGATGATAAACCGCACAGACTGAGTCAAGCGGAATTGAGTGATCTCATTAGAGACCTTGGCCTGTCAAAGGAGAATGCAGAAATTCTTGGGTCTCGACTACAGCAATGGAATCTTCTCCAAAGTGATGTGAGAATCTCACAGTACAGAAAACGTCACATGGAACTGCTTCCCTTTTTTGAGAAGAAAAATAATCTTGTTGTTTGCTGCGACATTAATGGCTTGATGAAATCTTTGAATTTGAACCATGATCCAACTGAATGGAGGCTACTGATAGACTCCTCCAAGCTTAGTTTGAAAGCTGTGTTATTTCACAACGGGAACCTTCTTTCATCTATTCCTGTTGGTCATGCTGTTCATATGAAAGAACATATGCAAATATGACAGCTCTCTTGGACTCAATTAAATATCATGAATACAAATGGAAAATCTGTGGTGATCTAAAAGTCATTGCCATACTCTTAGGAATGCAACTGGGTTACACAAAGCATTGCTGCTTCTTATGTATGTGGGACAGTAGAGATAGGAAATTACATTATATTAAAGAAGACTGGCCTGCAAGAAATCTTCACCCTAGCAAGAAAAATGTCGTAGCCAAGCCTCTTGTGGACCCAAAAGACGTTCTTCTTCCACCCCTGCATATCAAGCTGGGTTTGATGAAGAACTTTGTCAAAGCTATGAACCGAGAAGGACGGACCTTTAAGTACATAAGAGAGAAATTTTCGAAATTAAGTGATGCAAAAGTTAAGGAAGGCATATTTGTCGGACCACAAATATGAGAACATGTAAAGGATCCTGCATTTGACCAAGTTTTGGAGGGGAGAAGCTTGGGAAGGCTTCAAGGGTGTTGTTCGTGGATTTTTAGGCAACAAAAGAGATGACAACTACAAGAATTTGGTGACAGTGCTCCTGCAAAAATACCGTAACCTTGGATGCAACATGTCCCTTAAGATCCATTTTCTCCACTCCCATCCAGACTTTTTCCCTCCTATTTGTGGAGCTGTCAGTGATGAACATGGTGAGAGATTCCATCAGGACATTCCTGTTATGGAACAAAGATATCACAGCCGTTGGTATGAAGTAATGCTTGCGGATTACTGTTGGTCTTTGCGTACCGATTCTGCGGAACTCCATTACAAGAGGCAAGCTAAAAGACGACGAAGTCACTAGGCCCCCACATGATTCTCTTCAGACACGACCATCTGCGAAGTATTTTTCCAGCAATTTAGAACTCTTAGCACGTAATTACCAGTTTAAAAAATCAAATGCACTTTCATTGTTGTTAGCATGTATGCAATTAAAATGTGTTCTTTTCTCTCAATCCGTTAATATGTAATACTTCCACCTTGTATGTATCATAGAAACTGGAGGTAAAAAAAAATTTTCATTGTCATATTTGTTTTTCACAAAATTTTCAAAATTAGTAGGAACTGCCTCATGCAGTGCTCGAAACATTCAAAAATTATTTTTTGTTGCCCCGTTATATTAGATAAGGAGAGGAGCCACGCTTTATTGATGTTGTAATAGAACGAAGAGTTAGTAAGACGTGACATACAAGTTAATAAGTAACAACAGTGCTAGCTCATCATACGCTGGGTATTTACGCGTTATAAAAAACACTAAGATATATCTATTTCTCAGCGTTGTTTTGCAGGAAGACTGAAACCATTTCATAATTTCATTTAAGTATTAACAAAAGGATACATTATAGGTGTTACCATACCTATGAAAAAGAGATGTGTTGGTTTTCGTACTTGAGACTGCATAGAATGAAATTCTAAATTTAAACACGTACATGCAACGTCTTAACGATACCTGTCTCTGTATACGACAACCAGATGCGAAATTGCGTAGGGTTGCATGTACGTAATTATATTGTGTACTGAAAGGAATAATATAGCTCCGATTGAATCAGGACATCTACTCACCATTTACGTACGTAATCGTTACCTATTACAGACAGTAATACGGAGTATACGTCTCTTGGTGTTGAATTCAACACTGTACATACACTGTCGGCTTTCTGCGGAAAGTGCTGAAGTGCTAGTACATTCTGTGAATTGAATAAAACTTCGTGGGACAGTACAAAGAGTTTTTGAGCGCTGCGGTGATTAATTTTACAGCCACGCCGGTACATAGATTGTGAACATTGTCAAGGGTCTCACTGGAGGCTGATTACGTATACAAATTTTATTCAAATTATCCAGACACGTTATAACATAGTTTGATAGAGCTTTGTAAGACTTTTGTTCAAACAGTGTAACAGAGATGTTTAAAACTGCTTTGGAAGTTCTAAAGTCATGTGAGGAGTAACAAGCATACGATTATACAAATTAATGTGTAGAATGAATAAGACTGGATCCACGCAATCAGACTTTCGGAAGAGTATCTATCATACATGCAGGGGCAGATAAATGCAAGAACTGTCACACTATCAGCTTAGAATCCCGTATAGCCACGGTACTTACCAGAATAGTGGTATTAGGAAAGTCAAAGGCAACAAAAACAGTTCTAACTTTGCGCTTGATAGTGGGAGCTGAACTTAAAAAATATCTAGTCACTTTTAGATGAATAAGCATTCGACAATGGTGCAAGAAGTTTGAATTCATCAACAACAAAAAAAAAAAAAAAAAAAAAGAAGATGTACACTGTAGAGAGAGACGGACGTAATACGTCAAGAACTAAGAGGGAACATAAAGAATGGAAGACTAAGAGAGAAGTGGCGGGTTTAAAAGTACGTAAGGGCAGGGATGGAGCCTTACTTCTCTACTGCTCAGGTGCATATCAAAGAAACAACGAAAGAAATAAAATAAAGTTTAAGATGTGGAATTAAGATTCAGGTTGAATGGATATCAAAGATAAAAAAATCTGCTGTTGACATTGGTATCATCTTTGAAAGAGAAAATGAACTATAGAACCTGATGAACGGTATGAACACTCTATTGTCCCATAAGAAGGACTGGGAGTAGACCGGAGAAAGATGAATGAGGAGTAGTAGAAATGAGATTAGCGTTTAACTTAACGTAGTGTCGGGTACCAAACAGTAGCCGCAGTGAAGTAACTGTTCTACGTTGGAAGCAAAATAAGGCATGACAAACAAAGCAAGAAGGATGTAAGAAGTAGACAGCACAGGTAAAAAGGGCCTTCATTGCAAGGAAAGTACCAAACGCAAATCTTCGTTTCAGAAAGAAACTCCTGAGAATGTACGACTAGAACAGAGAAATGTACGAAATCATGGACAGTGGAGTAAAATACCGCGAAAAAGAGTGATAGTATTAATGTGATTGCAAACCCAGACACATAGAAATCTTCTGTTATGAAGAGAAGTCCTTAGACATTGTAATAATTCATGTACCTCCCATTCCTCTCAGTTGTGTACCTTATGCTATATGTATATGTAAACTCTTATAACTTGCCCATATATCGTGCCTCTATTTCATTAGGCACCAATTAATTAAAATTCTATTAGAATACTTCATGGTTACGCAGTAAATCATGTAATAAAGCATTACATAATTAGATTCCCCAGGTGTAGGTAGGTTTTATAAATGAATGACCAAAACGTAAACGACGCTCATAAACGTGAGAAATTACTATAGGATCAATATTTTAAGTTTAAAACAAAAAAATCGAAATTGTTCAACATTTTAGTAAAATACTGAGAAATAAATTTGGGATTACAGAGTGCTAACAGTAGCTACCAAAGCATGTCTCCAATAAAAGAGAAGACAAATGGTTTCGCCTTTTGCATACAAATACTTTGCAAATTCGGATGAGTAAATCGTGCTCTGGGGAGATACAGCACTTCTATCACATTCTCCGGATACAAATTTTAAGTCCAGAAAATGTGAATAGAAGCTACAGCAGGCGCAAATACGAAACTGGCGAGTACGGTAAATTCCACAGTTATCCACATCTAGAAAAATGGAATAGTTACATGACATATATCACTGGATATGAAATTGAAACGCAGTATTAACATAGATTCAATCATTCATTGTTGTTAAACCTGTTGTTATGCTGATACACGAAGTTCTTTTTACACAAAAATTTTCATTAGTGCTGTAAGGTGGCTATAATTTCGCACCTTACAAGAACGCAGCCACATACTTTGCCGTGATCTACAAACACAATGAAGTATCATGTGATAGGCTGTACATCGTATATATAAACATATAAAGGAGACTGACATTGTCACGTACGTCATGTAAATAATTGTTAACGATTATTGCATGAAAGGCGACGGAGTGTCTTCATTATAAAAACGGCGTAATGAATGATTGCCTATACTAGTAGAGGTTGGAACGCCAGTGGAGATGAAGTGGCAGGCAGAACTCAACCTCTGGGTGGAAGGTCCGCACCGGTGTTGGTCCTGCTTAAACACAGGAAACAGCTAGACAGACGTCGTGGCACCTGAGATCTGGAGCACAACAGGGTGACGGCCCGCCGCTACTGGCCATTAAAATTGCAACACCACGAATATGACGTGCTACAGTCGCGAAATTTAACAGACAGGAAAAAGATGCTGTGATATGCAAATGATTGGCTTTTCAGTGCATTCACACAAGGTTGGTGCCGGTGGCGACACCTACAACGTACTGACATGTGGAAAGTTTCCAACCGATTTCTCACACACAAACAGCAGCTGAGAGGCGTTGCCTGGTGAAACGTTGTTGTGATGCCTCGTGTAAGGAGGAGAAAGGCGTACCATCACGATTCCGACTGTGATAAAGGTCGGATTGTAGTCTATCGCGACTGCGGTTTCTCGTATCGCGACATTGCTGCTCGTGTTGGTCCAGATCCAATAACTGTTAGCAAAATATGGAATCGGTGGATTCAGGAAGGTAATACGGAACGCCGTGCTGGATCCCAAAGGCCTCGTATCACTAGCTGTCAAGATGACAGGCATCTTATCCGCATGACTGTAACGGATCATGCAGCCACGTCTCGATGCCTGAGTCAACAGATGGGGACGTTTGCAAGACAATAACCACCTGCACGAACAGTTAGACGACGTTTGCAGCAGCATGGACTATTAGCTCGGAGACCGTGGCTGCGGGTACCCTCGACGCTGCATCACAGACAGGAGCGTCTGCGATGGTGTACTCAACGACGAACCTGGGTGCACGAATGGCAAAACGTCATTTTTTCCGATGAATCCAGGTTCTGTTTACAGCGTCATGATGCTCGCATCCGTGTTTGGCGACATTGCGGTGAACACACATTGGAAACGTGTATTCGTCATTGTAATTCTGGCATATCACCCGGCTTAGTGGTATGGGGTGCCATTAGTTACACGTCTCGGTCACCTCTTGTTCGCATTGACGGCATTTTGAACAGTGGACGTTACATTTGAGATACGTTACGACCCGTGGCTCAACCCTTCATTCGATCCCTGCGAAACCCTACATTTCAGCAGGATAATGCACGACCGCATGTTGCAGGTCCTGTACGGGCCTTTCTGGATACAGAAAATGTTCGACTGCTGCTCTGGCCAACACATTCTCTAGATCTCTCACCAATTGAAAACGTCTGGTCAATGGTGGCCGAACAACTGGCTCGTCACAATACGCCAGTCACTACTCTTGATGAACTGTGGTATCGTGTTGAAGCTGCATGGGCATGTGTACCTGTACACGCCATCCAAGCTCTGTTTGACTCAATGCCCGTTATTACGGCCAGAGGTTGTTGTTCTGGGTACTGATTTCTCAGGATCTATGCACCAAAATTGCGTGAAAAAGTAATCACATGTCAGTTCTAGTGTAAGATATTTGTCCAATCAATACCCGTTTATCATCTGCATTTCTTCTTGGTGGAGCAATTTTAATGGCCAGTACTGTAGTAGGGGCCGGGAGGATAATCAGATAATACTTCTGAACGCGGAAAATCTTGGACGCAGGTGAGAGGAACGAAGAAGCAGCACCTCGGAAACCACGCAGGCTGGGTTATTTGCAAGGATTTTTACGCAGAAGCGTACCATTGTACGAGTATGTGTTTTTCCTCGCAAACTTTCCGCGCTGGGCGACAAAAGACTAAAGTATGGTTGGTCGTTGTTCGGAAGAATCTGTAGAGAGGGAGAGTATTCTGTAGTTTCGGGATATGACTCGTTTTTGGAATTACGATGGTGGGGAGCCGAACCTTTCTGGGAAGCCAGCGCTGGAGAGACGTGGTCTTTCCGTTGTGAGCCCCCGTGTATGACGGTCGCTCGATATCAGCTTTGTTGATACAGACGGACTTGCTGTCAGGAGCACTGTACGCACTGTACTGTTTGGAACCTACACGATTCTGGACTTCACCTCCTGGTTGGTAGTCGTCGTTGAGTACGCAGCGTTCAGTAATTGAGAGCACTTCCTCTGCCTATACTTACGTTGAGACGTTATCTGAACTCCGTCCTTGTGGCTGGCAATTTGCCTTTCTCGTCTGTAGAACACAGAGAGGAGAAGACAGTATTAGAGTATATTAGTCACAGGACCACTTTCTGCCGTCCTAGTATTTGAAAGAGTTTATTTGTGGCTTGAGTTCTTCCATTGTCGCAGACGAGTACGAGAACCATTACTTCGACGCAGAAGACGCAGTACATACGGTGATATCTCAAATTGCTTCGGCTTATTAGGGCTATAAAAGCTAAACAGCTGTGATCATGTTAGTTTATTTCCACTGAGGTTCCACACCACCGTAGATCAACTTTGAAGGTAGTGTCTTCTAGTGTTTGGTACGTAGATGATGTCAGTCATTTTGCGTTATTGATATTAGATCGCGCAGTCATAATAAGGGGCAGAGTTGGGCAATTGATTAGTAATTTTACTTAGGAAATGTAAACTTCGTAATATAAAGGTCTTTTAATCTACAGTAAATAAATGACTCACTGAGCCGACAGGTATTTAAAAAGTCTCAAATGGTTCAAATAGCTCTGAGCACTATGCGACTTAACTTCTGAGGTCATCAGTCGCCTAGAACTTAGAACTAATTAAAACTAACTAACCTAAGGACACCGCCACATCCATGCCCAAGGCAGGATTCGAACCTGCGACCGTAGCGGTCGCTCGGTTCCAGACTGTAGCGCCTAGAACCGCACGGCCACTCCGGCCGGCTAAAAGGTCTCACAGCAGCATAGCCTCCAAAAAATTAAAAAGGGATTAGGCTAAAGCAAACCCTCTACAACAGAAAATGAATGCCAAGACGGGCAAAAATTCGACACTACAATACAGTCACAAAACCAGCAATCCTCTACGCAAGTGAAACATTAACACTTAACAGAAAACAGCAACTTGAAGACATCATAAAATATGAGTGGAAGATCAGTAGGAAAATTCCAGGAGTAATACATAGTCAAGATGATTATAGGGTTCAATAAATTAAAAGAACAGAAAAGTTTTCACACGTCGAAACTGATATCAGGAAAAAGTAACGCAGTAATTGCCAATAATAATAGTAAAAATAATACGAGTACTGGTAGTAATAATAATATGTTCTGCCAGTCGTAAAAGGCGACGAAAAGAACAGACCACTAATAGGGCTAACCCCCCTTTTAGTGTAATTACTTGGTTCAGGACAGAACTAAAGAAGCCTCGGACAAGCGCCGTCATGGTCGGGGACGACACTTGAACCCTATGCCCGCCCACAATGGTAACGACACTGCTAGCCAACTGGAAAATGATTTAAATCCAAATAGAGGTGTTTTGCAGGATATGCTTCCTGCAACCACCCTAGAAGGAAAACAAAGACAGAGGATGAGATGGTCAGATGAAGTTAATCGACACCTCATGTTCTGTTATTACCAAGCAACAAACCTAGGAACCAACACAACTGGATACAGATCACAAATATACACAACATTTCTTACCAGATACCCGGAATTAAAATTTTTAACAGAACAACGACTAGCTGATCAGATCCGTGTAATAATAAAAAATAACAGGATATCCCAGTCAGAATTAGAAAACATTAAACAACAAGTACAACAAATACTGGAACAAAATTATGTGCAATTAGAAGAAGAAAATACAGTAATGGACTCAAACATCCCAGAGAAAACAAACAAAGAACAAAACGCGTCAATTAAACAATCAGAGGAAAACAAAATCTTTAGACAGCCACCAGAACAAGCACAAATAGAACACGAAGTGACACACATGTTAGATATAGAAGAGAAATTTCAGCTGACATATATAGAATACAAAGACACAAATACAGACATTAGACCATTCTTCCATAGACCACCAAATAACCCACAAGTCGAAACAACAATAACAACTATCAACACAATCATACACAACAAAATAAATGAAAATACAACTATGGAAGAGTTACAACTACTGGTTTATGTAGGAGCACTCACTACATTAAATATACACACTAGGCAGAGATCAGAACCAACCAACACACAGAAGAAACCCACAAAACCAGCATGGCAACACAGGCTACAGATCAGAATAGCAAAACTGAGGAAAGACATCGGACAGCTAACACAATTTATAAGAAATGAAATATCAGACAAAAAACGAAAAAGGTTAGGTAAAATCTCACAACAAGAAGCAATAGAGCAATTAGATGAAAAGAAGCAGAAATTACAAGCATTGGCCAAACGACTTAGAAGGTACAAAAAAAGTGAAAATAGGAGGAAACAAAACCAAACATTCAACACAAACCAAAAGAGATTTTACCAAATAATAGATAACACACACATTAAAATAGACAATCCACCAAACATAACAGACATGGAACACTTCTGGAGCAACATATGGTCAAACCCGGTACAACATAACAGGCATGCACGGTGGATACAAGCAGAAAGAGTCTCATATAAGATGATACCACAAATGCCTGAAGTGATAATTTTGCAACATGGAGTCACCCAAGCAATTAATTCTACGCACAATTGGAAAGCCCCTGGAAATGATAAAATAGCAAATTTCTGGTTAAAGAAGTTCACCTCAACACATTCACATCTAATTAAATTATTTAACAGTTACACTGCAGACCCATACACATTCCCTGATACACTTGCACATGGAATAACTTATCTGAAACCTAAAGATCAAGCAGACACAGCAAACCCAGCTAAATATCGCCCCATAACATGCCTACCAACAATCTACAAAATATTAACTTCAGTCATTACACAGAAATTAATGACACATACAACACAGAACAAAATTATAAATGAAGAACAAAAAGGCTACTGCAAAGGAGCACGAGGATGTAAAGAGCAACTGATAATAGATGCAGAGGTGATGTATCAAGCTAAAACTAAACAAAGGTCGCTACACTACGCATACATTGATTACCAAAAAGCTTTTGATAGTGTACCCCACTCATGGTTACTACAGATATTGGAAATATACGAAGTAGATCCTAAATTGATACAGTTCCTAAACATAGTAATGAAAAACTTAATATCCAAACAAATTCAGATAATATCACATCACAGCCAATACAGATTAAGCGTGGAATATACCAAGGAGACTCATTAAGTCCTTTCTGGTTCTGTCTTGCTCTGAACCCACTATCCAACATGCTAAATAATACAAATTATGGATATAATATTACTGGAACATACCCACACAAAATCACACATTTGCTATACAGGGATGATCTAAAACTACTGGCAACAACCAATCAACAACTCAACCAATTACTAAAGATAACAGAAGGATTCAGCAATGATGTAAGTATGGCTTTTGGAACAGACAAATGTAAGAAAAATAGCATAGTCAAGGGAAAACACACTAAACGAGGAGATTACATATTGGATAACCACAGCGACTGCATAGAAGCGATGGAAAAAACAGATGCCTATAAATATCTAGGATACAGACAAAAACTAGGAATAGATAATAAAAATATTAAAGAAGAACTAAAAGAAAAATATAGACAAAGACTAACAAAAATACTGAAAACAGAATTGACAGCAAGAAACAAGACAAAAGCTATAAATACTTATGCTATACCAATATTGACCTACTCATTTGGAGTAGTGAAATGGAGTCACACAGACTTAGAAGCACTCAATACACTTACACGATCACAATGTCACAAATATAGAATACATCACATACATTCAGCAACAGAAAGATTCACATTAAGCAGAAAGGAAGGAGGAAGGGGATTTATCGATATAAAAAACCTACATTATGGACAGGTAGACAATTTAAGAAAATTCTTTCTAGAACAAGCAGAAACTAGCAAAATACACAATGCAATCGCTCATATAAATACATCGGCTACACCACTGCAATTTCATAACCACTTCTACAACCCTTTAGATCACATAACATCAACAGATACGAAGAAAGTAAATTGGAAAAAGAAAACACTACATGGCAAGCACCCGTATCATCTAACACAGCCATACATCGATCAAGGCGCATCCAACACATGGCTAAGAAAAGGCAATATATACAGTGAGACGGAAGCATTCATGATTGCAATACAGGATCAAACAATAAACACCAGATATTACAGCAAGCATATTACTAAAGATCCCAATACCACAACAGATAAATGCAGACTTTGCAAACAACAAATAGAAACAGTAGATCACATCACAAGTGGATGTACAATACTAGCAAATACAGAATACGCCAGAAGACATGACAATGTTGCAAAAATAATACATCAACAACTTGCCATAAAACATAAACTAATAAAACAACACGTTCCCACATACAAGTATGCACCACAAAATGTACTGGAGAATGATGAATACGAATTATACTGGAAAAGAACCATTATAACTGATAAAACAACACCACATAACAAACCTGACATCATACTCACCAATAAAAAGAAGAAATTAACACAACTAATCGAAATATCCATACCCAATACAACAAATATACAGAAGAAAACAGGAGAAAAAATTGAAAAATACATCCAACTGGCTGAGGAAGTCAAGGACATGTGGCATCAGGATAAAGTTGACGTTATACCGATTATACTATCAACTACAGGAGTCATACCACACAATATCCACCAGTACATCAATGCAATACAGCTACATCCAAACGCATATATACAACTACAGAAATCCTTAGTTATTGATACGTGTTCAATATCCCGAAAGTTCTTAAATACAATGTAACATATACCATACAGTTAAAAGGAAGTCACACTTGATGAAGGTCCGCGTCACTTTCCATTTTTAACCAGACCTAAGGTCTGAGAAAAATAGAAATAATAATAATAACATGATTGCAATACAGGATCAAACAATAAACATGATTGCTATACAGGATCAAACAATAAACACCAGATATTACAGCAAGCATATTACTAAAGATCCCAATACCACAACAGATAAATGCAGACTTTGCAAACAACAAATAGAAACAGTAGATCACATCACAAGTGGATGTACAATACTAGCAAATACAGAACACGCCAGAAGACATGACAATGTTGCAAAAATAATACATCAACAACTTGCCATAAAACATAAACTAATAAAACAACACGTTCCCACATACAAGTATGCACCACAAAATGTACTGGAGAATGATGAATACAAATTATACTGGAAAAGAACCATTATAACTGATAAAACAACACCACATAACAAACCTGACATCATACTCACCAATAAAAAGAAGAAATAAACACAACTAATCGAAATATCCATACCCAATACAACAAATATACAGAAGAAAACAGGAGAAAAAATTGAAAAATACATCCAACTGGCTGAGGAAGTCAAGGACATGTGGCATCAGGATAAAGTTGACGTTATACCGATTATACTATCAACTACAGGAGTCATACCACACAATATCCACCAGTACATCAATGCAATACAGCTACATCCAAACATATATATACAACTACAGAAATCCGTAATTATTGACACTTGTTCAATTACCCGAAAGTTCCTAAATGCAATGTAACATATACCGTACAGTTAAAAGGAAGTCACGCTTGATCAAGGTCTGCGTCACCTTCCATTTTTAACCAGACATAACGTCTGAGACAAGAAAGAAATAATAATAATCATAATAATAATCATTCCCCCCCAACACTGTGATTGAACGCCTGTTTATGAAAATAACGAAGGGGGAACATCCCTGAGTTCCGTAACAAGGCAAGATATCGTATTAGCCCAGGGGCCGATGACCTCAGCAGTATGGTCCCATAGATCTTACCACAAATTTGCATTTTTTTAAAGAAGCAATCAATAAACAAACCCATGTGGTCTCACACGGTAAGCTCCAATTCCACACAGATTATAAATCGGCTGATCTTACCACGCATCGTCCAGACTGTTCACTAACATGCCTCTTCACAAACAAGGGCATGCATCCTCAAAAAGGCCATGAAGTATCTCCTAACATTGTGTCGGATCTCCTTTTGCCCAGCTTAGTGCAACACCTCGACGTGACAGGGAAGCGACATGTTTGAAGTCAGCTGCAGAAAAACTGAGCTATGCGGCCTCTATAACCTCACATAATTTGCGAAAGTGCGGCAGGTGCAGAATGTAGTGCACGAACTGACCTCTCGATTATGTCCCATGAATGTTCGATGGGATTCACGGCGAGCGATCTGGTCGGCCATATCATTCGTCCGAATTGACTGGAATGCTCTGAGGTGACACACTGTCATGCACAACAATTCCATCATTGCTTGGGAACATTAAACCCATGAATGGTTGCAAATGGTCTTCAAGTAGACAAACATAACCATTTACAGTCAATGACAGAGGGACCGTAGGACCATAGGACCATAGGACCCAGTCCATTCCATCTAAACACAGTTGACATCATTACGTAACCACCACGAACTTGCGTTGTGACTTGTCGTTAGTTTGGGCCCATGGCTTCGTGGGGTCTATGCTGAACTCGAACACTACTGTCAGCTCTTACCAACTGAAACTGTAACTCATCTGACCAGGACTCGGTTTTCCAGTTTTCTAGGATCCAACCGATATGATCACGAGCCCGGAAGAGGCGGTGCAGGAGATGTTGTGCCGTTAACAAAGGTACTCGCGTCGGTCGCTTGCTGCCATAGTCCATTTACGCCAAATTTCGCAACTCTGTCCTGAGGGATGTGTTCGTCGTAAGTGTTGTGGATTGGCAAGACAGCCAACCCACTATGAGAGGAAGCCGAAAGACACTCGTTTTAGCTCACGCAGGCTGGCGTGAGGTCTGGAACAGGTCAAGGAAATGAGACTAACAAAAAACGTACGAAGCTGCTGGAATACTTAACTTTAATCAATAATTGGTGAACATCGCTCTTGACGGTACATGTTTTACAGCATCAATCGTAACTGGTAATGGCGCCTTGCTAGGTCGTAACAAATGACATAGCTGAAGGCTATGCTAACTATCGTCTCGGCAAATGAGAGCGTATTTTGTCAGTGAACCATCGCTAGCAAAGTCGGCTGTACAACTGGGGCGAGTGCTAGGATGTCTCTCTAGACCTGCAGTGTGGCGGCGCTCGGTCTGCAATCACTGATAGTGGCGACACGCGGGTCCGACGTATACTAACGGACCGCGGCCGATTTAAAGGCTACCACCTAGCAAGTGTGGTGTCTGGCGGTGACACCACAGTAAGTTCCACATTGATTTCTGCGGTTATTTCACGCAGTGTTGCTTGTCTGTCAGCACTGACAAGTCTAGGCAAACGCCGCTGCTCTCGCTCGCTAAGTAAATGCCGTCGGCGTTATGCGTGGTGAGATATTTTGTATTCTCTACGTACTCGTGGCACTGTGGATATCGCAATACTGAGTTCCCTCACGAGTTCCAAGTGGAATGTCCCATGCGTCGAGCTCCACCATTCCGCTTTCAGAGTCTGCTAATTCCCATCGTGCGGCCATAATCACGTCGGACACCTTTTCATGTGAATCACCTGAGTACAAATAACATCTCCGCCAATGCACTGCCTTTTCATACCTTGTGTACGCGATACTACCGCTATCTGTACATGTCCACATCGCTATTCTATGTCTTTCGTATGCTCAGTGTATGGCGAGCGCTGTCTGCTGTCTTCGTAGCTGACTAAGACGCTATGTCTCCTGTCAACTTGGTATCTGAATGTAGCTTTTCTCTGAGCACTCGGGTGACAAGGTTTATTATTTATTTCCGCATTCGCTGACGTTGTCTTTTTAGAAAGCAAGCACTAGACGTGTTCGGTGAAACATCCCGTGAGACTGGGAAAAAGCGCAGGTCACTGCTGTTTAGAAAAAGCTAAATGTCAGGATGCACAGAATTACGCGTCACTTAGATAATTCTGCTTCAGAACCCTAGAGCGCATTCTAAGCTCACACAGTATGCCTTTGCCGCATGAAAACGAACTTCTCTGAAAGCACTAGGGCAGACTCAAAGAAAACAGCTCATCTGAAAGAGATCATTCGTACACGACATCTTGCAAACTTTTCTATTTATGTAAGGCTGCTGACACTGTACCACTTTGTCTTCTACTAACCAAGCCAGCATCAGAATGAATATTATCTCAGATATGTGTCTGACTCGTGGAGTATATGACTGACACAACCCAGTATGGTAGATATCTACCTTTCAAAAACTGAGGGATCTTGAGCCTAATAGTTGTCACGACAAATCTAGGAATCACAATGATGTAATAGTAAACGTTTAGATGAGCTTAAACGCGTTGTTACTGGTGTGATACTGGCTGGTGACACATATTGATAATTAATTGAAACCCTCAGCTACCGAAAGCTGTTATTGACATACCTTGATGAGGACAGCTGAAAATCTATGCCCCAACCCGGACTCGAACCCGGGATCTCCTGCTTACACGGCAGATGCTCTATCCACCTGAGTCACTGAGGACACATATGAATAGCGCGACTGCAGGGACTTATCCCTAGCACGCTTCCCGTGAGACCCACATTCCCAACTGTCCACAATCTACGTACGTAATGTTCCTAATAATACTTTGCCCATCTACTCATTGCTCGCGCCCACTAATCTGACGATTCCTTTAGAGTGTGGGCAACTAGTGTGCATGCGCACGAAGGTCAATGGTCGGGTAGCCATTTAACTTTATATAAAGATTGTAACTGTTCTCGAAAGAAGAGATACCATTGATGACCATGTAGCTTCTCTAGAATAAATGATAATTAACAGTTTCAGTTGCTGTTGGGCTGGGCTAGCACTTGGATGGGTGACCATCCAGTCTGCCGAGCGGTGTTGGCAAGCGGGGTGCACTCAGCCCTTGTGAGGCAAACTCAGGAGCTACTTGATTGAAAAATAGCGGCTATGGTCTCGTAAACTGACATACGGCCGGGAGATCGGTGTGCTGACCACATGCCCCTCCATATCCACATTCGGTGACGCTTGTGGGCTGAGGATGACACGTTGACCTGTCAGTACCACTGGGCCTCTTCGGACGGAATTTAGTTTGTTAAACCATGTATCAGATCTCTATGGGTCCCAAAAAAGGAAAAAGAAACTCTTAGGTTTCAATTGACGATGTGGTCTGCATGACAAGCTCTCATTTTTGAGCCGCGGCTCGCTTATCTACATCTACATCTACATTTATACTCCGCAAGCCACCCAACGGTGTGTGGCGGAGGGCACTTTACGTGCCACTGACATTACCTCCCTTTTCTGTTCCAGTCGCGTATGGTTCGCGGGAAGAACGACTGTCTGAAAGCCTCCGTGCGCGCTCGAATCTCTCTAATTTTACATTCGTGATCTCCTCGGGAGGTATAAGTAGGGGGAAGCAATATATTCGATACCTCATCCAGAAACGCACCCTCTCGAAACCTGGCGAGCAAGCTACACCGCGATTCAGAGCGCCTCTCTTGCAGGGTCTGCCACTTGTTTGCTAAACATCTCCGTAACGCTATCACGGTTACCAAATAACCCTGTGACGAAACGTGCCGCTCTTCTTTGGATCTTCTCTATCTCCTCTGTCAACCCGATCTGGTACGGATCCCACACTGATGAGCAATACTCAAGTATAGGTCGAACGAGTGTTTTGTAAGCCACCTCCTTTGTTGATGGACTACATTTTCTAAGGACTCTCCCAATGAATCTCAACCTGGTACCCGCCTTACCAACAATTAATTTTATATGATCATTCCACTTCAAATCGTTCCGCACGCATACTCCCAGATATTTTACGGAAGTAACTGCTACCAGTGTTCGTTCCGCTATCACATAATCATACAATAAAGGATCCTTCTTTCTATGTATTCGCAATACACTACATTTGTCTATGTTAAGGGTCAGTTGCCACTCCCTGCACCAAGTGCCTATCCGCTGCAGATCTTCCTGCATTTAGCTACAATTTTATAATGCTGCACCTTCTCTGTATACTACAGCATCATCCGCGAAAGGCCGCATGGAACTTCCGACACTATCTACTAGGTCATTTATATATATTGTGAAAAGCAATGGTCCCATAACACTCCCCTGTGGCACGCCAAAGGTTACTTTAACGTCTGTAGACGTCTCTCCATTGATAACAACATGCTGTGTTCTGTTTGCTAAAAACTCTTCAATCCAGCCACACAGCTGGTCTGATATTCCGTAGGCTCTTACTTTATTTGTGTCCATTATAATTATTCGGGCTGTTATGCCGTGGTCGGTTGATGAATTCTGTGGTGATTCCCAACGTTTCGTCTCCGACTGCGGGAGACATCTTCAAGGGGGTCCGTAGCTTGATGGAAGGTCCAACACACACACTGGCTCGCTACTGACTGCCGCTAAATTCCGTGTCCGCGCGCCCCCGCGCCGCGGCGTGACGTCACGTGTTTTGAAAACGTCAGTGCAATTGGCCGCTGTCCGTCGCCGTCGATCGCCGTTGCCATCACCCAGTAGTGGACGAGTGGTACACATCTTCTTTAACACCGGCATCCATATACCGTTCAATTTGACGCCCTCCTCCTTTCGGTTGAAATTATTTGGGTGTTTAGCGATTAAAAGGATAAACTACTACTAACAGCGACAAACACGCCACCACCGGTTGCATGCAATCTATCCTTTCTAAACACCGTCTGTGCCTTTGTAAAAATTTCGGTAGAATTTATCTCTGGCTTCAGCCAGCTTTCTGTACCTGTAACGATTTCAGCTTTGGTGCTTTCTATCAGCGCTTGAAGTTCCGGTACTTTACCAATGCAGCTTCGACAGTTTACAATTACAATACCGATTGGTGCTTGGTCCCCGCATGTCCTGACTTTGCCCCGCACCCTTTGAGGCTGTTGCCCTTTCTGTACTTGCCACACAACCCCCGCTACCCGTGTAGCCGCTTGCTGCGTGTAGTGGACTCCTGACCTATCCAGCGGAACCCGAAACCCCACCACCCTATGGCGCAAGTCGAGGACTCTGCAGCCCACACGGTCGCAGAATCGTCTCAACCTCTGATTCAGACCCTCCACTCGGCTCTGTACCAAAGGTCCGCAGTCAGTCCTGTCGACGATGCTGCAGATGGTGAGCTCTGCTTTCATCCCGCTAGCGAGACTGGCAGTCTTCACCAAATCAGATAGCCGCCGGAAACCAGAGAAGATTTCCTCCGATCCATAGCGACACATATCATTGGTGCCGACATGAGCGACCACCTGCAGATGGGTGCACCCTGTACCCTTCATGGCATCCGGAAGGACCCTTTCCATATCTGGAATGACTCCCCCCGGTATGCACACGGAGTGCACATTGGTTTTCTTCCCCTCTCTTGCTGCCATATCCCTAAGGGGCCCCATTACACGCCTGACGTTGGAGCTCCCAACTACCAGTAAGCCCACCCTCTGCGGCCGCCCAGATCTTGGAGACTGAGGGGCAACCTCTGGAACAGGACAAGCAGCCATGTCCGGCCGAAGATCAGTATCAGCCTGAGACAGAGCCTGAAACCGGTTCGTCAGACAAACTGGAGAGGCCTTCAGTTCAGCCGTCCAGAATGTCTTTCGCCCCCTGCCACACCTCGAAACGACCACTCACTCTACCACAGGTGAGGGATCAGCCTAAATTGTGGGCAGTATCCAGGGCAGCCACAGTCGTAGTCCGACCGGGGGATGCGTGGGACGAGCTGGCCGTCCCCGACAAACCCCCATCCGGACCCCCACAGTGACGCCCATTGGCAACAGCCTCAAGCTGTGTGGCCGAAGCCAACACTGTCTGAAGCTGGGAGCGAAGGGATGCCAACTCAGCCTGCATCCGAACACAGCAGTTGCAGTCCCTATCCATGCTAAAAACTGTTGTGCAAAGAACGTCTGAACTAATCTACAGAGAGCACAAACAAACCGACACAAAATTTAAACGGTTATTAAAATACAAGACTGCCTAGTAAATGCAGTAATACTGCTACTAGCGCACTGCTGACACACTGCTCGGCGGCGGAAGGAGACTACGCGATTTTACACTATTCAGGCACTAAAACGCGATGCTACAACTCTCAAATACCATAATACGCCCAAAATTTATGAATTAAACAATGCAAGTACCAAAAACTCGCAAAGAAATTAAGAATTAAACTATGTAACAAATAAGTGAGCTAAGAGTGTACGACTTGCTGCTGGCAGCTGCTTATCCAACGGCGGCAGGGAGCACACTCATGTTAGGTGTTGGATCAAACCTTGGTTGCTGTTCTGTGTTTAGTCTCCCGCGGTTATCGCAGCGGTGTGTATCGATATTCGCAACCTGTACTATCTTTCGCCTGGCGCTTATAGTTTCCGGCTGTGCGGTGTGTGATTAGTTGGTCGGTTGGCGTGGTGCAGCGAGGAAATCTTCGCGGCGCGTAGTTTCGCCGAGGCCGCTGGCGGCGTCCAGGCACGGTCGGGGTGTGTGGTGCTGTTCCCATTGCTACGAGGTCCGTGGATCAGCGATCCTGGACACCAAAGTACCGTTCTGACCTAATCTACCAGCAAGTCACGACTGCTCACATTGTGTCGTTTGGATTTCGTTGTCGGCTGTTTGTCCATTCCCGCGAGTAACAACGTGCGTTTTCAAGTTGGTAAATTTTACCCATCCTCTGGTGGAGTTTAACTGTACTTTGTTATTTTGAATTGAAGTGTACCAGCGGAAACTTCTGCCTTGTGGCCGTTACCGTTCCGGTTACCTGCCCTGGCCGTTGTCGTAAATTCAGGCAGTGTATTTTCCTCATCGTGCTGTCTCTGTCCAGCACGGTGTGTAGTTCGACAGCTCAATGTATAATTGGTTATGGGTGCCAATACTTGCTACGTTGTTCCATTGAACTCACTGTTGTGTGCTGGTTGGGTGGAACGGAAGTTATCTTGTCAGTGAGTTTGCTGACTGTCTGTCAGTTGGGTTGTCGTCGGATCGAGAATGCTTGGGCCGACTGCCTGTCTCACCTAAGAGAGCGTTAGTGTTTGAATTCCAGGCCGACAGAAGCTTCTGAGCGCTGTTGGGTGTACTGCCTTTTCTTATTTGTCCTTTTTGTTTGTATTTGTATGGCTTCTAGCCGATTTCTAAATTAAGGTTGTTTTGCCCTTAAGGCGTGAGATTGTTTGAGCCTTCAGCCTAATTTAAAGAACTGTCTTAAGTAAGGCCTTTGACCTTTATAAAAATTTAATTTTGTTGAGTCTTAAGTGATGGCCCTTCAGCCGATTTTTAAATTCAATCTGTTTTGCTCTTAAGGTGTCAGAACTGTTTTAAGATAAGACTTTTCGCTTTTTAAGAAATTCTGATTTTTGTGTGAGTTGTTGGCTTTCAGCCGATTTTAAATTAAAGTGGTCTTGCCCTTAAGGCATGAGATGGTATTGCGCATTCAGCCGGTTAATAAGTTCCAAAAATTAATGCTGTGTTCATTTAAAAAAATGTCTTGGCTCTTGTAATGTTCGGTCAAATAAATAAAGATGCATGTTCGAGTGTAACTGACAGCCGCTTATTTTGGCCCCTTTCCACAATTTAAACTACCTGTCCTGTTCTGCGGGTTTAGCAGGGCGTCTCAATTTTATTTTTAGTGTAGGTTAGAATGAAGTGTGTCTACCTGTGTTTCCAGTAATGTCATATAGCAACCGCAATGTGGAAATGATATGCCACTGAATTATTAATTTTGTAACCTAAAAAATACATTTTGAGTAATTTGTAATCGAAGTGTTAATGTTGTAACATAATAGCTACTCCTTGAGTTTGTTATTATGTATAATGTTAACGTTAACTGATAATCGATCTTTTCTGGTAAATGCATTTTTGCTTTTTCTTGAATGTCTCGTTGGATAATCCTTAACCTACTCTGTGGAGTCCACAAGTTTCTCACAAAACTGACAGCTATGAGGGTAAATGATACAATATTACACAGAAATAGCTAATAGTAATGATGGAACATTATACATCTGAGAAATTGTACTAAAATTACGCAGGTGCACAGCACATTTCGTTTTGTAAGTACTTTATTGCGGTGACATAAGTTGTGATGCAATTATTGTTGTTTCACCGAACAGCTGTATACTTTTCTGTTCTTCTTTGGCGCGCTAGGTCCGATGATGGTCTAACACTAAACCGAAATTGGTCGTCCGTAATGAAACATACCGTTACAGTTGCGTATTGCTTAACGCTCTTCTTAACATTCATTAAAGCTGCACATACCCATCTCCAAAAAACAGAATCCCGTGCGCTGTACAGGACGGCCAATGTTCCACTGAAACGAGACTGGGATCGGGTTCGCCCCAAGGAAGATAATAGTTCCTCTAACGCCGGTGTACAATGTACATAAAGGATTTATCAAACAGGATGCGTCGTGTGCAGGGAAGTATCATCGTTGGATAGCTGTAAGAAACTACAGAGAGTCTTGGATATAATATGTCCTCTTTGTTTAATAAATATTACGTCTCATGTAGATATATGCAAGATAATGTCTGCAAACAGCGCTCGTTTTCTAAAAAGAAGTAATTAACATTACCTAGAATTATGACAGTTTGCAGACTTACGTCAACTCACAGGTGCCGTACTCTTCATCTATTGTTACTTTGCGTAATGTCTTGCAGGGTAATTTCGGTCTCAAAATCAATGAAACCTTTATTCTTTATCGTGACTTGAAAAGCAGTCCGGAACATGTGTGCTCTCGCTTCCTGTCTGTTCAGAAATATTGTACTACAAGCATTATCCAAAGTCTTCTCTTTAGTACAAAGTAGTATTTTGTCAGTAGCTTGATGAACGAAAATTTCTGTATGTTTAAATTTTTTCGACGAAGAATCCATCTCTTCTTTTCTTGAGTCACCTGAAGATAGGGTAGCCCAAGTTTGTGCAATGTTCATGCCTTCTTTATTTATTCCTACACCCTAATTTCCTACTTCCTTGCAAATTTTGTAATGAAGTTTTTTGTTTGAAAATATCAACCAGTCATTTTTCTTACAAATGAGATTTCTTGACCCAGAGTCTAACACGATCATTTGACTTGCTTTCGTATACACTTTCGTTCTCTATATTTTCACACCTGGATCATTGGTTAACATTTTCGCTTTATCATCCAACGGCAACGTTGAATTTACTGACTTTTCACTCGCGTAAGAATCATTGGCCAGTTTTAGCCTTTTAGATGCAGAAGAACGAGTAAAATAGTTTGTTATTTTGCTGCTCATCTTACCTTAACGTCAGAGCTAATTTCCAACAAAGGGGAGGACACATCATGCATACAACCAAGAAGAAGAGAACAGTGAGTGAATAATAAAGTACGCCGTGCCCCATGTACAGTCTCACTAACACAACAGAAAAAAGCAGACTCACTGAAAAAATGAAATGATCCTATGGAATCAACGTACAGGAGTCCCCACGTGAAGAAGTTGGGTCGCCGAATTGCAAGTCTTTTTCCAGTTGCCACATTCGGTGACTCGCGTGTCGATGATGATGATTATGATGAAATGATAATGGGAGCAACACAGCAACCCGTTCTCGAGCGGAGAAAATCTCCGACCTGGCCGGGAATCGAACCCGAGCCCACTGTAAGGTAGTCAGATGCGCAGACTATTCAGCTGCAGGTGGGGTCAGTTAGCTCAATGACAGGCTGCCATCGACTCAGTTATGGAAAGCGCTTGCCTGCTGTTTCGAAAAGTTTGAAATACTTAAATGTATGAGTTCGTAGGTTTGCAAAGCGGGTGTAATTTTGTATGAAATAATTTTGGGTTTTGGGCAGCGTCATTGTAGCTACTAGAACAGCTAAACTGACAACGCTTCGACCGACTTACTGCGGTTGTCTTCAGGATGGTTCACTGGTGTACAATGGTGAATGTCCTCTTTTATATACTATCATTTTTTCGTTGTCTGAAGGTTACCTTGTAGTGTTGGCAGAAGAGCCAACACTGGGTTTCTAGAGGAGGCCGAAATGCACGCGTTTAATTACACGCTGACTGGCGTGAGGTCTGGAACAGTTAAAGGAATTAATAGTAGCAAATAAAGTAAGTAGTTGATATAATACTTAACTTTAATCCACAATTGTAGAACATCGCTCTTGATGATACATGCCTCACATAATAAATATCAATTGAATACGGTGCCTTGCTAGGTCGTAGCAAATGTAGCTGAAGGCTATGTTAACTATCGTCTCGGCAAATGAGAGCGTATTTGTCAGTGAACCATTGCTATGAACGTCGGCTGTACAACTGGGGCGAGTGCCAGTTCGTCTCTCTAGACCTGCCGTGTGGTGGCGCTCGGTCTGCTATCACTGACAGTGGCGACACGCGGGTCCGGCGTATACTAATGGACCGCGGCCGATTTAAAGGCTATTGCCTAGCAAGTGTGGTGTCTGGCGGTGACACCACATACCTAAACAGCTCAACGGCTTACACAAGAAAGTACAGTTCTCGCTAAAAATGGAAAACAACGGAGCCATTCTTTCTCTCGATGTGGAGGTCTACAAAACATCTAGTGGCAAATTAGGTCATAAAGTCTACAGGAACATGACGCACACCGCCATCTAGCACAAAAGAACGCTGTGCTACGTACGCGGACAACCCGAGCTCACCGTAACCACATGCAACAGGAACTGAACGACCTCAACACAACATTTCGTTGGGATGTATACAACAACAGAGACATGCAAACATGCAGCGAGCTATGAGGTGAAGACAAAACAAAAAAAGGAACGGAAGATAGTCTTCGTATTGATCGCATACCTTACGTGGGAGGCGTCAGCGACCGTGTAGGCGAGGTTCTGCCTCGCGCCGGGAGCGGGCCTGTATTTTAGAGTGGCAGCAAGATCCGAGATTTGTTGACACCCAGTAAGAATCACGCGAATACTCTCCACATTGAAGGTGTCTACGAACTTTGTTATGACTGAGGTCAAAGTGGCACATTCAACAGACAGCCAATACGCTACCCTCTACCAACTATCTACTAGAGTTGCCTTCCAATCAGCATCAGGATAGGACAGCCAATAGTGCACCAGACAGCCACCCATCCATAACAACATCTTTAAACTGTCCAATGATATCTCAGATATGTGACGTAGGTAGCCTCCAGATAATCGAAAATGACAGTATATAAAGGAGTCTTCACCAGCATACAGCAAAGAATCGTCCTGAAGATGACAGCAGCAAATCAGTCGAAACGTCGGAAATTTAGCTGTTTTAGTAGTTACAATAACGCAAACCAATACCCAAAATTATTGTATCCACAACTTAAATGTGTCGCTTTTCCCAAAACAGTCAGCACTGGCGTCGTTCCTATTGAGTTTGACAATATGAGAAAAGGAAATAAATCTGGTTTGCGTCCGTGAAATAAATCGCTGGCAAACTTTTAAGTTCTCCAACATCGTACAAAATTTACGTTACGGACAGAAAAGTTTTGTAGTACTTGTACCCCAGTGATCCCTAGCGAGCACTGTTCATAACAAGAATGATGATGATGATGATGATGATGATGATGAGCCGGTCGGGGTGGCCGAGCGGTTCTAGGCGCTACGGTCTGGAACCGCGCGACCGCTACGGTCGCAGGTTCGAATATCCTGCCTCGGGCATAGATGTGTGTGCTGTCCTTAGGTTAGTTCGGTTTAATTAGTTCTAAGTTCTAGGCGACTGATGACCTCAGAAGTTAAGTCGGCCGGCCGGAGTGGCCGTGCGGTTCTAGGCACTACAATCTGGAGCCGAGCGACCGCTACGGTCGCAGGTTCGAATCCTGCCTCGGGCATGGATGTGTGTGATGTCCTTAGGTTAGTTCGGTTTAATTAGTTCTAAGTTCTAGGCGACTGATGACCTCAGAAGTTAAGTCGCATAGTGGTCCGAGCCATTTGAACCATTTGAACCAAGTTAAGTCGCATAGTGCTCAGAGCCATTTTTTTTTTTTATTATGATGGTGATGTTTGGTTTGTGCGGCGCTCAACTGCGCGGTTATCAGCGCCCGTACAAATTCCCAACTTTAGCTCAGTCCATTCTCGCCACTTTCATGAATGATGATGAAATGATGAGGACAACACAAACACCCTGTCATCACATAACAAGGAGATAGAGCGTGATGCATCTGAGTACAGTATTAGCATTGAGTATTTCGACACATAGGAAGTTATAAATATTTGGAACTTACGTGAAATAGGACGATGAAGTGAAGCTTGTATTTGAAGGGGGGGGGGGGGGGGGAGAGAGAGAGAGAGAGAGAGAGAGAGAGAGTTAGATTTTCTTCTCAAAGGTCTCTGTGGAAACGCGAAGCATATCTAAAGGAGATCACATAAAAAATGGTAATGTGGACAACTCTCGAATATTGCTCCATAGTATGGTATCCTTATGAAGCAGACATGACGACAGACATCGAATCAGTTCACAGAAGTCCGGAACCGCGCTGCTGCTACGGTCGCAGGTTGGAATCATGCCTAGGTTTAAGTAGTTCTAAGTCTAGGGGACTGATGACCTCAGATTTAAAGTCCCATACTGCTCAGAGCCATTTGAACCTATTCACAGAAATGCTGTGACAACAGCAACAGAACGGTCTAGCCCATACGAATGGGTAACAGAAACGCTCCGGCAGCTTGAATGGGAATCCTTTGTAGCAAGGTCGTTCTCGCGACATTCAGTTCGATAAATTTAGAGCCAGGATCCGACGAAGATTGTGTTACCATGCGGTCACCATCGCGTGTCTCGTATAACGTTTATCAGAGTAAGATAAGGAAGATTATGGCGCGTACAGGTAAATAACCTTTTTTTCACTCAGTACGTGAATAGAGTTGAACAGAAAATCTATAATCATGGCACTACACAGTGCCTTTCGGAGTACGTATGTTCAAAATGTGTGAAATCTTATGGGACTTCACTGCTAAGGTCATCAGTCCCTAAGCTTACACACTACTTAACCTAAATTATCCTAAGGACAAACACACACACCCATGCCCGCGGGAGGACTCGAACCTCCGCCGGGACAAGCCGCACAGTCCACGACTGCAGCGCCCCTGACCGCTCGGCTAATCCCGCGCGGCAATAAGTATGTAGAACACAAGTTCTGCTCCATGTATTTTAATGCACTAACAGAAAAAATTGCAACAACAAGAAAGGAGTTGTACGACTTAATGGAAAGTTGTTAGGCCTGTTTCTACATCTGTTCCAATTTTCTTCCAGTCGTATTAGAATGGCGTTAGTTGCGCCACTATGAGGATGCAAATCAGGTTTGTTTTACACGCTGTAACGGTCGTGTTCATTATTTACCTTGATGAACGGACGTGGTAAGTTGACGTTAGTCAATAATGCCTTTAAGACGACAAAGACGCCATTATAAACGCCTCACTGAGTTTGAACGAGGTCGTGTGATAGGGATGGGAGAAGCTGGACGTTTCTCACGTGATATCGCAGAAGGGCGTGGGAGGAATGTAGCCACTTAACATGATTGGTGGCAGCGTTGGTCACGAGAACGTACGGTCGCAAGGAGACGGCCTCCAGACGGTCACGTGTTCGGCGTACGGCTGTGGAACACTGCACGTGCAGCAGCAATGAGCAGAAGTTGGCACCGCTGTGGTGTCACCGCCAGACACCACACATGCTAGGTGGTAGCCTTTAAATCGGCCGCGGTCCGTTAGTATACGTCGGACCCGCGTCAGTGATTGCAGACCGAGCGCCGCCACACGGCAGGTCTAGAGAGACTTCCTAGCACTCGCCCCAGTTGTACAGCCGACTTTGCTAGCGATGGTTCACTGACAAATTACGCTCTCATTTGCCGAGACGATAGTTAGCATAGCCTTCAGCTACGTCATTTGCTACGACCTAGCAAGGCGCCATTATCAATTGCTATTTACCTTGTGATGCATGTACCGTCGGACCGATGTTCACCAATTGTGGATTAAAGTTAAGTATTCCAACAGCTACGTACTTTATTTGCTAGACTCAAATCCTTTAACTGTTCCAGACCTTACGCCAGCCTGCGTGAGCTTAAACGCGTGCCTTTCGGCTTCACCTCCTAGTGGCTTGGCTGTCTTGCCAAGTCACAACTACCGCAGTGACACAACGAGCTATTACAAGTCGGTTAAATGGCTCTGAGCACTATGGGACTTAACTTCTGAGGTCATCAGTCCCCGAGAACTTAGAACTACTTAAACCTAACTAACCTAAGGACATCACACACATCCATGCCCGAGGCAGGATTCGAACCTGCGACCGTAACGGTCGTGCGGTTCCAGACTGTGGCGCCTAGAACCGCTCGGCCAAGCCCGGCCGGCACAAATCGGTTATTTCAAGGACAGTCCGAGTCAGACACCCATTCCATTGACCCCAGTCTTCAGCTAGTTTCGACGTCAATTGCGTCAAGCGAGAGCTCGTTGGAGGGCGAAGTGAAGGTCGGCTCTGTTTTCTGAGGAAAGCTGGTTCTGCCTCGGTGGCAGTAATGGCCGTGTTTTGGTTAGAAGGTGGCCAGTTGAGAGACTGCAACCGGCATGTCTGCGTGCTAGACACACTGAACACATACCTGGCGCAATGGTTTGGTGTGCCATTTTTAAGACAGCAGGAGGACTGTCTGACTACAGATTTGTACTCAATCTGGTGATACAGGCTTTTGTGCTGCCATTTATTAACAGGATTCCAGGGGGCTGTTTCCAACTGGATAAAGCCCGTCCATATACCTCTGCTGAACCCAACATGTCTCCAGACATCATCGTACGACAACTCCAGTGTTGTAAATAGTCTTCACGGGTTTACCGCCGGATCACGATGTGCAAATTCCACAATATTTCCTCGGAGTAACTGTCCGACATCTTCAGGTGGTTCAACCTTGCTCGTGGCTACATACGACTGACGGTATCCGCACACCGATGCCCCGTTTTTAGAACACGCGCGCGAAGAATGCCCAGCCGCGGAAATGGCGCATGTGCAGTGATTTGCCACATTCAAACACCCGCTGCCGAAAATCGCAGAGAGGCTCTCCCGCGCGTGCACTGTACGCTGCGTTTGCCAGCATTGTCGCCAGACGTTACTCACCAACGGCCGTACTAGGCCAGTGTTATGACGGGCCTGTTAGCGAAGAATCTTCATTTTCGCATCGTGATTTAAAAGCAGCCAATGCAGGGTTCCAGGCTGTGCTCAGTTAAAATCCCGTGTCCTTGTTGATGAGATTATCGGCTGTACGGATACGTATTGATCCCTTAATGATGCAGTCCCAGAAAGATGATGCCAGGGGTAAAACTTCCGTCTTTTCATACGATGTCCTGTATTCAGGCAGTGTTCCGCAATTTCCGACTTTTCCGGTTGACGAAGGCGTGTATGACGCTGATGTTCATCGCAGCGTTCTTGTACTGTGCGGCATGTCTGGCCTATATCCGCTGCCCCACACTGATAAGGAATCTTGTACACACAACATTTCCTCAGTCCAAGCTCATCCTTAACTGAACACAACAGGTTTTCAGTTTTGCAGATGGTTGAAATACACACTTAATTCCGTATCTCCCGAGGACTCTTCCGATTCTTGGTAACATGGCACCAAAATATGGCAAAAAGGCCAAACTGGTGGGTGTCTTCGTATCTTCATTCTGCTCCATACATTGAACTTGCCTGGGCCTGAATGCATTACGTATTTGTCTCTCAGAATAACCGTTTTGTCAGTACACTGTCTTCAAATATTGTAATTCACTCGACAGGCTCTCAGCATCAGATACCACAACTATAGATACTCCAGTGTTGTCCACAAACACCCCCCATGAACCATGGACCTTGCCGTTGCTGGGGAGGCTTGCGTGCCTCAGCGATACAGATGGCCGTACCGTAGGTGCAACCACAACGGAGGGGTATCTGTTGAGAGGCCAGACAAATGTGTGGTTCCTGAAGAGTGGCAGCGACCTTTTCAGTAGTTGCAGGAGCAACAGTCTGGATGATTGACTGATCTGGCCCTGTAACAATAACCAAAACGGCCTTGCTGTGCTGGTACTGCGAACGGCTGAAAGCAAGGGGAAACTACAGCCGTAATTTTTACCGAGGGCATGCAGCTTTACTGTATGGCTAAATGATGATGGTGTCCTCTTGGGTAAAATATTCCGGAGGTAAAATAGTCCCCCATTCGGATCTCCGGGCGGGGACAACTCAAGAGGACGTCATTATCAGGAGAAAGAAAACTGGCGTTCTACGGATCGGAGCGTGGAATGTCAGATCCCTTCATCGGGCAGGTAGGTTAGAAAATTTAAAAAGGGAAATGGACAGGTTAAAGTTAGATATAGTGGGAATTAGTAAAGTTCGGTGGCAGGAGGAACAAGACTTTTGGTCTGGTGAATACAGGGTTATAAATACAAACTCAAATAGGGGGAATGCAGGAGTGGGTTTAATAATGAATAAAAAATAGGAGTGCTGGTAAACTACTACAAACAGCATAGTGAACGCATTATTGTGGCCAAGATAGACACGAAGCCCACGCCTACTACAATAGTACAAGTTTATATGCCAACTAGCTCTGCAGCTGATGAAGAAATAGATGAAATGTATGATGAGATAAAAGAAATTATTCAGGTAATGAAGGGAGACGAAAATTTAATAGTCATGGGTGACTGGAATTCGAGAGTAGGAAAAGGGAGAGAAGGAAACGTAGTAGCTGAATATGGATTGGGGGTAAGAAATGAAAGAGGAAGCCGTCTGGTAGAATTTTGCACAGAGCGTAACTTAGTCATAGCTAACACTTGGTTCAGGATTCATAAAAGAAGGTTGTATACATGGAAGAATCCCGGAGATACTAAAAGGTATCAGATAGATTATATAATGGTAAGACAGAGATTTAGGAACCAGGTTTTAAATTGTAAGACATTTCCAGGGGCAGATGTGGACTCCGACCACAA
Source organism: Schistocerca serialis cubense (assembly GCF_023864345.2). NCBI lineage: Eukaryota > Metazoa > Arthropoda > Insecta > Orthoptera > Acrididae > Schistocerca > Schistocerca serialis. Next base: position 240,961,229 of record NC_064642.1, read on the forward strand.
TCTATTGGTTATGAACTGTAGATTAAAACTGAAGAAACTGCAAAAGGTGGGAATTTAAGGAGATGGGACCTGGATAAACTGAAAGAACCAGAGGTTGTACAGAGTTTCAGGGAGAGCATAAGGGAACAATTGACAAGATTGCGGGAAAGAAGTACAGTAGAAGAAGAATGGGTAGCTCTGAGGGATGAAGTAGTGAAGGCAGCAGAGCATCACGTAGGTAAAAAGACGAGGGCTAATAGAAATCCTTGGATAACAGAAGAAATATTGAATTTAATTGATGAAAGGAGAAAATATAAAAATGCAGTAAATGAAGCAGGCAAAAAGGAATACGAACGTCTCAAAAATGAGATCGACAGGAAGTGGAAAATGGCTAATCAGGGATGGCTAGAGGACAAATGGAAGGATGTAGAAGCTTATCTCACTAGGGGTAAGATAGATACTGCCTACAGGAAAATTAAAGAGACCTTTGGAGAATAGAGAACCACTTGTATGAATATCAAGAGCTCAGATGGAAGCCCAGTTCTAACCAAAGAAGGGAAAGCAGAAAGGTGGAAGGAGTATATAGAGGGTCTATACAAGGGCGATGTACTTGAGGACAGTATTATGTAAATGGAAGAGAATGTAGATGAAGATGAAATGGGAGATACGATACTGCGTGAAGAGTTTGACAGAGCACTGATAGACCTGAGCCGAAACAAGGCCCCGGGAATAGACAACATTCCATTAGAACTACTGACCGCCTTGGGAGAGCCAGTCCTGACAAAACTCTACCATCTGGTGAGCTCGATGTATGAGACAGGCGAAATACCCTCAGACTTCAAGAAGAAAATAATAATTCAAATCCCAAAGAAAGCACGTGTTGACAGATGTGAAAATTACCGAACTATCAGTTTAATGAGCCACAGCTGCAAAATACTAACACGAATTCTTTACAGATGAATGGAAAAACTGGTAGAAGCCGACCTCGGGGAAGGTCAGTTTGGATTCCGTAGAAATATTGAAACACGTCAGGCAATACTGACCTTACGACTTATCTTAGAAGAAAGATTAAGGAAAGGCAAAGCTACGTTTCTAGCATTTGTAGACTTAGAGAAGGCTTTTGACAATGTTGACTGGAATACTCTCTTTCAAATTCTAAAGGTGGCAGGGGTAAAATACAGGGAGCGAGAGGCTATTTACAATTTGTACAGAAACCAGATGGCGGTTATAAAGCTCAAGGGACATGAAAGGGAAGGCAGTGGTTGGGAAGGGAGTGAGACAGGGTTGTAGCCTCTCCCCAATGTTATTCAATCAGTATATTGAGCCAGCAGTAAAGGAAACAAAAGGAAAATTTGGAGTAGGTATTAAAATCCATGGAGAAGAAATAAAAACTTTGAGGTTCGCTGATGACATTGTAATTCTGTCAGAGACAGCAAGGGACCTGGAAGAGCAGTTGAACGGAGTGGACAGTGTCTTGAAAGGAGGATATAAGATGAACATCAACAAAAGCAAAACGAGGATAATGGAATGTAGTCGAATTAAGTCGGGTGATGCTGAGGGGATTAGATTAGGAAATGAGACGCTTAAAGTAGTAAAGGAGTTTTGCTATTTGGGGAGCAAAATAACTGATGATGGTCGAAGTAGAAGGGATATAAAATGTAGACTGGCAATGCCAAGGAAAGCGTTTCTGAAGAAGAGAAATTAGTTAACATCGAGTATAGATTTAAATGTCAGGAAGTCGTTTCTGAAAGTATTTGAATGTAGTGTAGCCATGTAAAGAAGTGAAACGTGGGCGATAAATAGTTTAGACAAGAAGAGAATAGAAGCTTTCGAAATGTGGTGCTACAGAATAATGCTGAAGATTAGATGGGTAGATCACGTAACTAATGAGGAGGTATTGAATAGAATTGGGGAGAAGAGGAGCTTGTGGCACAACTTGACTAGAAGAAGGGATCGGTTGGTAGGACATGTTCTGAGACATCTAGAGATCACCAGTTTAGTATTGGAGGGCTGCGTGGAAGATTAAAATCGTAGAGGGAGACAAAGAGATGAATACACTAAGCAGATTCAGAAGGATGTAGGCGGTATTAGGTACTAGGAGATGAAGAAGCTTGCTCAGGATAGAGTAGCATGGAGAGCTGCATCAAACCAGTCTCAGGACTGAAGATCACAACAACAACAACATATTAATGGCTCCAAAATCAGGTAGATGACACCCTTAGTAGAATGTTTAGTGAAGGTACTGGGAGATGAAGAAACTAGCACAGGAGAGGGTGGCATGGAGAGCTGCATCAAACCAGTCTCAGGACTGAAGACCACAACAACAACAACAACATCCACAAACAGCATTAACCGTCCCTTATTGAGTGACTAAGTGCAACGGACGTGGAACTCCATCCCACAAACTGATATCCGGCACCTGTTCGACACAATATATGCAATTTTGTAAGCTAGCATTCGACATTCTTGCGGCTACACCAGTTAGTAGTATACCAGCAGTTCACATTCGCAGTGTCGTAACTCGCGCTTACATCAACCTGTGATCTTGTAATGCTTATCATTTAAATACTTGTATGGTACCTAGACAGGTGACGTATCCCCGAGATTTCATTACTCTGCATTAATTATTTTTTGGCGTTTCGATTTTTTTCCTGTCGGTGTATTTCAGTAGAGGAACTGCACTTCACGATTACGTTCCTGTTCAACTGTATATTCAGCTGCTTCTTAAGCTGTTAAATAGACATATCACGTTGTTTGCATGGTTCTGATCCACTTTCAGCACCAGTAACGTGGCATTCACGCAACACTCATGTTACTGGATACTACTCAGCGTTTGTTGCATCTTTTGTTTTTAGTTTTCGCCTTCAAGGAAATAGTGAAATTTCCTGATAACGTTCCTTAAATGCTGGAGCCCATGTCTAACCAGTTTTAACACAAATAGGAATTGTTTTTGAACGAGAAATACACTGAACATCTGCACACTGAACGCCTTTTAAGATGTCCCTGTGCATTTCTTCCTAGGCGTTGGTGTGACAGGGAACAATTTCGACATACCACAGCTGAGTGGCGCTATTGTTCCTGAAATAGCACCTACTGGTCTCATGCGAAATCTTAGTGATGTAGAAATGGATGTCTATTACACCAGCACCTAAGAATTTGGCAAATGGCTGTTTCTGTACCAGGACATTTTTAAAGCGCCCAAAAAAATGGTGTGTGTATGGCACCGATGGTGTTGCCGAACTGGGGATCCTGGACGGACCCTTTGACGTTTTACTCATGCGTGTGTCAGCATCGGTCCCCTCCAAAATCACGCCACAGGAGGGTGCGAAATGGTACGAATGAAAAAGCGTAAATATCGTTCGCTGCTTCGGATCACGTCTAAATTCCATATAAAGGCTATGAGCGGTCCCTAGTTTTCCACCCTTTGCAACTGCACTACAGTCCAAAGGAGTGCAGTAATTTCAGTAGGGCTGAGGTCAACATTGTCCTTGGAGAGGGGTTGCATCGCCCAAGGTGTGTTAGTAGTGTCAGAAATTTTCAAGAATGTCGTCCTGGCCCTCATCGCACTATGAACCGTGATTTTCGAAAACGATATTTGTAGTATTCAACGGACCAGAGAAATGGGTGGCTTCATTGACACCCTTTACGCCACTCCTTGAGACCTCTTCGTGTGTAGTCTGAGCAGAAGTATGTCTGAAATGTTCTCCTCATCCACCCATAAGAAAACCGCGCGGTTTCTGCACTGGACGGTTCTGAGCTCCATCGCGGAGGCGTCGAGAGAAGCCATGAAATGTGGGCAACAGGGAGTTTGATGACCTTCCAATCGTGTGAATCATCCACGATGGTATTGACCAGACCTGTGGTTAAATTTGGTACCAGTATGACACTATGAACACATATTACACTTTATATGAACTTCCGAGGTCTGCTCTTTATTTCGCATTTGTCGACACTGTTAGAAGCGTCGCCGTGCCCGAGGGCGACGTTGCAGGATGCCACGCTTTTTTACCACTGCAAAGGATGCATACAGGCCCCTTTGAACCAAATTTCTATTTCTACGTCATAATGGGAGACAATTATGAGGTTTCGAGGAAGTAACCCTTTAGCTGCGTTGTATAGTGTTCAGAAGAAACTGTAACAGCTGTAACGTTCCCTGACAAACTCACACATTAACAAACTGAAATTTATTTGTACCATATACGCCACTCTGAGCAATTTGTATATAACGTAATTATTTAACAAAAAATATTATTGAATTTTGTGTAAAAGACATTTGTTATTATTGTAATATTTTTTTTGTAGTAATATTCTCTCTGTATTTAGGATGGTAATATTTCTATATTAAATATGTAATTGCGAAATGTGTCAATATCTGAGATATCAGAGATAAATTCAGCCAGAGGGAAATAACGTCGTGAAATTACAAAGAAATGTTAATAGTCAGCAATACTATAAAAGCACAATGCACTATGTATTCTTTGGTCTTCCTCGTTTAGAGCTGAAAGCGGTAGGAAGCTGTATCGATGTATTTGGTGAATGGGTAGACTTCTTTTGTCTCTGTCTAGATTTAGCCGCCATTAGAGGAGGCGTTACAAATTAATGTGAGTTCAATTATTGTTTGATCTAAATATATCAGAATTTATCAAAAGTGTGTATTATTAATGTAAATTAGCTTGCCCATGTCATCTATAATATTTCTTTAAAGAGTCTTCAGCATTTTTTTAGCGGTGTTGCTGGGCTGTGCCGCGACCGATCGATTTGCAGCGGCGGCACATTTAAAAAATTGTTCCGCTAGAGGAAAAATCAACCAAACCCGTAAATCGGGAACAGATAGATAAACATTAACAGTGAACTAAGAGAATGTTCTTCTTTTACAGCGATCCAGAGACTGACTGAGATTTTAAGAAAAAATAGTTATACATTTGTGCATTCTTAGACGGATAGTTAACATTGAAATTTAACAATTTTGGTTCTTTCAAATAACTTTAATGTATAGCGAAGTAGGTTTGATCAGTGATAATTAAATGTCGGCTTGGTAATAATTAACCATTTTCTGCTAATAGTGATAATCTTGTGTTCAAAAGCTAACGCCGGGAAAGAATTCAGTAAAAACATTTAACAAAAAATCCACTGCATTTAGAAAATGTGTGCCAAGGCCGAATGATGTGAAAAAAAATTTAATTTTCAACCAAATATTCTTAATCAGTTAATATGAGTTCACGTAATTTTTAAATGTACGTAATTCTTTTGAAAGTGAAAATTTTTATTACCACACGTAAATAAGAGAGAGGTTCTACAACAAAGTTCGCACGCAAAGAAAGTAAGGTAAACAAAATTAACTTATAAGCAAATAAAATTCTTTAACGAAATTTACACAGCAATTACAGCGATTTCGTTAAACAGCTCACTGAATTCAACAGTTTTCTGTAGTGATTGCCTTTTGTGCTTTAGCAGGTTTTTTTTCAGATAACCCCCATAACTCCCTCATCGACATTGCAGTGTCTGCATTTCTCCGAATTGCAATGCGATGTTTCTTCGCACATGCATACAAGTCCAAAGGAACAGGCATTGCGGCGTCCCTAGCCCTTATGAAACACGTGGAATGTATTGACGTTTGCGAATATGGACAACCATCAGCTGTATAATGGAATGATGACAATGAAAATTTGTTCTAGACCGAAACCAAAAAAGAATTTCCCGCATATCGCGAGCAGTCACCTTACCACTAGGCTTCCCGAGCACGCCTCACGGCCAAGCCCACTCTACCATGTGTTTTAGACACATGGTTAACGACATATGGAAGTTTGGGTGTTTCCGTGAGTCGAGTTTGGATAGCCTAGTGGTGAGGCGACGGGTCGCGATGAACGGGAAATCCGAGATCGAGTCCCGGTGCGGCACAAATTTTCATTGTCGCCGTTCCATTATACAGCTGATAGTTGTCTGTCCTGGCAATTGGGAATACATTTCACATGCTTCGTCATTGGGCTCGTCTGTGTATAGATTCTTAATGTCATTGGATTAAAAGAGTACACCTAAAAATGGTATTGGAGATCAACAAGATGTACAGTGGGGTACGAAGAGCACTGATATGTTGACGTGTTTTCCGGTTATAAGCTAATTGCTGTGGCACACGTGTCATCTATTTGTCATATTTGCGACGAAAATAATGGTTGGAGCTCGGGGATAACTTTTGAAGAATCGCGTATTTAAATCAATTTTAATCAAATTTTGAATTTCTAATGTACTGATAAAATCTCCATTCAAAATACTTCACATTTTTCTCACGTACATAGCCTATATTACTTCCTGTGAAACTAAGGTTGGTTGGGTTGTTTTGGGGGAAGAGACCAAACTGCGAGGTCATCGGTCTCATCGGTTTAAGGAAGGACGGGGAACGAAGTCGGCCGTGCCCTTTCAAAGGAACCATCCCGGCATTTGCCTGGAGCAATTTAGGGAAATCACGGAAAACCTAAATCAGGATGGCCGCACGCGGGATTGAAACGTCATCCTCCTGAATGCGAGTCCAGTGTGCCAACCACTGCGCCACCTCGCTCGGTGTGAAGCTAAGGCATTAGCCAAAACTTCGTCAAGGAGTTCTGTCCTACGTTCACGTTGGAAAATGGAGTCCACATTCTGAAGCATAAAATTACCTTAAGAGTGCTTCACTTGGACAAAGAAAACAAACGCGGTGATTTATGACTAACTGAAATGTCTCCACATGCTCTAGTATCAGAGTTACTATTTTCTTTTCTTCAATTTACTTCGGTACTAGCTAGTTTTGACGGGGTAGGTCTATTTCTGCTTCACAGGAAAACATGGTATTAAAAGCTTTATAAAAGTTTGGCCAGATAGCAGTTCACTGATTTCAGAAATTTGTTTCAAATTTACCTTACATTCCATAATTTTGTAGTTACTTCGATTATTTTGATTTAAAGATCTGATTACTCATGAAAAATATAATAAGTAATATTTTTTAAACTCTATTGTAAAAACGTAGAACAATATTTTTAATATTTTGAAAAGATAAATGAAATAGTGAAACGTACAAGAAAATGAATGTCAGTTAATTTGCTTTATTAAGTAAAATTACGTAAACGTAGGCTGCACAAACAAACCTGTTTTATTCGTTTTCAATTCATTGGTGTAGATGCCATTCAACTTAGGCTACAAGTAGAATCATGAAACTAATATGAGAAGAAGTTGGTGAGCAGTACGCTAAGTATCAACAAGTAATACTCTTCGTGTGACTGACACTTAGCGTTTTGACGTGTGAGAAAGACAAGTTTCACAATGAAGTGTGTTTTTAATACTAGACAAAATGCCTTGTGTTGTCTCCGGCCAATTCTGCTGAAGAGCTACGAGGAGAATAATCAGTATTTTTATATGAAATATGACTCATTACGTTAGATTCAGAACAATCATCCAGCTGTTTCTCATTATTGAAGAAATGGGAGTATAATTCAAAGGTGGTTTAAAATTGTCTCTATTGTTTATGAAAGCCGTTACCATAGACTGTGAAATTTAACGTAAAGATAAAATTCTTACTTGGTTGAACACTCGACCTTTGAAAACTGCGATGTTGGAACATTGCACCATGGAAGAAAACTTACTCATCCAACGTTGCTAATCGGCTTACCTTCCCTACTAGTTACAAATACATCGTTGTTTTTGGTGTCTCTAAGCATACACTGCTGAAGAGAGATAAATTCACTGTTCGATTGCGTATAACGTTTCAACGTGATGAGAATGGGCAGCTATCAGCTACTACTGCAGGGGCGCTCTTTGATCACGTGGCTTACGTGCCAACATGTGTGACACATCACCAGATTGCATACCGTGACGTCGTTGACCGCCTCGCTTATCGATGAGGTGTTTCGAGTAAACAGCTGGCGATTCCTTGCGTGGCGGTATGTGGAACATGAATCAAGTGGCGCATTACAGAGTCGTTACAAACAACTGTTACTCAAGGCATAAAACGACAGCGAGAAATACGACTGCAAGGAGGAAACTCCTCGGTCTCACAACGAATCTTCTCTGTACTCCCCCTTTATGGTAGCGTACTTTATCTGGGTTCAAGGCCACAGCAGTGATCGCAGCATTTTACAGCATCTTTCAGGCTCTTCGTGCCATCCAAAGTTACCGTTCACTGATTTCCCATAGTGACTGAAAATGACGATGCAGATGAGGCGAGACGAAGAATGAAAAAGAAAGAACTATCAACAAAGGGAAATGTTCCGCATGTACGTCTACATCCATCAAACAATTTTGAAGCGCATGGCAGAAGTCACTTCGTGTGTACCACTTGTTCGGCCTTCTTCGCGCTCCATTCGCATATGGAACACGGGAAGAATGAATGCATAAACGTCTCTGTGCGTCCTGTAATTAGTCTGATCTTGTCTTTCCAGTCCCTACATGACCGATACGTAGTCGCTTTTAGTATATTCCTTGACTGTTCACTTAGCTCTATTTGATACCAAACACACACGCTTGAGCATTCTAGGATGGGTGGCACAATTGATTTGTAGGCAATCTCCTTTGTAGACTGATTGCATTTCAGTAGTATTCTACCAAAGAACCTAAGTCATCCACCTGCATGAGCGTGCCCAGGGGCAGGTGGGGTGGACAGCTGCCCCCTGGATTTTGTATGCTTATTTACCTACTTTTGTCGATTAAAGTTGTGTTATAATCAAGTTACAAGTTTACAATTTTTTTTGTCATCAGTCTTCTGACTGGTTTGATGCAGCCTGCCACGAATTACTCTCCTGTGCCAATCTCTTCATCTCAGAATAGCACTTTCAACCTACGTCCTTAATTATTTGATGAATGAATTCCAATCTCTGTCTGTCTCTACAGTTTTTGCCCTCTACAGCTCCCTCTAGTACCATGAAAGTCATTCCCTAATACCTTATCAGATGTCCTATCATTCTGTCCCTTCTCCTTGTCAGCATTTTCCACATATTCCTTTCCTCTCCGATTCTGCGCAGGATGTCCTCATTCCTCACCTTATCATTCCGCTTAATTTTCAACATTCGTCTGTAGCACTACATGTCAAATGCATCGATTTTCTTCTGCTCCCGTTCTCCCTCAGTCCATGTTTCACCACAATACAATGCTATACATTCGCAAAACTGTCTTCCTCAAATTGAGGCCTATGTTTGATACTAGTAGACTTCCCTTGGCCAGGAATGCCGTTTTTTTACTGCTTGTCTGCTTTTGATGTCCTCCTTGCTCCGTCCTTCATTGGTTATTTTGCTGCCTAGGTAGTAGAATTCTCTAACTTCATCTACTTCGTGACCATCAAACCTGATGTTAAGTTTCTCACTGTTCTCATTTCTGTTACTTCTCGTTTCTTTCGTCTTTTTTCGATTTACTATCAGTCCATACTCTGTACTCATTATACTGTTCAGTCCTGTCAGCACACCATGTAATTCTCCTTGACTTTCACTAAGGATAGAAATTTCATCAGCGAATCGTATAATTGGTATCCTTCCACATTGAATTTTAGTCTTATTTTATTTCCATCATTGATTCTTCAATGTGGAGATTGAACTGTAGGGGCAAAAGGCTACTTGTCCGTCTTACACACTTTTTAATCCGAGCACTTCGTTCTTGGTCGTCCACCAGTGTTATGCTCTCTTAGTTTTTGTACATATTGTATTACCCATTCCTCCCTATAGCTTACCCCCATTTTTCTCAGACCTTCAAACACTTGCACCATTTCATGTAGTCGAGCGCTTTTTCCAGGATGGCAAATCCTATGAGAGTGACTTGATTTTCCTTTAGTATTACATCCATTATCAACCGCGTCAGAATTACCTGTCTGATTTCTTTACCTTTCCTAAAGCCCAACTGATCGTCTACCAAAACGTCCTCAATATTCTTGTCAATTCTTCTTTATATTATTCTTGTCCGCAATTTGGTTGCTTGAACTGTTCAGCTGATTGTGCGATAATTCTTGGACTTGTTATTGTGTCGATGATATTTTTCCGAAAGTCAGAGAGACGTCGCCAGACTCATGCACTCTACACACTAATGTGAATAGTCGTTTTGTTGCCACTACTCCTAATGATTTTAGAAACTCTGGTGAAGTATTATCTATCTCTTCTGCCCTTTTTATCTTAAGTCCTCCAAAGATCTCTTAGATTCTAATACTAGGTCCTCCATCTCTTCTAAATCTAGTACTGTTTCTTCTTCTGTCACATCAGACAAATCTTGTCCCTCATAGAGGCCTTCAGTGTACTCTTTCCACCTCCCTGCTGTCTCCTCTGCATTTAACAGTGGAATTCCCGTTGCACTATTAATGTTACCACCCCTGCTTTGAATTTCAAAGAAGGTTATTTTGAATTTCCTATATGCTGAGTCAGTCTTTCCGACAATCATTTATTTTACGATTTCTTCACATTTTTTGCGCATCCATTTCGTCTTACCTTTCCTGCTCTTCCTGTTTATTTCATTCTTCAGCGACTTGTATATCTGTGTTCCTGAATTTCCCTGAGAATATCTGTATTTCCTTCTTTCATCGATCAACGGAAGTATTATCTGTTACCCATGGTTTCTTCGCAGTTACCTTCTTTGTACCTATGTTTTTCTTTACAACTTCTACGATTGGCCTTTTTAAGAGATGTACATTCCTCTTCAACTGAGCTGCCTACTGAGCTATTCCTTATTGTTGTTCCTATAGCCTTAGGTAACTTCAAGCGCATTTCGTCATTCCTTAATACTTTCGTATCCCACTTCTTTATGTATTGATCCTTCCTGACTAATCTCTTAAACTTCAGCCTACTCTTCACCAGTATTACATTGTGATCTGATTTTATATCTGCTGCCGGGTACTCCTTACAATCTAGTATCAGATTTCGGAATCTCTGTCTGACCATGATGTAGTCCATCTGAAATCTTTCTGTATCACCCGGCCTTTTCCAAGTATACTTCCTCCTCTTGTGATTCTTGAACAGATTTATTCGCTGTTACGAGCTGAAATTTATTACACAACTCAATTAGTCTTTCTGCTCTCTCATTCCTTGTCCCTGCCCATATTCTTCAGTCACCTTCTCTTCTATTCTTTCCCCTACAACTGCGTTCCAGTCCCCGAATACATTTAGATTTTTGTATTTCTTTGCGTTCTGTATTACCCTTTCAATATTCTCATATAGTTTCCCTGTCTGTTCATCTTCAGCCTGCAATATCGGCATGTATACCTGAACTATACAACTATAAATAAAATATCCTATTTTGAAGTTCATTAAAAATAATGGTCAGTGATAATGTGAAAACAATTCATCAACCAAAATACTGTAGGCACGTGCAGATTTGACATAACCGACCAGTTTTTTTCCGACTAGGACTCCACATAAGTTTCAATCTGCCAACTCTCGCTTACCAGACTATAACTGAAACATGATTTTTAGGCTAGTTTTTTTATTTTCGCAACAACAAAAATAATAATAAAGGAGGAAATAACGAGCAAAGAGATTGATTTAAGTGGCGGTAAAGCAAGTGAAGTGGAACTAGTACCGATTACACAATCTTATTCTTATCATTCAAGATACAATAGCAATAAGAACTGGGGCAACTCATTACTGAACCCTGTAGAAGGATTGAAATAGGATACTCCTGGTAATATTCTGGACGACGTAGCTTCTGAATCTCATGCATTTGAATCTACATCTATTCTGGAAGATGGGTATCACTCACTGTAATAAAAATGATATCGCACGATAGGTTTGGTATTGGTAATGCAAATATTAAAGCGATGCTGGGTATCTCCAGAAAATTATTATTTTGCTGGTGGTGCTACGCATTTGAAACAAAACTGTTGTTTAGAAACGTACAACCTTTGACTGGCTTACTCAAAGAAACTGAAAAGTGCGTTTTGTTTGTTTTGCGCTTTATTTCCGTCGAGACCTGCGCGTGGTGTACAGGGATCTCCAATTGTCCGACCATTCACTAAATATGAAGATATACACGAGCATTGTAAAGCACCTGTAGTTAGTCAGTGGTACCGACAGTCGTGGGCGTCTGCCAACTTTTTTGGCAACGCAAGAACACATGTCAAGAATGCTGTGCTAACAGGCACTCAAAAATTATTAAAGATAATAAAAATACATTACAAGCTGTAGTCAATACCATTATTTTCTGCTGAATTCATGATTTGCTACTGAGAGGAAAAGGAAAAGATGGTAGCGTATTTCAACGTTTGAGTAAACTAAAAGTGGATTCGGGTGATGAAATTTTGAGCAAACACAAAAAGGACATAAAAATGCTCGATCTACGTCTCCATAAATATAAAATCTGATTTTAACGTACGTGGAGTCCTAATCGGAGGAAAACTGGTCGGTCATGTCAAATCTGCACGTGCCTTCAGTATTTTGGTTGATGAATCAGCTGATATATTAGGAAACGAGCGAATATCAATAGGTCTTGGATATTACGATGAAAGTAAAAAAAAAAAAAAAAATAGTTACGGAATAATTTATGGGTTTTTTCGAGTTACAATAAAATCAATAGCCAAGCGATAGATGCTGAAATTAATGGAATCATTAATTTATTGAACATTGATGTTAACAAACGCTTGTGACAGGTCTACGCTGGATGCGCTACGATGGCGTGGAAAGATGGCGGTATCCAAAATATATTGAGAGAAACGTATAAAAAGGGTTTATATGTTCAATGCGTCTGCCACAAATTAAATCTTGTAGTAAACGACGTAAATAATATTCTTGAGATCCGGAATTGCATTGGAGCTGTAAATGATACGGTAAAGCCGCGCGGGATTAGCTGAGCGGTCTTAGGCGCTGCAGTCATGGACTGTGCGGCTTGTCCCGGCGGAGGTTTGAGTCCCCCCTCGGGCATGGGTGTGTGCGTTTGTCCTTAGGATACTTTAGGTTAAGTAGTGTGTATGCTTAGGGACTGATGACCTTATCAGTTAAGTCCCATAAGATTTCACACACATTTGAACATTTTTTTTGATACGGTAAATTTCTTCAGGGGATCAGTTTCGCGCCAAAAAGATTCACCTAAATAAAATTTCTGTATGAAACAAGGTGGTCTCTTAAATGCAAACGTATTTCGATGTTTAAGAGGCATTTATCGAATTATGGAAGGTTTGGAAAAGCTTTCTCAGGAAGAGGATTCTGGGACAAGACAAAAATCTTTCCAATTGCTATCCGCAATTTGACAAAACACATTCATACTGGCTTTGTGTCTTACTGACAACAACAAGCCCCTGCTGTAAACGGTGACAAACAAATTACATTCTACATCACAGAACGTAATTAAATGTGCAGAGCTCATCCAAACCACTACAACTGCAGTTGCAGAAGACAGGCGTTCTATCGAAGAAAGGAGTGAAAAATTTTTAAAATCAGATAGTGAAAGTGCTAAGGCCTTAAACCTAGAGCTACGTCTTCCAAGGACAGCAAGCCGCCAACTTTACAGGGTATATCATACAGTTGGTTCGTTAAGCTAGTGTTCTCGTCGCCCTATTTAGATTCGCTATTATCCTCTTTAGAAGTGAGGTTCGGGAAAGACCAGTCACAATCGTTTTCTGTTTCATTGTTACACTCTGCTCGGATAACAAAAATAACAGCTCCAAAATTTAAAAAAATCTGAGGAGGAGGTAATCAAATTTTATGTATTAGAAAGTATCGCTCAGAAGCCGAACTATGGGGCATATGTTAGATAAACAAGCAGAAGAGTCTAGAAACTTTGGAGATAACAGAATTAATTCAACAAGTAGAATAATTTTATATAACAGCCTTAGCAATTTTTAATAGCAATCCTTTATTCCACGGCTACAGTCTGGAGGCAATTCAGTACATTCCGAGGCGTAAAAACATGTTTGAGGTTAGCAATGATCGAAGTCAGCCGAAATGGGTTTTGTATGTTCAGTGTAGATAAAAACTTGTAAACGGTATGGGCGATTCTTTCGCGGAAGACGTCATAAGCCAGTTTGCTGAAGATCCTTGAAAATTACTTTTAAAATAATCCCTAACTAAACAATTTAAATTGAATAAATGCTTGTTTATATTCATATTTGCTTATTTGACTACCTATAAAGCCCTATAAAGCAGTATCTTCTACGGTTGTTTTCCCTACACCATACATCCATCTAAGGCTTCGTGTAAGTGTCTTCGTGTAGTGTGTAGCGTAACACTAGCTTGGGAACATGTCTGAATAAATTTTTTATTTGATCCCTCCCCCTGGACCAAAATCTGGGAACGCCCATGGCCACCTCCGTTATCTAGGACTCAGCCTACGTAATCGTTCCCTTCCATGTCGCTAGTAGTTAGTTAGCTACACAACTACAAAGATCGTATGAACAATTATTTTATTGAATGATGTAGAACAAGTCAGATTACAGGTATATATGATTAATGTTACCATTAATTAAGATGTTTTTTAGTCCCATCATTTAAAAATAAAATTCTCTATTATTTTTATTTTTTTAAATTTTTTTTACAGGCTACCAGTTTTTAAATACAGATGTCCATGAACTAGAAGAAGTTGTCAGGGAGAAATGATTTTAGGTTAGATTTAAAACTTGCTTTGCTACCAGTCAAATACACTGATCGGGAGCCGCGCGACTGCTACTGTCGCAGGTTCGAATCCTGCCTCGGGCATGGATGTGTGTGATGTCCTTAGGTTAGTAAGGTTTAAGTAGTTCTAAGTTCTAGGGGACTGATGACCATAGATGTTAAGTCCCATAGTGCTCAGAGCCATTTGAACCATTTGAATCAAATACACTGAAGCGCCAAAGAAACTGGTATAAACATGCGTATTCAAATACAGAGATATGTAAACAGGCAGAATACGGCGCTTCTGTTGGCAACGCCTATATAAGACAACAAATGTCTGGCACAGTTGTTAGATCGGTTACTGCTGTTACAATGGCAGGTTATCAAGATTTAAGTGAGTTTGAACGTGGTGTTACAGTCGGCGCACGAGCAATGTAACACAGCATCTCAGAGTTAGCGATGAAGCGGGGATTTTCCCATACGACCATTTCACGAGTGTCCCGTGAGTATCAGGAACCCTGTAAAACATCAAATTTCCGACATCGCCGCTGCCGGAGAAAGATCCTGCAAGAACGGGACCAACGACGAGTGAAGAAAATCCTTCAATGTGACAGAAGTGCAACCCTTCCGCAAATTGCTGCAGATTTCAATGCTGGGCCGTCAGCAATTGTCAGCGGGCGAACCATTCAACGAAACATCATCGATATGGGCTTTCGAGGCCGGAGGCCTGCTCTTGTACCCCTGATGACAGCACAACGCAAAGCTTCACGCCTCGCCTTGACACGTCAACACCGACATCGGGTTATTGATGACTGGAAGCGTGTTGCCTTCTCGGACGAGTCTCGTTTCAAATTGCATCGAGCGGATGGACGACTACGGACATGGAGACAACCTCACGAATTCATGGACTCTGCATGTCAACAGTGGACTGTTCAAGCTGGTGGAGACTCTGTAATGGTGTGGGGCGTCTGCAGTGGGAGTGATATGGGATCCATGATACGTCTAGATACGACTCTGACAGGTGACACCTATGTAAGCATCCTGTCTGATCACGTGCATCCATTCATTTCCAGTGTGGATTTCGACGGACTTGGGCAATTCCAGCAGAACAATGCGACACCCCACACATCCAGAATTGCTACAGAGTGGCTCCAGGAACTCTCTTCTGAGATTAACACTTCCGCTGGCCACCAAACTCCGCAGACAGGAAAACAACTGAGTATATCTGGAATGCCTTGCAACGTGCTGTTCAGAAGAGACCTTCACCCCCTCGTAGTCTTACGGATTTATGGACAGACCTGCACGATTCATGGTGTCAGTCCCCTCCAGCACTACCCCAGACATTGGTCGACCCATACCTGGTCGTGCAGTGGCACTTCTGCGTGCTTGCGGAGGCCCTACACGATATTAGACAAATGTACCAGTTTCTTTGGCTCTTCTGTATGCTGGGCAAATTACGTATTAAAATATTTGGTTGCAGCAAACTGAACTCCTTTCTGAGCCCATAAAAACTTTGTTGATGGTCAACAAAGGTTAATTTTTCTCTAGAGTTGTGGGTATCACAATTCTTCTCAAATGGTGATGGTTTCTTAATGACTGATTTCATTGACGAAAATATGTATTTTGATGTAGTTACAATGCCCAACTTCTTGATGAGGTACCTACATGACACTGTGGGTTGCTTTTGTACAATCAATGCTGTCTTTCTAAGTAATGAGGTACCCAAGAAAATTATTCCACGAGACATTACTGACAATAAGAATACAAACAAAATATCCCAGTAAGTTGATTCATTTGTTGCCAAGAGTAGCAATTTTCGGAAGAACAAAATTATCTGAACTTAACCATTGGACAAGCGCATTAATATACTTCTTATAGTTCAAGTTTTTATCAACGTGTACACCCAAACTCTGTTTACTGAATCCTGGTTATAAGCTACATAAATTGTTGTTATGACTATTTCATGAACGAACTGAATATAGTGACTTTCCTCAAAACTATGGGAGAGTCCTTTTCAGAGAATTACTTGACAATTTTTTTGTGAAAGATCATTCTGTGGCTCTTTTGCTATTTTCTCTCTAATACGGTTCATTGCAACTTTAATATCGTCTGGAAAAGTGTCAATTCTGCTTGCTCAATATAGACTGGAAGGTCATGCAGAACAGGAATGGACCCAAAACTGTATCCTAAATGATTTCCGCAGATCACTACAGTTTTCTGTCTAACATTGTCTGAACCTTTCAGCACAACTTTTGCGTTCTGTTTGTTAAGTACGACTCAAAGGGCTTGTGCAAAGAGTCATCAATGCGACAAAACTTGAGTTTCTCTAATTGTTAATATGAGCTCTACAATTAAATGCCTTTGAAAGAACAAAAAAGATATCATCTGGCGATATTTTAGTATTTAAGTCTTTTAATCTTTGAAGAGCGCACATGTAAATACCAAGCCGAGTGAAAACTCTTCTGGAATCCAAGCTATGACATGTTGAATAAATTGCCGTTACTTAAACGTGAGACTGCTCCTGAGTACATTACTATTCCGAAAATTTTGGACAGCAATTTCAGTGTTCAAACAGGTTTAAATGCTGCATATTTTAACCTGTCTGCAAAATTTTCTTATGGGTGTGATGCGTTATATATGTTACTAAAGTTATGATATACTAACTTAGAACAATTTTGCAGAATTCTGTTTGAAATTCCATGAGTGCTATATGAGCCTCTGTTTTTATAATTGTGAAGTCATAGAGAAATACACCCTGTGATGCCAAAAAATCAATGGTATAGAAAGAAAACGGTGCCAAGAGAACTTTAAACAACCACAACACATGTGTAACGTAAAGACTGCCTCTTTGCACTTATGGAGACAGTGAATGTATAAACCACATAATGTTAGGTTGTTCCGAGGAGAAAACCACTGCAAGATGAACGCCAAAAATATTTATTTCTACGGGGCAGAAAGGCTGCTACTGAATTTGCACCCTGTTTCGAAAATGAGACATCAGGAGTAGTATACTTCGGTACATACATTACCTGACCAAAAAAAAAAAAAAAAAGATACAAGGTGACGGGGAGGCGGAAACTAAATGAAAATTAACAGGCTGAGAGTGTATGTGCTGTGTGCTGTTGCATCAATTATTACAAAATCGAGACAGATTCGCAAATAGCTTGGTAATATGAACGTACTTGTCAGTATGATGTAGCAGCCCGTTTGCCCTGGATGTAGGCACTGATTTTGTTGAGAAGTTATCATGAAACCTCTCCTTAGGCATTCCAACCCACAACTGTTGTAACTGGTCCTTGATATCCTGAATACTGGCATTGGAATGGAGCTAATGTCCGAACGTAAAGACTCGTGCCGCAACAAGACGAGCATCGTCCTGCTGAAAAATGGCACTACGTTAATGTCCCACATTAGACGTAACACATTAGGACACGAGATGTCCTCGTCGTACCGTTGTGCTGTCAGGCTTCCTTCAGTCACTAGCTGCCATAACCTGCATTCATAACCAAAGGCTGCCCACAATATGACGCCAGGTTTAACATGGCTGTGTCCCACCAAAACATTGAAAGAACGGACCTCTGGCTACGTCGCCACCATACTCGCCGAAAATGGTCGTTAGGGAAAGTGGAGAACCGCAACTGATTGCTGAACAAATGTCCTTCATCAGCACTCGATATATCACGGTCACCGCATCACACCAAACACAGCCGTTTTTGATGTGTTGTTTGTGGGATCTTGCCCACTCGTCGCTAATAGGGTGCGCAAGGTATGCAGCGTCCTGGGAATGCTATACTACGATGCAAACAAATGATATTAGTAGTTTTATTTCTGTAAATCAACTGACAATACTTAACTTTGGAGATACATCGGTGTCACAAGTAACATGCCAACAGTAACATTCCTCACTATAGGCAAAGTACAGACAAGTAAGTGATAATGATCACAACTGATCGTTCTTCTAGCACGCTCCCAAAATACGTTGCACTAACGTCAGTATTCTGAGGCGATCACAGCCCAAGGCTGGCAGGAACGGCGCTTATATTCACTTCTTCACTTCTTTCAGATGTCACTCCTGGCGCGGCGCAGTCCAATTCCGCTCACCATTGGCCAACGTTTCCTCACCGCCTTCTGTGGTCTTCCGTTCGTCTACGTTCCGGCGCTTGTGGTTACGCCAGAACATTGTTAACGTCAGTTCAAGCATGGGCCTGTAATTCCATAATGAGACTGGCGATAGACTCCGACCAATGCCGCGGAATGAAACGAAATATTTGAGGCAGTCCATTACTTGTCCTCGGATGGCAAACAAAGATGTGAAGGGATTAAGTGTGCTCGGAACACCATACGGCGATCTTCCCTGGTGGTGGTCAACATTGGTGACCGAAATCTTGACTATGAGTATGTGTGCCTTCTACATCTACGTCGAACTCCGCAAGCCACCTAATGGGTACTTTTTGTACCACTAACTGAGTCCTCCAAACCCGTTCCACTCGCGAGACGTATGTTGAGGGAAGTAATATGTTGTCCGACTCTTCCCGGAAACTGCTCTCTCGAAATTTCAATACTAAATATTTCCGTGGTGCAAAACACTCTGTTGTAACGTCTGCCAGTGGTGTTTGTTGATCATCTCCGTAACGCTCTCGCACCGGTTAAACGATTCCGTAACGAAACGCACCGCTCTTCGTTGGATCTTTTGTCTCTGTCTCTTATATCAATCCTATCTGTTATGGATCCCAGATAGACGAACAATACTCAAAAATCGGTCGAACAAGCGCCTTATAGGCCACTTTTTGCGTGGATGAGTTACATTACTTTAATGAATCTAAGTCTGGCATCTGCTTTTCCCATTATTTGTTTTATGTGGTCATTCCATTTAAGGTCGCTCTCGATAGTTACTCCTACATATTAAGGTAGATATTGTTTCCAGTGGTTTGTTCAACAGTGTAGCTTTACAGTAGGTGAAATTTATAAAACTGCCCAAGTCGACTGCGAGTGACATGATTGTGAGGTGGAAACGCGAAGAAACAACGACAGCTAAATCAAGACCACACTGTCCTTACGTGCTGAAGGACGCTGACAGTCGAGCACTGTGGAAGGTGGTAGTAAAAATCAGAGGAATTAGTCATTTGCGAGTTCCAAAGTGGTACCACTATGCAGCACTATCACTGTGAGTGGGGAGTTAAAAACAATGGGGTACAGTGGTCGATCAGCTCCTCTTAAACCGCACATTTCTGTAGTCAGTGCGCCGGCCGGGTTGGCCCAGCGGTTCTAGGCGCTATAGTCTGGAAACGCGTGACCGCTACGGTCGCAGGTTTCTAATCCTGCCTCGGGCACGTATGTGTGTGATGTCCTTAGGTTAGTTAGGTTTAAGTAGTTCTAAGTTCTAGGGGACTGATGACCTCAGAAGTTAAGTCCCATAGTGCTCAGAGCCATTTGAACCATTTGTAGTCAGTGCTAAGCGGCGCCTGAGGTGATTTAAGAGCCAACATCACTGCACAGTGGATGAGTGAAAAAGAATGATTTGGAGTCACACTTTACCCTATATCAACCAGATGGAAGGATTTGGGTTGGTTTGATGACTGGAGAAAGTTACCTGCTGTTATGTGTAGTGCCATCTGTGACGAGGTAGTGGTGCGATATGGTGATGTTTTTCCTATTTTGGGTGTGATACTATCATTCCGCTCAAGAAAACGCTAAATGTAGAATAATATAAACACATTTAACAGCATTGTGTACGCAGTACGGTAGAGGATTTTTTTCGGAGACGGCGATTGTGTGTATCTGCATGACAGTGCACCCTGTTAGAAAGTGAGGCAATGGATGCCATGCCCAGAGAAGACCTTGGTCTAAGCTAGAACATAGGCTTCGCTCCAGACGCATCGTCCAACATCGCTACCTTCTCTGGTGTCTGCTCTTAAGAAGAATGGGATGCATTCCTCCGGAGACGTTGAGACACGTCATTGAAAGTGTCCGCAGCAGACTTCAGGCCGTCATAAAGATGAAGAGGGGACACCAGACTCGTACTAATGTTCGCTAACAGATGCTGAGATAATTTTTATCGGAGAGTGCAGAAACAGTAAGGCAAGCAAACGCCGGGGGAGCGACCCGCTTAAAATGTGAACACTCCTGGAAGAACCGTACTAATACACTGTGCTGGACGTTCTTTGTATCTGATGTCCGCAGTTACTGGATATGCACGCCAGTTTATTGTAATTTCTGCATTATTTGTGGTTGACCAGGAGCTACTGAGATGATAATAAACGGACTTGGCTGCTGATGTATATTGGTGTTAATGTTGAAGTTCATGTGTTCCCACTTGTTTATATATGCACTAGGGCAGTGGGTCATATGCTATTGAACTTTTAACTGACAACGTTTTTAATCTCTCAGTAGTTGATCAAATAGTCAACAGGGAGCCAAATTTATTGCCATTTACCTATAATTATCTAATTTTTGAGCTCTCTTCTTTCATAGCTACTGTTCTGGCTCTGGGAAAGGTAAGAGCGTTAGTATAGAAATGATTGATTATGTTACATTGGAAATTTAAATCACTTCTTATTTAACAAAGATTTAAATCACAATATTACATACGTGCATAACGGTAACATTACATACACATACGGTCAGTCTAATGAAAGCCAAACATGGGAAAAAGTAAATAAACTGTTCATTACATGTCAAGTAATCATCCTAAATGTTAATACATTTATCTCACTATAAGACAAGAAGGTTAATACGTTCACTGGACCATGACTGGATACAGGCATGCACCTCTTAATCCGAAGCAAATTAACAGCCTCGAATGTCTTTCTCCAGGTTCCAAAAATATGGAAATCACGTGTAGAGAGATGTGAATTGTATTGAGATTTTTAAGGGTTTCACAGCGACAATTCTGCATCATAGTAGAAACAACCTTGGCATCGTGTGGGCGGGCGTTTTATTGGAAGGCTGTTTCGACTATGCTGCAGAATTTTCTCTGGGAAGCCCTTATACATCCTCCGCGCACAGTCCCGTGCCAACACTTGGTTTCAACTGACAGAACAACGGCGCATACGGCACGGGCATCTATGAGAGCTGTGCGACGATTGTTTGTTAACTGTATCATTTCAATGCACGGTGACGTTGCATGGTCTCTACGATCACCTAATGCGACAGCGTATGAGGCTTTCTTGTGAGGCCACCTTAAAAGCGCGGGTTACCGTACTCGACCTGCTACCACCGGAGAACTTGAAGCAAGAATACGGGAGTAAATCTCCAAGATTCCTACTGAAATGTTAGGTCGAACCATGCATAACATTCCTATCAGGCTGGAGGAATATGTGCGCGAAGTGGGAGCTCATCTATCGGATGTTATATTCAAGAAATAAAAATGCTTGTGACATCCAATAACTGCATACGCCCTGTCATACATTGACATAAATAAATATGTGTAAAGTAATTGCACTCATACATTAATCTCTATTGCAATTCCCTGTTCTTTTGAGTTATCCTGTATTTTAGGTTTTTACTATTAGCCGGAACTTGACTGAAATAACGAAACAACTGTTACGATATGATTCTTCAGGCTTTCACAGTGAAAACGACCGTTTACAAGTTTTTAGGTTTGCACTCGAGTTGTCATTTACTCTTTCACGGTATTTCAACTTTCCCAATTTGTCTTCGTCAGCACAAATTTCGCTGCTCGATGCTGGGATTCCAACCATTGCATCGGAACGCTCCAGGTATTGTTTCAGCACCGTTGAACTACAAAATAGTTGACAGTACTTCAAAACGAATAGAAATATCGTGTAAAAATAAAATGGAAAATCAGTTGCAAATCCAAAACTTTTAAATCAACTGTTATAATTACTCGGGAAAATAAAGCTAATTTTCTGTATGAGGGTGATGGATTTATTAAGTACAGTACTAAATGAATAATTAATTTGGATTCTGACTCTGATACTGTCTCTGAACTTATGATGTGAATAAGTTCGTAACGTTTTTGTTTTGCATATTGGCAGTCCGGTTGCTTTGGGTTTATTTATGGAGCGCCATTTTCTTGTTTGTAGTTCACTGTTGTTTTTGGCTTTAAATATTGTCATCTTGTCAAGTGGAGGTGTGAACGTTAGACAGTGGAGTGGCAAATGGAGTAATCGAAACATTTCCGACAGCATCCGACGTAGCCAGAAACATTTGCGCCGTGTATGGGGGTAATGTAATCGGAGAGGGCACTGCAAGAAAAGATTTCTCCTTTTAAGGAGGATTGTGAATGTGGGTACCGCATTCACAAGAACCAGCAGGTGGCCAAATGTGCATCTCTGCTTGTTCGTCATCAATCGTCACGTGATCGACACTCACCATTCCTATTCAATGTCGTTACTGGTGACGATAAATGATGACCTTATGGTAAAATAAGCAAAAGAAAGGAGTGGTTGATCCCAAACAAAGCAGCAACTCTCCTAAAAAGACCTGCGGCATCCAAAAAAGATGTTGTACACTTGGTGGAGCAGCTAAATGTGTTGCTTCTCCGAGGTGTAACCATCATTGCTGTCATTTATTGCCTACAACTGAGACGTCTTGCTGACACAGTCCAAGGACAACCTACAGGAAGAACGCGTGAACTGATGCAACTCCACGATAACGCTCGCTCGCCATCTGATGGTATAACAGGAAACATTATACAGCAGTTGGGTTGGGAAGTCATTCCGCAACCACTTTATTCACTTGATTTTGCGTCCTCAGGTTTTCACCCTTTCCGCTCTATATCGAACAGCCTTCAAAGAACTCCCTTTCCGGATGTAAATGCGCTCCGAACATGGCTCGATGATAACTTCGCTCAACAGAAAATCATTCGCTCTTGATAGGTTGACGCAACTTTCTTGTTTGAAACCAGGTATTGTGACGCAGTCATCCGACACGGTAAATGATCTCCGACAACAAGCAACTGGAGGAGCTTTGCGTCCAGTTTCCACAACTGTGTCGCAGGGTAAACGTACGTTGAACTCTAGTTCCTGTACGGAACGTCCATAAAGAAGGAACGTATCTTGAGTAGCTATTTAAGCTTGTTGCAGCGACGTTCCTCTGTTGTGGGAGCGGGGCAAGCTCTGTGCTGACGCTGGAAACATCAACTCGTGCTGGGACAAGGTGGGCGTCGTTTCGAGAGGCGACGCTGGGCGTCGCAGGAGCAGGCAGCAGGCCTCTTCATTAAGGGTCGTCTTTTGACGATGTCGTTAGCTGCAGAGCCCATTAAGAGTCCCTCCTAATGGCGTGTGCTCAAGTGTACCGGCTGGAGAGGAGAGGGCAAATCCCTTCTTGTCTGTTCGGTGTAGGCCAGGGCAGGATCCGCCCAGATTGTACAGTAGACACCCTGTAGGACCCTCCAGAGACACTCTGTGCTCTGTGGACTCTTGTGACTTTTAATTGTTATGACAACACTTATACCTGTTGAGCCACTCCTGTAATTAAGGAGACCAACAGCTGAATAAGAGTCAGAAACTGAATTTTTAAATTTTTCTCTTAAAAGATTCTCTGTAGTTTTCTGAACAAGACCAAGTTTATTTCAAGGAAATTGTATCGAAGAAAGCCCCAAAATTAAAGGAACTAAAAGTGTTTGCATTCACACGCCCCTCCCCATGTCTCGCAGACAACATTGTAAAAACAGAATTTTGTTCTTTCTTGTTTGAATATCTAATGGCTTAGTGCACAAGATTATTACAGAATTAATTACATGACAAAACCCAAATGAGAGTTTTAACAATACTATGCTGGAATGGATACTACACTGGAATGGATAATAAAAACTGTTCCGGTTGGACTACATACTTCGAAAAAGGTGTGCTGGATGCTCTGCTGTGTTTAAATGATGGTGCAGAGTCATGGTGTAAGGTAATTTAGTTGATGAGAATATCTGGTAGACCAAATATGCAAAGAACTTTAATTGCCGTTTCTCTTAGATGAAGAGAAATCCATAGTGGAAGCCACCAAGAAACCAAGAAGATGAAGAAGCCTGAAAAGCAAACGCAGGCAGAACAACACCAGAAACAATCTGAACCAGGACTTGGGATACATTAGTGATACGCAGGGCAGGTAGAGAAACAAGTTCTAACTTCAGCCTGAATTTCCCGGAAGTTCACGTTTTTCATGTTCTGGTATACTTTGGTTAAAAACTGAAATCTTGTATACTGTTTCAAAACATACTTAACCACAAAGTAGACTATACTTGCGACTTAAATTTGAAAATTAAAGGGTTCTTTTAAGAAAAAACTATGAGTTAGTTATTGAAATTTTTGATAATCACAATTAAAAGCTTTTTGAACTATAATTTGTGGTAGAAACATTTTTTAAAAGCCTACTTTAAAGATAATAGCGTGGAGAGCTTCTGAAAATAAAATAAAATAAAATTTCTACTTTGAGCTTACTTCGAGGTATGTGTACTTGTGCAATATATATAAAAAACACAGGCTTTGTTTCACTTCCAACAAAAAACACAATTGAAGAAAGAGTGTGAGACGAAAAGCTGTGGTTCATACATCAACATGTTCCCAAAAGATATGTTAAAAGATGGTAACAATTACAACGCTTATTGTTTGTGCTACACTATTTAGAAAACTGACAATTATTTCACGATCGTTCACGAACCAGTCCGCATAAGACATTTAGACATACAGAAATGACTTCTGTGAAACAATAATTTTATTTATTTGTGTATTTATTTTATCTCTGCGTGACAAAATTTATCCAAGACAAAAGACATTTATTATGTATGAGCAGAGGTGTTTGTGCTTTAATTACATACTCTGCAGACTACTGTGTTGTGCTTGGTAGAGTTTATATAGCATGGTACCACGTATTATATTTCAGCAGGTTCCAATGGTGTATGGAATGGAGCAAGAATGACTGCTTTAATTCGTTGTGATTTGTCTAATCCCATCTTCGCGGTCCCTACAGGAGCAACATGTAAGGGACTGAAGAACATATCTTGTAATAGTGCAAGGGGTGTGGACACTATTACTTGCTATGATGACCTTTTTAGGATTGCGTGTAGAGTGTTATGTGTTTACTATGGGCTGCTCGGCGACCATCGAATCAGAAATGCTCCGTTAACCACATAATTCTTTATTTAACGAGATGCTCATACACTGTAGGAACCCCAGGCAGCGCTGGATGCCTCAGCACAGGACCTGCCCACGTGCTCAGTTTGCATCAAGCGAGAATGCAAGAGCAGCTAAACACCGGATCAGGAAAGTAGCGGCGGCAGCCGCAACATGGCTAACGCCACGTTTGCAGATGCGAGGCCTACGAGAACGACAGGCCGTGGCGCTCAAGTCAGAGCACGTGACATTGCGGGTCTTATGCTTAACTCCAGCCCTCTCCCACGGGGCGTGAGTAACTATTTCAGACGAGTATAATAATTCTTGACTGTTCATTCAAATGCATGCAAGCTCTCTATAGCACACGACAAACTTAAGACGTTTAGTGGGTGCTTCCCCAATGGCATATTGATTTTCAGTGGGCCCTGCACGGAGCCGAGCGTTCGCGAAGTGTGGCGGACAAGCCGGCTAATGTGACGTCACAAGTCCGTTGCAGGGTGTATATGTTGTTGGCCCTGTGCAGATGTTAGGCATGTGGCAGCAGTAGCCACTTACGTAGCACAGCCGTACCATACTGGAGGTGGAGTAAGCGTGTGGTTAGTGCCCTAACCTCGAATCCTGAACCCCTTCGCGACGCCCAGAAGCCGCCTGTGGTCTTCCTGAAAGTGGACCATTTCCTGATGACTGCACTCGAGCCCTGGAAGGACCACCGCCCGTAGTCCAGAGCCGGGTGCAGCACACAAACATACATTTACGAAGCTGAGTGGCCCACATGGGACAGTCAACTGGTGTGGAGTGCAGGCAACACTTAGAGACTTATAGGCCCATGTGACGAGTACTTACAGCTACTCAGCCCGTTTCTATTATGACAGAACATCAACTTTAATCATGTAGTTCACCAAGGTTTTGCAGCGCCGGCCCTGGCATGTGGTAATTCACACGTCACTGTGGTGACCTTGCCCTTGCACCATGCTGTGTCAGCAAATTTCTAGCCTTGGCAGCATCATTCTGAAGGCAACTGTCTAGCCATAGGCTATAAAGTTTCGATGAGAAAGTGCTGGCTCAGCACACCTCCACCCTTCAGAAGGTTCAGTTCACAAAATCACCGACTGCTGCTAAATCTGTGAATCACTTAAGAAATAATATGATACTACTTACATTTTCTTACACTCTTACTTACAGTTTGCATACTGTCTGGTTTTTCCTGTTAGTCCAATTCATCTCACAATGTACAGAGACTGATACACATGTCTACATAAACTCTAGAGGAGATTTACTCAGTCAATATATAGTAAACGGAGAGTTTGAGAGCGCGGACAATTCTTCACCGTAGATAGAAATAGGCTACAAGAAACGAGGACCAAGTTTAAGTGGTACCTGAAGAACTTTTTGTCACTCTGAATCTATGTTGGTATCACCTGTAACAGTGGGAAATACGTTGAAGAATCTGTTCGGCACTACTGCGTCCCCTCTTCACGGCTATAAGCTATCCCACAGTACTGGGGAATCACTCCCAGGTACTGTTCAGGAAGGTATGAAGACTTATCGGGCAAGTACAGTAAGGGAGAAGTTGGGTTCAGAGTCGTAGACACCGTTATCATAGCCAGAATCCGAAAAGCTGGGCCCTGAAATGTCACACTTCATGCCGTTTAGTAGTAACCCGTTGTCCCACAGCTCTAACCATTCTGTTGTCGTAGATCACCCTTGCTTGCAGCAGTTTGCGATAACTATAAATGGATTGTATGCAGTGTATACCCAGTGAGGTACTGAAGTTTGAAAATAAGATGATGGTGTGAGGATGTCTCATGGATACCCTTGCGCACCCGTCGTACATATCTGCAGCAGTCTTGTTCATCCCTGACGGACCACTACACAAATACCATTCAACTGACACAATCTCTACATTGCTCCACTCCATACCAACTGCGCGTTACTTGCTTTCCCGATGTTCTGCCTAAACCTACAAGATGAAAATCATCGTAATTACACTTCACTTAATTACATGACAAAATAAACACATATCTTCTCCTGTTCTCTTATACATTCCTCTTCTCCTTAATAATATTTAAATATGTCTATGATGCGAAGAAACTCTTAGGAAAGTTATTTCAGTATGGCATCGAATGCTTAATCTGGAAACCGACTATAAATTGTATTAGTATTTCATTAGATATAGCACTAAATTATTAAATTTAGTCTTGCATAGTATATGCGAATATGACGCACGTTAAACTTTTTATTTTATTATAGCCACTGGAACCGCTCCTTAAATAGATTATTACAGTAACGTCCTACGTTCATTCGTATATGCTTTTCCTAATGGCGGGTCTGTACTCTCGTTACACACTCGCTCTCTACAGACAGTTAATCAAGACAGACAACACAGGGGTACTCATTCGTAATCTGCATCTTCCTCTACGGAAAGGAGAAAAACAGAAGAGGGAAGGCAGCGGTACACACATGCTGTTATCTGTGAAACGATTTTAGTAGCGAGTTTAGCTTCTGGGCGTGAAAGGAGATATACAGGGCTCGATTCTGTGACACCATCGAGCCTACATTCTCAATACAGCGGTCAGTCGTCCGACCGTGTCTATCGCTAAATCTGGTCTAAGGGATAAGCCGCATTTGTACAGATAAGCCGCAGCGTACTGGTATCACCTCGCGCGATAAGAATGCCTATGGAATATACGATCGGCCTTTGAATGAAACACGTTTTTTTTCTGAAAGCAAGTTCCTTTTGTGCAGAACTCCAGTACAAGATATTACTTCCCACTCTTTAGGCTACAAAACCCTGTTTTCAACACAATCTTCGTTCAATATGACGCCCTTACGCCATCTTACTGGGAGGGCCTCTATGACCAAATGGCACCATTCTACTGGTTGACATCAGAGCCAACGTCTTGCTGCATCAGTAACCTCCTCATTATCCATGTACTGCTTCCCGCGGGGAGCATCCTTCAGTGGGCCAAGAGCCTTTATAGCCTTCTGTTGGCAGTGAAGAACCCAACGGGCACACTGAGTACCCCCCCCCCCCCTCCCCCTCCCCGATGGGCGAGTGTGTCAGCGTTGCCGGCAGAGACGTCCGTTGTGTAGCGAGGTGTTTGATTGTGATCTGTCGATCACCTCGAATGAGAGTATCCGCAAGTTCCAATATTGCAGGAGTTAGAGCTGTGTACAGCAGGTCGGCAAGCGGGAGATAGAAAAGGTTTGCGCGACCTTGTTGCGATGATGAAAGACGCCTCGGCCAACGACTCACGGTGCTTTTGTTCATTGTCAGGTTTCCGTAGACATTCTGCAAGTGCCTATAAATATCTACATGCTTTGGTTCTCCGTCAAAAGAAACTCATTACAGATCTCTGCCTGGAACGCTCCTCCGTAACAGACGTCATTTTGAACGCTACTTATAGGTCCACCTATTGGAACTTTATGAAGCTATAGGGGCTGAAGCGGGAATATTACATAATGTCTCACAGCAACTTCCACTTCTTTTTTCAACAAAAATTGGCAGTTGTAAAAGAAATGCGCTGCGTTACTTATTGATCACGCTCGTACTCCACGAATTTGTTCACTACTCTTTGACAACACTGGTGAAGTAATGTATGGTGATGGGTTTGTAAAACGACTATCATTTCGCAAGATAAATAAATACTGCACAATATTCAATGACCAAATTGAAGTTGTTCCACAAAGCAGCGAGGAAAAAGCCTCTACTTTTCCGTTCATCTTTTCGCTGCCTCTTAATCCGCTTTCGAGAAGAACTCCAGATTGAGTTGGGCCCTCCATTCCCTTGGTTCTGCAGGAAGGGACGAGTGCTTGCTTGCTGCCTGCTCTACTCCATTCTACTCTAGAGGTTCTCCTAATCGATTCAGCAGAATTACGACGAGCAGCTGGTGCTCATCACCCCGGCAGTATTCCAGCGTTCACGGGCCGAACCGTCGAGACGTCACCAGCCTGGATCAACAAACGTTTATTACAATACTTTAGTTTCAAGAAGGGCCACAACCGCGATAACCTTTTGAAAGATGTAAGTTTCCTGCAGCGGCTCTTTCTCGTTTCCGTCTTACTTTTATTTTGCGTACTGTGACGAGAATGGCTACAAAGCTGAAACATCATAGTACGCAAAACAAAAATGAAATGGAAATGGACAACAGCCAACGTCGCAAAGTGCATAAACCGGAGGTTCTAAACCTTAAACAATTTTAATGATATAGAGTAAAAAGATCTGTGGAGTAAGCATTCAGAAGGACAGTACAGAATTCTTGTCGCCAACAAACGTAACCACCAATGTCACTTGATAATGGTTCAAAATAAGGTTAGCCCTTAAGCATCCTCTAAATTCTGAACGTCATTAGATCGTTAGTACTGACAGATCCGTGCCCGCCCGGTTAGCTGTGCTGTCTAACGCACTGCTTTTCGGGCGGGAAGGCGTGCCGGTCCCCGGCACGAATCCGCCCGGCGGTTTAGTGTCGAGGTTCAGTGTGCCGGCCAATCTGTGCATGGTTTTTAAGGCGGTCTTCCATCTGCCTCGGCGAATGCGAGCTGGTTCCCCTTATTCCGTCTCAGTTACACTATGTCGGCGATTGCTGCGCAAACTCTGTCTCCACTTACGGGTAGCCATAGCCATAGTTACCCTACCACGCAAACATTGGAGTTCCACTCCTCTGGTGTGAGACGTTCCCGGGGGTGGGAGGGTCCACCGGTGGCCGAACAGCACAATAACCCTGGTTTCGGTGTGGGGCGGCGGTGGGGTTTGTGGAGTGCTGTAGCCTGTTTTGGTGTTGTGAACCACTGAGGGCTACGGTGGGACGAAGCCTCTCCGTCGTTTCTAGGTCCCCAGTTCCATACAATACAATACAGACAGATCCAGTTCAAAAGCGCCATGGATTCTGTATACGCGATACGCAGTCATATTAAAAATTTACATTCAGTATCCAGACTGAACCGAGCTTTATGCTTTGATGAGGTAAGTGCAAGGCCAGTTCGTTTGCCTGAGGAAAGTTTCTCAGTTGAGACGTCGCTATTTTTAGGGTTCTGCACCTCAACTGAAAAAATGGGGACCTTGCAGGGTCACTTTGTTGTCCGTCTATCTCTGTCTGTTCAGTTATTAGAAAGCCTTTCGCAGAAGAAAGGGTTGATATATAATGTTGAAACTTATGGAATACAGTACTAAGATCTACGGTTACTTGGCGGTGTAAAAAATTGAAGCTTCTAAGTCAAGGCTATCAGAAGATACGGTCATATGTAACATACGAGGTGTGGCTAGAAAAAAACCGGACTAGTACTGGTGAAACAATAAAACGAATGCAATAAGGCTGAAAGTCGCGTGGCCTGTCACGTGACTCTCGCTCCACCTACTGCTCGAGTTTCATCTGCCTCCTGCACTCAGTCTGCCCGTGGCGTCTGTTTTAAGTAGTTGACGTTTTGTCTGTGCGTCGGAAAATGTTGAGTGTACAGAAAGAACAGCGTGTTAACATCAAATTTTGTTTCAAACTAGGAAAATCTGCAAGTGAAACGTTTGTAATGTTACAACAAGTGTACGGCGATGATTGTTTATCGCGAACACAAGTGTTTGAGTGGTTTAAACGATTTGAAGATGGCCGCGAAGACACCAGTGATGACACTCGCACTGGCAGACCATTGTCAGCAAAAACTGATGCAAACATTGAAAAAATCGGTAAACTTGTTCGACAAGATCGCCGTTTAACAATCAGAGCAGTGTCTGAGTTAACAGGAGTTGACAAGGAAAGTGTTAGGCAGATTCTTCATGAAAGTTTCAACATGAACAAAGTGTGTTCAAAAATAGTTCCAAAGTGTCTCACAATTGAACAGAAGGAACGCCGAAGAATGATTTGTTCTGACATCCTGGAAAACATTGAAAGTGATCCCACCTTCTTACAAAATCGATGCATTGGAAAACTCCTGGTTCTCCACGACAAAAAAAGCACGAATGTCAAAATCGAAATTCAAGGCAATGATGATTGTTTTTTTTGACATCAAAGGGATTGTGCACATTGATTGGGTACCAGAGGGACAAACAGTGAATCAACATTACTACATTAGCGTCCTGGCTACCCTACGTGAGCGAGTACGGAGAAAACGGAACGATTTGTGGAGAAAAAAGTCATGGATCCTTCACCAAGACAATGCCCCAGCTCACAGTGCGTTGTCAGTGAAGACGTTTTTGGCAAAACACAACATTCCCATCTTAGATTATCCACCCTACTCACCTGATTTGGTCCCCTGTGACATTTTTCTTTTCCCTTAAGTCAAGTCAGCTTTGAAAGGAACTAGATTTGAGACTGTTGAAGCAGTAAAAGAAAAAGCGACGGAAGTAATGTATGGACTTACCGAAAATGATCTGCAGCATTGCTATGAACAGTGGAAAATTCGTATGGAGCGGTGTAGAGACCGAGGAGGAGAGTACGTTGAAGGGGATAACATGAAATTGTAAATAATTGTAAATAAATGTTTTTTCCAGCATCAGTCCGGTTTTTTTCTAGCCGCACCTCGTATTTTGAAACTAGCAACCTCACCTATAGGGTACTTCCCGTTGACCGAGAATCACGACATTTGGCAAAAGGTTCCACAATATGACAAAAGGAAAAAAATTCGAAAATTGTCAAATCGTAATTATATCACACGAAGAAAATATTAATTTTATTTTTTAGGACCTCTTTTTCGCAGGAAGGAACAGACTATAAACTTTAACTATATCTCACAATAGCCTCTTGTCGGTATGATAAACGTTAGCTTGCAAGTCAATGCAATCAAAAGATACGGCCATTTGTGTCTCATACACTGAAGAGCCAAAGAAAGTGGTACACCTGCCTAACATCGCGTAGCGCTCCCGCGAGCACGCAGAAGTGCCGCAACAGGACGTAGCATGGGGTCAACTAATGTTTGACATAGCGGTGGAGGGAACAGGCACCATGAATCCTGCAGGGCTGTGAATAAATCCGTAAGACTACAAGGGGGTGGAGATCTCCTCTGAACAGCACGTTCCAAGGCTTCCTAGATATGCTCAATAATGTTCATGTCTGGGGAGTTTGGTGGCCAGCTGAAGTGTTTAAACACAGAAGAGTGTTCCTGGAGCCACTATGTAGCAATCCTAGACGTATGGGGTGTCGCATTGTCCTGCTGGAACTGCCCAAGTCAGTCAGAAGGCACAATGGACATGAATGGATGCAGGTGGTCAGACAGAATGCTTACGTACGTGTCACCTGTCAGTCATATTTGGACGTATCAGGAGTCCCACATCACTCCAACTGCACACGGCACACCATTACAGAGCCTCAACCAGCTTGAACAGTCCCCTGCTGACATGCAGGGTCCATGGATTCATGAGGTAGTCTTCGTATCCGTACTCGTCCATTCGCTCGATACAATTTGAAACGAGACTCGTCTGACCAGGCAACATGTTTCCAGTCACCAACAGTCCAGTGTCGGTGTTGACGGCCGCAGGTGAGGCGTAAAGCGTTGTGTCGTGCAATCATCAAGGAGACACGAGTGGGCCTTCGGCTCCGAAAGCCCATATCGATGATGTTTCGTTGAATGATTCGCACGCCGACCCTTGTTGATGGCCCAGAATTGAAATCTGCAGCAGTTTGAGGAAGGGTTGCAGTTCAGACACATTGAACCATTCCCTTCAGTCGTTGTTGTTCACGTTCGCGCAGAATCTTTTTGCGGCCGCAGCGATGTCGGAGATTTTATGTTTTTCCAGATTCCTGATATTCGCGGTACACTCGTGAAATGGTCGTATGGGACAATCCGTAGTTCACCACATTCAAACTAACTCACTGTGCCATTGTAGCAGCAGTAACCGATCTAACAACTGAGTCCGACACGTTTTGTCTTTTATAGGCGTTGCCAACCGCAGCGCCATATTCTACCTGTTTACATATCTCTGTATTTGCATACGCATGGCTATACCAGTTTCTTTGGCGTTTCAGTGTATTTTGATACTCGCCAACTCACGCACCTCACTGTCTGTCTTCCCACCCACCTGTTACGAGCCTTTTCTCTCAGGAATGGGTAGTCATATCAAGTTGAAATTTACCTCACATACGAAGTTCTACGATTCCTTGTCGGTGCCATAAACGTAAGTTCCTAAGCCAGTGCACTCGAAACATACGGCGATTTACGTCACATAGTTTGAGATTCGCTAACTCACTCATCAAATCCTACAGGGTACTCTGCCTTGACCTAGAATCAAGACGCCTTTTCCTCAGGGGCAGATAGATGTATGAAGTTGAAACTTATGTCGCATGTTAAAGTCTATGGCCCCCTCCTGGTGTAAAAAAAAGTTAAGTTTCTAAGTCAATGCAGTCAAAATATACGGACAGCTACGTCACGTATTTTGATACTTGCAAACCTAGAATCATGAAATTTGGCATGAAGCGATGTTTCACAGTACTAGTAAAGGAAAAACCCGGAATTTTTATCTTGTGATTATATCACAAGAAATAATTTCTTTTGTCGTTTGTTATCCGACTTCAGACTTGGAATAAAACATCTCGGAGGTCGTCGGGACTGAAACGTTTCCAGTATCAATATCGATAACGGGCAAAAATCGTCGATATTCTGGATTTCCGAAACGGGTGAACAGTCTTATATGCGGAACCCTATATACGGTACCCTCAGGGCGCGAGTCCTGCTCGCACCTGGCCAAATTTTTTCCCGGGGAATTAGCGATCCACCCCGGCTTCACAAGGGTAGCACTATCTACGGACGGACGATCTATAGGGCGTAACGAT
This sequence comes from Schistocerca serialis cubense, assembly GCF_023864345.2. NCBI lineage: Eukaryota > Metazoa > Arthropoda > Insecta > Orthoptera > Acrididae > Schistocerca > Schistocerca serialis. The sequence goes on from NC_064642.1 coordinate 240,995,543, forward strand.
AATAAATTACGCACAAAAACCTTCCTCGTGAATAAATCTGTCTATTAGTGAGTACCATACCAAAGTACCTGCAGTAGTTTTGAGATCTTCCGCAAACACATAAAATGCAGTGGGAAATTTTAATTTAAAATATGTACAGTCAGATGAACGGAGAGCCAACGCAAGTTTTTCAATTTCTTATTGTGTTTTATCATATTACCATGTCTCTGGTTCAATAAATCATGTTGCTATAGCATTGCGAAATGCCTTCCTAGTTCACCAAAGTGAAAACGTCTTCAGAAGCTTCGAATTTGGGGCTGTTGCGTGCAACAAATTACCGATGTACCGAAATATCGTGCAGTGAAATAAATGATGACAGGCTGCAAGGCCTAAACTTTTCTCAATATTCATTTCACCGAGAAAACCTTAAAACTATCAATAAAAACCCTTTCACACTTCCTTAGGACATTCCCAGACTTACCTCTACGTTTGTCGACCTTGTTCCGTTAATAACGACTTGTATTCTGTCTGCAAGGGAGCCCTGAATCCAGTCACAAATTTGGTGCGATAATAGATAATTTATTTTGTTCAGTAAACGACAGAGTGGAATAGTACGAGGGCAGTTCAATAAGTAATGCAACACATTTTTTTTCTGAAACAGGGGCTGTTTTATTCAGCATTGAAATACACCAGGTTATTCCCCAATTTTTTAGCAACACAACACTATTTTTCAACGTAATCTCCATTCAATGCTACGGCCTTACGCCACCTTGAAATGAGGGCCTGTATGCCTGCACGGTACCATTCCACTGGTCGATGTCGGAGCCAACGTCGTACTGCATCAATAACTTCTTCATCATCCGCGTAGTGCCTCCCACGGATTGCGTCCATCATTGGGCCAAACATATGGAAATCCGACGGTGCGAGATCGGGGCTGTAGGGTGCATGAGGAAGAACAGTCCACTGAAGTTTTGTGAGCTCCTCTTGGGTGCGAAGACTTGTGTGAGGTCTTGCGTTGTCATGAAGAAGGAGAAGTTCGTTCAGATTTTTGTGCCTACGAACACGCTGAAGTCGTTTCTTCAATTTCTGAAGAGTAGCACAATACACTTCAGAGTTGATCGTTTGACCATGGGGAAGGATATCGAACAGAATAACCCCTTCAGCGTCCCAGAAGACGGTAACCATGACTTCACCGGCTGAGGGTATGGCTTTAAACTTTTTCTTGGTAGGGGAGTGGGTGTGGCGCCACTCCATTGATTGCCGTTTTGTTTCAGGTTCGAAGTGATGAACCCATGTTTCATCGCCTGTAACAATCTATGACAAGAAATTGTCACCCTCAGCCACATGACGAGCAAGCAATTCCGCACAGATGGTTCTCCTTTGCTCTTTACGGTGTTCGGTTAGACAACGAGGGACCCAGCGGGAACAAATCTTTGAATATCCCAACTGGTGAACAATTGTGACAGTACTACCAACAGAGATGTCAAGTTGAGCACTGAGTTGTTTGATGGTGATCCGTCGATCATCTCGAACGAGTGTGTTCGCACGCTCCGCCATTGCAGGAGTCACAGCTGTGCACGGCCGGCCCGCACGCGGGAGATCAGACAGTCTTGCTTGACCTTGCGGCGATGATGACACACTCTTTGCCCAACGACTCACCGTGCTTTTGTCCACTGCCAGATCACCGTAGACATTCTGCAAGCGCCTATGAATATCTGAGATGCCCTGGTTTTCCGCCAAAAGAAACTCGATCACTGCCCGTTGTTTGCAACGCACATCCGTTACAGACGCCATTTTAACAGCTCCGTACAGCGCTGCCACCTGTCGGAAGTCAATGAAACTATACGAGACGAAGCGGAAATGTTTGAAAATATTCCACAAGAAATTTCCAGTTTTTTCAACCAAAATTGGCCGAGAAAAAAAAAGTGTTGCATTACTTATTGAACTGCCCTCGTATCAAATGACTTTCTGATGTCAGGGAACACGTCATCAACCTGGACCGCTATGTCTGTGGAAATCTGCGTCTCATGGAGGAACAGAACAAGATGACAAGAGATAAACTGCCTCAGGTTGAAAATTTCCTATTATAACTTTTTATTCCATGATCTATTTCACGACTTCTCATCTCATATTCATGCGAACCTGTGCACATAGTAATTTTTTTCTAATGTTACATACGACAGTATGTATACAACAAAACAATATTTCTCGTAACGTACATGTTATAGGCATCCAGTCTACCAGTCGTGTGGTAGACAGTGTGTTTTGCGCGAAGACAAAATGATTGGTTTACAAGAATAAACCCATATCCGGGAATGTACAACTGGTGCGCTGGAGAGAGTCGAAGATTGAGATGCACTTGCGCTCCACATTACGTCAATAAATCCAACATGAGTAGCACATCGCTGGTCCCGGCGGAGGTTCGAGTCCTCCCTCGGGCATGGGTGCGTGTGTTTGTCCTTAGGATAATTTAGGTTAAGTAGTGTTTAAGCTTAGGGACTGATAACCTTAGCAGTTAAGTTCCATAAGATTTCACACACATTTCAAGAAAAGCAGCGCATCGCGCAGTTTACATTACAAACGGGCTTCGCACGGCATACCTCCTAATTCAATGTAGAGCCTACAACAGCAGCGCTGAGACTCACGCACGACATTACGTGCCGTTGTCTTTGAAATACACTCCTGGAAATTGAAATAAGAACACCGTGAATTCATTGTCCCAGGAAGGGGAAACTTTATTGACACATTCCTGGGGTCAGATACATCACATGATCACACTGACAGAACCACAGGCACATAGACACAGGCAACAGAGCATGCACAATGTCGGCACTAGTACAGTGTATATCCACCTTTCGCAGCAATGCAGGCTGCTATTCTCCCATGGAGACGATCGTAGAGATGCTGGATGTAGTCCTGTGGAACGGCTTGCCATGCCATTTCCACCTGGCGCCTCAGTTGGACCAGCGTTCGTGCTGGACGTGCAGACCACGTGAAACGACGCTTCATCCAGTCCCAAACATGCTCAATGGGGGACAGATCCGGAGATCTTGCTGGCCAGGGTAGTTGACTTACACCTTCTAGAGCACGTTGGGTGGCACGGGATACATGCGGACGTGCATTGTCCTGTTGGAACAGCAAGTTCCCTTGCCGGTCTAGGAATGGTAGAACGATGGGTTCGATGACGGTTTGGATGTACCGTGCACTATTCAGTGTCCCCTCGACGATCACCAGTGGTGTACGGCCAGTGTAGGAGATCGCTCCCCACACCATGATGCCGGGTGTTGGCCCTGTGTGCCTCGGTCGTATGCAGTCCTGATTGTGGCGCTCACCTGCACGGCGCCAAACACGCATACGACCATCATTGGCACCAAGGCAGAAGCGACTCTCATCGCTGAAGACGACACGTCTCCATTCGTCCCTCCATTCACGCCTGTCGCGACACCACTGGAGGCGGGCTGCACGATGTTGGGGCGTGAGCGGAAGACGGCCTAACGGTGTGCGGGGCCGTAGCCCAGCTTCATGGAGACGGTTGCGAATAGTCCTCGCCGATACCCCAGGAGCAACAGTGTCCCTAATTTGCTGGGAAGTGGCGGTGCGGTCCCCTACGGCACTGCGTAGGATCCTACGGTCTTGGCGTGCATCCGTGCGTCGCTGCGGTCCGGTCCCAGGTCGACGGGCACGTGCACCTTCCGCCGACCACTGGCGACAACATCGATGTACTGTGGAGACATCACGCCCCACGTGTTGAGCAATTCGGCGGTACGTCCACCCGGCCTCCCGCATGCCCACTATACGCCCTCGCTCAAAGTCCGTCAACTGCACATACGGTTCACGTCCACGCTGTCGCGGCATGCTACCAGTGATAAAGACTGCGATGGAGCTCCGTATGCCACGGCAAACTCGCTGACACTGACGGCGGCGGTGCACAAATGCTGCGCAGCTAGCGCCATTCGACGGCCAACACCGCGGTTCCTGGTGTGTCCGCTGTGCCGTGCGTGTGATTATTGCTTGTACAGCCCTCTCGCAGTGTCCGGAGCAAGTATGGTGGGTCTGACACACCGCTGTCAATGTTCTTTTTTCCATTTCCAGGAGTGTATTTCAATCGCTCCATGGACTCGAACAGTAAGATCCTCCGTTGATGTTACAAGTGTGCCATACACCATAGTCTTCAAACTACCTCACAGAAAACATCCGGGGGTGCCATATCTCCGGCCGTGTTGGTCGCGGAACTGCTCCACCCCTACCATTACATCGATTTGTATATGCGACGTTGAAGTGATTCTGCACATAGACATCAAAGTTTGCCGGGTATCAGTCGTGTTGCAGCGACATGTTGCATGGGGGCTTAATTATAATTTTAAATTTGAAAATAATTTTTAATTTAGGTGGCTGTATGTCCGATTACGCTGTGTCTCGTAAACGGTTGGCCCTGACTAGTATTATTACGCAATCTGACTGCATAGAACAAAAACAAAGAATGAAATGAAAATTTTCTGTTAACACAATTAATTAATTAAGTCCCCAGCAACTATAAAACCTACGAAACCAAAGCACAAGTGTAATTGTTCTGTGTGTGGGAGTGTGACTCAACGTACACATCTGGCACGGTTCTTCTTCAACAAGACAAGAAATTTTAAATATCATTTATACTGAAGTAATTAAAGAAAATAGAAATCCTATAATCACGCAAGAAAACCAAAATTACACTCTAATACAAGAACACAAGCCAGATGCTTTGTTGACTGAACCTGTAATGACGCATTATTTAGGACACTGAAATAATGAGAGAGAAAAGAAAATTTTTGTTTTACCTTCATTTATATTGATGAAAAGCACTCTAGACATTACAATCTCTCCACACCGACTCGCTACTTCCACATCTCAACCAGAACTCTCCAATATCACATCTCAGCAAGCACTGCCTACTAGCACATCTCAACAAACACTCTCTGCTACGAGTTCTTAACAAGCACTGACTACTACGAGACCTCGACAGGCACTGACTCCCACGAGTTCTCCCCAAGCACTCACTACTACAAGTTCTACCCAAGCACTGACTACTACGAGACCTCGACAGGCACTGCCAGTGGAGGCGGCTGAATAATACTCTTTGGCGCAATCTCTGGCGCTGTGGCTCAGTGTAGCACCTTTCAATGTCCATCCGAATATTTAGTGGCGCTACATCAAATAGGGTAGCCACAAGAGAAACTGAAGTAGATCGGTGTTGTTAATCTGTTTGCCAGAAGATATGGCACAGTGAAATGGTCACAAGTTGTCCTGGTCCAAACGATAACACCGACCATGTATTGGTGATTTTGAATCACCTGCGCACGCAGATTTTATTCCTCCCGAACATACATGATTTATGTGCCGTCTCTAGTAAACGTGCATTCATTTGTGCATAGCGCCAAACTCGAAATTGACGTTGGAGTACGCATTGATATAAATACCAATGCAAGGAGTTCTGGTCAGATGAGTATCGGGTAATATCAACAGCAGCAGAAAATGGTGTAACAGGTGTAGGATTCGTTACGAATAGGAAGGTAGGGCAGAGGGTGTGTTACTGTGAACAGTTCAGTGACGGGATGTTGTAATCAGAATCGACAGCAGACCAACACCGACAACGATAGTTCAGGTATACATGCCGACGTCGCAAGCTGAAGATGAACAGATAGAGAACGTGTATGAGGATATTGAAAGGGTAACGCAGTATGTAAAGGGGGACGAAAATCTAATAGTCATGGGCGACTGGAATGCAGTTGTAGGGGAAGGAGTAGAAGAAAAGGTTACAGGAGAATATGGGCTTGGGACAAGGAATGAAAGAGGAGAAAGACTAATTGAGTTCTCTAACAAGTTTCAACTAAGAATAGCGAATACCCTGTTTAAGAATCACAAGAGGAGGAGGTATACTTGGAAAAGGCCGGGAGATACGGAAAGATTTCAATTAGATTACATCATGGTCAGACAGAGATTCCGAAATCAGATACTGGATTGAAAGGCATACCCAGTAGCAGATATAGACTCAGATCACAATATAGTAGTGATGAAGAGTAGGCTGAAGTTCAAGACATTAGTCAGGAAGAATCAATACGCAAAGAAGTGGGACACGGAAGTACTAAGGAATGACGAGATACGTTTGAAGTTATCTAACGCTATAGATACAGCAATAAGGAATAGCGCAGTAGGCAGTACAGTTGAAGAGGAATGGACATCTCTAAAAAGGGCGCCATCACAGAAGTTGGGAAGGAAAATATAGGTACAAAGAAGGTAACTGCGAAGAAACCATGGGTAACAGAAGAAATACTTCAGTTGATTGATGAAAGGAGGAAGTACAAACATGTTCCGGGAAAATCAGGAATACAGAACTACGAGTCGCTGAGGAATGAAATAAATAGGATGTGCAGGGAAGCTAAGACGAAATTGCTGCAGGAAAAATGTGAAGACATCGAAAAAGATATGATTGTCGGAAGGACAGACTCAGCATACAGGAAAGTCAAAACGACCTTTGGTGACATTAAAAGCAACGGTGGTAACATTAAGAGTGCAACAGGAATTCCACTGTTAAATGCAGAGGAGAGAGCAGATAGGTGGAAAAAATACATTGAAAGCCTCTATGAGGGTGAAGATTTGTTTGATGTGATAGAAGAAGAAACAGGAGTCGATTTAGAAGAGATAGGGGATCCAGTATTAGAATCGGAATTTAAAAGAGCTTTGGAGGACTTACGGTCAAATAAGGCAGAAGGGATAGATAACATTCCATCAGAATTTCTAAAATCATTGGGGGAAGTGGCAACAAAACGACTATTCACGTTGGTGTCTAGAATATATGAGTCTGGCGATATACCATCTGACTTTCGGAAAAGCATCATCCACACAATTCCGAAGACGGCAAGAGCTGACAAGTGCGAGAATTATCGCACAATCAGCTTAACAGCTCATGCATCGGAGCTGCTTACAAGAATAATATACAAAAGAATGGAAAAGAAAATTGAGAATGCGCTAGATGACGATCAGTTTGGCTTTAGGAAAAGTAAAGGGACGAGAGAAGCAATTCTGACGTTACGGCTAATAATGGAAGCAAGGCTAAAGAAAAATCAAGACACTTTCATAGGATTTGTCGACCTGGAAAAAGCGTTCGACAATATAAAATGGTGCAAGCTGTTCGAGATTCTGAAAAAAGTAGGGGTAAGCTATAGGGAGAGACGGGTCATATACAATATGTACAACAACCAAGAGGGAATAATAAGAGTGGACGATCAAGAACGAAGTGCTCGTATTAAGAAGGGTGTAAGACAAGGCTGTAGCCCTTCGCCCCTATTCTTCAATCTGTACATCGAGGAAGCAATAATGGAAATAAAAGAAAGGTTCAGGAGTGGAATTAAAATACAAGGTGAAAGGATATCAATGATACGATTCGCTGATGACATTGCTATCCTGGGTGAAAATGAAGAAGAATTAAATGATCTGCTGAACGGAATGAACAGTCTAATGAGTACACAGTATGGTTTGAGAGTAAATCGGAGAAAGACGAAGGTAATGAGAAGTAGTAGAAATGAGAACAGTGAGAAACTTAACATCAGGATTGATGGTCACGAAGTCAATGAAGTTAAGGAATTCTGCTACCTAGGCAGTAAAATAACCAATGACGGACGGAGCAAGGAGGACATCAAAAGCAGACTCGCTATGGCAAAAAAGGCATTTCTGGCCTAGAGAAGTCTACTAATATCAAATACGAGCCTTAATTTGAGGAAGAAATTTCTGAGGATGTACGTCTGGAGTACAGCATTGTATGGTAGTGAAACATTGACTGTGGGAAAAGCGGAACAGAAGAGAATCGAAGCATTTGAGATGCGATGCTATAGACGAATGTTGAAAATTAGGTGGACTGATAAGGTAAGGAATGAGGAGGTTCTACGCAGAATCGGAGAGGAAAGGAATATGTGGAAAACCCTGATAAGGAGAAGGGACAGGATGGTAGGACATCTGCTAAGACATGAGGGGATGACTTCCATGGTACTAGAGGTAGCTGTAGAGGGCAAAAACTGTGGAAGAAGACAGAAATTGGAATACGTCAAGCAAATAATTGAGGACGTAGGTTGCAAGTGCTACTCTGAGATGAAGAGGTTGGCACAGGAAAGAAATTCGTGGCGGGCCGCATCAAACCAGTCAGTAGACTGATGACCAAAGAAAAAAAAGCTGTACCCGTCGTGGGTAGTCCTCTCCCCGTAATGATTAGACTTTCTGTAGGTGGTGTGAATGGAGCCGGTGTTCATAGATATCACGCCACACGGCACGTTTAACCGTGTGCAGCGCCTGTGTCACATGCCGATTGGTCGTGCCTGGGTCCTCTTCGAACATTTTCAGCACGTCCTCCCCCTGCTGTACTGTTCCAGCCGAGCGTTGACGATCCGCATCTCGTTTCGGCAAACAGTATACTGGGGCTAGTATTCGCAAGTACCAAAGATAAATAGCTACTGCTTTACGGTACAGTGGACACATCTCAGGCAGAAAATAGTTATGTAGAATCTTATGGTTTCTCTGAGGCGCCTCGCGATAGCAGCGAACGTGAAATGACGCGGGGTACGTCTGTCTGGAAAACGTCCTGCATACAGTCTTGCTGCAGTCCGCTTTGCCGTATGCAAACACCACGTGGGTGATTTCCGCAGCTGTGTCCTGGTACATGTCGCACTGCTGTCAACAGCGTTGCTGCACTGGCAGACCACACAACGTCTGCCGTAGGACGCGCATAAGAACTGTGTGGAGGAATGTAGCGCATACGCAAGAATGGTCTTTATTTTCAGGCCGTCCATCCGTGGTACTCAGACGGCTAAACGGTTGCATACCTTTCGTATTCAGACACCATAACTAATCGGAGTAAACTGTCACAAATGTTCTTTCTGAGACCTCGACGCTCTCTGTCGCCCTAGCCATGCGTTTCCAGATGTGGTATCCTTCTTGAAAACCGATCAGTTTGCCTTGCCGCACAACATACTATGAGTTGTCGGTATTTTTTAGATACTCGGTATGGAGGAGTTGTTTTAAGCCATAGGAAATATTAAGTCACTGATAGTTTCTACCTTTAAGTATTCTCGTACACATTGTTGTTAATCAATTTCCAACTGAATTAAATTTAGTTATAGTGAAAGTGTATAACCACTACCCACAACCAAAGCGTTAATGGCATTGCGACCAACCCCTATACTGACCACAAGTGAATCCTAATTTGATAGTGACACAGGGATATAATGAAAACTATTTCATGCCCCATAGGCTGTAGCCAGAACGTGAAATTAGGTTAATTTCATCATGTGGAAACATCATATTGTCACGTAGAGGAAGGTGTAATTAGATGAATGACGAACTAGCTTCACTTAATGAAGGTTTATTCAGCGCTTGCACATACAAGAGCGCGGAGCGAACTGCCTCTGGCTAGAACACATACACTATATATACAGCTACAGAACATTCCAGTACAATGACTCTTGACATTTGTGGATACTTCTAGAATGTACTCTAATCGACATTACAATCGTACAGTCTAGTGAGTTTTGAACTCACGACCCTCCATACACCAGTTTTGTATCATAACCATTACACCACGGTGCTACTCAGCTTCTTCTGCGACATTGCTCCCTCCTTAAGAGGGTGTTACGTCCTTCTAGTCCGGGAACGAGTCATCGGTCCTGCATACTCCGACTCCTGGTGACTGATTCCCTCCCTGGTGGTGATCTTCTTAGAACTTCTTTTTCCGCTACGCTCTTCGGCACTTTCCCGCTTTTTGCCTGTCGCTGGAGCCTCGAATTTACCCTGGGTTGCAGGACCCTTATAGGGCTTCATTCGAAGGACGTGGAGCATATCTCTGATCTTTCGTCGTCTTGTGTCGGGGTCGAAATCTTCAACTTGTAACATCAGACAAATGTCTTACAACCTTATGAGGTCCAAAGTAGCGCCTGAGGAGCTTCTCAGAGAGACCAACCTTCTGAACGGGAGTGAAGATCCAGACGAGGTCACCAGGCTGGTTGACAACAGGGCGGTGGCTCGCGTCATACCTTCGGCGATTGTTTTCTTGAGCCTGCAGCGTGCGGAGTCGAGCTAACTGCCGAGCTTCCTCAACTCTGGTTAAGACCTGGCTGATGTAGTCGTCGCCCACGTCATCAGGAAGTAATAGAAACACAGTGTCCATCGTCGTAGTCGCCTCACGCCCATGCACCTTTTCCAAAAGGATCAAAGTTTTTCTTGCAAATTAATGCATTAACTACCTTAAATTGTCGCATCCTCTGATCGATTTAAGGCAAGCATAATTTAAGATATCCTGACATCCTTCCTCTGCTCAGCAGAGAGATCCTGGAGTGCAGCGAGACAGCCACTATCTTCATCAAAGTCTTGATGATCCTGCCCAGGGTTCCTTGAGAGACAATCAGCATCTTGATGTTTTATTCCACTTTTGTACACTATGATAATGTCATACTCTTGAAGACGTATTTCCCACCTGGCGAGTCATCCTGTTGGATCCTCAAGACCTGTCAACCAACAAAGTGAGTGATGGTCTGTAACAACTGTGAATGTCCTTCCATAGAGATACTGTCGAAATTTGCACGTGGCCCATATCACAGCAAGACATTCTCTTTCTGTAGTTGAGTAGTTTCTCTCGGCTTTTGTAAGTGTCCTAGAAGCATAGGCTATAACCTTCTCTTTTCCCTCCGCAATTTGCACCAGAACAGCACCGATTCCATACGCGCGCTGGCGTCTGTGTGTAGTTCTGTAAGTACTCTCTCATCATACAGACCAAGTACAGGGTCAGTCGTCAGAGCTTTTCGCAGCACATCGAAAGAATCTTGTTGAGCACCACCCCACAAAAATTTAGCATCAGCTTTTAACAACTCTCGGAGTGGCCTGGCTTTGATACAAAAGTCTTTGATAAAACGACGGTAATAAGAACATAATCCGAGGTCTCACCTTTTCTGGGTCCGGCCGCACACCTTCGTTTGACACAACGTGTCCAAGAATTTTGATTTCTTTTGCTCCAAAGAGACACTTTTTTGGATTAAGTTTCAGTCTGCCTTGTTGGAGACACTTAAGAACGGCCCTCAGTATTTTCATATTTTCATCAAATGTCTCTGAGAACACTGTAATGTCATCTAAACAACAAAGACACATTGTCCACATCAGGTGTCTTAGACAATTATCCATCATCCGTTCAAAAGTTGCTGGCGCATTACACAAACCAAACGGCATTACCTTAAACTCATACAGGCCCTCAATGGTGATGAATGCAGCTTCCTCACGATCAGCCTTATCTACTTCGATTTGCCAGTATCCCGAGTACATGTCCATGGTTGAGAAAAACTTAGTACCCTTCAGGCAATCTAGTGTATCGTCAATTCGTGCAAGGGAGTAAACGTCTTTTTCAGTCATCTTATTAAGCTTCCTGTAATCAACACAAAAGCGCCAACTGCCATCCTTCTTCCTGACCAGGACCACTGGTGACGACCATGGGCCCTGCGAAGGCTGAATGATGTCATTCTTCATCATTTTCTGTGCCTCGTCACGAATTATTTGACGTTCCGTTCCTGACACGCGGTATGCTCTCTGGCTTATTGGTTGATGGTGTCCAGTGTTAATCCGATGCTTCACCGTCGATTTTCCTAATTTGCTCTTCACTTGTGGATTGAAGCAGTCAGAGAACTCTTGAAGGATGGAAAGTAGCTTCTTCTATTGTTCCTTAGTGAGATCTGTTTGTAGTCGAGCTAGAAGATCTTGTAATGGTAACGCTAATTTCACCCACAGACTCGGCATGGGATGTTTCTATGACGCTCATCTGTTCTTCAATTAACGGCTCAGCGTTTGCTACGCACATGCGTCTTGGAAGGATCTGCGGTTCTCGGCGACAGTTAATTATCCACAGTTCACCGAATACGTTCTTAAACGAGACGAAACATGCTGGGATGACCAAGTTATTCTTCAGTGGTGTGCTTCTCTTACATTCCACTACTAGATCCATGGGCTGATGCACGGCATGACACGCGACAGTTGCCTTTCTAGAGCTGACTGCAGGAATGATCACTTCATCCGGCACACATAGTCTCCACACAATCGTATGCGCATCTTTCTGTTCACAGCATCTTATCTCGTCTAGCATAATCTTCGAGCGACCACAATCTATAATTGCCTGAGGAGCTATCAAAAAGTTCCATCCGAGAATGACGTCATGACTACACTCTTGTAAGACGATGATGTGTATGGCCACTTATACCCACACTAATGGTACATCTTCCTGTAAGTTTTACATATTTCCCATAGGTCACTTTCAGCAGAGATGTTTTAATGTCGACGAATACGATTTTCTGCAACTGGCGACAGTACTTCTCCGAAATGATTGAATATGATGCTCCAGAGTCCACAAGAGCTTGGACTGATCGGCCATCCTTGAGGATATCGGCATAGTTTCCTATCATTTTTGTGGTGATTGACGGCTGAGGATTTTTCTCTTCGGCGGCCTCATCTCCAAGGAAGGTCGCACCCATTAGTTTTCCAGGTTGCGGCGGCTAGGTGATCGGCTGGAGCTTCTAAATTGCGATGGAGACCTTGATAGCGTGTTGGGGAGTGTCCTCTCCAGCTGCTATCTAGCGACGATTGTGACCTACGTCCTCCTGTACCCACATCTTCTTATTGATCTTCGTCGTCCCTGACTTGGCGTCGGCTAAGATCAGTCCGTTGTGTTCTGACGGGGGCGTCATTAAATATCGACTGCCTTTCTCGACAATAGCGCACCACACGTCCCGGTCGTCCGCAGTGGAAACATACTGGTTGGTTATCCTGAGTCCTCCAGACGTCTTCCTTGGTGCCCAAACAGGTTACTCATGCGGATGAGGCATTGTAGGAACGTAACTTCGCCTGGGTCTCGACTTTTTCACCGTTTTAAAAGGAAATGTAGGACAAGAGATTGGGTTCAATGTCTGTTCCACTTCCTCATGACCTCCTGAAGCTTTTTTTTTCCCGCCGTGCAATCCAAGTGCCTTCTGAACTTCCTCTCTCACTATCTGACGAAGAACACTTGTAAAAACAGTAAATCGATTTCTTCCTCGGGCACAGACATCGATACGACTTTTGGAAGCCGTTCAACTTCTTAAGTGCCCTGATTCGATTCCCGGCTGGGTAGGAGATATTCTCCACTCAGGAACTGGGTGTTGTGCTGTCCTAATCATCATCATTTCATCCACATAGACGCGCAAGTCGCCAAAGTGGTGCCAAATCGAAAGACTTGCACCTGGCGAAAGGTCTACCCGACGGGACGTCCTCGTCACACGACATTTACATTTAGCAACACCTTTCATGAGATATGCAACCTTATCTTCCTTCTTCACTCTAGGATCCACTATTTTACACAGCTCCAAGACGTCTTGAATGTAGGATGCTGTAGTTTCCCCTGGAGGCTGTACCCTGCACTTTAATTTATCTTCAGCCTTGCATTTCTGTCGTTGTGTGTCGCCGAAATACTTGGCATTTCCGCCTGGAATACTTCCCAGCTTGTGAACTTCTCCTCGTTGTTCTCATACCATTGCTTGGCAGTGCCCTCCAAGTAGACAAATAGTTTAGAAAAACACACGGTGTCACCCCATTTGTTAAATTTGGCAATTCGCTCATATACCGTCAGCCACTTTTTTGGATCTTGGCCATCGTCACCAGAGAACCCGGAAGGATGTGTCATGTGTGGCACACTGCTGTCGTCATATCGTCCTCTTCTTCTTCTGTCTCCGATGTATTGCGATTTGTTGAATATGGCTCGAACTCTGGTTTCTCACCACGTACACGGCGGCTCTTTCTTTGCCTGATGGGAGCCACTGTGTCGTCGATAACGTGCGCTATCACAAGTTCCAATACCCAGCGCCTCCACCAGATAATGCCACGTAGAAGAAGGTGTAATTAGATGAACGACGAACACTAACTTCACTAACGAAGGTTTATTCAGCACTTGCACATACATGAGCACGGAGCGAACTGCTTCCGGCCCGAACTCATACAGTTAGTATATACAGGGTGAGTCACCTAACGTTACCGCTGGATATATTTCGTAAACCACATCAAATACTGACGAACCGATTCCACAGACCGAACGTGAGGAGAGGGGCTAGTGTAATTGTTTAATACAAACCATACAAAAATGCACGGAAGTATGTTTTTTAACACAAACCTACGTTTTTTAAATGGAACCCCGTTAGTTTTGTTAGCAGATCTGAACATATAAACAAATACGTAATAAGTGCCGTTTGTTGCATTGTAAAATGTTAATTACATCCGGAGATATTGTAACCTAAAGTTGACGCTTGAGTACCACTCCTCCGCTGTTCGATCGTGTGCATCGGAGAGCACCGAATTACGTAGGGATCCAAAGGGAACGGTGATGGACCTTAGGTACAGAAGAGACTGGAACAGCACATTACGTTCACTTGCTAACACCTTTTTATTGGTCTTTTTCACTGACGCACATGTACATTACCATGAGGGGTGAGGTACACGTACACACGTGGTTTCCGTTTTCAATTACGGAGTGGAATAGAGTGTGTCCCGACATGTCAGGCCAATAGTTGTTCAATTTGGTGGCCATCATTTGCTGCACACAATTGCAATCTCTGGCGTAATGAATGTCGTACACGCCGCAGTACATCTGGTGTAATGTCGCCGCAGGCTGCCACAATACGTTGTTTCATATACTCTGAGGTTGCAGGCACATCACGGTACACATTCTCCTTTAACGTACCCCACAGAAAGAAGTCCAGAGGTGTAAGATCAGGAGAACGGGCTGGCCAATTTATGCGTCCTCCACGTCCTATGAAACGCCCGTCGAACATCCTATCAAGGGTCAGCCTAGTGTTAATTGCGGAATGTGCAGGTGCACCATCATGCTGATACCACATTCGTCGACGCGTTTCCAGTGGGACATTTTCGAGCAACGTTGGCAGATCATTCTGTAGAAACGCGATGTATGTTGCAGTGCTCTCCGATACACACGATCGAACAGCAGAGGAGTGGTACTCAAGCGTCAACTTTAGGTTACAATATCTCCGGATGTAATTAACATTTTACAATGCAACAAACGGCACTGATTACGTATTTGTTTGTATGTTCAGATGTGCTAACAAAACTAACGGGGTTCCATTTTAAAAAACGTAGGTTTGTGTTAAAAAACATACTTCCGTGCATTTTTGTATGGTTTGTATTAAACAATTACACTAGCCCCTCTCCTCACGTTCGGTCTGTGGAATCGTTTCGTCAGTATTTGATGTGGTTTACGAAATATATTCAGCGGTAACGTTAGGTGACTCACCCTGTATACAGCTACAGAACATTGCAGGACAATGGTTTTGACATTTGTGGATACTTCTAGAATGTATTCGAACCGAATATAGAAATTAAAATCATACAGTCTAGGTCAGTTCTGAGCTCACGACCATTCATACAATAGTTTGGTATCATAACCACTACACCACGGTGCTACTCAGCTCTTTATGCGACAATATGATAAAGGCGAAGTTGCTAAAATGACTATCATTATCTAGTTTGGCTCATAGTGGCACCATTCACAGAAAATAGTTAAAATTATTAATGCAAAAGCATTTTTTACTTTTCGTGTTACACATTATCAAGTAATGTTGGCACTCACCCTTTCGTTTAAAATTAAGGAACCGTTAGAGAGGGAATATCTCTAGAAACATAAAACATACACGCAGTTGAAACTAATAGGACAGAAATGGAAAGCGCCATGACACAATAAAGTAATTATCTGTGCCCACCTGTGCCGCTTAATTATATTCTCACAGGCATGCAATTGTGTTAATATCAAACGCAGACCAAAAATTACTTTAACTAATAATAAATCCTACGTAGTATGATTTAGGCACAAGAATTCTCTCAATCACGATTGTTAGCAAAGGTAGGGAAACATTTTTGCTTAGTGAGAGTGACAGAGAAGAAAGTCTAGAGTATGAGTACCAGATATACAGCTCAGGGGACGAAGGTATGGAGTAAAAATGGATAAAATTTAAAATCATTGTACAGTACACATCAGACAAGTTTGTACAATGGTGTGAGCGGTAGGAAAGAACCTCCGTGGTTCAATAACCGTGTTATAAGTTACTATAAAATCAAAGAAAGGAAGTTTCATCGCAGATTCAAGCGAAATTAAAGCCTAGTTTGTAGACAGAATGTGAAAGAAGCGAAAATGACCGTAAGGAGAACAATTCGAGAAGCGTTCGATGTGTTTCAGAGTAAATTTTTGTAAGCTGATGTGACAAAAAAGAAACCTAAGTAGTTTTGGTCTTGTGCAAGGTGAATAAACTAGCCGAAATGATTAGGCAGTCACTAAGAGGCAACTCTATCATAAAATGTTCACATTTGTGTGAAATCTTGTAGGACTTAACTGCTAAGGTCATCAGTCCCTGATCTTACACACTACTTAACATAAGTTATCCTAAGGACAAACACATACACACCCATGCCCGAGGGAGGACTCGAACCTCCGCCGGGACAAGCCGCACAGTCCATGACTGCAGCGCCTCAGACCGCTCGACTAATCCCGCGCGGCGCCACTCTATCACCGAAACAAAAGATAACTGAGAGAAGATTGAATTTCAGAAGTTATTTCCCCTCCGCAGATCGTAAAACGGTTTCCCGTTCAATAACCACGCAAACACCGAAATCGCATATAATGAGCTAACTGATCGTAGAAAAGAAAAGCAATTACACTCACCTAACAGTGGAGAAGCACCTGAGATATACATGACTTTCTACAGCGTTTATGCGAATGGACCTGCTCCCCATTGTACGTCGCTACAGATACGAAAGGCTCCTAGCGGCTGAAAAAAGCGCATGTCATTCCCGTTTTTAAGAAATGCCGCAGGACAGATGTACATGACTATGCCTATAATGCTTACGTCGATATGTTGTAGATTTACGGCACCCGTATGAGACATTTCTGGAAAACGAAATCCTCCTCTACAAAATTCGACATATATCCCGAAAACACAGTCTTACGGTTACTGATGCCATCCTATACGTTAGACGATTACAAAATTTCATATTGTTGAGCACTAGGTCTGAAAGACATTATATAAGCGGTTAAAATTATAGTTCCGATAGAACCATAGCAACTCCTTCACCTTAGCAACAAATAACGAGTACCTAAGAGATTGTGTCGAAATTTACACCATCATGTCACTTCACAGTAAAAAAATTGCTCAGATTGGAAGAGGCTTGGATACTGCAAACGTTTTACAGAAAAAACTGACCTATTTTGTACAGGACATCTTCATTTGTTTTATCCGTGGATTCATATTCATTCTAGATGTCAGAAGAGGGACCTCTCGCAGTATTGTTCTGAGAGGACACTCAACTATAGATGGATCACGGTGACTGTTCTTAATTTTTCAATCATCGATAGAAAAATTAGTGCGTATATACTCTTGGCTGGAAACAGTTTAGAAAACCCGTTGCATATAAAACTGTACGGTTACCTTCGTTGTAACTGACTACATTATCATACGAAAATTCTGCGCCCAGCAGAGCTGTGCCAGTTGTGTACCCGGCGTATATTCGTATATCAACGCAGCATTCGAACTAATTTGCGGTAATGAAGGGAAAAAAAGATCCAAATGACGCTCCATTAATTGAGCTCATTAAATTATGGGTCCTGTTCTGTGGTGCCCCTGGGAAAGCTTCAAACCGACTACTAGCGTCATGGTTGCACGCGTGATACAATTATATTTGTGCGTAATTAACCACGGGATATTAGCGTGAAGCACGGAATACACCTGCTCCCCAGGAACACCTGTAGGCCCTACTAGCAAATTACGTCCGAAACAGATGCCGCGAGTGCCCCTGTTGTCAGCTGTCTGTAATAAAACATTGCAGCCTAACACTGACAGCTTGCCAAACCCAGAGATAGAATAAATGTATATGTAGTATAAAAGACTCTTATGTTCACTTTTCAGTAGTATTTTGTTTGAAGAACAAATGCTGGCACCCAGCAACTACTGTCTTTCTCATGAGGGTGAAACTCGTATAGGGGCTTCTGGTAACACGTTCTTGGTTCACAGCCACGTTACTTGGAGCGCTGCAAGTTATCAGTTCATCATCTCGCTTTCTTACTGCTGATTTTTAGTGCTTTCGTTTCGTAGTTAACACATGTAGGTTTCGTCACAGTGTTCTTATGATTACGACTTCTCGCGTGTACTGCACTCTTTGAATTCCGTCGTAAATATGTTACATGCATTCTGATTGCGTTCTTCTCACATCCGTGGTATTGGGTGGGTTTAGTGATCCCAATTTTGTTTATGTTTCATATAACACAGAAGGTGCTTTCGTTACGTGGTGTTCAGCCGAGTTACATGTATATCTTACTGCTTACGAACCTAAATGTGAACCGCTCGATTTAAATGCATTGTAAGTACATGGCTCGCACTCTACGTTATTTTTGTTTCTATCCATTTTCCGTACTTTCTTGTATTTAGTAGAGAACTCTATGATGGCAGGTATCCACAGCATTAGTATTCAACTTTACTATATCTTGCCACGGAATGAGTATGTAATTCTGCTTTGAATGGTGCTGCTTCTTGCTAGTGAGTGTCATGTGTTTCACAGTGTAATAGTCTTCGTAGCTAGAGCAGCTGCGACTGTAGTTACGCAGATCATTTCACAGATTATTAACAGGTGCCGCAAACAGTACATTTTAGCAAAAGTCAATGAAAATTTCGGTGGCCTCCGTTGAATGCGAGAGTATGAAAAATGGAAGGGAACAGAAATAACGTAGAATACGTACGAACAATACACTCACAGTGCCTCCACATCGAGCAGTTCGCACACCAATTCGTAAGCCGTAACAAATAAACATGAGTCCATAGCGTAACATGTGACGAAACCAGTTTCCGTTTCACATAAAACGAAAACGACTATGGAGTCATCTAGCCCACCCACTATTACGGATGAGAGCAAAAACTAAGCAGAGTACGAACAATATACTTACTTTTCAATTCAAGGAGTGCAATGCAGGCGATGAGGTTGTAATCAGGAACATAATTTCCGTTTGATATTAGCCTCTCGATCGAGATTGCAATATTGAGCTTTACCGATAAGTACACATTATCACCCGACTACCAGAACCACATATAAAGTATAAATGAAAAATATATCATCTAGTATTTGTAATTCGAAAAGCAATAATACGGGTTTCCGTGCCTTATTTTTCGAATTCACAGTTCACTGCCACGTCACTTGGAGCACTGGTGCCGTTCTCTCCTTCCGCATCGTAATACGGGCCATGCGCTTCTCAAAATGGTTCAAATGGCTCTGAGCACTATGGGACTCAACTGCTGAGGTCATTAGTCCCCTAGAACTTAGAACTAGGTAAACCTAACTAACCTAAGGACATCACAAACATCCATGCCCGAGACAGGATTCGAACCTGCGACCGTAGCGGTCTTGCGGTTCCAGACTGCAGCGCCTTTAACCGCACGCCACTTCGGCCGGCAGCGCTTCTCATATTCTGGTGTTCTGTAGTCTTTCTTCTTCTGGCACTCCTCCTAACTGCAAATTGAGCAGACGATGGTCTCATTCTTTGCCATATATTTTATGATAATTATAAACTTAATGAGATACATAATGCAATTAATTATTATTTCCAAACGTTCCTTGTCCTAGCCTGTTCTCTAAATGTTTTTTCAGCAATTTACAGCTGAGCTTCAATGAAATCGGTGGTGTTAATATGGTGATCCCATTCATCAGCCGCCGCTGTAGGAGCTTTAATTGCATATTGCAAAATCAACATAAGGAAAAAAAATCGCAACACCAAGGAGGAATTATGTGACACAAACGAAAGTTGTTAGGCGTGTTTCTGCATCTGAAGGATGATATCAAATCACATTTCGCGCCATTATGAGGATGCAAATCAGATTTAATTTAACGACACGCGAGCGGTAGGTACCTTTCAGTGAGGGCATGGTGAATTTATGTTAGTCAAGAACACCTTTAAGGCGAAAAAGACACCATTAGCAACATCTCACTGAGTTTGAATGATGTCGTTATCACGGCTGCGAAAAGATGAATGTCCCTTCTGCGGTACTGCAAAAAGACTTAGGAGGAATGTGGGCAACGTATACGAATTCTGGTAGCGGTAACCACGGGAATGTATGGTTGCAAGAAGAGTGGGCTCCGGACGGCCACATGACAGTATCGAGAGGGAAGACCATCGCGCTCGGCGTACGGCGCTAGAGCTTCGAACTGCATCTGCAGCAGCAATTTAAGCAGCAGTTGGCACCATAGTGAGACAACGAACTGTTACAGATCGCTGACTTCAAGGACAGCTCCGAGCCAGACGCCCTGTGGCGTACATTACACTGATCCCACACCGCCGCCATTTGAGGGCTGGGTTGGGTTGATTTGGTGGAAGAGACCAAACAGCGAGGTCATCGGTCTCATCGGATTAAGGAAGGATGGGGAAGGAAGTCGGCCGTGCCCTTTCAAAAGAATCATCCCGGCATTTTCCAGAAGCGATTTAGGGAAATCACGGAAAACCTAAATCAGGATGGTCGCACTCGGGATTGAGCCGTCGTCCTCCCGAATGCGAGTCCAGTGTGCTAACCACTGCGCCACCTCGCTCGGTCGCCATTTGAGACGTGAGTGTTATCAAACGACTGATTGGATGGCGGGATGGAGTTCTGTTCTACTTTATGATGCAAGCTGGTTCTGCCTCGGTGACAGTGGAAGCCGTGTTTGGGCTTGAAGGAGGCCAGTTGAGGGCGTGCAACCAACATGTCTGCGTGCTAGACGCTCAGGAGCTACACCTAGAATTATGCTCTTGGTTATGATTTCTATGACAAAAGGAACACTCTCGTGGCTATCCCACTCACTCTGACTGCAAATTTGTAAGTCAAACTGGTGATTCGATCTGTTTTATGCCGTTCATGAACAGTATTCCAAGGGGTGCTTGGAACGTTCGCTCACTTATCAATGTTGTAACCAATATGCTCCACTTGTTGCGTTGGCCTGCTCAATCACCAAATCGGTCTCCAATCGTGCACATGTAGGACATCATCGGATGACGTTTCTAGCGTCATCCACAATCAGGACACGCTGACCGACCAAGCACAACAAATGGTTCAAATGGCTCTGAGCACTATGGGACTTAACATCTGAGGTCATCAGTCCCCTAGAACTAAGAACTACTTAAACCTAACTAACCTAAGGACATAACACATATCCATGCCCGAGGCAGGATTCGAACCTGCGACAGTAGCGGTCGCGTGGTTCCAGACTGAAGCGCCTAGAATCGCTCGGCCACATCGGCCGGCCAAGCACAACAGCAACCAGCATCTCAC
This sequence comes from Schistocerca serialis cubense, assembly GCF_023864345.2. NCBI lineage: Eukaryota > Metazoa > Arthropoda > Insecta > Orthoptera > Acrididae > Schistocerca > Schistocerca serialis. The sequence goes on from NC_064642.1 coordinate 241,016,893, forward strand.
ATCTGCAATGGCTTATCTCGTGCTTAAATTAACCTGTGATGTTGCAGTGTTAATCACTTGAATATGTTACCTACAGCCGGCCGGTGTGGCCGAGTGATTCTAGGCGCTTCAATCTGGAACCGCGCGACCGCTACGGTCGCAGGTTCGAATCCTGCCTCGGGCATGGATATGTGTGATGTCCTTAGGTTAGTTAGGTTTAAGTAGTTCTTAGTTCTAGGGGACTGGTGACCTCAAATGTTAAGTCCCATAGTGCTCAGAGCCATTTGAACCATTTTGTTACCCACACAAATGTATTCCCGAAATTTCATTACTATACATTAAGTATTCTTTTGGTGTTGCAGTTTTTTCCGTCACGGCCGATACTGTCATTGAAGCACTTGATTCTCTTTTCATGGTCACGCATCACCTTATTACGGCGGACCGATAACTGCCAGTTATACCGTTTTAATGACATCTCTTCTAAACAGTATAATCGCCTCCTCCCTGTTTATTTACCTTGTCCTTTACGATCAACAGTTAAAACCCCGTACCACGGGGAAAGAGCTATTACAGGCTGAGCGTTTCCACAAAACATGCATTTTGCAGGGTGTGAGACTGTCCTCCCGGTGTTATGATCAGTGCACCAACTCTTTGATTCCATCCGCCTTGATTTTCTCGTATATAAAGTACTGTTCCGATCTCTTATTCAAGTCGGGTATTGTTGTTGTCCTGAATTCGAAGAGAGGCTCGTCGCATCTCTGAACGCCCTTTTGTCCCGTACAAGTCTCTTCACGTTTGAAGACGTATGCATTGCCGGCGATGGGCGAGGCATGACAGAATCTCTGACCAGAGAGTAGTTTATTGTTAATTGTTGCTTGTCGCGAGTCGACAGTAGAAGTCTGTCTGCGCTTGTCTGCGCGAGTCGGCAGTAGTAGTCAGTCGGATACGGCAGTAGGGAGTCGGCATGCGTCGGCTGTGTGCTCTGATCGCGACTCTGGTCAGGACTCTGGAGGATGAGTATTGTTGTAGAAGGTAAAGAAGCAGCATTGTGCATATTTAATAATGTATGTTAATTGTAATTTAATTTGTTCAGGAAAAATGCGCCAATAATAATTTTTCTATAAAGTAACTCTTTTAAAGAAAAGTATTCATTTCAATTTAAAGAATTTTTCCACTCTTTTGAAGAAAAAGCATTCATTTCAATTTAAAGAATATTTCCTATGCATTCCTTCCAAGAATCAAGAAAAAATTATACGCCAGCATTGCACGAAGCTGTGTCGATAGATAAGAGCAGATATAGTTGCAGTTTTCATTGACGTAAGAAATTTTGCTTTTGTTATTCAGAATACAGGGCCGAAGGTCAGCGCTGCTGTCCTTATAAAATTTACCAGATATTATTATTTCTGTTAAGAGGTTACATTTCGTTCATGGTTCATTATTTAATTAATATTATTGTGTGGTTCATGGACAATTTTCATTCCTTAATTTTTGTGGGGAGTTTAAGCTTGGTTTCATTTCACATTTTTATTAAACATTATTTTTGTTGGGAGGTTACACTTGGCTCCATTTTCTTGTTTTTCATTTAAAATTTCTGCGGGGAGGTTACAACGTCTACCTAACTACTGTATCCAATCCTTGATCTGTCTTAACAATTGTGACCCACACAGTTCCCTCCGACGCCGAATAACTAATCCTTTGTAAAATGTGAAACACCAAGACCAACAGATATGATCACAGTGAAATTTAAATGTGAAACACCAATACCAAGAGATGTAAGCTCAGTGAGATTTATTCCCCGATTACAAAACACTCGTTCGACCTATACTTGAGTATTGCTCATCAGTGTGGGATCCGTACCAGGTCGGGTTGACGGAGGAGATAGAGAAGATCCAAAGAAGAGCGGCGCGTTTCGTCACCGGGTTATTTGGTAACCGTGATAGCGTTACGGAGATGTTTAATAAACTCAAGTGGCAGACTCTGCAAGAGAGGCGCTCTGCATCGCGGTGTAGCTTGCTCGCCAGGTTTCGAGAGGGTGCGTTTCTGGATGAGGTATCGAATATATTGCTTCCCCCTACTTATAGTTCCCGAGGAGATCACGAATGTAAAATTAGAGAGATTAGAGCGCGCACGGAGGCTTTCAGACAGTCGTTCTTCCCGCGAACCATACGCGACTGGAACAGGAAAGGGAGGTAATGACAGTGGCACGTAAAGTGCCCTCCGCCACACACCGTTGGGTGGCTTGCGGAGTATCAATGTAGATGTAGATGTAGATGTAGGAAATGACGGAACACAAATCATTAGCATTTAAGACTTGTACATGCACTGGTGATCGTGACGTGCTGCAATCACAGCCGCTAGACGTCGTGACATGGAATCAAAGAGCGCCCGAATACGCTGCTGGGGAATACCCTGCCACGCCATTTGTAGGCTCGTCTGCAAAGCATCAACTGTGGTTGCAGGAGGTCCTGAACGAGCAAGTAGCCGACCGATCACATTCCAGTCGCGTTCGGTAGGAGATACGTCAGTTGAATGGGCAAGACAGGTAAGCAGTGCTGCCCGTCGTTCTTCGAATAAGGCTTGTACGCTCGTCGCCACATGGGGCCAGCCGTTGTCCTGCTGGAATATGGCATGTGGAAATGCCTACAGGAGTGGCAGTGTCTCGAGCTGTAAGACGTCCCTCACGTAGCTATTCAGATTATCTTCAAGACGAAGGAGACAAAATCGCGCGTTATAGCCCAGGACGCTCCAGACAGTTACACTTAGCGTTTGTCCGGTATGCCTCTCAACAGTGCAGTCTGCCCGATTACGTTCACCGTGTCGAACGTGTATGCGGCCATCGCTATAGGACAAGTTGAAGCGGAACTCGCCCGAAAACACTACATAGTACCATTTTGCCACTCAGCGCGCTAGTGTTGGCGTTCATGTGCCCGTTGCAAGAGGAGGAGGATGAGATCAATGTTCCACATCCCGTCGACAACGAGGGGCACAAGCTCGAATTAGTGACGGATGGAAAAAAAGCGGGCCTCGCCCTTCCAAAGGAACCATCCTGGCATTTGCCTTAAGCGATTTAGGGAAATCGCGGAAATCCTTAATAAGGGTGGCTGGACACAGGGTTTGAGCCGTCGTCCTCCCGAATGCGAGTCCAGTGCGCTAACCACTGCGCAGCCCCGCTCTGTTTTCCCGATGCTCTCTGTAGTGTTGGTGTATTCTGACCAATGGAAGCCGACGCAAAGGCATGCGTACAGCAGTCTAACCCGCAGAACACGCCGTCGAACCGTAGACGCCGACATGTCTACACCCCTTGCGGTGCTCAACGCCGCACCAACACTATGGACTGTCCTGTTCTGTCCGTTACGGCCAAACGGACAAGATGTCATCTCGCTATGTGGTCACATTGTGTCTTCCAGTACCATTTCGGCACTATGTACAGCCCTCTTCCCTCCATTGGTTCCACATATGCTTCACTGCTGAAGCAGCGTGCTCTGTACTAGCCGCAATGTCACGGAACATCATTTATTTATTTATTTATTTATTTATTTATTGTTCCGTGGGACCACATTTAGGAGAAGTCTCCATGGTCATGGAACGAGTCAATACATGAAATTATAACACGATTGTAGAAACAGATAAAATGAAATATAAGAAACATATTCAGGCGACAAGTCGTTAGTTTAAATAAAGAAAATCAAAAATGTACACTGGAATTTGCTTAATTTTGTATCTCTTCCAGGAGCTCCTCGACAGAATAGAAGGAGTGAACCATGAGGAAACTCTTCAGTTTAGACTTAAAAGTGTTTGGGCTACTGCTAAGATTTTTGAGTTCTTGTGGTAGCTTATTGAAAATGGATGCAGCAGAATACTGCACTCCTTTCTGCACAAGAGTCAAGGAAGTGCATTCCACATGCAGATTTGATTTCTGCCGAGTATTAACTGAGTGAAAGCTGCTAACTCTTGGGAATAAGCTAATATTGCTAACAACAAACGACATTAAAGAAAATACATACTGTGAGGGCAATGTCAAAATTCCCAGACTATTGAATAGGGGTCGACAAGAGGTTTTCGAACTTACACCATACATAGCTCGAACAGCCCGTTTTTGAGCCAAAAATACCCTTTTTGAATCAGAAGAATTACCCCAAAAAATAATACCATATGACATAAGCGTATGAAAATATGCGAAGTATACTACTTTTCGTGTTGAAATGTCACTTATTTCAGATACTGTTCTAATGGTAAATAAAGCGGCATTTAGTTTCTGAACAAGATCCTGAACATGGGCTTTCCACAACAGCTTACTATCTATCTGTACGCCTAGGAACTTGAACTGTTCCGTCTCGCTTATAACATGCCCATCCTGTCTGATTAAAATGTCAGTTCTTGTTGAATTGTGGGTTAGAAACTGTAAAAACTGAGTCTTACTGTGATTTAGCATCAAATTATTTTCCACAAGCCACGAACTTATATCATGAACTACATTATTTGATAATGTTTCAATATTACACACAAGATCCTTCACTACCAAGGTGGTGTCATCAGCAAACAGAAATATTTTTGAATCACCTGTAATACTAGAAGGCATATCATTTACATAAATAAGGAACAGCAGTGGCCCCAGCACCGACCCTTGGGGAACGCCCCATTTAACAGTGCCCCATTGGGACTGAACATCATTACCACTCTCAATATTGCGGAGGATTACCTTCTGCTTTCTGTTCTTAAAGTAGGAGGCGAACCAATTGTAAGCTACTCCCCTTACTCCATAATGTTCCAACTTCTGCAGTAATATTTTGTGGTCAACACAGTCAAAAGCCTTCGTTAAATCAAAGAAAACACCTAACGTTCGCAACCTTTTATTTAATCCGTCCAAAACCTCACAGAGAAAAGAGACTATAGCATTTTCAGTTGTTAAACCGTTTCTAAAACCAAACTGTACATTTGACAGCAAATTATGTGAATTTAAATGCTGCAGTAACCTTGTATATACAACCCTCTCAATAACTTTAGCAAACACTGATGGCATAGAAATAGGTCTATAATTGTCAACATTATCCCTGTCTCCCTTTTTATAAAGTGGCTTCACTACCGAGTACTTTAATCGGTCAGGAAACCGACCACTCCTAAAGGAAAAGTTACAGATATGGCTAAGTACTGAGCTAACATACGTGGAACAGTACTTCAGTATTCTGCTAGATACCCCGTCATATCCATGAGAGTTCTTGGTCTTTAGTGATTTAATTATCTCCGCCTCCCGGAAATTAATCATTTATGAGGCACAGTGACACTCGGCTACATGCTTCCTTTTCGTAAGACGGCGGCACACCGACTAATCGTTGCCTAACACTCACCTGTCCGGCCAACAAAAGAAGCAGCTTTTAGACCTATGTGCAAGTCATCTCTCTGCCATTTAAACGATTTATTATGATTCCTTTGGTGTACACGTATTCTTACCGTGGCGTGTTGCAGACCGCTGATTCTGAGTGTTTCACTTTTTACAAACAGCAGTGTATTACTTGATGCCACAGGACGTGTCTCAACATCCTGTCTCTTATTTTAATCAAGTTGCGCTATAAATTCATTGGTTACCCATTCTGTCCCACTAATCATTAACATTCTTCTGTCATTCAACGTTCCAAAAGGTGCTCATCTCTTCTTCTCTGCACCTTCTTTTCGTATCACCCTCAAATATCACGACACCCCACATAAATTCTTCCAGAAATACTTTCTAAGCTGTGACTTTATACGTTAACATATTGATCTTTTTGAGAAATTATTTCCTTGGCTCTTCTAGTCTACATTATTTGTTTACGTCACTATCATTATGACTTTATTCAGTTGTATGTTTATAAATTTAGATCACTGATTGGGGGACCAATATTTCAAAGAAGTATGACATTTTCAAAAAGCCAAAAATATTTCTGTATTAGAAACACAAAATAATTGTGACAACTATAGAAAAAGGTGTTACAGGCAACCAGATATTAATGTAAGTAAGAGTAACTGTTGATGGGTTTTTCGATCGCTGCTTCATGGAAATATCTACAGTGAATACACGTCTTCAACTTTTGTAATCCTGTCGTCCTCATCCGCATATAATATAACGGTGTGTCATAATTTTTATTTTGGGAGAATCTAATTACAATTGAATAAAACAACGTTTTGCGTCATTCGCGTTCCGCCTTTATTACTTGCAAGGCATCTTCTGTGGTAAATTTAGTGGATGTACGTTCAAAACAAAACATCAAAATGAATGTTCATTCCCCAGTGCTGTGACAGTGCTGTGAAGCCTGAAAATAAAATTTGAGATGGCAGTTGCAAGAAGCAGAACAGCAATAATAAAGGGAAAAAAATACAACATCTAGACCAACATCTACACTCATGCTCATAAATTAAGAGTAAATGAAGAATGTGGTGCTACACAACGTGGCACTACACAAAACTGACGCTAATAGCTTATAGGGAACACACACGACACAGATCTGTAAGGCCCCAGTATTGGTGATAAGTTGAGAAAACAGTCCCGAAACACTTGTGTTACAAAACGCCAATGTTTCCTGCGCATGTATCCCGATATCAATATGGGATACGATCACCATGGCGCCCGGGATTAGCCGAGCAGTCAGAGGCACTGCAGTCGTGGACTGTGCGTCTGGTTCCGGCGGAGGTTCGGGTCCTCCCTTGGGCATGGGTGTGTGTGTTTGTCCTTAGGATAATTTAGGTTAAGTAGTGAGTAAGCTTAGGGACTGATGACCTTAGCAGTTAAGTCCCATAAGATTTCACACACACACACGATCACCATGCACACGTACACAGACCGCACAATGGGTAGGCACTCTCTGGATCAGGTGGTCGAGTAGCTGCTGGGGTATAGCCTCCTGTTCTTGCACCAGTGCCTGTCAGAGCTCCTGAAGTGTCGTAGGGGTTTGAAGACTTGCAGCGATACATTGACCGAGAACATCCCTGACGTGCTCGTTGGAGTTTAGGTCTGGAAAACAGGCAGGCCACTCCATTCACCTGATATATTCTGTTTCAAGATACTCCTCCACGATGACAGCTCGGTGGGGCCGTGCGTTATCATCCATCAGGAAGAAGGTGGGACCCACTCCACCCCTGAAAAGGTGGACATACTGGTGCAAAGTGACGTCCCGATGCACCTGACCTCATACAATTCCTCTGTCAAAGACATGCAGGGATGTACGTGCACCAATCATAATGCCACCCCACACCATCAAACCACGATCTCCATATAGGTCACTTTCAAGGGCATTAAGGGGTTGGTATCTGGTTCCTGGTTCACGCCAGATGAAAACCTGGGAGAACCACTGTTCAGACTATATCAGGACTCGTCCGTGGACGTAACCTGGGACCAATGTTCCAATGACCACGTACTGTGTTCTTGACACCAGGCTTTACAGGCTCTCCTGTGACCAGGGGTCAGTGGAATGCAGTTTGCAGGTCTCCAGGCCAATAAACCATGTCTATTTAGTAGTCTCTAGACTATGTGTCTGGAGACAACTGTTCCAGTGGCTGCAGTAAGGCCCCGAGCAAGGCTACCTGCAGTACTCCGTGGCCGTCTGTGGGCACTGATGGCGAGATATCGGCCTTCTTGTGGTGTTGTACACTAAGTACGTCCCGTACTGTAGAACTGGACAAGTTTCCTGTTTGCTGGAATCGTTGCCATAATCTTGAGATCACACTTTGTGGCACCTCCTGTGTTTGACCAGCCTCCAGTCGCCCTAGTATTCTACCCCTCATAACGTCATCAATATGTGTTCTTTGAGCCATTTGCAACACATAGTCACCATTAGTACGTCTGAAAACGTCTGCACACTTACTCGCTGCACCGTACTCTGACATGCACCAACACATCTCTGCGTATGTCGACTGCTGCCAGCGCCACCGTGCGACGACCGCAGGTCGAATGCACTGCGTGGTCATACCACGAGGTTATTTAAACCCGCAAACCGCCCCCCAGACCGTTGTTTCGCTATGTATCAGCATTATCCTTAATTTATGAGCATGAGTGTACTAAATCTGCCACTGAAGATGCCTTGCAAAGAATAAAGGCGAAATGTGTATGGCATAAAACATATTTTTCATTCATTTGTAATTAGAAAGTCCCAAAATAAAAATTGTTAACGTTCCGCAATCAGTATACAAACTGTAAATGTTCTACGATAGTATTGCCGGCCGGTGTGGCCTAGTGGACCTAGGCGCTTCAGTCTGGAACCGCGCGACCGCTACAGTCACAGCTTCGAATCCTGCCTCGGGCATGGATGTGTGTGATGTCCTTAGGTTGGTTAGGTTTAAGTAGTTCTAAGTTCTAGAGGACTGGTGACCTGAGATGTTAAGTCCCATAGCGCTCAGAGCCATTTGAACCACTTTTGACCAATAGTATTGTATCAACAATCTGTTTTCATTGAAAAATAACAACAAAAGTAGTAGTAATAACTGAACACTACAGGAAGTAACATCGACATAGTATTACACGCATGCAGTGTACAGAATTTCAGATACAATAATCCGCCAGCTGCTCTGCTGCTATTAATACATTGCCATGTAAAACTTGAGGACGAAGGTAACTTTTGTATATTCTGTCACTGCCGTGTTAACATTACTCAATAGAACCTGGACCATGCATAGAAAGAACTCCTACATTATAGCACAAAACGGAACTGAAAATATGTCCAATGAGACGACGAGAAATGACACTTTTGTTAAAAGATAATAAATACATTGATTTCAGAGCAGTTCGTGATTTCAATGAGACGACGAGAAATGACACTTTTGTTAAAAGATAATAAATACATTGATTTCAGAGCAGTTCATGATTTTCGCCTGGACACTATAAAAGGCGAGATATTGTTCTTAATGAGGCGCGGGACCACCAAAGACCGAAATGCATGTTCTGCAACGTGCTCCCATTATGGGCACAAATTTGGCATTGAGTGCTTGTGGTAGGATGTTCCTGTCTACCACCAGCGTCGATGGAAACCGCTGGATGATCATTGGTGCATATGGATATGCTGCAAAATGTCTACCGTCTACCTATTGCATCCCACACGGCATCGATGGGATTCGGTTCGGGGGAATGGACTGGCCAGCCCCTAACGTGAATATCCTCTCGTTGCAAGAGCTCCGCCTCCACCTGCGCTGTTCAATGCGGCCACGCATTCTCATCCTGAAAAATAGATCCAAATCCGAATTCACCCTTGAATAGACGCACAAGGGGAACAAGTACAGTGTCACAATAACACTGACCAGGACGTGTACCGTGTTCAAAAATTGGGAGGTCAATGCGGGAATGCGTTTTGCCTCGTGACACCATAACTCTGGATCATGAAACCCACCATGTTTAACAATGTTCGTGCATTACAGTTATATGGCGAGGGACCTCGACACGTAATGCTCCCACTAACCGTCACCAAACTGTGGATTCAAAAGAAGATAAAGACAAATAATAATCAACGTAATGCAGCAGAGGAACGTAAACGGAATACTTGCAAGGAAAATTCGTTTAAAAGCCCGTTAATCACAAATATCAGAAGCAAACACTCAACGTCTGAGAGTACAGTTTCTTACTACTAATATAACATAAAAATGCAGTTCATTATCCTAAATAATCATTGCAAAAATAAGCACTAAAGTTCATCATACGTGATTTTCTGTATTAACTGAGGTGAAACAGTTAAATGTCTCAGTTACTTCAATCCCACAAACAACCTTAAACGGAAACCACAGCATACGAAACACTGTGTGTGTGTGTGTGTGTGTGTGTGTGTGTGTGTGTGTGTGTGTGATGCTGTTACCTTTACAAAATTCCACGACGTCTAGCAGCGCAGTTTCTTATTACTAATTCTGGCATAAAATTTGTTAATTTTTCTAAATAATCACTGCAAAAATTAGCAGTAAAATCTGTGATAAAAATTGAAACGATGACCACAAAATAAAGTTATTTACACATATACATACAGTATTACAATGATTTAACAATTATTATGGTAATTTCGGACCATCTCAGGTAGTTATGAGCAAAATTCGTAAACATGCTTCTACCTGATTTTACGGTATTAAAGAATTACGTTAAAAGTTATAAAATACATATGGCTATCTTGAAGTAAGAGTGTGCTTCTGCCATCCAGACATGAAGTACTTTTACATATATGTGTACTTCCATAGTGATTAAATATGGCTTTAAGTCTGTCTAATAGCTAATTGTTGCTAATCATTATCTGGATTGATTAGGTGACGAACTACATAACTCAGTCCTACCTTCAGACTCTCTTTAACTTGTGAATAATTATTCTTTGTGTAACGGTGTATGTATTACCCCTTCCCTAAATTTCCTAAGATCATTTTCCATTTCTTTCCATTGGCTACATGTGTAAGTAGGAAGAGCATCTGTCTGAATGTAGGCGTTCAGGTGCCTATTAGCTCCGTGCACACATACACCAGTGAGTGACAACAATTAATGCAAGATTACACGCCAACTGTATGGTGCTTTATTGTGCTATCACCTAGTGACAAAAAAGTCTGATACTTAAATAATATTATTTGCCGAATAAATCAGTAACTTTTGCTGTTGGAATGTAAATGTAAACAACGAAGAGCAAAGGCTGTGGGAAGAATAGCAGGGTACGTCAGTTAGGGGAAGTAGTGATAGACAATGAATGGATTACCGTCACCACTTTTAAAGAGTCTTCTTTGAAAAGGCGTGAAGTGTACCTATTAGTGAACAGAAATGGATTCAGCCACTAATTTGCTATACATATAATATTACTATTGAGTCGCCTATTCCATCGCAGTACCCAGTCATCATGGAATGTGTGAGTCAAATTACTACGGAGGTTTAACAGTCAGTGCATGCAATTATAAAATGTGGCGAACTCATTCTAGTAAAAATTAATATATTAATTACGCAAAATTTACATTTCAGTGACATATTCAGTACAATCTTGCCTTTCACTAAATGTGTGCAGAGTAAACTATTGAAGTTTTTGTTTGTAAAAGTGAAATGCTGTTCATACTAAATAATGCGCAAATGACTAGCTACCATGGTGCACATTTTAACTGCTGTACAATGCAGCTTCGTCATATAATTGCTTACTATGTATTTTTCTTTTGTATAAATTTTCTTTTCTATTGTGTGTGTTACCCGTTAATATGTCGTGTGATATATATCCTGATAGTCTGCATATACACTATATGCGTAAATATACTTGTAGACTGTATCCACTCTAAGACAAAAAGAAAAAGCGACGTACCACGAAGGATTTATCTGAATATTATGGAAATCGGTATATGTGATGTACATGTCCAGATAAACAGATGATTACAATTTCAGAAAAATCGGATGATTTATTCAAGATAAACAATTTCACAAACTGAGCAAGTCAGAAACGTGTTGGTCCACATCTGGCTCTTTGGCACCCATTAAAGCAATTATTCGGCTTGTCATTGATTGGTAGAATTGTTGGATGTCCCCCTGAGAGATATTGTGCCACATTCAGTCCAACTGTTGCGTTAGATCGTCAAAATCCAGAACAGGTTGGAGACCTCTACCTCAAACGTTCTCAGTTGAGGCGGAGTGTGGCAAGCGCGAAAATAAGCATAGACACTCTCACCGAGTGTGGGCGTGTCGGGTGTAGAATATCGTCGACCTACCACTGTGCTGTAGAGATGACACGGATGAAAAGGAATGGCACCTCAGAGCATCACTCCTAGTTGCTACGACGTATGACGGGCGAGAATCAGGATGGTATCCCACCACTGTCAGGGACGTCTCCAGACACGTTCTCAGCCTGGAACCTCATTGACTGGAGTAGATTTGTCTTCAGTGATGAGTCCGGACTCGAAATGAATCCCGATGATCGGCGAAAACATGTCTCGAAACAGCACAGGCAGCACTGGAGCACCGACATGACTGTTGTGCGCCATAAGGCCTGACAAGTAGGAGTGAAATTTCCAGAATGAGATTTTCACTCTGCAGCGGAGTGTGCGCTGATATGAAACTTCCTGGCAGATTAAAACTGTGTGCCCGACCGAGACTCGAACTCGGGACCTTTGCCTTTCGCGGGCAAGTGCTCTACCATCATGCCCGCGAAAGGCAAAGGTCCCCAGTTCGAGTCTCGGTCGGGCACACAGTTTTAATCTGCCAGGAAGTTTCAGGAGTGAAATTCTTGGGTTCCGTTTCCGTTAATAGAAGGAGCACATTCATTGTTATCCGCGGCACACAGAAGAACGATATTGTACGCCCCATTTTGTAACCCTTCATGGAAGTCTATTCTGGACTTACATTTCAGCAAGATAACGCCCGCCTGCACATGACGAAAGTTTCTACCACTTGACTTCGTGCTTGCAAAACCCTACCTTGGCCATGATCGTCGCTGGATCTGTTCCAACTTAACAATTTTTGGTGTATTATGGGAACGGCCTTCCAACCAGCTCGATATTTCGACGAACTAACGCGCCAGTTGGACATAATTTGGCACGACATGCTTCAGAACGAGTTTCAACAATTCTGTCAATGAACGACAAGCTCAATAACTGCTTGCATAAGGGCCAGAGGTGGAGCAGTGCGTTATTGTATTTTTCAGTTCGTGAATATCTTGCTCTTGAGTGAATCATCCAATTTTCCTGAAACTGTAATCATTTGTTCGTCTGTATATCTACACCACCTCTACCGATTTCCGTTTCATTCGGATAATACCTTCGTGGTGCGTCGTCCTTTCTTTTTCCTTTTCTTTTTTTTAAAAAAGAAAAAAAAGAACGTGAAGGGTTTGTATGTGTCCCATTTATAGTTTTTATTCCCAATCCCATGCCATCTCGAATTTAGAATGAATTTATCAGTACAGATAGAAATCCATCTTCTCGATATATTGTAATTTCAATACATTGTTTGAAGCCTAGCAGTTCACATATAGCATCTTGTCGTGAGCTGTGTAGCGCAACATTGATTACAGAGCAGCTACTACATGCAGTCTTTACCATTTCAGTCGAAATACTACGGCTAAATGAATGTCATTCCTAGTCAGGAAAGACGTAATTAGCTGAAACAAAGTTGTACCATCGGACTTGGCACGTCTGAATATCTACCTTTTATTAAACCGTCTATAATTTTCGAGGTATCTGCAGGTCTTAAAAGATAGACAGTTGTGATGTTTGCTGATATAATCAAGTTCCCTTTGATACTCCATATGTAGTGTTCACTC